>NC_135499.1:16986190-17684494 GCF_052857255.1 Amblyomma americanum | reverse complement strand
CTTCCTATATAGCACTGTCCGATGGGGCGTGTCCGCTGCCGTTCGTGACGAGGTAGCGATGCTAATCTTCCGCAGCAAGCAGCGCACAAAAACGTCGATGTTGGGTAGTGAAATACCAGATCGGGTCACAGCTTCATATCTGCAATAGCAGAAAACCCTTCTTAGAACGGCGCTCTGCCGGTGCCGGTGCCGCTGACAGTGTGGCAGTCGATGGAAGCTGACCTTCATTTTATAGCACTGTTCGATGGGGCGTGTCCCGCTGCCGTTCGTGACGATGTAGCAATGCTAATCTTCCGCAGCAAGCAGCGCACAAAAACGTCAATGTTCGGTAGGGAAATGCCAGATATGGTCACAGCTTCATATCTGCTATAGCAGAAAACACTTCTTCGAACGGTGCTCTGCCGGTGCCGGTGCCGCTGACAGTGTGACAGCCGATGGAAGCTGGCCTTCCTTCATAACACTGTCCGATTGGGCGTGTCCGCTGCCGTTCGTGACGAGGTAGCGATGCTACCTTCCGCAGCAAGCAGCGCACAAAAACGTCATGTTCGATAGTGAAATACCAGACCGGGTCACAGCTTCATATCTGCAAAAGCAGAAAACACTTCTTAGAACGGTCCTCTGCCGGTGCCGCTGACAGTGTGACAGCCGATGGAAGCTGTCCTTCATTTATAGCAGTGTTCGATGGGGCGTGTCTGCTGCCGTTAGCGACGAGGTAGCGATGCTGTCTTCCGCAGCAAGCAGCGCACAAAAACGTCGATATTTGATAGTGAAATGCCAGATCGGGACACAGCTTCATATCTGCATTAGCAGAAAACACTCCTTAGAACGGTGCTCTGCCGGTGCCGGTGCCGCTGACAGTGTGACAGCCGATGGGAGCTGGCCTTCCTACATAGCACTGTCCGATGGGGCGTGTCCGCTGCCGTTCGTGACGAGGTAGCGATGCTATCTTCCACAGCGAGCAGCGCGCAAAAAGGTCGTTGTTCGATAGTGAAATGCTAGATCGGGTCACAGCTTCATATCTGCAAAAGAAGAAAACACTTCTTAGAACGGTGTCCTGCCGGTGCCGGTGCCGCTGACAGTGTGACAGCCGATGGAAGCTGGCCTTCCTTTATAACACTGTCCGATTGGGCGTGTCCGCAGCCGTTCGTGGCGAGGTAGCAATGCTAATCTTCCGCACCAAGCAGCGCACTAAAACGTCGATGTTCGGTAGGGAAATGCCAGATATGGTCACAGCTTCATATCTGCAATAGCAGAAAACACTTCTAGAACGGTGCTCTGACGGTGCCGGTGCCGCTGACAGTGTGACAGCCTATGGGAGCTGGCCTTCCTGTATAGCACTGTCCGATGGGGCGTGCCCGCTGCCGTTCGTGACGATGTAGCAATGCTAATCTTCCGCAGCAAGCAGCGCTCAAAAACGTCGATGTTCGATAGTGAAATGCCAGATCGGGTCACAGCTTCATATCTGCAATAGCAGAAAACATTTCTTAGAACGGCGCTCTGCCGGTGTCGGTGCCGCTGACAGTGTGACAGCCGCTGGAAGCTGGCCTTCATTTATGGCACTGTTCGTTGGGGCGTGTCCGCTGCCGTTAGTGACGAGGTAGCGATGCTACCTTCCGCAGCAAGCAGCGCACAAAAACGTCATGTTCGATAGTGAAATACCAGATCGGGTCACAGCTTCATATCTGCAAAAGCAGAAAACACTTCTTACAACGGTGCTCTGCCGGTGCCGCTGACAGTGTGACAGCCGATGGAAGCTGTCCTTCATTTGTAGCAGTGTTCGATGGGGCGTGTCTGCTGCCGTAAGTGACGAGGTAGCGATGCTGTCTTCCGCAGCAAGCAGCGAACAAAAACGTCGATGCTTGATAGTGAAATGCCAGATCGGGACACAGCTTCATATCTGCATTAGCAGAAAACACTTCTTAGAACGGTGCTCTGCCGGTGCCGCTGACAGTGTGACAGCCGATGGAAGCTGTCCTTCATTTATAGCAGTGTTCGATGGGGCGTGTCTGCTGCCGTTAGTGACGAGGTAGCAATGCTGTCTTCCGCAGCAAGCAGCGCACAAAAACGTCGATGTTTGATAGTGAAATGCCAGATCGGGACACAGCTTCATATCTGCATTAGCAGAAAACACTTCTTAGAACGGTGCTCTGCCGGTGCCGGTGCCGCTGAAAGTGTGACAGCCGATGGGAGCTGGCCTTCCTATATAGCACTGTCCGATGGGGCGTGTCCGCTGCCGTTCGTGACGAGGTAGCGATGCTAATCTTCCGCAGCAAGCAGCGCACAAAAACGTCGATGTTGGGTAGTGAAATACCAGATCGGGTCACAGCTTCATATCTGCAATAGCAGAAAACCCTTCTTAGAACGGCGCTCTGCCGGTGCCGGTGCCGCTGACAGTGTGGCAGTCGATGGAAGCTGACCTTCATTTATAGCACTGTTCGATGGGGCGTGTCCGCTGCCGTTCGTGACGATGTAGCAATGCTAATCTTCCGCAGCAAGCCGCGCACAAAAACGTCGATGTTCGGTAGGGAAATGCCAGATATGGTCACAGCTTCATATCTGCAATAGCAGAAAACACTTCTTAGAACGGTGCTCTGACGGTGCCGGTGCCGCTGACAGTGTGACAGCCTATGGGAGCTGGCCTTCCTGTATAGCACTGTCCGATGGGGCGTGCCCGCTGCCGTTAGTGACGAGGTAGCGATGCTACCTTCCGCAGCAAGCAGCGCACAAAAACATCATGTTCGATAGTGAAATACCAGATCGGGTCACAGCTTCACATCTGCAAAAGCAGAAAACACTTCTTACAACGGTGCTCTGCCGGTGCCGCTGACAGTGTGACAGCCGATGGAAGCTGTCCTTCATTTATAGCAGTGTTCGATGGGGCGTGTCTGCTGGTGTTAGTGACGAGGTAGCGATGCTGTCTTCCGCAGCAAGCAGCGCACAAAAACGTCGATGCTTGATAGTGAAATGCCAGATCGGGACACAGCTTCATATCTGCATTAGCAGAAAACACTTCTTAGAACGGTGCTCTGCCGGTGCCGCTGACAGTGTGACAGCCGATGGAAGCTGTCCTTCATTTATAGCAGTGTTCGATGGGGCGTGTCTGCTGCCGTTAGTGACGAGGTAGCGATGCTGTCTTCCGCAGCAAGCAGCGCACAAAAACGTCGATGTTTGATAGTGAAATGCCAGATCGGGACACAGCTTCATATCTGCATTAGCAGAAAACACTTCTTAGAACGGTGCTCTGCCGGTGCCGGTGCCGCTGAAAGTGTGACAGCCGATGGGAGCTGGCCTTCCTATATAGCACTGTCCGATGGGGCGTGTCCACTGCCGTTCGTGACGAGGTAGCGATGCTAATCTTCCGCAGCAAGCAGCGCACAAAAACGTCGATGTTGGGTAGTGAAATACCAGATCGGGTCACAGCTTCATATCTGCAATAGCAGAAAACCCTTCTTAGAACGGCGCTCTGCCGGTGCCGGTGCCGCTGACAGTGTGGCAGTCGATGGAAGCTGACCTTCATTTATAGCACTGTTCGATGGGGCGTGTCCGCTGCCGTTCGTGACGATGTAGCAATGCTAATCTTCCGCAGCAAGCAGCGCACAAAAACGTCGATGTTCGGTAGGGAAATGCCAGATATGGTCACAGCTTCATATCTGCAATAGCAGAAAACACTTCTTAGAACGGTGCTCTGACGGTGCCGGTGCCGCTGACAGTGTGACAGCCTATGGGAGCTGGCCTTCCTGTATAGCACTGTCCGATGGGGCGTGCCCGCTGCCGTTAGTGACGAGGTAGCGATGCTACCTTCCGCAGCAAGCAGCGCACAAAAACGTCATGTTGGATAGTGAAATACCAGATCGGGTCACAGCTTCATATCTGCAAAAGCAGAAAACACTTCTTACAACGGTGCTCTGCCGGTGCCGCTGACAGTGTGACAGCCGATGGAAGCTGTCCTTCATTTATAGCAGTGTTCGATGGGGCGTGTCTGCTGGTGTTAGTGACGAGGTAGCGATGCTGTCTTCCGCAGCAAGCAGCGCACAAAAAGGTCGATGTTCGATAGTGAAATGCTAGATCGGGTCACAGATTCATATCTGCAAAAGAAGAAAACACTTCTTAGAACGGTGCCCTGCCGGTGCCGGTGCCGCTGACAGAGTGACAGCCGATGGAAGCTGGCCTACATTTATAGCACTGTTCGATGGGCCGTGTCCTCTGCCGTTCGTGACGAGGTAGCGATGCTATCTTCCACAGCATGCAGCGCACAAAAACGTCGATGTTCGATAGTGAAATGCCAGATCGGGTCACAGCTTCATATCTGCTATAGCAGAAAACACTTCTTCGAACGGTGCTCTGCCGGTGCCGGTGCCGCTGACAGTGTGACAGCCGATGGGAGCTGGCCTTCCTACATAGCACTGTCCGATGGGGCGTGTCCGCTGCCGTTCGTGACGAGGTAGCGATGCTATCTTCCACAGCAAGCAGCGCACAAAAAGGTCGATGTTCGATAGTGAAATGCCAGATCGGGTCACAGCTTCATATCTGCAATAGCAGAAAACACTTCTTCGAACGGTGCTCTGCCGGTGCCGGTTCCGCTGACATTGTGACAGCCGATGGAAGCTGGCCTACATTTATAGCACTGTTCGATGGGCCGTGTCCACTGCCGTTCGTGACGAGGCAGCGATGCTATCTTCCACAGCATGCAGCGCAAAAAAACGTCGATGTTCGATAGTGAAATGCTAGATCGGGTCACAGCTTCATATCTGTAAAAGCAGAAAACACTTTTTAGAACCGTGCTCTGCCGGTGCCGCTGACAGTGTGACAGCCGGTGGGAGCTGGCCTTCCTACATAGCACTGTCCGATGGGGCGTGTCCGCTGGCGTTCGTGACGAGGTAGCGATGCTATCTTCCACAGCGAGCAGCGCACAAAAAGGTCGATGTTCGATAGTGAAATGCTAGATCGGGTCACAGCTTCATATCTGCAAAAGAAGAAAACACTTCTTAGAACGGCGCTCTGCCGGTGCCGGTGCCGCTGACAGTGTGGCAGTCGATGGAAGCTGGCCTTCCTGTATAGCACTGTCCGATGGGGCGTGCCCGCTGCCGTTCGTGACGAGGTAGCGATGCTACCTTCCGCTGCAAGCAGCGCACAAAAACGTCGATGTTCGGTAGTGAAATACCAGATCGGGTCACAGCTTCATATCTGCAATAGCAGAAAAACCATCTTAGAACGGCGCTCTGCCGGTGCCGGTGCCGCTGACAGTGTGGCAGTCGATGGAAGCTGGCCTTCCTGTATACCACTGTCCGATGGGGCGTGCCCGCTGCCGTTCGTGACGATGTAGCAATGCTAATCTTCCGCAGCGAGCAGCGCACAAAAAGGTCGATGTTCGATAGTGAAATGCTAGATCGGGTCACAGCTTCATATCTGCAAAAGAAGAAAACACTTCTTAGAACGGCGCTCTGCCGGTGCCGGTGCCGCTGACAGTGTGACAGCCGATGGAAGCTGGCCTTCCTTTATAACACTGTCCGATTGGGCGTGTCCGCTGCCGTTCGTGACGAGGTAGCGATGCTAATCTTCCGCAGCGAGCAGCGCACAAAAAGGTCGATGTTCGATAGTGAAATGCTAGATCGGGTCAAAGCTTCATATCTGCAAAAGAAGAAAACACTTCTTAGAACGGCGCTCTGCCGGTGCCGGTGCCGCTGACAGTGTGACAGCCGATGGAAGCTGGCCTTCCTTTATAACACTGTCCGATTGGGCGTGTCCGCTGCCGTTCGTGACGAGGTAGCGATGCTACCTTCCGCAACGAGCAGCGCACAAAAAGGTCGATGTTCGATAGTGAAATGCTAGATCGGGTCACAGCTTCATATCTGCAAAAGAAGAAAACACTTCTTAGAACGGCGCTCTGCCGGTGCCGGTGCCGCTGACAGTGTGACAGCCGATGGAAGCTGGCCTTCCTTTATAACACTGTCCGATTGGGCGTGTCCGCTGGCGTTCGTGACGAGGTAGCGATGCTACCTTCCGCAGCAAGCAGCGCACAAAAACGTCATGTTCGATAGTGAAATACCAGACCGGGTCACAGCTTCATATCTGCAAAAGCAGAAAACACTTCTTATACCGGTCCTCTGCCGGTGCCGCTGACAGTGTGACAGCCGATGGAAGCTGTCCTTCATTTATAGCAGTGTTCGATGGGGCGTGTCTGCTGCCGTTAGTGACGAGGTAGCGATGCTGTCTTCCGCAGCAAGCAGCGCACAAAAACGTCGATGTTTGATAGTGAAATGCCAGATATGGTCACAGCTTCATATCTGCATTAGCAGAAAACACTTCTTAGAACGGTGCTCTGCCGGTGCCGGTGCCGCTGAAAGTGTGACAGCCGATGGGAGCTGGCCTTCCTATATACACTGTCCGATGGGGCGTGTCCTCTGCCGTTCGTGACGAGGTAGCGATGCTATCTTCCACAGCAATCAGCGCACAAAAAGGTCGATGTTCGATAGTGAAATGCTAGATCGGGTCACAGATTCATATCTGCAAAAGAAGAAAACACTTCTTAGAACGGTGCCCTGCCGGTGCCGGTGCCGCTGACAGTGTGACAGCCGATGGAAGCTGGCCTACATTTATAGCACTGTTCGATGGGCCGTGTCCTCTGCCGTTCGTGACGAGGTAGCGATGCTATCTTCCACAGCATGCAGCGCACAAAAACGTCGATGTTCGATAGTGAAATGCCAGATCGGGTCACAGCTTCATATCTGCAATAGCAGAAAACACTTCTTCGAACGGTGCTCTGCCGGTGCCGGTGCCGCTGACAGTGTGACAGCCGATGGGAGCTGGCCTTCCTACATAGCACTGTCCGATGCGGCGTGTCCGCTGCCGTTCGTGACGAGGTAGCGATGCTATCTTCCACAGCAAGCAGCGCACAAAAAGGTCGATGTTCGATAGTGAAATGCCAGATCGGGTCACAGCTTCATATCTGCAATAGCAGAAAACACTTCTTCGAACGGTGCTCTGCCGGTGCCGGTTCCGCTGACATTGTGACAGCCGATGGAAGCTGGCCTACATTTATAGCACTGTTCGATGGGCCGTGTCCACTGCCGTTCGTGACGAGGCAGCGATGCTATCTTCCACAGCATGCAGCGCACAAAAACGTCGATGTTCGATAGTGAAATGCTAGATCGGGTCACAGCTTCATATCTGTAAAAGCAGAAAACACTTTTTAGAACCGTGCTCTGCCGGTGCCGCTGACAGTGTGACAGCCGGTGGGAGCTGGCCTTCCTACATAGCACTGTCCGATGGGGCGTGTCCGCTGGCGTTCGTGACGAGGTAGCGATGCTATCTTCCACAGCGAGCAGCGCACAAAAAGGTCGATGTTCGATAGTGAAATGCTAGATCGGGTCACAGCTTCATATCTGCAAAAGAAGAAAACACTTCTTAGAACGGCGCTCTGCCGGTTCCGGTGCCGCTGACAGTGTGGCAGTCGATGGAAGCTGGCCTTCCTGTATAGCACTGTCCGATGGGGCGTGCCCGCTGCCGCTCGTGACGAGGTAGCGATGCTACCTTCCGCTGCAAGCAGCGCACAAAAACGTCGATGTTCGGTAGTGAAATACCAGATCGGGTCACAGCTTCATATCTGCAATAGCAGAAAAACCATCTTAGAACGGCGCTCTGCCGGTGCCGGTGCCGCTGACAGTGTGGCAGTCGATAGAAGCTGGCCTTCCTGTATACCACTGTCCGATGAGGCGTGCGCGCTGCCGTTCGTGACGATGTAGCAATGCTAATCTTCCGCAGCGAGCAGCGCACAAAAAGGTCGATGTTCGATAGTGAAATGCTAGATCGGGTCACAGCTTCATATCTGCAAAAGAAGAAAACACTTCTTAGAACGGCGCTCTGCCGGTGCCGGTGCCGCTGACAGTGTGACAGCCGATGGAAGCTGGCCTTCCTTTATAACACTGTCCGATTGGGCGTGTCCGCTGCCGTTCGTGACGAGGTAGCGATGCTACCTTCCGCAGCAAGCAGCGCACAAAAACGTCGATGTTCGGTAGTGAAATGCCAGATCGGGTCAGAGCTTCATATCTGCAATAGCAGAAAACCTTTCTTAGATCGGTGTCCTGCCGGTGCCGGTGCCGCTGACAGTGTGACAGCCGATGGAAGCTGGCCTTCCTTTATAACACTGTCCGATTGGGCGTGTCCGCTGCCGTTCGTGACGAGGTAGCGATGCTACCTTCCGCAGCAAGCAGCGCACAAAAATGTCGATGTTCGGTAGTGAAATACCAGATCGGGTCACAGCTTCATATCTGCAACAGCAGAAAACCCTTCTTAGAACGGTGCTCTGCCGGTGTCGGTGCCGCTGACAGTTTGACTGCCGCTGGAAGCTGGCCTTCATTTATGGCACTGTTCGTTGGGGCGTGTCCGCTGCCGTTAGTGACGAGGTAGCGATGCTACCTTTCGCAGCAAGCAGCGCACAAAAACGTCATGTTCGATAGTGAAATACGAGATCGGTTCACAGCTTCATATCTGCAAAAGCAGAAAACACTTCTTAGAACGGTGCTCTGCCGGTGCCGCTGACAGTGTGACAGCCGATGGAAGCTGTCCTTCATTTATAGCAGTGTTCGATGGGGCGTGTCTGCTGCCGTTAGTGACGAGGTAGCGATGCTGTCTTCCGCAGCAAGCAGCGCACAAAAACGTCGATGTTCGATAGTGAAATGCTAGATCGGGTCGAAGCTTCATATCTGCAAAAGAAGAAAACACTTCTTAGAACGGTGCCGGTGCCGCTGACAGTGTGACAGCCGATGGAAGCTGGCCTTCTTTTATGGCACTGTTCGTTGGGGCGTGTCATCTGCCGTTAGTGACGAGGTAGCGGTGCTACCTTCCGCAGCAAGCAGCGCACAAAAACGTCATGTTCGATAGTGAAATACGAGATCGGTTCACAGCTTCATATCTGCAAAAGCAGAAAACACTTCTTAGAACGGTGCTCTGCCGGTGCCGCTGACAGTGTGACAGCCGATGGAAGCTGTCCTTCATTTATAGCAGTGTTCGATGGGGCGTGTCTGCTGCCGTTAGTGACGAGGTAGCGATGCTGTCTTCCGCAGCAAGCAGCGCACAAAAACGTCGATGTTTGATAGTGAAATGCCAGATCGGGACACAGCTTCATATCTGCATTAGCAGAAAACACTTCTTAGAACGGTGCTCTGCCGGTGCCGGTGCCGCTGACAGTGTGACAGCCGATGGAAGCTGGCCTACATTTATAGCACTGTTCGATGGGCCGTGTCCTCTGCCGTTTGTGACGAGGTAGCGATGCTATCTTCCACAGCATGCAGCGCACAAAAACGTCGATGTTCGATAGTGAAGTGCTAGATCGGGTCACAGCTTCATATCTGTAAAAGCAGAAAACACTTCTTAGAACCGTGCTCTGCCGGTGCCGCTGACAGTGTGACAGCCGATGGGAGCTGGCCTTCCTACATAGCACTGTCCGATGGGGCGTGTCCGCTGCCGTTCGTGACGAGGTAGCGATGCTATCTTCCACAGCGAGCAGCGCGCAAAAAGGTCGTTGTTCGATAGTGAAATGCTAGATCGGGTCACAGCTTCATATCTGCAAAAGAAGAAAACACTTCTTAGAACGGTGTCCTGCCGGTGCCGGTGCCGCTGACAGTGTGACAGCCGATGTTAGCTGGCCTTCCTTTATAACACTGTCCGATAGGGCGTGTCCGCAGCCGTTCGTGGCGAGGTAGCAATGCTAATCTTCCGCACCAAGCAGCGCACTAAAACGTCGATGTTCGGTAGGGAAATGCCAGATATGGTCACAGCTTCATATCTGCAATAGCAGAAAACACTTCTAGAACGGTGCTCTGACGGTGCCGGTGCCGCTGACAGTGTGACAGCCTATGGGAGCTGGCCTTCCTGTATAGCACTGTCCGATGGGGCGTGCCCGCTGCCGTTCGTGACGATGTAGCAATGCTAATCTTCCGCAGCAAGCAGCGCTCAAAAACGTCGATGTTCGATAGTGAAATGCCAGATCGGGTCACAGCTTCATATCTGCAATAGCAGAAAACATTTCTTAGAACGGTGCTCTGCCGGTGTCGGTGCCGCTGACAGTGTGACAGCCGCTGGAAGCTGGCCTTCATTTATGGCACTGTTCGTTGGGGCGTGTCCGCTGCCGTTAGTGACGAGGTAGCGATGCTACCTTCCGCAGCAAGCAGCGCACAAAAACGTCATGTTCGATAGTGAAATACCAGATCGGGTCACAGCTTCATATCTGCAAAAGCAGAAAACACTTCTTACAACGGTGCTCTGCCGGTGCCGCTGACAGTGTGACAGCCGATGGAAGCTGTCCTTCATTTATAGCAGTGTTCGATGGGGCGTGTCTGCTGCCGTAAGTGACGAGGTAGCGATGCTGTCTTCCGCAGCAAGCAGCGCACAAAAACGTCGATGCTTGATAGTGAAATGCCAGATCGGGACACAGCTTCATATCTGCATTAGCAGAAAACACTTCTTAGAACGGTGCTCTGCCGGTGCCGCTGACAGTGTGACAGCCGATGGAAGCTGTCCTTCATTTATAGCAGTGTTCGATGGGGCGTGTCTGCTGCCGTTAGTGACGAGGTAGCGATGCTGTCTTCCGCAGCAAGCAGCGCACAAAAACGTCGATGTTTGATAGTGAAATGCCAGATCGGGACACAGCTTCATATCTGCATTAGCAGAAAACACTTCTTAGAACGGTGCTCTGCCGGTGCCGGTGCCGCTGAAAGTGTGACAGCCGATGGGAGCTGGCCTTCCTATATAGCACTGTCCGATGGGGCGTGTCCGCTGCCGTTCGTGACGAGGTAGCGATGCTAATCTTCCGCAGCAAGCAGCGCACAAAACCGTCGATGTTGGGTAGTGAAATACCAGATCGGGTCACAGCTTCATATCTGCAATAGCAGAAAACCCTTCTTAGAACGGCGCTCTGCCGGTGCCGGTGCCGCTGACAGTGTGGCAGTCGATGGAAGCTGACCTTCATTTATAGCACTGTTCGATGGGGCGTGTCCGCTGCCGTTCGTGACGATGTAGCAATGCTAATCTTCCGCAGCAAGCAGCGCACAAAAACGTCGATGTTCGGTAGGGAAATGCCAGATATGGTCACAGCTTCATATCTGCAATAGCAGAAAACACTTCTTAGAACGGTGCTTTGACGGTGCCGGTGCCGCTGACAGTGTGACAGCCTATGGGAGCTGGCCTTCCTGTATAGCACTGTCCGATGGGGCGTGCCCGCTGCCGTTAGTGACGAGGTGGCGATGCTACCTTCCGCAGCAAGCAGCGCACAAAAACGTCATGTTCGATGGTGAAATACCAGATCGGGTCACAGCTTCATATCTGCAAAAGCAGAAAACACTTCTTACAACAGTGCTCTGCCGGTGCCGCTGACAGTGTGACAGCCGATGGAAGCTGTCCTTCATTTATAGTAGTGTTCGATGGGGCGTGTCTGCTGTTGTTAGTTACGAGGTAGCGATGCTGTCTTCCGCAGCAAGCAGCGCACAAAAACGTCGATGTTTGATAGTGAAATGCCAGATCGGGACACAGCTTCATATCTGCATTAACAGAAAACACTTCTTAGAACGGCGCTCTGCCGGTGCCGGTGCCGCTGACAGTGTGACAGCCGATGGGAGCTGGCCTTCCTATATAGCACTGTCCGATGGGGCGTGTCCGCTGCCGTTCGTGACGAGGTAGCGATGCTATCTTCCACAGCAAGCAGCGCACAAAAAGGTCGATGTTCGATAGTGAAATGCTAGATCGGGTCGAAGCTTCATATCTGCAAAAGAAGAAAACACTTCTTAGAACGGTGCCGGTGCCGCTGACAGTGTGACAGCCGATGGATGCTGGCCTTCCTTTATGGCACTGTGTTGGGGCGTGTCCGCTGCCGTTAGTGACGAGGTAGCGATGCTACCTTCCGCAGCAAGCAGCGCACAAAAACGTCGATGCTTGATAGTGAAATGCCAGATCGGGACACAGCTTCATATCTGCATTAGCAGAAAACACTTCTTAGAACGGTGCTCTGCCGGTGCCGCTGACAGTGTGACAGCCGATGGAAGCTGTCCTTCATTTATAGCAGTGTTCGATGGGGCGTGTCTGCTGCCGTTAGTTACGAGGTAGCGATGCTGTCTTCCGCAGCAAGCAGCGCACAAAAACGTCGATGTTTGATAGTGAAATGCCAGATCGGGACACAGCTTCATATCTGCATTAGCAGAAAACACTTCTTAGAACGGTGCTCTGCCGGTGCCGGTGCCGCTGAAAGTGTGACAGCCGATGGGAGCTGGCCTTCCTATATAGCACTGTTCGATGGGGCGTGTCCGCTGCCGTTCGTGACGATGTAGCAATGCTAATCTTCCGCAGCAAGCAGCGCACAAAAACGTCGATGTTCGGTAGGAAAATGCCAGATATGGTCACAGCTTCATATCTGCAATAGCAGAAAACACTTCTTAGAACGGTGCTCTGACGGTGCCGGTGCCGCTGACAGTGTGACAGCCTATGGGAGCTGGCCTTCCTGTATAGCACTGTCCGATGGGGCGTGCCAGCTGCCGTTCGTGACGATGTAGCAATGCTAATCTTCCGCAACAAGCAGCGCTCAAAAACGTCGATGTTCGATAGTGAAATGCCAGATCGGGTCACAGCTTCATATCTGCAATAGCAGAAAACATTTCTTAGAACGGTGCTCTGCCGGTGTCGGTGCCGCTGACAGTGTGACAGCCGATGGAAGCTGTCCTTCATTTATAGCAGTGTTCGATGGGGCGTGTCTGCTGGTGTTAGTGACGAGGTAGCGATGCTGTCCTCCGCAGCAAGCAGCGCACAAAAACGTCGATGTTTGATAGTGAAATGCCAGATCGGGACACAGCTTCTTATCTGCATTAGCAGAAAACACTTCTTAGAACGGTGCCGGTGCCGCTGACAGTGTGAGAGCCGATGGAAGCTGGCCTTCCTTTATGGAACTGTTCGTTGGGGCGTGTCCGCTGCCGTTAGTGACGAGGTAGCGATGCTACCTTCCGCAGCAAGCAGTGCACAAAAACGTCATGTTCGCTAGTGAAATACCAGATCGGGTCACAGCTTCATATCTGCAAAAGCAGAAAACACTTCTTAGAACGGTGCTCTGCCGGTGCCGCTGACAGTGTGACAACCGATGGAAGCTGTCCTTCATTAATAGCAGTGTTCGATGGGGCGTGTCTGCTGCCGTTAGTGACGAGGTAGCGATGCTGTCTTCCGCAGCAAGCAGCGCACAAAAACGTCGATGTTTGATAGTGAAATACCAGATCGGGACACAGCTTCATATCTGCAATAGCAGAAAATACTTCTTAGAACGGTGCTCTGCCGGTGCCGGTGCCGCTGAAAGTGTGACAGCCGATGGGAGCTGGCCTTCCTATATAGCACTGTCCGATGGGGCGTGTCCGCTGCCGTTCGGGACGAGGTAGCGATGCTATCTTCCACAGCGAGCAGCGCACAAAAAGGTCGTTGTTCGATAGTGAAATGCTAGATCGGGTCACAGCTTCATATCTGCAAAAGAAGAAAACACTTCTTAGAACGGTGTGCTGCCGGTGCCGGTGCCGCTGACAGTGTGACAGCCGATGGAAGCTGGCCTTCCTTTATAACACTGTCCGATTGGGCGTGTCCCCTGCCGTTCGTGACGAGGTAGCGATGCTACCTTCCGCAGCAAGCAGCGCACAAAAACGTCGATGTTCGGTAGTGAAATACCAGATCGGGTCACAGCTTCATATCTGCAATAGCAGAAAACACTTCTTAGAACGGTGCTCTGACGGTGCCGGTACCGCTGACAGTGTGACAGCCGATGGGAGCTGGCCTTCCTGTATAGCACTGTCCGATGGGGCGTGCCCGCTGCCGTTCGTGACGATGTAGCAATGCTAATCTTCCGCAGCAAGCAGCGCTCAAAAACGTCGATGTTCGATAGTGAAATGCCAGATCGGGTCACAGCTTCATATCTTCAATAGCAGAAAACATTTCTTAGAACGGTGCTCTGCCGGTGTCGGTGCCGCTGACAGCGTGACAGCCGCTGGAAGCTGGCCTTCATTTATGGCACTGTTCGTTGGGGCGTGTCCGCTGCCGTTAGTGACGAGGTAGCGATGCTACCTTCCGCAGCAAGCAGCGTACAAAAACGTCATGTTTGATAGTGAAATACCAGATCCGGTCACAGCTTCATATCTGCAAAACCAGAAAACACTTCTTACAACGGTGCTCTGCCGGTGCCGCTGACAGTGTGACAGCCGATGGAAGCTGTCCATTTATAGCAGTGTTCGATGGGGCGTGTCTGCTGCCGTTAATGACGAGGTAGCGATGCTGTCTTCCGCAGCAAGCAGCGCACAAAAACGTCGATGTTTGATAGTGAAATGCCAGATCGGGACACAGCTTCATATCTGCATTAGCAGAAAACACTTCTTAGAACGGTGCTCTGCCGGTGCCGGTGCCGCTGACAGTGTGACAGCCGATGGGAGCTGGCCTTCCTATATTGCACTGTCCGATGGGGCGTGTCCGCTGCCGTTCGTGACGAGGTAGCGATGCTATCTTCCACAGCAAGCAGCGCACAAAAAGGTCGATGTTCGATAGTGAAATGCTAGATCGGGTCACAGCTTCATATCTGTAAAAGCAGAAAACACTTCTTAGAACCGTGCTCTGCCGGTGCCTCTGACAGTGTGACAGCCGATGGGAGCTGGCCTTTCTACATAGCACTGTCCGATGGGGCGTGTCCGCTGCCGTTCGTGACGAGGTAGCGATGCTATCTTCCACAGCGAGCAGCGCACAAAAAGGTCGTTGTTCGATAGTGAAATGCTAGATCGGGTCACAGCTTCATATCTGCAAAAGAAGAAAACACTTCTTAGAACGGTGTGCTGCCGGTGCCGGTGCCGCTGACAGTGTGACAGCCGATGGAAGCTGGCCTTCCTTTATAACACTGTCCGATTGGGCGTGTCCGATGCCGTTCGTGACGAGGTAGCGATGCTGTCTTCCGCAGCAAGCAGCGCACAAAAACGTCGATGTTCGGTAGTGAAATACCAGATCGGGACACAGCTTCATATCTGCATTAGCAGAAAACACTTCTTAGAACGGTGCTCTGCCGGTGCCGGTGCCGCTGAAAGTGTGACAGCCGATGGGAGCTGGCCTTCCTATATAGCACTGTCCGATGGGGCGTGTCCGCTGCCGTTCGTGACGAGGTAGCGATGCTATCTTCCACAGCATGCAGCGCACAAAAACGTCGATGTCCGATAGTGAAATGCCAGATCGGGTCACAGTTTCATATCTGCAATAGCAGAAAACACTTCTTAGAACGGTGCTCTGCCGGTGCCGGTGCCGCTGACAGTGTGACAGCCGATGGGAGCTGGCCTTCCTATATAGCACTGGCCGATGGGGCGTGTCCGCTGCCGTTTGTGACGAGGTAGCGATGCTATCTTCCACAGCATGCAGCGCACAAAAACGTCGATGTTCGATAGTGAAATGCTAGATCGGGTCACAGCTTCATATCTGCAAAAGCAGAAAACACTTCTTAGAACGGTGCTCTGCCGGTGCCGCTGACAGTGTGACAGCCGATGGAAGCTGTCCTTCATTTATAGCAGAGTTCGATGGGGCGTGTCTGCTGCCGTTAGTGACGAGGTAGCGATGCTGTCTTCCGCAGCAAGAAGCGCACAAAAACGTCGATGTTTGATAGTGAAATGCCAGATCGGGACACAGCTTCATATCTGCATTAGCAGAAAACACTTCTTAGAACGGTGCTCTGCCGGTGCCGGTGCCGCTGAAAGTGTGAGAGCCGATGGCAGCTGGCCTTCCTATATAGCACTGTCCGATGGGGCGTGTCCGCTGCCGTTCGTGACGAGGTAGCGATGCTATCTTCCACAGCAAGCAGCGCACAAAAAAGTCGATGTTCGATAGTGAAATGCTAGATCGGGTCACAGCTTCATATCTGCAAAAGAAGAAAACACTTCTTAGAACGGTGCCCTGCCGGTGCCGGTGCTGCTGACAGTGTGACAGCCGATGGAAGCTGGCCTACATTTATAGCACTGTTCGATAGGCCGTGCCCTCTGCCGTTCGTGACGAGGTAGCGATGCTATCTTCCACAGCATGCAGCGCACAAAAACGTCGATCTTCGATAGTGAAGTGCTAGATCGGGTCACAGCTTCATATCTGTAAAAGCAGAAAACACTTCTTAGAACCGTGCTCTGCCGGTGCCGCTGACAGTGTGACAGCCGATGGGAGCTGGCCTTTCTACATAGCACTGTCCGATGGGGCGTGTCCGCTGCCGTTCGTGACGAGGTAGCGATGCTATCTTCCACAGCGAGCAGCGCACAAAAAGGTCGTTGTTCGATAGTGAAATGCTAGATCGGGTCTCAGCTTCATATCTGTAAAAGAAGAAAACACTTCTTAGAACGGTGTGCTGCCGGTGCCGGTGCCGCTGACAGTGTGACAGCCGATGGAAGCTGGCCTTCCTTTATAAGACTGTCCGATTGGGCGTGTCCGATGCCGTTCGTGACGAGGTAGCGATGCTGTCTTCCGCAGCAAGCAGCGCACAAAAACGTCGATGTTCGGTAGTGAAATACCAGATCGGGACACAGCTTCATATGTGCATTAGCAGAAAACACTTCTTAGAACGGTGCTCTGCCGGTGCCGGTGCCGCTGAAAGTGTGACAGCCGATGGGAGCTGGCCTTCCTATATAGCACTGTCCGATGGGGCGTGTCCGCTGCCGTTCGTGACGAGGTAGCGATGCTATCTTCCACAGCATGCAGCGCACAAAAACGTCGATGTCCGATAGTGAAATGCCAGATCGGGTCACAGTTTCATATCTGCAATAGCAGAAAACACTTCTTAGAACGGTGCTCTGCCGGTGCCGGTGCCGCTGACAGTGTGACAGCCGATGGGAGCTGGCCTTCCTATATAGCACTGGCCGATGGGGCGTGTCCGCTGCCGTTTGTGACGAGGTAGCGATGCTATCTTCCACAGCATGCAGCGCACAAAAACGTCGATGTTCGATAGTGAAATGCTAGATCGGGTCACAGCTTCATATCTGCAAAAGCAGAAAACACTTCTTAGAACGGTGCTCTGCCGGTGCCGCTGACAGTGTGACAGCCGATGGAAGCTGTCCTTCATTTATAGCAGAGTTCGATGGGGCGTGTCTGCTGCCGTTAGTGACGAGGTAGCGATGCTGTCTTCCGCAGCAAGAAGCGCACAAAAACGTCGATGTTTGATAGTGAAATGCCAGATCGGGACACAGCTTCATATCTGCATTAGCAGAAAACACTTCTTAGAACGGTGCTCTGCCGGTGCCGGTGCCGCTGAAAGTGTGAGAGCCGATGGCAGCTGGCCTTCCTATATAGCACTGTCCGATGGGGCGTGTCCGCTGCCGTTCGTGACGAGGTAGCGATGCTATCTTCCACAGCAAGCAGCGCACAAAAAAGTCGATGTTCGATAGTGAAATGCTAGATCGGGTCACAGCTTCATATCTGCAAAAGAAGAAAACACTTCTTAGAACGGTGCCCTGCCGGTGCCGGTGCTGCTGACAGTGTGACAGCCGATGGAAGCTGGCCTACATTTATAGCACTGTTCGATAGGCCGTGCCCTCTGCCGTTCGTGACGAGGTAGCGATGCTATCTTCCACAGCATGCAGCGCACAAAAACGTCGATCTTCGATAGTGAAGTGCTAGATCGGGTCACAGCTTCATATCTGTAAAAGCAGAAAACACTTCTTAGAACCGTGCTCTGCCGGTGCCGCTGACAGTGTGACAGCCGATGGGAGCTGGCCTTTCTACATAGCACTGTCCGATGGGGCGTGTCCGCTGCCGTTCGTGACGAGGTAGCGATGCTATCTTCCACAGCGAGCAGCGCACAAAAAGGTCGTTGTTCGATAGTGAAATGCTAGATCGGGTCTCAGCTTCATATCTGTAAAAGAAGAAAACACTTCTTAGAACGGTGTCCTGCCGGTGCCGGTGCCGCTGACAGTGTGACAGCCGATGGAAGCTGGCCTTCCTTTATAACACTTTCCGATTGGGCGTGTCCGCTGCCGTTCGTGACGAGGTAGCGATGCTACCTTCCGCAGCAAGCAGCGCACAAAAACGACGATGTTCGGTAGTGAAATACCAGATCGGGTCACAGCTTCATATCTGCAATAGCAGAAAACCCTTCTTAGAACGGCGCTCTGCCGGTGCCGGTGCCGCTGACAGTTTGGCAGTCGATGGAAGCTGACCTTCTTTTATAGCACTGTTCGATGGGGCGTGTCCGCTGCCGTTCGTGACGATGTAGCAATGCTATTCTTCCGCAGCAAGCAGCGCTCAAAAACGTCGATGTTCGATAGTGAAATGCCATATCGGGTCACAGCTTCATATCTGCAATAGCAGAAAACATTTCTTAGAACGGTGCTCTGCCGGTGTCGGTGCCGCTGACAGTGTGACAGCCGCTGGAAGCTGGCCTTCATTTATGGCACTGTTCGTTGGGGCGTGTCCGCTGCCGTTATTGACGATGTAGCGATGCTACCTTCCGCAGCAAGCAGCGTACAAAAACGTCATGTTTGATAGTGAAATACCAGATCGGGTCACAGCTTCATATCTGCAAAACCAGAAAACACTTCTTACAACGGTGGTCTGCCGGTGCCGCTGACAGTGTGACAGCCGATGGAAGCTGTCCTTCATTTATAGCAGTGTTCGATGGGGCGTGTCTGCTGCCGTTAGTGACGAGGTAGCGATGCTGTCTTCCGCAGCAAGCAGCGCACAAAAACGTCGTTGTTTGATAGTGAAATGCCAGATCGGGACACAGCTTCATATCTGCATTAGCAGAAAACACTTCTTAGAACGGTGCTCTGCCGGTGCCGGTGCCGCTGACAGTGTGACAGCCGATGGGAGCTGGCCTTCCTGTATAGCACTGTCCGATGGGGCGTGTCCGCTGCCGTTCGTGACGAGGTAGCGATGCTATCTTCCACAGCAAGCAGCGCACAAAAAGGTCGATGTTCGATAGTGAAATGCCAGATCGGGTCGAAGCTTCATATCTGCAAAAGAAGAAACCACTTCTTAGAACGGTGCCGGTGCCGCTGACAGTGTGACAGCCGATGGAAGCTGGCCTTCCTTTATGGCACTGTCCGATTGGGCGTGTCCGCTGCCGTTCGTGACGAGGTAGCGATGCTACCTTCCGCAGCAAGCAGCGCACAAAAACGTCGATGTTCGGTAGGGAAATGCCAGATATGGTCACAGCTTCATATCTGCAATAGCAGAAAACACTTCTTAGAACGGTGCACTGCTGGTGCCGGTGCCGCTGACAGTGTGACAGCCGATGGAAGCTGTCCTTCATTTATAGCAGTGTTCGATGGGGCGTGTCTGCTGCCGTTAGTGACGAGGTAGCGATGCTGTCTTCCTCAGCAAGCAGCGCACAAAAACGTCGATGTTTGATAGTGAAATGCCAGATCGGGACACAGCTTCATATCTGCATTAGCAGAAAACACTTCTTAGAACGGTGCTCTGCCGGTGCCGGTGCCGCTGAAAGTGTGACAGCCGATGGGAGCTGACCTTCCTATATAGCACTGTCCGATGGGGCGTGTCCGCTGCCGTTCGTGACGAGGTAGCGATGCTATCTTCCACAGCATGCAGCGCACAAAAACGTCGATGTCCGATAGTGAAATGCCAGATCGGGTCACAGTTTCATATCTGCAATAGCAGAAAACACTTCTTAGAACGGTGCTCTGCCGGTGCCGGTGCCGCTGACAGTGTGACAGCCGATGGGAGCTGGCCTTCCTATATAGCACTGTCCGATGGGGCGTGTCCGCTGCCGTTCGTGACGAGGTAGCGATGCTATCTTCCACAGCATGCAGCGCACAAAAACGTCGATGTTCGATAGTGAAATGCTAGATCGGGTCACAGCTTCATATCTGCAAAAGAAGAAAACACTTCTTAGAACGGTGCCCGGCTGGTGCCGGTGCCGCTGACAGTGTGACAACCGATGGAAGCTGGCCTTCCTTTATAACACTGTCCGATGGGGCGTGTCCACTGCCGTTCGTGACGAGGTAGCGATGCTATCTTCCGCAGCAAGCAGCGCACAAAAATGTCGATGTTCGGTAGTGAGATACCAGATCGGGTCTCAGCTTCATATCTGCAATAGCAGAAAACCCTTCTTAGAACGGTGCACTGCCGGTGCCGGTGCCGCTGACAGTGTGGCAGTCGATGGAAGCTGACCTTCATTTATAGCACTGTTCGATGGGGCGTGTCCGCTGCTGTTCGTGACGATGTAGCAATGCTAATCTTGCGCAGCAAGCAGCGCACAAAACACCGACGTTCGGTAGGGAAATGCCAGATCTGGTTACAGCTTCACATCTGCAAAAGCAGAAAACACTTCTTAGAACGGTGCACTGCTGGTGCCGGTGCCGCTGACAGTGTGACAGCCGATGGAAGCTGTCCTTCATTTATAGCAGTGTTCGATGGGGCGTGTCTGCTGCCGTTAGTGACGAGGTAGCTATACATTCTTCCGCAGCAAGCAGCGCACAAAAACGTCGATGCTCGATAGTGAAATGCCAGATCGGGTCACATCTTCATATCTGCAATAGCAGAAAATACTTCTTAGAAAGGTGCTCTGCCGGTGCCGGTGCCGGTGCCGCTGACAGTGTGACAGCCGATGGGAGCTGGATTTCCTATATTGCACTGTCCGATGGGGCGTGTCCACTGCCGTTCGTGACGAGGTAGCGATGCTATCTTCCACAGCAAGCAGCGCACAAAAAGGTCGATGTTCGATAGTGAAATGCTAGATCCGGTCACAGCTTCATATCTGCAAAAGAAGAAAACACTTCTTAGAACGGTGCCGGTGCCGCTGACAGTGTGACAGCCGATGGAAGCTGGCCTACATTTATAGCACTGTTCGATAGGCCGTGCCCTCTGCCGTTCGTGACGAGGTAGCGATGCTATCTTCCACAGCATGCAGCGCACAAAAACGTCGATCTTCGATAGTGAAGTGCTAGATCGGGTCACAGCTTCATATCTGTAAAAGCAGAAAACACTTCTTAGAACCGTGCTCTGCCGGTGCCGCTGACAGTGTGACAGCCGATGGGAGCTGGCCTTTCTACATAGCACTGTCCGATGGGGCGTGTCCGCTGCCGTTCGTGACGAGGTAGCGATGCTATCTTCCACAGCGAGCAGCGCACAAAAAGGTCGTTGTTCGATAGTGAAATGCTAGATCGGGTCTCAGCTTCATATCTGTAAAAGAAGAAAACACTTCTTAGAACGGTGTCCTGCCGGTGCCGGTGCCGCTGACAGTGTGACAGCCGATGGAAGCTGGCCTTCCTTTATAACACTTTCCGATTGGGCGTGTCCGCTGCCGTTCGTGACGAGGTAGCGATGCTACCTTCCGCAGCAAGCAGCGCACAAAAACGACGATGTTCGGTAGTGAAATACCAGATCGGGTCACAGCTTCATATCTGCAATAGCAGAAAACCCTTCTTAGAACGGCGCTCTGCCGGTGCCGGTGCCGCTGACAGTTTGGCAGTCGATGGAAGCTGACCTTCTTTTATAGCACTGTTCGATGGGGCGTGTCCGCTGCCGTTCGTGACGATGTAGCAATGCTATTCTTCCGCAGCAAGCAGCGCTCAAAAACGTCGATGTTCGATAGTGAAATGCCATATCGGGTCACAGCTTCATATCTGCAATAGCAGAAAACATTTCTTAGAACGGTGCTCTGCCGGTGTCGGTGCCGCTGACAGTGTGACAGCCGCTGGAAGCTGGCCTTCATTTATGGCACTGTTCGTTGGGGCGTGTCCGCTGCCGTTATTGACGATGTAGCGATGCTACCTTCCGCAGCAAGCAGCGTACAAAAACGTCATGTTTGATAGTGAAATACCAGATCGGGTCACAGCTTCATATCTGCAAAACCAGAAAACACTTCTTACAACGGTGGTCTGCCGGTGCCGCTGACAGTGTGACAGCCGATGGAAGCTGTCCTTCATTTATAGCAGTGTTCGATGGGGCGTGTCTGCTGCCGTTAGTGACGAGGTAGCGATGCTGTCTTCCGCAGCAAGCAGCGCACAAAAACGTCGTTGTTTGATAGTGAAATGCCAGATCGGGACACAGCTTCATATCTGCATTAGCAGAAAACACTTCTTAGAACGGTGCTCTGCCGGTGCCGGTGCCGCTGACAGTGTGACAGCCGATGGGAGCTGGCCTTCCTGTATAGCACTGTCCGATGGGGCGTGTCCGCTGCCGTTCGTGACGAGGTAGCGATGCTATCTTCCACAGCAAGCAGCGCACAAAAAGGTCGATGTTCGATAGTGAAATGCCAGATCGGGTCGAAGCTTCATATCTGCAAAAGAAGAAACCACTTCTTAGAACGGTGCCGGTGCCGCTGACAGTGTGACAGCCGATGGAAGCTGGCCTTCCTTTATGGCACTGTCCGATTGGGCGTGTCCGCTGCCGTTCGTGACGAGGTAGCGATGCTACCTTCCGCAGCAAGCAGCGCACAAAAACGTCGATGTTCGGTAGGGAAATGCCAGATATGGTCACAGCTTCATATCTGCAATAGCAGAAAACACTTCTTAGAACGGTGCACTGCTGGTGCCGGTGCCGCTGACAGTGTGACAGCCGATGGAAGCTGTCCTTCATTTATAGCAGTGTTCGATGGGGCGTGTCTGCTGCCGTTAGTGACGAGGTAGCGATGCTGTCTTCCTCAGCAAGCAGCGCACAAAAACGTCGATGTTTGATAGTGAAATGCCAGATCGGGACACAGCTTCATATCTGCATTAGCAGAAAACACTTCTTAGAACGGTGCTCTGCCGGTGCCGGTGCCGCTGAAAGTGTGACAGCCGATGGGAGCTGACCTTCCTATATAGCACTGTCCGATGGGGCGTGTCCGCTGCCGTTCGTGACGAGGTAGCGATGCTATCTTCCACAGCATGCAGCGCACAAAAACGTCGATGTCCGATAGTGAAATGCCAGATCGGGTCACAGTTTCATATCTGCAATAGCAGAAAACACTTCTTAGAACGGTGCTCTGCCGGTGCCGGTGCCGCTGACAGTGTGACAGCCGATGGGAGCTGGCCTTCCTATATAGCACTGTCCGATGGGGCGTGTCCGCTGCCGTTCGTGACGAGGTAGCGATGCTATCTTCCACAGCATGCAGCGCACAAAAACGTCGATGTTCGATAGTGAAATGCTAGATCGGGTCACAGCTTCATATCTGCAAAAGAAGAAAACACTTCTTAGAACGGTGCCCGGCTGGTGCCGGTGCCGCTGACAGTGTGACAACCGATGGAAGCTGGCCTTCCTTTATAACACTGTCCGATGGGGCGTGTCCACTGCCGTTCGTGACGAGGTAGCGATGCTATCTTCCGCAGCAAGCAGCGCACAAAAATGTCGATGTTCGGTAGTGAGATACCAGATCGGGTCTCAGCTTCATATCTGCAATAGCAGAAAACCCTTCTTAGAACGGTGCACTGCCGGTGCCGGTGCCGCTGACAGTGTGGCAGTCGATGGAAGCTGACCTTCATTTATAGCACTGTTCGATGGGGCGTGTCCGCTGCTGTTCGTGACGATGTAGCAATGCTAATCTTGCGCAGCAAGCAGCGCACAAAACACCGACGTTCGGTAGGGAAATGCCAGATCTGGTTACAGCTTCACATCTGCAAAAGCAGAAAACACTTCTTAGAACGGTGCACTGCTGGTGCCGGTGCCGCTGACAGTGTGACAGCCGATGGAAGCTGTCCTTCATTTATAGCAGTGTTCGATGGGGCGTGTCTGCTGCCGTTAGTGACGAGGTAGCTATACATTCTTCCGCAGCAAGCAGCGCACAAAAACGTCGATGCTCGATAGTGAAATGCCAGATCGGGTCACATCTTCATATCTGCAATAGCAGAAAATACTTCTTAGAAAGGTGCTCTGCCGGTGCCGGTGCCGGTGCCGCTGACAGTGTGACAGCCGATGGGAGCTGGATTTCCTATATTGCACTGTCCGATGGGGCGTGTCCACTGCCGTTCGTGACGAGGTAGCGATGCTATCTTCCACAGCAAGCAGCGCACAAAAAGGTCGATGTTCGATAGTGAAATGCTAGATCCGGTCACAGCTTCATATCTGCAAAAGAAGAAAACACTTCTTAGAACGGTGCCGGTGCCGCTGACAGTGTGACAGCCGATGGAAGCTGGCCTTCCTTTATAACACTGTCCGATGGGGCGTGTCCGCTGCCGTTCGTGATGAGGTAGCGATGCTATCTTCCGCAGCAAGCAGCGCACAAAAACATCGATGTTCGATAGTGAAATGCCAGATTGGGTCACAGCTTCATATCTGCAATAGCAGAATACACTTCTTAGAACGGTGCCCGGCTGGTGCCGGTGCCGCTGACAGTTTGACAACCAATGGAAGCTCGCCTTCCTTTATAACACTGTCCGATGTGGCGTTCCTGCTGCCGTTCGTGACGAGGTAGCGATGCTATCTTCCGCAGCAAGCAGTGCACAAAAACGTCGATGTTCGGTAGTGAAATACCAGATCGGGTCACAGCTTCATATCTGCAATAGCAGAAAACACTTCTTAGAACGGTGCTCTGCCGGTGCCGGTGCCGCTGACAGTGTTACAGCCGATGGAAGCTGGCCTTCATTTATAGCACTGTCCGAAGGGGCGTGTCTGCTGCCGTTTGTGACGAGGTAGCGATGCTATCTTCCACAGCATGAAGCGCACAAAAACGTCGATGTTCGATAGTGAAATGCCACATCGGGTCACAGCTTCATATCTGCAATAGCAGAAAATACTTCTTAGAACGGTGCTGTGCCGGTGCCGGTTCCGGTGCCGCTGACAGTGTGATAGCCGATGGGAGCTGGCCTTCCTATATTGCACTGTCCGATGTGGCGTGTCCGCTGCCGTTCGTGACGAGGTAGCGATGCTATCTTCCACAGCAAGCAGCGTACAAAAAGGTCGATGTTCGATAGTGAAATGCTAGATCGGGTCAAAGCTTCATATCTGCAAAAGAAGAAAACACTTCTTAGAACGGTGCCGTGCCGGTGCCGCTGACACTGTGACAGCCGATGGAAGCTGGCCTTCCTTTATAACACTTTCCGATGGGGCGTGTCCGCTGCCGTTCGTGACGAGGTAGCGATGCTATCTTCCGCAGCAAGCAGCGCACAAAAACGTCGATGTTCGGTAGTGAAATACCAGATTGGGTCACAGCTTCATATCAGCAATAGCAGAAAACCCTTCTTAGAACGGCGCTCAGCCGGTGCCGGTGCCGCTGACAGTGTGGCAGTCGATGGAAGCTGACCTTCATTTGTAGCACTGTTCGATGGGGCGTGTCCGCTGCCGTTCGTGACGATGTAGCAATGCTAATCTTCCGCAGCAAGCAGCGCACAAAACGTCGACGTTCGGTAGGGAAATGCCAGATCTGGTTACAGCTTCATATCTGCAATAGCAGAAAACACTTCTAAGAACGGTGCTCTGCCGGTGCCGGTGCCGCTGACAGTGTTACAGCCGATGGAAGCTGGCCTTCATTTATAGCACTGTCCGAAGGGGCGTGTCCGCTGCCGTTAGTGACGAGGTAGCGATGCTATCTTCCACAGCATGCAGCGCACAAAAACGTCGATGTTCGATAGTGAAATGCGAGATCGGGTCACAACTTCATACCTGCAAAAGCAGAAAACACTTCTTAGAACGGTGCTCTGCCGGTGCCGGTGCCGCTGACAGTGTGACAGCCGATGGAAGCTGTCCTTCATTTATAGCAGTGGTCAATGGGGCGTGTCTGCTGCCGTTAGTGATTAGGTAGCCATGCTATCTTCCGCAGCAAGCAGCGCACAAAAACGTCGATGTTCGATAGTGAAATGCCAGATCGGGTCACAGCTTCATATCTGCAATAGCAGAAAACACTTCTTAGAACGGTGCTCTGCCGGTGCCGCTGACAGTGTGACAGCCGATGGCAGCTGGCCTTCCTATATAGCACTGTCCGATGTGGCGTGCCAGCTTCCGTTAGTGACGACGTATCGATGCTATCTGCCGCAGCAAGCAGCGCACAAAAACCTCGATATTCGATAGTGAAATGCCAGATCGGGTCACAGCTTCATATCTGCAAAAGCAGAAAACACTTCTTAGAACGGTGCTCTGCCGGTGATGGTGCCGCTGACAGTGTGAGAGCCGCTGGAAGCTGGCCTTCATTTATGGCACTGTTGGATGGGGCGTGTCCGCTGCAGTTAGTGACGAGGTAGCGATGCTATCTTCCGCAGCAAGCAGCGCCCAAAAACGCCGATGTTCGATAGTGAAATATCAGATCGGGTCACAGCTTCATATCTGCAAATGCAGAAAACACTTCTTAGAACGGTGCTCTGCCGGTGCTGGTGCCGCTGACAGTGTGACAGCCGCTGGAAGCTGGCCTTCATTTATGGCACTGTTGGATGGGGCGTGTCCGCTGCCGTTAGTGACGAGGTAGCGATGCTATCTTCCGCAGCAAGCAGCGCAAAAAAACGTCGATGTTCGATAGTGAAATATCAGATCGGGTCACAGCGTCATATCTGCAATAGCAGAAAACACTTTTTCGAACGGTGCTCTGCCGGTGCCGGTGCCGCTGACAGGGTGACAGCCGATGGGAGCTGGCCTTCCTACATAGCACTGTCCGATGGGGCGTGTCCGCTGCCGTTCGTGACGAGGTAGCGATGCTATCTTCCGCAGCAAGCAGCGCACAAAAAGGTCGATGTTCGATAGTGAAATGCTAGATCGGGTCACAGCTTCATATCTGTAAAAGCAGAAAACACTTATTAGGACGGTGCTCTGCCGGTGCCAGTGCCGCTGACAGTGTGGCAGTCGATGGAAGCTGACCTTCATTTATAGCACTGTTCGATGGGTGGTGTCCTCTGCCGTTCGTGACGATGTAGCAATGCTAATCTTCCGCAGCAAGCAGCGCTCAAAAACGTCGATGTTCGATTGTGAAATGCCAGATCGGGTCAGAGCTTCATATCTGCAATAGCAGAAAACATTTCTTAGAACGGTGTCCTGCCGGTGAAGGTGCCGCTGACAGTGTGACAGCCGATGGAAGCTGGCCTTCCTTTATAGCAGTGTTCGATGGGGCGTGTCCGCTGCCGTTCGTGACGATGTAGCAATGCTAATCTTCCGCAGCAAGCAGCGCAAAAAAACGTCGATGTTCGGTAGGAAAATGCCAGATATGGTCACAGCTTCATGTCTGCAATAGCAGAAAACACTTCTTAGAACGGTGCTCTGACGGTGCCGGTGCCGTTGACAGTGTGACAGCCTATGGGAGCTGTCCTTCATTTATAGCAGTGTTCGATGGGGCGTGACTGCTGGTGTTAGTGACGAGGTAGCGATGCTGTCTTCCGCAGCAAGCAGCGCACAAAAACGTCGATGTTTGATAGTGAAATGCCAGATCGGGACACAGCTTCATATCTGCATTAGCAGAAAACACTTCTTAGAACGGCGCTCTGCCGGTGCCGGTGCCGCTGATAGTGTGACAGCCGATGGGAGCTGGCCTTCCTATATAGCACTGTCCGATGGGGCGTGTCCGCTGCCGTTCGTGACGAGGTAGCAATGCTATCTTCCACAGCAAGCAGCGCACAAAAAGGTCGATGTTCGATAGTGAAATGCTAGATCGGGTCGAAGCTTCATATCTGCAAAAGAAGAAAACACTTCTTAGAACGGTGCCGGTGCCGCTGACAGTGTGACAGCCGATGGAAGCTGGCCTTCCTTTATGGCACTGTTCGTTGGGGCGTGTCCGCTGCCGTTAGTGACGAGGTAGCGATGCTACCTTCCGCAGCAAGCAGCGCACAAAAACGTCATGTTCGATAGTGAAATACGAGATCGGGTCACAGCTTCATATCTGCAAAAGCAGAAAACACTTCTTAGAACGGTGCTCTGCCGGTGCCGCTGACAGTGTGACAGAAGATGGAAGCTGTCCTTCATTTATAGCAGTGTTCGATGGGGCGTGTCTGCTGCCGTTAGTGACGAGGTAGCGATGCTGTCTTCCGAAGCAAGCAGCGCACAAAAACGTCGATGTTTGATAGTGAAATACCAGATCGGGACACAGCTTCATATCTGCAAAAGAAGAAAACACTTCTTAGAACGGTGCCCTGCCGGTGCCGGTGCCGCTGACAGTGTGACAGCCGATAGAAGCTGGCCTACATTTATAGCACTGTTCGATGGGCCGTGTCCTCTGCCGTTCGTGACGAGGTAGCGATGCTATCTTCCACAGCATATAGCGCACAAAAACGTCGATCTTCGATAGTGAAGTGCTAGATCGGGTCACAGCTTCATATCTGTAAAAGCAGAAAACACTTCTTAGAACCGTGCTCTGCCGGTGCCGCTGACAGTGTGACAGCCGATGGGAGCTGGCCTTTCTACATAGCACTGTCCGATGGGGCGCGTCCGCTGCCGTTCGTGGCGAGGTAGCGATGCTATCTTCCACAGCGAGCAGCGCACAAAAAGGTCGTTGTTCGATAGTGAAATGCAAGATCGGGTCACAGCTTCATGTCTGCAAAAGAAGAAAACACTTCTTAGAACGGTGTCCTGCCGGTGCCGGTGCCGCTGACAGTCTGACAGCCGATGGAAGCTGGCCTTCCTTTATAACACTGTCCGATTGGGCGTGTCCGCTGCCGTTCGTGACGAGGTAGCGATGCTACCTTCCGCAGCAAGCAGCGCACAAAAACGTCGATGTTCGGTAGTGAAATACCAGATCGGGTCACAGCTTCATATCTGCAATAGCAGAAAACCCTTCTTAGAACGGCGCTCTGCCGGTGCCGGTGCCGCTGACAGTGTGGCAGTCGATGGAAGCTGACCTTCATTTATAGCACTGTTCGATGGGGCGTGTCCGCTGCCGTTCGTGACGATGTAGCAATGCTAATCTTCCGCAGCAAGCAGCGCACAAAAACGTCGATGTTCGGTAGGGAAATGCCAGATATGGTCACAGCTTCATATCTGCAATAGCAGAAAACACTTCTTAGAACGGTGCTCTGACGGTGCCGGTGCCGCTGACAGTGTGACAGCCTATGGGAGCTGGCCTTCCTGTATAGCACTGTCCGATGGGGCGTGCCCGCTGCCGTTCGTGACGATGTAGCAATGCTAATCTTCCGCAGCAAGCAGCGCTCAAAAACGTCGATGTTCGATAGTGAAATGCCAGATCGGGTCACAGCTTCATATCTGCAATAGCAGAAAACATTTCTTAGAACGGTGCTCTGCCGGTGTCGGTGCCGCTGACAGTGTGACAGCCGCTGGAAGCTGGCCTTCATTTATGGCACTGTTCGGTTGGGCGTGTCCGCTGCCGTTAGTGACGAGGTAGCGATGCTACCTTCCGCAGCAAGCAGCGTACAAAAACGTCATGTTTGATAGTGAAATACCAGATCGGGTCACAGCTTCATATCTGCAAAACCAGAAAACACTTCTTACAACGGTGCTCTGCCGGTGCCGCTGACAGTGTGACAGCCGATGGAAGCTGTCCTTCATTTATAGCAGTGTTCGATGGGGCGTGTCAGCTGCCGTTAGTGACGAGGTAGCGATGCTGTCTTCCGCAGCAAGCAGCGCACAAAAACGTTGTTGTTTGATAGTGAAATGCCAGATCAGGACACAGCTTCATATCTGCATTAGTAGAAAACACTTCTTAGAACGGTGCTCTGCCGGTGCCGGTGCCGCTGACAGTGTGGCAGCCGATGGGAGCTGGCCTTCCTATATAGCACTGTCCGATGGGGCGTGTCCGCTGCCGTTCGTGACGAGGTAGCGATGCTATCTTCCACAGCAAGCAGCGCACAAAAAGGTCGATGTTCGATAGTGAAATGCTAGATCGGGTCGAAGCTTCATATCTGCAAAAGAAGAAAACACTTCTTAGAACGGTGCCGGTGCCGCTGACAGTGTGACAGCCGATGGAAGCTGGCCTTCCTTTATGGCACTGTTCGTTGGGGCGTGTCCGCTGCCGTTAGTGACGAGGTAGCGATGCTACCTTCCGCAGCAAGCAGCGCACAAAAACGTCATGTTCGATAGTGAAATACCTGATCGGGTCACAGCTTCATATCTGCAAAAGCAGAAAACACTTCTTAGAACGGTGCTCTGCCGGTGCCGCTGACAGTGTGACAGCCGATGGAAGCTGTCCTTCATTTATAGCAGTGTTCGATGGGGCGTGTCTGCTGCCGTTAGTGACGAGGTAGCGATGCTGTCTTCCGCAGCAAGCAGCGCACAAAAACGTCGATGTTTGATAGTGGAATACCAGATCGGGACACAGCTTCATATCTGCAATAGCAGAAAACACTTCTTAGAACGGTGCCCTGCCGGTGCCGGTGCCGCTGACAGTGTGACAGCCGATGGAAGCTGGCCTACATTTATAGCACTGTTCGATGGGCCGTGTCCTCTGCCGTTCGTGACGAGGTAGCAATGCTAATCTTCCGAAGCAAGCAGCGCACAAAAACGTCGATGTTCGTTAGTGAAATACCAGATCGGGTCACAGCTTCATATCTGCAATAGCAGAAAACCCTTCTTAGAACGGCGCTCTGCCGGTGCCGGTGCCGCTGACAGTGTGGCAGTCAATGGAAGCTGACCATTTATAGCACTGTTCGATGGGGCGTTTCCGCTGCCGTTCGTGACGATGTAGCAATGCTAATCTTCCGCAGCAAGCAGCGCACAAAAACGTCGATGTTCGGTAGGGAAATGCCAGATATGGTCACAGCTTCATATCTGCAATAGCAGAAAACACTTCTTAGAACGGTGCTCTGACGGTGCCGGTGCCGCAGACAGTGTGAAAGCCTATGGGAGCTGGCCTTCCTGTATAGCACTGTCCGATGGGGCGTGCCCGCTGCCGTTCGTGACGATGTAGCAATGCTAATCTTCCGCAGCAAGCAGCGCTCAAAAACGTCGATGTTCGATAGTGAAATGCCAAATCGGGTCACAGCTTCATATCTGCAATAGCAGAAAACATTTCTTAGAACGGTGCTCTGCCGGTGTCGATGCCGCTGACAGTGTGACAGCCGCTGGAAGCTGGCCTTCATTTATGGCACTGTTCGGTTGGGCGTGTCCGCTGCCGTTAGTGACGAGGTAGCGATGCTACCTTCCGCAGCAAGCAGCGTACAAAAACGTCATGTTTGATAGTGAAATACCAGATCGGGTCACAGCTTCATATCTGCAAAACCAGAAAACACTTCTTACAACGGTGCTCTGCCGGTGCCGCTGACAGTGTGACAGCCGATGGAAGCTGTCCTTCATTTATAGCAGTGTTCGATGGGGCGTGTCAGCTGCCGTTAGTGACGAGGTAGCGATGCTGTCTTCCGCAGCAAGCAGCGCACAAAAACGTTGTTGTTTGATAGTGAAATGCCAGATCAGGACACAGCTTCATATCTGCATTAGTAGAAAACACTTCTTAGAACGGTGCTCTGCCGGTGCCGGTGCCGCTGACAGTGTGGCAGCCGATGGGAGCTGGCCTTCCTATATAGCACTGTCCGATGGGGCGTGTCCGCTGCCGTTCGTGACGAGGTAGCGATGCTATCTTCCACAGCAAGCAGCGCACAAAAAGGTCGATGTTCGATAGTGAAATGCTAGATCGGGTCGAAGCTTCATATCTGCAAAAGAAGAAAACACTTCTTAGAACGGTGCCGGTGCCGCTGACAGTGTGACAGCCGATGGAAGCTGGCCTTCCTTTATGGCACTGTTCGTTGGGGCGTGTCCGCTGCCGTTAGTGACGAGGTAGCGATGCTACCTTCCGCAGCAAGCAGCGCACAAAAACGTCATGTTCGATAGTGAAATACCTGATCGGGTCACAGCTTCATATCTGCAAAAGCAGAAAACACTTCTTAGAACGGTGCTCTGCCGGTGCCGCTGACAGTGTGACAGCCGATGGAAGCTGTCCTTCATTTATAGCAGTGTTCGATGGGGCGTGTCTGCTGCCGTTAGTGACGAGGTAGCGATGCTGTCTTCCGCAGCAAGCAGCGCACAAAAACGTCGATGTTTGATAGTGGAATACCAGATCGGGACACAGCTTCATATCTGCAATAGCAGAAAACACTTCTTAGAACGGTGCCCTGCCGGTGCCGGTGCCGCTGACAGTGTGACAGCCGATGGAAGCTGGCCTACATTTATAGCACTGTTCGATGGGCCGTGTCCTCTGCCGTTCGTGACGAGGTAGCAATGCTAATCTTCCGAAGCAAGCAGCGCACAAAAACGTCGATGTTCGTTAGTGAAATACCAGATCGGGTCACAGCTTCATATCTGCAATAGCAGAAAACCCTTCTTAGAACGGCGCTCTGCCGGTGCCGGTGCCGCTGACAGTGTGGCAGTCAATGGAAGCTGACCATTTATAGCACTGTTCGATGGGGCGTTTCCGCTGCCGTTCGTGACGATGTAGCAATGCTAATCTTCCGCAGCAAGCAGCGCACAAAAACGTCGATGTTCGGTAGGGAAATGCCAGATATGGTCACAGCTTCATATCTGCAATAGCAGAAAACACTTCTTAGAACGGTGCTCTGACGGTGCCGGTGCCGCAGACAGTGTGAAAGCCTATGGGAGCTGGCCTTCCTGTATAGCACTGTCCGATGGGGCGTGCCCGCTGCCGTTCGTGACGATGTAGCAATGCTAATCTTCCGCAGCAAGCAGCGCTCAAAAACGTCGATGTTCGATAGTGAAATGCCAAATCGGGTCACAGCTTCATATCTGCAATAGCAGAAAACATTTCTTAGAACGGTGCTCTGCCGGTGTCGATGCCGCTGACAGTGTGACAGCCGCTGGAAGCTGGCCTTCATTTATGGCACTGTTCGTTGGGCGTGTCCGCTGCCGTTAGTGACGAGGTAGCGATGCTACCTTCCACAGCAAGCAGCGTACAAAAACGTCATGTTTGATAGTGAAATAACAGATCGGGTCATAGCTTCATATCTGCAAAACCAGAAAACACTTCTTACAACGGTGCTCTGCCGGTGCCGCTGACAGTGTGGCAGCTGATGGAAGCTGTCCTTCATTTATAGCAGTGTTCGATGGGGCGTGTCTGCTGCCGTTAGTGACGAGGTAGCGATGCTGTCTTCCGCAGCAAGCAGCGCACAAAAACGTCGATGTTTGATAGTGAAATGCCAGATCGGGATACAGCTTCATATCTGCATTAGCAGAAAACACTTCTTAGAACGGTGCTCTGCCGGTGCCGGTGCCGCTGACAGTGTGACAGCCGATGGGAGCTGGCCTTCCTATATAGCACTGTCCGATGGGGCGTGTCCGCTGCCGTTCGTGACGAGGTAGCGATGCTATCTTCCACAGCAAGCAGCGCACAAAAAGGTCGATGTTCGACAGTGAAATGCTAGATCGGGTCGAAGCTTCATATCTGCAAAAGAAGAAAACACTTCTTAGAACGGTGCCGGTGCCGCTGACAGTGTGACAGCTGATGGAAGCTGGCCTTCCTTTATGGCACTGTTCGTTGGGGCGTGTCCGCTGCCGTTAGTGACGAGGTAGCGATGCTACCTTCCGCAGCAAGCAGCGCACAAAAACGTCATGTTCGATAGTGAAATACCAGATCGGGTCACAGCTTCATATCTGCAATAGCAGAAAACACTTCTTAGAACGGTGCCCGGCTGGTGCCGGTGCCGCTGACAGTGTGACAACCGATGGAAGCTGGCCTTCCTTTATAACACTGTCCGATGGGGCGTGTCCACTGCCGTTCGTGACGAGGTAGCGATGCTATCTTCCGCAGCAAGCAGCGCACAAAAACGTCGATGTTCGGTAGTGAGATACCAGATCGGGTCTCAGCTTCATATCTGCAATAGCAGAAAACCCTTCTTAGAACGGTGCTCTGCTTGTGCCGGTGCCGCTGACAGTGTGGCAGTCGATGGAAGCTGACCTTCATTTATAGCAGCGTTCGATGGGGCGTGTCTGCTGCCGTTAGTGACGAGGTAGCTATACTATCTCCCGCAGCAAGCAGCGCACAAAAACGTCGATTCTCGATAGTGAAATGCCAGATCGGGTCACATCTTCATATCTGCAATAGCAGAAAACACTTCTTAGAACGGTGCCCGGCTGGTGCCGGTGCCGCTGACAGTTTGACAACCAATGGAAGCTGGCCTTCCTTTATAACACTGTCCGATGGGGCGTGCCTGCTGCCGTTCGTGACGAGGTAGCGATGCTATCTTCCACAGCAAGCAGCGCACAAAAAGGTCGATGTTCGATAGTGAAATGCTAGATCGGGTCACAGCTTCATATCTGCAAAAGAAGAAAACACTTCTTAGAACTGTGCCCTGCCGGTGCCGGTGCCGCTGACAGTGTGACAGCCGATGGAAGCTGGCCTACATTTATAGCACTGTTCGATGGGCCGTGTCCTCTGCCATTCGTGACGAGGTAGCGATGCTATCTTCCACAGCATATAGCGCACAAAAACTTCGATCTTCGATAGTGAAGTGCTAGATCGGGTCACAGCTTCATATCTGTAAAAGCAGAAAACACTTCTTAGAACCGTGATCTGCCGGTGCCGCTGACAGTGTGACAGCCGATGGGAGCTGGCCTTTCTACGTAGCACTGTCCGATGGGGCGTGTCCGCTGCCGTTCGTGACGAGGTAGCGATGCTATCTTCCACAGCGAGCAGCGCACAAAAAGGTCGTTGTTCGATAGTGAAATGCAAGATCGGGTCACAGCTTCATGTCTGCAAAAGAAGAAAACACTTCTTAGAACGGTGTCCTGCCGGTGCCGGTGCCGCTGACAGGGTGACAGCCGATGGAAGCTGGCCTTCCTTTATAACACTGTCCGATTGGGCGTGTCCGCTGCCGTTCGTGACGAGGTAGCGATGCTACCTTCCGCAGCAAGCAGCGCACAAAAACGTCGATGTTCGGTAGTGAAATACCAGATCGGGTCACAGCTTCATATCTGCAATAGCAGAAAACCCTTCTTAGAACGGCGCTCTGCCGGTGCCGGTGCCGCTGACAGTGTGGCAGTCGATGGAAGCTGACCTTCATTTATAGCACTGTTCGATGGGGCGTGTCCGCTGCCGTTCGTGACAATGTAGCAATGCTAATCTTCCGCAGCAAGCAGCGCACAAAAACGTCGATGTTCGGTAGGGAAATGCCAGATATGGTCACAGCTTCATATCTGCAATAGCAGAAAACACTTCTTAGAACGGTGCTCTGACGGTGCCGGTGCCGCTGACAGTGTGACAGCCTATGGGAGCTGGCCTTCCTGTATAGCACTGTCCGATGGGGCGTGCCCGCTGCCGTTCGTGACGATGTAGCAATGCTAATCTTCCGCAGCAAGCAGCGCTCAAAAACGTCGATGTTCGATAGTGAAATGCCAGATCGGGTCACAGCCTCATATCTGCAATAGCAGAAAACATTTCTTAGAACGGTGCTCTGCCGGTGTCGGTGCCGCTGACAGTGTGACAGCCGCTGGAAGCTGGCCTTCATTTATGGCACTGTTCGGTTGGGCGTGTCCGCTGCCGTTAGTGACGAGGTAGCGATGCTACCTTCCGCAGCAAGCAGCGTACAAAAACGTCATGTTTGATAGTGAAATACCAGATCGGGTCACAGCTTCATATCTGCAAAACCAGAAAACACTTCTTACAACGGTGCTCTGCCGGTGCCGCTGACAGTGTGACAGCCGATGGAAGCTGTCCTTCATTTATAGCAGTGTTCGATGGGGCGTGTCTGCTGCCGTTAGTGACGAGGTAGCGATGCTGTCTTCCGCAGCAAGCAGCGCACAAAAACGTCGTTGTTTGATAGTGAAATGCCAGATCAGGACACAGCTTCATATCTGCATTAGTAGAAAACACTTCTTAGAACGGTGCTCTGCCGGTGCCGGCGCCGCTGACAGTGTGGCAGCCGATGGGAGCTGGCCTTCCTATATAGCACTGTCCGATGGGGCGTGTCCGCTGCCGTTCGTGACGAGGTAGCGAGGCTATCTTCCACAGCAAGCAGCGCACAAAAAGGTCGATGTTCGATAGTGAAATGCTAGATCGGGTCACAGCTTCATATCTGTAAAAGCAGAAAACACTTCTTAGAACCGTGCTCTGCCGGTGCCGCTGACAGTGTGACAGCCGATGGGAGCTGGCCTTTCTACATAGCACTGTCCGATGGGGCGTGTCCCCTGCCGTTCGTGACGAGGTAGCGATGCTATCTTCCACAGCGAGCAGCGCACAAAAAGGTCGTTGTTCGATAGTGAAATGCTAGATCGGGTCACAGCTTCATATCTACAAAAGAAGAAAACACTTATAAGAACGGTGTCCTGCCGGTGCCGGTGCCGCTGACAGTGTGACAGCCGATGGAAGCTGGCCTTCCTTTATAACACTGTGCGATTGGGCGTGTCCGCTGCCGTTCGTGACGAGGTAGCGATGCTACCTTCCGCAGCAAGCAGCGCACAAAAACGTCGATGTTCGGTAGTGAAATACCAGATCGGGTCATAGCTTCATATCTGCAATAGCAGAAAACCCTTCTTAGAACGGCGCTCTGCCGGTGCCGGTGCCTCTGACAGTGTGGCAGTCGATGGAAGGTGACCATTTATAGCACTGTTCGATGGGGCGTGTCCGCTGCCGTTCGTGACGATGTAGCAATGCTAATCTTCCGCAGCAAGCAGCGCACAAAAACGTCGATGTTCGGTAGGGAAATGCCAGATATGGTCACAGCTTCATATCTGCAATAGCAGAAAACACTTCTTAGAACGGTGCTCTGACGGTGCCGGTGCCGCTGACAGTGTGACAGCCTATGGGAGCTGGCCTTCCTGTATAGCACTGTCCGATGGGGCGTGCCCGCTGCCGTTCGTGACAGTGTAGCAATGCTAATCTTCCGCAGCAAGCAGCGCTCAAAAACGTCGATGTTCGATAGTGAAATGCCAGATCGGGTCACAGCTTCATATCTGCAATAGCAGAAAACATTTCTTACAACGGTGCTCTGCCGGTGCCGCTGACAGTGTGGCAGCCGATGGAAGCTGTCCTTCATTTATAGCAGTGTTCGATGGGGCGAGTATGCTGCCGTTAGTGACGAGGTAGCGATGCTGCCTTCCGCAGCAAGCAGCGCACAAAAACGTCGATGTTTGATAGTGAAATGCCAGATCGGGATACAGCTTCATATCTGCATTAGCAGAAAACACTTCTTAGAACTGTGCTCTGCCGGTGCCGGTGCCGCTGACAGTGTGACAGCCGATGGGAGCTGGCCTTCCTATATAGCACTGTCCGATGGGGCGTGTCCGCTGCCGTTCGTGACGAGGTAGCGATGCTATCTTCCACAGCAAGCAGCGCACAAAAAGGTCGATGTTCGATAGTGAAATGCTAGATCGGGTCGAAGCTTCATATCTGCAAAAGAAGAAAACACTTCTTAGAACGGTGCCGGTGCCGCTGACAGTGTGACAGCTGATGGAAGCTGGCCTTCCTTTATGGCACTGTTCGTTGGGGCGTGTCCGCTGCCGTTAGTGACGAGGTAGCGATGCTACCTTCCGCAGCAAGCAGCGCACAAAAACGTCATGTTCGATAGTGAAATACCAGATCGGGTCACAGCTTCATATCTGCAAAAGCAGAAAACACTTCTTAGAACGGTGCTCTGCCGGTGCCGCTGACAGTGTGACAGCCGATGGAAGCTGTCCTTCATTTATAGCAGTGTTCGATGGGGCGTGTCTGCTGCCGTTAGTGACGAGGTAGCGATGCTGTCTTCCGCAGCAAGCAGCGCACAAAAACGTGGATGTTTGATAGTGAAATGCCAGATCGGGACACAGCTTCATATCTGCATTAGCAGAAAACACTTCTTAGAACGTTGCTCTGCCGGTGCCGGTGCCGCTGAAAGTGTGACAGCCGATGGGAGCTGGCCTTCCTATATAGCACTGTCCGATGGGGCGTGTCCGCTGCCGTTCGTGACGAAGTAGCGATGCTATCTTCCACAGCATGCAGCGCACAAAAACGTCGATGTCCGATAGTGAAATGCCAGATCGGGTCACAGTTTCATATCAGCAATAGCAGAAAACACTTCTTAGAACGGTGCTCTGCCGGTGGCGGTGCCGGTGCCGCTGACAGTGTGACAGCCGATGGGAGCTGGCCTTCCTATATAGCACTGTCCGATGGGGCGTGTCCGCTGCCGTTCGTGACGAGGTAGCGATGCTATCTTCCACAGCATGCAGCGCACAAAAACGTCGATGTTCGATAGTGAAATGCTAGATCGGGTCACAGCTTCATATCTGCAAAAGACGAAAACACTTCTTAGAACGGTGCCCGGCTGGTGCCGGTGCCGCTGACAGTGTGACAACCGATGGAAGCTGGCCTTCCTTTATAACACTGTCCGATGGGGCGTGTCCACTGCCGTTCGTGACGAGGTAGCGATGCTATCTTCCGCAGCAAGCAGCGCACAAAAACGTCGATGTTCGGTAGTGAGATACCAGATCGGGTCTCAGCTTCATATCTGCAATAGCAGAAAACCCTTCTTAGAACGGTGCTCTGCCGGTGCCGGTGCCGCTGACAGTGTGGCAGTCGATGGAAGCTGACCTTCATTTATAGCACTGTTCGATGGGGCGTGTCCGCTGCTGTTCGTGACGATGTAGCAATGCTAATCTTGCGCAGCAAGCAGCGCACAAAACATCGACGTTCGGTAGAGTAATGCCAGATCTGGTTACAGCTTCATATCTGCAAAAGCAGAAAACACTTCTTAGAACGGTGCACTGCTGGTGCCGGTGCCGCTGACAGTGTGACAGCCGATGGAAGCTGTCCTTCATTTATAGCAGTGTTCGATGGGGCGTGTCTGCTGCCGTTAGTGACGAGGTAGCTATACTATCTTCCGCAGCAAGCAGCGCACAAAAACGTCGATGCTCGATAGTGAAATGCCAGATCGGGTCACATCTTCATATCTGCAATAGCAGAAAATACTTCTTAGAAAGGTGCTCTGCCGGCGCCGGTGCCGCTGACAGTGTGACAGCCGATGGGAGCTGGATTTCCTATATTGCACTGTCCGATGGGGCGTGTCCGCTGCCGTTCGTGACGAGGTAGTGATGCTATCTTCCACAGCAAGCAGCGCACAAAAAGGTCGATGTGCGATAGTGAAATGCTAGATCGGGTCACAGCTTCATATCTGCAAAAGAAGAAAACGCTTCTTAGAACGGTGCCGGTGCCGCTGACAGTGTGACAGCCGATGGAAGCTGGCCTTCCTTTATAACACTGTCCGATGGGGCGTGTCCGTTGCCGTTCGTGATGAGGTATCGATGCTATCTTCCGCAGCAAGCAGCGCACAAAAACATCGATGATCGATAGTGAAATGCCAGATTGGGTCACAGCTTCATATCTGCAATAGCAGAAAACACTTCTTAGAACGGTGCCCGGCTGGTGCCGGTGCCGCTGACAGTTTGACAACCAATGGAAGCTGGCCTTCCTTTATAACACTGTCCGATGGGGCGTGCCTGCTGCCGTTCGTGACGAGGTAGCGATGCTATCTTCCGCAGCAAGCAGTGCACAAAAACGTCGATGTTCGGTAGTGAAATACCAGATCGGGTCACAGCTTCATATCTGCAATAGCAGAAAACACTTCTTAGAACGGTGCTCTGCCAGTGCGGTGCCGCTGACAGTGTTACAGCCGATGGAAGCTGGCCTTCATTTATAGCACTGTCCGAAGGGGCGTGTCTGCTGCCGTTTGTGACGAGGTAGCGATGCTATCTGCCACAGCATGAAGCGCACAAAAACGTCGATGTTCGATAGTGAAATGCCAGATCGTGTCACAGCTTCATATCTGCAAAAGAAGAAAACACTTCTTAGAACGGTGCCGGTGCCGCTGACAGTGTGACAGCCGATGGAAGCTGGCCTTCCTTTATAACACTGTCCCATGGGGCGTGTCTGCTGCCGTTAGTGACGAGGTAGGTATACTATCTTCCGCAGCAAGCAGCGCACAAAAACGTCGATGTTCGGTAGGGAAATGCCAGATATGGTCACAGCTTCATATCTGCAATAGCAGAAAACACTTCTTAGAACGGTGCTCTGACGGTGCCGGTGCCGCTGACAGTGTGACAGCCTATGGGAGCTGGCCTTCCTGTATAGCACTGTCCGATGGGGCGTGCCCGCTGCCGTTCGTGACGATGTAGCAATGCTAATCTTCCGCAGCAAGCAGCGCTCAAAAACGTCGATGTTCGATAGTGAAATGCCAGATCGGGTCACAGCTTCATATCTGCAATAGCAGAAAACATTTCTTAGAACGGTGCTCTGCCGGTGTCGGTGCCGCTGACAGTGTGACAGCCGCTGGAAGCTGGCCTTCATTTATGGCACTGTTCGGTTGGGCGTGTCCGCTGCCGTTAGTGACGAGGTAGCGATGCTACCTTCCGCAGCAAGCAGCGTACAAAAACGTCATGTTTGATAGTGAAATACCAGATCGGGTCACAGCTTCATATCTGCAAAACCAGAAAACACTTCTTACAACGGTGCTCTGCCGGTGCCGCTGACAGTGTGACAGCCGATGGAAGCTGTCCTTCAGTTATAGCAGTGTTCGATGGGGCGTGTCAGCTGCCGTTAGTGACGAGGTAGCGATGCTATCTTCCACAGCAAGCAGCGCACAAAAAGGTCGATGTTCGATAGTGAAATGCTAGATCGGGTCGAAGCTTCATATCTGCAAAAGAAGAAAACACTTCTTAGAACGGTGCCGGTGCCGCTGACAGTGTGACAGCCGATGGAAGCTGGCCTTCCTTTATGGCACTGTTCGTTGGGGGCGTGTCCGCTGCCGTTAGTGACGAGGTAGCGATGCTACCTTCCGCAGCAAGCAGCGCACAAAAACGTCATGTTCGATAGTGAAATACGAGATCGGGTCACAGCTTCATATCTGCAAAAGCAGAAAACACTTCTTAGAACGGTGCTCTGCCGGTGCCGCTGACAGTGTGACAGAAGATGGAAGCTGTCCTTCATTTATAGCAGTGTTCGATGGGGCGTGTCTGCTGCCGTTAGTGACGAGGTAGCGATGCTGTCTTCCGAAGCAAGCAGCGCACAAAAACGTCGATGTTTGATAGTGAAATACCAGATCGGGACACAGCTTCATATCTGCAAAAGAAGAAAACACTTCTTAGAACGGTGCCCTGCCGGTGCCGGTGCCGCTGACAGTGTGACAGCCGATAGAAGCTGGCCTACATTTATAGCACTGTTCGATGGGCCGTGTCCTCTGCCGTTCGTGACGAGGTAGCGATGCTATCTTCCACAGCATATAGCGCACAAAAACGTCGATCTTCGATAGTGAAGTGCTAGATCGGGTCACAGCTTCATATCTGTAAAAGCAGAAAACACTTCTTAGAACCGTGCTCTGCCGGTGCCGCTGACAGTGTGACAGCCGATGGGAGCTGGCCTTTCTACATAGCACTGTCCGATGGGGCGTGTCCGCTGCCGTTCGTGACGAGGTAGCGATGCTATCTTCCACAGCGAGCAGCGCACAAAAAGGTCGTTGTTCGATAGTGAAATGCTAGATCGGGTCACAGCTTCATATCTACAAAAGAAGAAAACACTTATAAGAACGGTGTCCTGCCGGTGCCGGTGCCGCTGACAGTGTGACAGCCGATGGAAGCTGGCCTTCCTTTATAACACTGTGCGATTGGGCGTGTCCGCTGCCGTTCGTGACGAGGTAGCGATGCTACCTTCCGCAGCAAGCAGCGCACAAAAACGTCGATGTTCGGTAGTGAAATACCAGATCGGGTCACAGCTTCATATCTGCAATAGCAGAAAACCCTTCTTAGAACGGCGCTCTGCCGGTGCCGGTGCCTCTGACAGTGTGGCAGTCGATGGAAGCTGACCATTTATAGCACTGTTCGATGGGGCGTGTCCGCTGCCGTTCGTGACGATGTAGCAATGCTAATCTTCCGCAGCAAGCAGCGCACAAAAACGTCGATGTTCGGTAGGGAAATGCCAGATATGGTCACAGCTTCATATCTGCAATAGCAGAAAACACTTCTTAGAACGGTGCTCTGACGGTGCCGGTGCCGCTGACAGTGTGACAGCCTATGGGAGCTGGCCTTCCTGTATAGCACTGTCCGATGGGGCGTGCCCGCTGCCGTTCGTGACAATGTAGCAATGCTAATCTTCCGCAGCAAGCAGCGCTCAAAAACGTCGATGTTCGATAGTGAAATGCCAGATCGGGTCACAGCTTCATATCTGCAATAGCAGAAAACATTTCTTACAACGGTGCTCTGCCGGTGCCGCTGACAGTGTGGCAGCCGATGGAAGCTGTCCTTCATTTATAGCAGTGTTCGATGGGGCGAGTATGCTGCCGTTAGTGACGAGGTAGCGATGCTGCCTTCCGCAGCAAGCAGCGCACAAAAACGTCGATGTTTGATAGTGAAATGCCAGATCGGGATACAGCTTCATATCTGCATTAGCAGAAAACACTTCTTAGAACTGTGCTCTGCCGGTGCCGGTGCCGCTGACAGTGTGACAGCCGATGGGAGCTGGCCTTCCTATATAGCACTGTCCGATGGGGGCGTGTCCGCTGCCGTTCGTGACGAGGTAGCGATGCTATCTTCCACAGCAAGCAGCGCACAAAAAGGTCGATGTTCGATAGTGAAATGCCTAGATCGGGTCGAAGCTTCATATCTGCAAAAGAAGAAAACACTTCTTAGAACGGTGCCGGTGCCGCTGACAGTGTGACAGCTGATGGAAGCTGGCCTTCCTTAATGGCACTGTTCGTTGGGGCGTGTCCGCTGCCGTTAGTGACGAGGTAGCGATGCTACCTTCCGCAGCAAGCAGCGCACAAAAACGTCATGTTCGATAGTGAAATACCAGATCGGGTCACAGCTTCATATCTGCAAAAGCAGAAAACACTTCTTAGAACGGTGCTCTGCCGGTGCCGCTGACAGTGTGACAGCCGATGGAAGCTGTCCTTCATTTATAGCAGTGTTCGATGGGGCGTGTCTGCTGCCGTTAGTGACGAGGTAGCGATGCTGTCTTCCGCAGCAAGCAGCGCACAAAAACGTGGATGTTTGATAGTGAAATGCCAGATCGGGGACACAGCTTCATATCTGCATTAGCAGAAAACACTTCTTAGAACGTTGCTCTGCCGGTGCCGGTGCCGCTGAAAGTGTGACAGCCGATGGGAGCTGGCCTTCCTATATAGCACTGTCCGATGGGGCGTGTCCGCTGCCGTTCGTGACGAAGTAGCGATGCTATCTTCCACAGCATGCAGCGCACAAAAACGTCGATGTCCGATAGTGAAATGCCAGATCGGGTCACAGTTTCATATCTGCAATAGCAGAAAACACTTCTTAGAACGGTGCTCTGCCGGTGGCGGTGCCGGTGCCGCTGACAGTGTGACAGCCGATGGGAGCTGGCCTTCCTATATAGCACTGTCCGATGGGGCGTGTCCGCTGCCGTTCGTGACGAGGTAGCGATGCTATCTTCCACAGCATGCAGCGCACAAAAACGTCGATGTTCGATAGTGAAATGCTAGATCGGGTCACAGCTTCATATCTGCAAAAGACGAAAACACTTCTTAGAACGGTGCCCGGCTGGTGCCGGTGCCGCTGACAGTGTGACAACCGATGGAAGCTGGCCTTCCTTTATAACACTGTCCGATGGGGCGTGTCCACTGCCGTTCGTGACGAGGTAGCGATGCTATCTTCCGCAGCAAGCAGCGCACAAAAACGTCGATGTTCGGTAGTGAGATACCAGATCGGGTCTCAGCTTCATATCTGCAATAGCAGAAAACCCTTCTTAGAACGGTGCTCTGCCGGTGCCGGTGCCGCTGACAGTGTGGCAGTCGATGGAAGCTGACCTTCATTTATAGCACTGTTCGATGGGGCGTGTCCGCTGCTGTTCGTGACGATGTAGCAATGCTAATCTTGCGCAGCAAGCAGCGCACAAAACATCGACGTTCGGTAGAGAAATGCCAGATCTGGTTACAGCTTCATATCTGCAAAAGCAGAAAACACTTCTTAGAACGGTGCACTGCTGGTGCCGGTGCCGCTGACAGTGTGACAGCCGATGGAAGCTGTCCTTCATTTATAGCAGTGTTCGATGGGGCGTGTCTGCTGCCGTTAGTGACGAGGTAGCTATACTATCTTCCGCAGCAAGCAGCGCACAAAAACGTCGATGCTCGATAGTGAAATGCCAGATCGGGTCACATCTTCATATCTGCAATAGCAGAAAATACTTCTTAGAAAGGTGCTCTGCCGGTGCCGGTGCCGCTGACAGTGTGACAGCCGATGGGAGCTGGATTTCCTATATTGCACTGTCCGATGGGGCGTGTCCGCTGCCGTTCGTGACGAGGTAGTGATGCTATCTTCCACAGCAAGCAGCGCACAAAAAGGTCGATGTTCGATAGTGAAATGCTAGATCGGGTCACAGCTTCATATCTGCAAAAGAAGAAAACGCTTCTTAGAACGGTGCCGGTGCCGCTGACAGTGTGACAGCCGATGGAAGCTGGCCTTCCTTTATAACACTGTCCGATGGGGCGTGTCCGTTGCCGTTCGTGATGAGGTATCGATGCTATCTTCCGCAGCAAGCAGCGCACAAAAACATCGATGATCGATAGTGAAATGCCAGATTGGGTCACAGCTTCATATCTGCAATAGCAGAAAACACTTCTTAGAACGGTGCCCGGCTGGTGCCGGTGCCGCTGACAGTTTGACAACCAATGGAAGCTGGCCTTCCTTTATAACACTGTCCGATGGGGCGTGCCTGCTGCCGTTCGTGACGAGGTAGCGATGCTATCTTCCGCAGCAAGCAGTGCACAAAAACGTCGATGTTCGGTAGTGAAATACCAGATCGGGTCACAGCTTCATATCTGCAATAGCAGAAAACACTTCTTAGAACGGTGCTCTGCCAGTGCCGGTGCCGCTGACAGTGTTACAGCCGATGGAAGCTGGCCTTCATTTATAGCACTGTCCGAAGGGGCGTGTCTGCTGCCGTTTGTGACGAGGTAGCGATGCTATCTGCCACAGCATGAAGCGCACAAAAACGTCGATGTTCGATAGTGAAATGCCAGATCGTGTCACAGCTTCATATCTGCAAAAGAAGAAAACACTTCTTAGAACGGTGCCGGTGCCGCTGACAGTGTGACAGCCGATGGAAGCTGGCCTTCCTTTATAACACTGTCCCATGGGGCGTGTCTGCTGCCGTTAGTGACGAGGTAGGTATACTATCTTCCGCAGCAAGCAGCGCACAAAAACGTCGATGTTCGGTAGGGAAATGCCAGATATGGTCACAGCTTCATATCTGCAATAGCAGAAAACACTTCTTAGAACGGTGCTCTGACGGTGCCGGTGCCGCTGACAGTGTGACAGCCTATGGGAGCTGGCCTTCCTGTAGAGCACTGTCCGATGGGGCGTGCCCGCTGCCGTTCGTGACGATGTAGCAATGCTAATCTTCCGCAGCAAGCAGCGCTCAAAAACGTCGATGTTCGATAGTGAAATGCCAGATCGGGTCACAGCTTCATATCTGCAATAGCAGAAAACATTTCTTAGAACGGTGCTCTGCCGGTGTCGGTGCCGCTGACAGTGTGACAGCCGCTGGAAGCTGGCCTTCATTTATGGCACTGTTCGGTTGGGCGTGTCCGCTGCCGTTAGTGACGAGGTAGCGATGCTACCTTCCGCAGCAAGCAGCGTACAAAAACGTCATGTTTGATAGTGAAATACCAGATCGGGTCACAGCTTCATATCTGCAAAACCAGAAAACACTTCTTACAACGGTGCTCTGCCGGTGCCGCTGACAGTGTGACAGCCGATGGAAGCTGTCCTTCAGTTATAGCAGTGTTCGATGGGGCGTGTCAGCTGCCGTTAGTGACGAGGTAGCGATGCTATCTTCCACAGCAAGCAGCGCACAAAAAGGTCGATGTTCGATAGTGAAATGCTAGATCGGGTCGAAGCTTCATATCTGCAAAAGAAGAAAACACTTCTTAGAACGGTGCCGGTGCCGCTGACAGTGTGACAGCCGATGGAAGCTGGCCTTCCTTTATGGCACTGTTCGTTGGGGCGTGTCCGCTGCCGTTAGTGACGAGGTAGCGATGCTACCTTCCGCAGCAAGCAGCGCACAAAAACGTCATGTTCGATAGTGAAATACGAGATCGGGTCACAGCTTCATATCTGCAAAAGCAGAAAACACTTCTTAGAACGGTGCTCTGCCGGTGCCGCTGACAGTGTGACAGAAGATGGAAGCTGTCCTTCATTTATAGCAGTGTTCGATGGGGCGTGTCTGCTGCCGTTAGTGACGAGGTAGCGATGCTGTCTTCCGAAGCAAGCAGCGCACAAAAACGTCGATGTTTGATAGTGAAATACCAGATCGGGACACAGCTTCATATCTGCAAAAGAAGAAAACACTTCTTAGAACGGTGCCCTGCCGGTGCCGGTGCCGCTGACAGTGTGACAGCCGATAGAAGCTGGCCTACATTTATAGCACTGTTCGATGGGCCGTGTCCTCTGCCGTTCGTGACGAGGTAGCGATGCTATCTTCCACAGCATATAGCGCACAAAAACGTCGATCTTCGATAGTGAAGTGCTAGATCGGGTCACAGCTTCATATCTGTAAAAGCAGAAAACACTTCTTAGAACCGTGCTCTGCCGGTGCCGCTGACAGTGTGACAGCCGATGGGAGCTGGCCTTTCTACATAGCACTGTCCGATGGGGCGTGTCCTCTGCCGTTCGTGGCGAGGTAGCGATGCTATCTTCCACAGCGAGCAGCGCACAAAAAGGTCGTTGTTCGATAGTGAAATGCAAGATCGGGTCACAGCTTCATGTCTGCAAAAGAAGAAAACACTTCTTAGAACGGTGTCCTGCCGGTGCCGGTGCCGCTGACAGTCTGACAGCCGATGGAAGCTGGCCTTCCTTTATAACACTGTCCGATTGGGCGTGTCCGCTGCCGTTCGTGACGAGGTAGCGATGCTACCTTCCGCAGCAAGCAGCGCACAAAAACGTCGATGTTCGGTAGTGAAATACCAGATCGGGTCACAGCTTCATATCTGCAATAGCAGAAAACCCTTCTTAGAACGGCGCTCTGCCGGTGCCGGTGCCGCTGACAGTGTGGCAGTCGATGGAAGCTGACCTTCATTTATAGCACTGTTCGATGGGGCGTGTCCGCTGCCGTTCGTGACGATGTAGCAATGCTAATCTTCCGCAGCAAGCAGCGCACAAAAACGTCGATGTTCGGTAGGGAAATGCCAGATATGGTCACAGCTTCATATCTGCAATAGCAGAAAACACTTCTTAGAACGGTGCTCTGACGGTGCCGGTGCCGCTGACAGTGTGACAGCCTATGGGAGCTGGCCTTCCTGTATAGCACTGTCCGATGGTGCGTGCCCGCTGCCGTTCGTGACGATGTAGCAATGCTAATCTTCCGCAGCAAGCAGCGCTCAAAAACGTCGATGTTCGATAGTGAAATGCCAGATCGGGTCACAGCTTCATATCTGCAATAGCAGAAAACATTTCTTAGAACGGTGCTCTGCCGGTGTCGGTGCCGCTGACAGTGTGACAGCCGCTGGAAGCTGGCCTTCATTTATGGCACTGTTCGGTTGGGCGTGTCCGCTGCCGTTAGTGACGAGGTAGCGATGCTACCTTCCGCAGCAAGCAGCGTACAAAAACGTCATGTTTGATAGTGAAATACCAGATCGGGTCACAGCTTCATATCTGCAAAACCAGAAAACACTTCTTACAACGGTGCTCTGCCGGTGCCGCTGACAGTGTGACAGCCGATGGAAGCTGTCCTTCATTTATAGCAGTGTTCGATGGGGCGTGTCAGCTGCCGTTAGTGACGAGGTAGCGATGCTGTCTTCCGCAGCAAGCAGCGCACAAAAACGTTGTTGTTTGATAGTGAAATGCCAGATCAGGACACAGCTTCATATCTGCATTAGTAGAAAACACTCCTTAGAACGGTGCTCTGCCGGTGCCGGTGCCGCTGACAGTGTGGCAGCCGATGGGAGCTGGCCTTCCTATATAGCACTGTCCGATGGGGCGTGTCCGCTGCCGTTCGTGACGAGGTAGCGATGCTATCTTCCACAGCAAGCAGCGCACAAAAAGGTCGATGTTCGATAGTGAAATGCTAGATCGGGTCGAAGCTTCATATCTGCAAAAGAAGAAAACACTTCTTAGAACGGTGCCGGTGCCGCTGACAGTGTGACAGCCGATGGAAGCTGGCCTTCCTTTATGGCACTGTTCGTTGGGGCGTGTCCGCTGCCGTTAGTGACGAGGTAGCGATGCTACCTTCCGCAGCAAGCAGCGCACAAAAACGTCATGTTCGATAGTGAAATACCTGATCGGGTCACAGCTTCATATCTGCAAAAGCAGAAAACACTTCTTAGAACGGTGCTCTGCCGGTGCCGCTGACAGTGTGACAGCCGATGGAAGCTGTCCTTCATTTATAGCAGTGTTCGATGGGGCGTGTCTGCTGCCGTTAGTGACGAGGTAGCGATGCTGTCTTCCGCAGCAAGCAGCGCACAAAAACGTCGATGTTTGATAGTGGAATACCAGATCGGGACACAGCTTCATATCTGCAATAGCAGAAAACACTTCTTAGAACGGTGCCCTGCCGGTGCCGGTGCCGCTGACAGTGTGACAGCCGATGGAAGCTGTCCTTCATTTATAGCAGTGTTCGATGGGGCGTGTCTGCTGCCGTTAGTGACGAGGTAGCGATGCTGTCTTCCGCAGCAAGCAGCGCACAAAAACGTCGATGTTTGATAGTGGAATACCAGATCGGGACACAGCTTCATATCTGCAATAGCAGAAAACCCTTCTTAGAACGGCGCTCTGCCGGTGCCGGTGCCTCTGACAGTGTGGCAGTCGATGGAAGGTGACCATTTATAGCACTGTTCGATGGGGCGTGTCCGCTGCCGTTCGTGACGATGTAGCAATGCTAATCTTCCGCAGCAAGCAGCGCACAAAAACGTCGATGTTCGGTAGGGAAATGCCAGATATGGTCACAGCTTCATATCTGCAATAGCAGAAAACACTTCTTAGAACGGTGCTCTGACGGTGCCGGTGCCGCTGACAGTGTGAAAGCCTATGGGAGCTGGCCTTCCTGTATAGCACTGTCCGATGGGGCGTGCCCGCTGCCGTTCGTGACGATGTAGCAATGCTAATCTTCCGCAGCAAGCAGCACTCAAAAACGTCGATGTTCGATAGTGAAATGCCAAATCGGGTCACAGCTTCATATCTGCAATAGCAGAAAACATTTCTTAGAACGGTGCTCTGCCGGTGTCGGTGCCGCTGACAGTGTGACAGCCGCTGGAAGCTGGCCTTCATTTATGGCACTGTTCGTTGGGCGTGTCCGCTGCCGTTAGTGACGAGGTAGCGATGCTACCTTCCACAGCAAGCAGCGTACAAAAACGTCATGTTTGATAGTGAAATACCAGATCGGGTCACAGCTTCATATCTGCAAAACCAGAAAACACTTCTTACAACGGTGCTCTGCCGGTGCCGCTGACAGTGTGGCAGCCGATGGAAGCTGTCCTTCATTTATAGCAGTGTTCGATGGGGCGTGTCTGCTGCCGTTAGTGACGAGGTAGCGATGCTGTCTTCCGCAGCAAGCAGCGCACAAAAACGTCGATGTTTGATAGTGAAATGCCAGATCGGGATACAGCTTCATATCTGCATTAGCAGAAAACACTTCTTAGAACGGTGCTCTGCCGGTGCCGGTGCCGCTGACAGTGTGACAGCCGATGGGAGCTGGCCTTCCTATATAGCACTGTCCGATGGGGCGTGTCCGCTGCCGTTCGTGACGAGGTAGCGATGCTATCTTCCACAGCAAGCAGCGCACAAAAAGGTCGATGTTCGACAGTGAAATGCTAGATCGGGTCGAAGCTTCATATCTGCAAAAGAAGAAAACACTTCTTAGAACGGTGCCGGTGCCGCTGACAGTGTGACAGCTGATGGAAGCTGGCCTTCCTTTATGGCACTGTTCGTTGGGGCGTGTCCGCTGCCGTTAGTGACGAGGTAGCTATACTATCTCCCGCAGCAAGCAGCGCACAAAAACGTCGATGCTCGATAGTGAAATGCCAGATCGGGTCACATCTTCATATCTGCAATAGCAGAAAACACTTCTTAGAACGGTGCCCGGCTGGTGCCGGTGCCGCTGACAGTTTGACAACCAATGGAAGCTGGCCTTCCTTTATAACACTGTCCGATGGGGCGTGCCTGCTGCCGTTCGTGACGAGGTAGCGATGCTATCTTCCACAGCAAGCAGCGCACAAAAAGGTCGATGTTCGATAGTGAAATGCTAGATCGGGTCACAGCTTCATATCTGCAAAAGAAGAAAACACTTCTTAGAACTGTGCCCTGCCGGTGCCGGTGCCGCTGACAGTGTGACAGCCGATGGAAGCTGGCCTACATTTATAGCACTGTTCTATGGGCCGTGTCCTCTGCCATTCGTGACGAGGTAGCGATGCTATCTTCCACAGCATATAGCGCACAAAAACTTCGATCTTCGATAGTGAAGTGCTAGATCGGGTCACAGCTTCATATCTGTAAAAGCAGAAAACACTTCTTAGAACCGTGATCTGCCGGTGACGCTGACAGTGTGACAGCCGATGGGAGCTGGCCTTTCTACGTAGCACTGTCCGATGGGGCGTGTCCTCTGCCGTTCGTGACGAGGTAGCGATGCTATCTTCCACAGCGAGCAGCGCACAAAAAGGTCGTTGTTCGATAGTGAAATGCAAGATCGGGTCACAGCTTCATGTCTGCAAAAGAAGAAAACACTTCTTAGAACGGTGTCCTGCCGGTGCCGGTGCCGCTGACAGTGTGACAGCCGATGGAAGCTGGCCTTCCTTTATAACACTGTCCGATTGGGCGTGTCCGCTGCCGTTCGTGACGAGGTAGCGATGCTACCTTCCGCAGCAAGCAGCGCACAAAAACGTCGATGTTCGGTAGTGAAATACCAGATCGGGTCACAGCTTCATATCTGCAATAGCAGAAAACCCTTCTTAGAACGGCGCTCTGCCGGTGCCGGTGCCGCTGACAGTGTGGCAGTCGATGGAAGCTGACCTTCATTTATAGCACTGTTCGATGGGGCGTGTCCGCTGCCGTTCGTGACAATGTAGCAATGCTAATCTTCCGCAGCAAGCAGCGCACAAAAACGTCGATGTTCGGTAGGGAAATGCCAGATATGGTCACAGCTTCATATCTGCAATAGCAGAAAACACTTCTTAGAACGGTGCTCTGACGGTGCCGGTGCCGCTGACAGTGTGACAGCCTATGGGAGCTGGCCTTCCTGTATAGCACTGTCCGATGGGGCGTGCCCGCTGCCGTTCGTGACGATGTAGCAATGCTAATCTTCCGCAGCAAGCAGCGCTCAAAAACGTCGATGTTCGATAGTGAAATGCCAGATCGGGTCACAGCCTCATATCTGCAATAGCAGAAAACATTTCTTAGAACGGTGCTCTGCCGGTGTCGGTGCCGCTGACAGTGTGACAGCCGCTGGAAGCTGGCCTTCATTTATGGCACTGTTCGGTTGGGCGTGTCCGCTGCCGTTAGTGACGAGGTAGCGATGCTACCTTCCGCAGCAAGCAGCGTACAAAAACGTCATGTTTGATAGTGAAATACCAGATCGGGTCACAGCTTCATATCTGCAAAACCAGAAAACACTTCTTACAACGGTGCTCTGCCGGTGCCGCTGACAGTGTGACAGCCGATGGAAGCTGTCCTTCATTTATAGCAGTGTTCGATGGGCGTGTCTGCTGCCGTTAGTGACGAGGTAGCGATGCTGTCTTCCGCAGCAAGCAGCGCACAAAAACGTCGTTGTTTGATAGTGAAATGTCAGATCAGGACACAGCTTCATATCTGCATTAGTAGAAAACACTTCTTAGAACGGTGCTCTGCCGGTGCCGGTGCCGCTGACAGTGTGGCAGCCGATGGGAGCTGGCCTTCCTATATAGCACTGTCCGATGGGGCGTGTCCGCTCCCGTTCGTGACGAGGTAGCGATGCTATCTTCCACAGCAAGCAGCGCACAAAAAGGTCGATGTTCGATAGTGAAATGCTAGATCGGGTCACAGCTTCATATCTGTAAAAGCAGAAAACACTTCTTAGAACCGTGCTCTGCCGGTGCCGCTGACAGTGTGACAGCCGATGGGAGCTGGCCTTTCTACATAGCACTGTCCGATGGGGCGTGTCCGCTGCCGTTCGTGACGAGGTAGCGATGCTATCTTCCACAGCGAGCAGCGCACAAAAAGGTCGTTGTTCGATAGTGAAATGCTATATCGGGTCACAGCTTCATATCTACAAAAGAAGAAAACACTTATAAGAACGGTGTCCTGCCGGTGCCGGTGCCGCTGACAGTGTGACAGCCGATGGAAGCTGGCCTTCCTTTATAACACTGTGCGATTGGGCGTGTCCGCTGCCGTTCGTGACGAGGTAGCGATGCTACCTTCCGCAGCAAGCAGCGCACAAAAACGTCGATGTTCGGTAGTGAAATACCAGATCGGGTCACAGCTTCATATCTGCAATAGCAGAAAACCCTTCTTAGAACGGCGCTCTGCCGGTGCCGGTGCCGCTGCCAGTGTGGCAGTCGATGGAAGCTGACCATTTATAGCACTGTTCGATGGGGCGTGTCCGCTGCCGTTCGTGACGATGTAGCAATGCTAATCTTCCGCAGCAAGCAGCGCACAAAAACGTCGATGTTCGGTAGGGAAATGCCAGATATGGTCACAGCTTCATATCTGCAATAGCAGAAAACACTTCTTAGAACGGTGCTCTGACGGTGCCGGTGCCGCTGACAGTGTGACAGCCTATGGGAGCTGGCCTTCCTGTAGAGCACTGTCCGAAGGGGCGTGCCCGCTGCCGTTCGTGACGATGTAGCAATGCTAATCTTCCGCAGCAAGCAGCGCTCAAAAACGTCGATGTTCGATAGTGAAATGCCAGATCGGGTCACAGCCTCATATCTGCAATAGCAGAAAACATTTCTTAGAACGGTGCTCTGCCGGTGTCGGTGCCGCTGACAGTGTGACAGCCGCTGGAAGCTGGCCTTCATTTATGGCACTGTTCGGTTGGGCGTGTCCGCTGCCGTTAGTGACGAGGTAGCGATGCTACCTTCCGCAGCAAGCAGCGTACAAAAACGTCATGTTTGATAGTGAAATACCAGATCGGGTCACAGCTTCATATCTGCAAAACCAGAAAACACTTCTTACAACGGTGCTCTGCCGGTGCCGCTGACAGTGTGACAGCCGATGGAAGCTGTCCTTCATTTATAGCAGTGTTCGATGGGGCGTGTCTGCTGCCGTTAGTGACGAGGTAGCGATGCTGTCTTCCGCAGCAAGCAGCGCACAAAAACGTCGTTGTTTGATAGTGAAATGTCAGATCAGGACACAGCTTCATATCTGCATTAGTAGAAAACACTTCTTAGAACGGTGCTCTGCCGGTGCCGGTGCCGCTGACAGTGTGGCAGCCGATGGGAGCTGGCCTTCCTATATAGCACTGTCCGATGGGGCGTGTCCGTTGCCGTTCGTGACGAGGTAGCGATGCTAGCTTCCACAGCAAGCAGCGCACAAAAAGGTCGATGTTCGATAGTGAAATGCTAGATCGGGTCACAGCTTCATATCTGTAAAAGCAGAAAACACTTCTTAGAACCGTGCTCTGCCGGTGCCGCTGACAGTGTGACAGCCGATGGGAGCTGGCCTTTCTACATAGCACTGTCCGATGGGGCGTGTCCGCTGCCGTTCGTGACGAGGTAGCGATGCTATCTTCCACAGCGAGCAGCGCACAAAAAGGTCGTTGTTCGATAGTGAAATGCTAGATCGGGTCACAGCTTCATATCTACAAAAGAAGAAAACACTTATAAGAACGGTGTCCTGCCGGTGCCGGTGCCGCTGACAGTGTGACAGCCGATGGAAGCTGGCCTTCCTTTATAACACTGTGCGATTGGGCGTGTCCGCTGCCGTTCGTGACGAGGTAGCGATGCTACCTTCCGCAGCAAGCAGCGCACAAAAACGTCGATGTTCGGTAGTGAAATACCAGATCGGGTCACAGCTTCATATCTGCAATAGCAGAAAACCCTTCTTAGAACGGCGCTCTGCCGGTGCCGGTGCCTCTGACAGTGTGGCAGTCGATGGAAGCTGACCATTTATAGCACTGTTCGATGGGGCGTGTCCGCTGCCGTTCGTGACGATGTAGCAATGCTAATCTTCCGCAGCAAGCAGCGCACAAAAACGTCGATGTTCGGTAGGGAAATGCCAGATATGGTCACAGCTTCATATCTGCAATAGCAGAAAACACTTCTTAGAACGGTGCTCTGACGGTGCCGGTGCCGCTGACAGTGTGACAGCCTATGGGAGCTGGCCTTCCTGTATAGCACTGTCCGATGGGGCGTGCCCGCTGCCGTTCGTGACAATGTAGCAATGCTAATCTTCCGCAGCAAGCAGCGCTCAAAAACGTCGATGTTCGATAGTGAAATGCCAGATCGGGTCACAGCTTCATATCTGCAATAGCAGAAAACATTTCTTACAACGGTGCTCTGCCGGTGCCGCTGACAGTGTGGCAGCCGATGGAAGCTGTCCTTCATTTATAGCAGTGTTCGATGGGGCGAGTATGCTGCCGTTAGTGACGAGGTAGCGATGCTGCCTTCCGCAGCAAGCAGCGCACAAAAACGTCGATGTTTGATAGTGAAATGCCAGATCGGGATACAGCTTCATATCTGCATTAGCAGAAAACACTTCTTAGAACTGTGCTCTGCCGGTGCCGGTGCCGCTGACAGTGTGACAGCCGATGGGAGCTGGCCTTCCTATATAGCACTGTCCGATGGGGCGTGTCCGCTGCCGTTCGTGACGAGGTAGCGATGCTATCTTCCACAGCAAGCAGCGCACAAAAAGGTCGATGTTCGATAGTGAAATGCTAGATCGGGTCGAAGCTTCATATCTGCAAAAGAAGAAAACACTTCTTAGAACGGTGCCGGTGCCGCTGACAGTGTGACAGCTGATGGAAGCTGGCCTTCCTTAATGGCACTGTTCGTTGGGGCGTGTCCGCTGCCGTTAGTGACGAGGTAGCGATGCTACCTTCCGCAGCAAGCAGCGCACAAAAACGTCATGTTCGATAGTGAAATACCAGATCGGGTCACAGCTTCATATCTGCAAAAGCAGAAAACACTTCTTAGAACGGTGCTCTGCCGGTGCCGCTGACAGTGTGACAGCCGATGGAAGCTGTCCTTCATTTATAGCAGTGTTCGATGGGGCGTGTCTGCTGCCGTTAGTGACGAGGTAGCGATGCTGTCTTCCGCAGCAAGCAGCGCACAAAAACGTGGATGTTTGATAGTGAAATGCCAGATCGGGACACAGCTTCATATCTGCATTAGCAGAAAACACTTCTTAGAACGTTGCTCTGCCGGTGCCGGTGCCGCTGAAAGTGTGACAGCCGATGGGAGCTGGCCTTCCTATATAGCACTGTCCGATGGGGCGTGTCCGCTGCCGTTCGTGACGAAGTAGCGATGCTATCTTCCACAGCATGCAGCGCACAAAAACGTCAATGTCCGATAGTGAAATGCCAGATCGGGTCACAGTTTCATATCTGCAATAGCAGAAAACACTTCTTAGAACGGTGCTCTGCCGGTGGCGGTGCCGGTGCCGCTGACAGTGTGACAGCCGATGGGAGCTGGCCTTCCTATATAGCACTGTCCGATGGGGCGTGTCCGCTGCCGTTCGTGACGAGGTAGCGATGCTATCTTCCACAGCATGCAGCGCACAAAAACGTCGATGTTCGATAGTGAAATGCTAGATCGGGTCACAGCTTCATATCTGCAAAAGACGAAAACACTTCTTAGAACGGTGCCCGGCTGGTGCCGGTGCCGCTGACAGTGTGACAACCGATGGAAGCTGGCCTTCCTTTATAACACTGTCCGATGGGGCGTGTCCACTGCCGTTCGTGACGAGGTAGCGATGCTATCTTCCGCAGCAAGCAGCGCACAAAAACGTCGATGTTCGGTAGTGAGATACCAGATCGGGTCTCAGCTTCATATCTGCAATAGCAGAAAACCCTTCTTAGAACGGTGCTCTGCCGGTGCCGGTGCCGCTGACAGTGTGGCAGTCGATGGAAGCTGACCTTCATTTATAGCACTGTTCGATGGGGCGTGTCCGCTGCTGTTCGTGACGATGTAGCAATGCTAATCTTGCGCAGCAAGCAGCGCACAAAACATCGACGTTCGGTAGAGAAATGCCAGATCTGGTTACAGCTTCATATCTGCAAAAGCAGAAAACACTTCTTAGAACGGTGCACTGCTGGTGCCGGTGCCGCTGACAGTGTGACAGCCGATGGAAGCTGTCCTTCATTTATAGCAGTGTTCGATGGGGCGTGTCTGCTGCCGTTAGTGACGAGGTAGCTATACTATCTTCCGCAGCAAGCAGCGCACAAAAACGTCGATGCTCGATAGTGAAATGCCAGATCGGGTCACATCTTCATATCTGCAATAGCAGAAAATACTTCTTAGAAAGGTGCTCTGCCGGTGCCGGTGCCGCTGACAGTGTGACAGCCGATGGGAGCTGGATTTCCTATATTGCACTGTCCGATGGGGCGTGTCCGCTGCCGTTCGTGACGAGGTAGTGATGCTATCTTCCACAGCAAGCAGCGCACAAAAAGGTCGATGTTCGATAGTGAAATGCTAGATCGGGTCACAGCTTCATATCTGCAAAAGAAGAAAACGCTTCTTAGAACGGTGCCGGTGCCGCTGACAGTGTGACAGCCGATGGAAGCTGGCCTTCCTTTATAACACTGTCCGATGGGGCGTGTCCGTTGCCGTTCGTGATGAGGTATCGATGCTATCTTCCGCAGCAAGCAGCGCACAAAAACATCGATGATCGATAGTGAAATGCCAGATTGGGTCACAGCTTCATATCTGCAATAGCAGAAAACACTTCTTAGAACGGTGCCCGGCTGGTGCCGGTGCCGCTGACAGTTTGACAACCAATGGAAGCTGGCCTTCCTTTATAACACTGTCCGATGGGGCGTGCCTGCTGCCGTTCGTGACGAGGTAGCGATGCTATCTTCCGCAGCAAGCAGTGCACAAAAACGTCGATGTTCGGTAGTGAAATACCAGATCGGGTCACAGCTTCATATCTGCAATAGCAGAAAACACTTCTTAGAACGGTGCTCTGCCAGTGCCGGTGCCGCTGACAGTGTTACAGCCGATGGAAGCTGGCCTTCATTTATAGCACTGTCCGAAGGGGCGTGTCTGCTGCCGTTTGTGACGAGGGTAGCGATGCTATCTGCCACAGCATGAAGCGCACAAAAACGTCGATGTTCGATAGTGAAATGCCAGATCGTGTCACAGCTTCATATCTGCAAAAGAAGAAAACACTTCTTAGAACGGTGCCGGTGCCGCTGACAGTGTGACAGCCGATGGAAGCTGGCCTTCCTTTATAACACTGTCCCATGGGGCGTGTCTGCTGCCGTTAGTGACGAGGTAGGTATACTATCTTCCGCAGCAAGCAGCGCACAAAAACGTCGATTTTCGGTAGGGAAATGCCAGATATGGTCACAGCTTCATATCTGCAATAGCAGAAAACACTTCTTAGAACGGTGCTCTGACGGTGCCGGTGCCGCTGACAGTGTGACAGCCTATGGGAGCTGGCCTTCCTGTAGAGCACTGTCCGATGGGGCGTGCCCGCTGCCGTTCGTGACGATGTAGCAATGCTAATCTTCCGCAGCAAGCAGCGCTCAAAAACGTCGATGTTCGATAGTGAAATGCCAGATCGGGTCACAGCTTCATATCTGCAATAGCAGAAAACATTTCTTAGAACGGTGCTCTGCCGGTGTCGGTGCCGCTGACAGTGTGACAGCCGCTGGAAGCTGGCCTTCATTTATGGCACTGTTCGGTTGGGCGTGTCCGCTGCCGTTAGTGACGAGGTAGCGATGCTACCTTCCGCAGCAAGCAGCGTACAAAAACGTCATGTTTGATAGTGAAATACCAGATCGGGTCACAGCTTCATATCTGCAAAACCAGAAAACACTTCTTACAACGGTGCTCTGCCGGTGCCGCTGACAGTGTGACAGCCGATGGAAGCTGTCCTTCAGTTATAGCAGTGTTCGATGGGGCGTGTCAGCTGCCGTTAGTGACGAGGTAGCGATGCTATCTTCCACAGCAAGCAGCGCACAAAAAGGTCGATGTTCGATAGTGAAATGCTAGATCGGGTCGAAGCTTCATATCTGCAAAAGAAGAAAACACTTCTTAGAACGGTGCCGGTGCCGCTGACAGTGTGACAGCCGATGGAAGCTGGCCTTCCTTTATGGCACTGTTCGTTGGGGCGTGTCCGCTGCCGTTAGTGACGAGGTAGCGATGCTACCTTCCGCAGCAAGCAGCGCACAAAAACGTCATGTTCGATAGTGAAATACGAGATCGGGTCACAGCTTCATATCTGCAAAAGCAGAAAACACTTCTTAGAACGGTGCTCTGCCGGTGCCGCTGACAGTGTGACAGAAGATGGAAGCTGTCCTTCATTTATAGCAGTGTTCGATGGGGCGTGTCTGCTGCCGTTAGTGACGAGGTAGCGATGCTGTCTTCCGAAGCAAGCAGCGCACAAAAACGTCGATGTTTGATAGTGAAATACCAGATCGGGACACAGCTTCATATCTGCAAAAGAAGAAAACACTTCTTAGAACGGTGCCCTGCCGGTGCCGGTGCCGCTGACAGTGTGACAGCCGATAGAAGCTGGCCTACATTTATAGCACTGTTCGATGGGCCGTGTCCTCTGCCGTTCGTGACGAGGTAGCGATGCTATCTTCCACAGCATATAGCGCACAAAAACGTCGATCTTCGATAGTGAAGTGCTAGATCGGGTCACAGCTTCATATCTGTAAAAGCAGAAAACACTTCTTAGAACCGTGCTCTGCCGGTGCCGCTGACAGTGTGACAGCCGATGGGAGCTGGCCTTTCTACATAGCACTGTCCGATGGGGCGTGTCCTCTGCCGTTCGTGGCGAGGTAGCGATGCTATCTTCCACAGCGAGCAGCGCACAAAAAGGTCGTTGTTCGATAGTGAAATGCCAGATCGTGTCACAGCTTCATATCTGCAAAAGAAGAAAACACTTCTTAGAACGGTGCCGGTGCCGCTGACAGTGTGACAGCCGATGGAAGCTGGCCTTCCTTTATAACACTGTCCCATGGGGCGTGTCTGCTGCCGTTAGTGACGAGGTAGGTATACTATCTTCCGCAGCAAGCAGCGCACAAAAACGTCGATTTTCGGTAGGGAAATGCCAGATATGGTCACAGCTTCATATCTGCAATAGCAGAAAACACTTCTTAGAACGGTGCTCTGACGGTGCCGGTGCCGCTGACAGTGTGACAGCCTATGGGAGCTGGCCTTCCTGTAGAGCACTGTCCGATGGGGCGTGCCCGCTGCCGTTCGTGACGATGTAGCAATGCTAATCTTCCGCAGCAAGCAGCGCTCAAAAACGTCGATGTTCGATAGTGAAATGCCAGATCGGGTCACAGCTTCATATCTGCAATAGCAGAAAACATTTCTTAGAACGGTGCTCTGCCGGTGTCGGTGCCGCTGACAGTGTGACAGCCGCTGGAAGCTGGCCTTCATTTATGGCACTGTTCGGTTGGGCGTGTCCGCTGCCGTTAGTGACGAGGTAGCGATGCTACCTTCCGCAGCAAGCAGCGTACAAAAACGTCATGTTTGATAGTGAAATACCAGATCGGGTCACAGCTTCATATCTGCAAAACCAGAAAACACTTCTTACAACGGTGCTCTGCCGGTGCCGCTGACAGTGTGACAGCCGATGGAAGCTGTCCTTCAGTTATAGCAGTGTTCGATGGGGCGTGTCAGCTGCCGTTAGTGACGAGGTAGCGATGCTATCTTCCACAGCAAGCAGCGCACAAAAAGGTCGATGTTCGATAGTGAAATGCTAGATCGGGTCGAAGCTTCATATCTGCAAAAGAAGAAAACACTTCTTAGAACGGTGCCGGTGCCGCTGACAGTGTGACAGCCGATGGAAGCTGGCCTTCCTTTATGGCACTGTTCGTTGGGGCGTGTCCGCTGCCGTTAGTGACGAGGTAGCGATGCTACCTTCCGCAGCAAGCAGCGCACAAAAACGTCATGTTCGATAGTGACATACGAGATCGGGTCACAGCTTCATATCTGCAAAAGCAGAAAACACTTCTTAGAACGGTGCTCTGCCGGTGCCGCTGACAGTGTGACAGAAGATGGAAGCTGTCCTTCATTTATAGCAGTGTTCGATGGGGCGTGTCTGCTGCCGTTAGTGACGAGGTAGCGATGCTGTCTTCCGAAGCAAGCAGCGCACAAAAACGTCGATGTTTGATAGTGAAATACCAGATCGGGACACAGCTTCATATCTGCAAAAGAAGAAAACACTTCTTAGAACGGTGCCCTGCCGGTGCCGGTGCCGCTGACAGTGTGACAGCCGATAGAAGCTGGCCTACATTTATAGCACTGTTCGATGGGCCGTGTCCTCTGCCGTTCGTGACGAGGTAGCGATGCTATCTTCCACAGCATATAGCGCACAAAAACGTCGATCTTCGATAGTGAAGTGCTAGATCGGGTCACAGCTTCATATCTGTAAAAGCAGAAAACACTTCTTAGAACCGTGCTCTGCCGGTGCCGCTGACAGTGTGACAGCCGATGGGAGCTGGCCTTTCTACATAGCACTGTCCGATGGGGCGTGTCCTCTGCCGTTCGTGGCGAGGTAGCGATGCTATCTTCCACAGCGAGCAGCGCACAAAAAGGTCGTTGTTCGATAGTGAAATGCAAGATCGGGTCACAGCTTCATGTCTGCAAAAGAAGAAAACACTTCTTAGAACGGTGTCCTGCCGGTGCCGGTGCCGCTGACAGTCTGACAGCCGATGGAAGCTGGCCTTCCTTTATAACACTGTCCGATTGGGCGTGTCCGCTGCCGTTCGTGACGAGGTAGCGATGCTACCTTCCGCAGCAAGCAGCGCACAAAAACGTCGATGTTCGGTAGTGAAATACCAGATCGGGTCACAGCTTCATATCTGCAATAGCAGAAAACCCTTCTTAGAACGGCGCTCTGCCGGTGCCGGTGCCGCTGACAGTGTGGCAGTCGATGGAAGCTGACCTTCATTTATAGCACTGTTCGATGGGGCGTGTCCGCTGCCGTTCGTGACGATGTAGCAATGCTAATCTTCCGCAGCAAGCAGCGCACAAAAACGTCGATGTTCGGTAGGGAAATGCCAGATATGGTCACAGCTTCATATCTGCAATAGCAGAAAACACTTCTTAGAACGGTGCTCTGACGGTGCCGGTGCCGCTGACAGTGTGACAGCCTATGGGAGCTGGCCTTCCTGTATAGCACTGTCCGATGGTGCGTGCCCGCTGCCGTTCGTGACGATGTAGCAATGCTAATCTTCCGCAGCAAGCAGCGCTCAAAAACGTCGATGTTCGATAGTGAAATGCCAGATCGGGTCACAGCTTCATATCTGCAATAGCAGAAAACATTTCTTAGAACGGTGCTCTGCCGGTGTCGGTGCCGCTGACAGTGTGACAGCCGCTGGAAGCTGGCCTTCATTTATGGCACTGTTCGGTTGGGCGTGTCCGCTGCCGTTAGTGACGAGGTAGCGATGCTACCTTCCGCAGCAAGCAGCGTACAAAAACGTCATGTTTGATAGTGAAATACCAGATCGGGTCACAGCTTCATATCTGCAAAACCAGAAAACACTTCTTACAACGGTGCTCTGCCGGTGCCGCTGACAGTGTGACAGCCGATGGAAGCTGTCCTTCATTTATAGCAGTGTTCGATGGGGCGTGTCAGCTGCCGTTAGTGACGAGGTAGCGATGCTGTCTTCCGCAGCAAGCAGCGCACAAAAACGTTGTTGTTTGATAGTGAAATGCCAGATCAGGACACAGCTTCATATCTGCATTAGTAGAAAACACTCCTTAGAACGGTGCTCTGCCGGTGCCGGTGCCGCTGACAGTGTGGCAGCCGATGGGAGCTGGCCTTCCTATATAGCACTGTCCGATGGGGCGTGTCCTCTGCCGTTCGTGACGAGGTAGCGATGCTATCTTCCACAGCAAGCAGCGCACAAAAAGGTCGATGTTCGATAGTGAAATGCTAGATCGGGTCGAAGCTTCATATCTGCAAAAGAAGAAAACACTTCTTAGAACGGTGCCGGTGCCGCTGACAGTGTGACAGCCGATGGAAGCTGGCCTTCCTTTATGGCACTGTTCGTTGGGGCGTGTCCGCTGCCGTTAGTGACGAGGTAGCGATGCTACCTTCCGCAGCAAGCAGCGCACAAAAACGTCATGTTCGATAGTGACAAAGTACCACACCAGAGATTACTACTTAAGCTCTCTTACCTAAATATTCACCCTAGCATTCTAAACTGGATTAAGGAATTTTTAACAAATCGAACCCAAATAGTCATAGTTAATAACGAATTTTCTGATTACATTCCAGTAACCTCAGGCGTCCCCCAAGGATCAGTGCTCGGGCCGTTATTATTCTTAATATACATTAATGACTTGCCCCTTCACGTATCATGTCACATTCGTATGTTCGCAGATGATTGCGTCATTTATCGTACTATTAATAACTCTTCCCACCAAGAAGCCCTCCAGACTGACCTAACTAACGTTCAGAAATGGAGCGACCTGTGGATGATGACACTTAACCCTCAGAAATGCAAGATTGTATCCTTCACCCGTCGCACTAAACCATTTATTTTTTCGTACAATATAGCTCAAATCCCAATAGAAGCAGTTAACTCATTTAAGTACTTAGGAGTCACGCTATCTCATGATTTATCTTGGCGCACACATATTTCTAATGTAATATCATCCGCGAATAAAACACTAGGCTTTTTGAAACGCCACTTACGTCACGCTCCCCAACAAGTTAAACTCCTGGCTTACCAATCGTTAATCAGACCGAAACTAGAATATGCATCCCCCATATGGAATCCACATCAAATATACCTCATAAATGCCCTCGAATCCGTCCAGAACCGTGCCACTAGATTCATCCACAATACCTATTCATACCAAGTCAGCGTGTCGTCTTTAAAAGCAGAATCCGCCTTATCAACCCTTGTTATTCGTCGCCGCATTGCCAGCCTAAACCTGTTTCATAAGTTCTTTTACAGCACCCACGGTTACGCAGGCTATATCACATCACCAGCTCGCATATCGCATCGCACTGGTCACATTCTTCAAGTTGCCCGGCCTCGGACCCATACGACCACGTTCGCTGCCTCCTTCTTCCCCCGAGCAGCATTAGATTGGAACGGCCTTTCCCACAGCATCGCCGCTATCACCTGCCCATCCAACTTTTCCAAAGCACTAACAGATCATATTGTATGTTGAACCCACATGGCAACCATTGTACTTATTTTTTTTTGTATAATCCACCCCTTATGTAATACCCCCATGGGGGTCCTTAAGGTAATAAACTGAACTGAACTGAACTGAACATATCTGCAAAAGCAGAAAACACTTCTTAGAACGGTGCTCTGCCGGTGCCGCTGACAGTGTGACAGCCGATGGAAGCTGTCCTTCATTTATAGCAGTGTTCGATGGGGCGTGTCTGCTGCCGTTAGTGACGAGGTAGCGATGCTGTCTTCCGCAGCAAGCAGCGCACAAAAACGTCGATGTTTGATAGTGGAATACCAGATCGGGACACAGCTTCATATCTGCAATAGCAGAAAACACTTCTTAGAACGGTGCCCTGCCGGTGCCGGTGCCGCTGACAGTGTGACAGCCGATGGAAGCTGTCCTTCATTTATAGCAGTGTTCGATGGGGCGTGTCTGCTGCCGTTAGTGACGAGGTAGCGATGCTGTCTTCCGCAGCAAGCAGCGCACAAAAACGTCGATGTTTGATAGTGGAATACCAGATCGGGACACAGCTTCATATCTGCAATAGCAGAAAACCCTTCTTAGAACGGCGCTCTGCCGGTGCCGGTGCCTCTGACAGTGTGGCAGTCGATGGAAGGTGACCATTTATAGCACTGTTCGATGGGGCGTGTCCGCTGCCGTTCGTGACGATGTAGCAATGCTAATCTTCCGCAGCAAGCAGCGCACAAAAACGTCGATGTTCGGTAGGGAAATGCCAGATATGGTCACAGCTTCATATCTGCAATAGCAGAAAACACTTCTTAGAACGGTGCTCTGACGGTGCCGGTGCCGCTGACAGTGTGAAAGCCTATGGGAGCTGGCCTTCCTGTATAGCACTGTCCGATGGGGCGTGCCCGCTGCCGTTCGTGACGATGTAGCAATGCTAATCTTCCGCAGCAAGCAGCACTCAAAAACGTCGATGTTCGATAGTGAAATGCCAAATCGGGTCACAGCTTCATATCTGCAATAGCAGAAAACATTTCTTAGAACGGTGCTCTGCCGGTGTCGGTGCCGCTGACAGTGTGACAGCCGCTGGAAGCTGGCCTTCATTTATGGCACTGTTCGTTGGGCGTGTCCGCTGCCGTTAGTGACGAGGTAGCGATGCTACCTTCCACAGCAAGCAGCGTACAAAAACGTCATGTTTGATAGTGAAATACCAGATCGGGTCACAGCTTCATATCTGCAAAACCAGAAAACACTTCTTACAACGGTGCTCTGCCGGTGCCGCTGACAGTGTGGCAGCCGATGGAAGCTGTCCTTCATTTATAGCAGTGTTCGATGGGGCGTGTCTGCTGCCGTTAGTGACGAGGTAGCGATGCTGTCTTCCGCAGCAAGCAGCGCACAAAAACGTCGATGTTTGATAGTGAAATGCCAGATCGGGATACAGCTTCATATCTGCATTAGCAGAAAACACTTCTTAGAACGGTGCTCTGCCGGTGCCGGTGCCGCTGACAGTGTGACAGCCGATGGGAGCTGGCCTTCCTATATAGCACTGTCCGATGGGGCGTGTCCGCTGCCGTTCGTGACGAGGTAGCGATGCTATCTTCCACAGCAAGCAGCGCACAAAAAGGTCGATGTTCGACAGTGAAATGCTAGATCGGGTCGAAGCTTCATATCTGCAAAAGAAGAAAACACTTCTTAGAACGGTGCCGGTGCCGCTGACAGTGTGACAGCTGATGGAAGCTGGCCTTCCTTTATGGCACTGTTCGTTGGGGCGTGTCCGCTGCCGTTAGTGACGAGGTAGCTATACTATCTCCCGCAGCAAGCAGCGCACAAAAACGTCGATGCTCGATAGTGAAATGCCAGATCGGGTCACATCTTCATATCTGCAATAGCAGAAAACACTTCTTAGAACGGTGCCCGGCTGGTGCCGGTGCCGCTGACAGTTTGACAACCAATGGAAGCTGGCCTTCCTTTATAACACTGTCCGATGGGGCGTGCCTGCTGCCGTTCGTGACGAGGTAGCGATGCTATCTTCCACAGCAAGCAGCGCACAAAAAGGTCGATGTTCGATAGTGAAATGCTAGATCGGGTCACAGCTTCATATCTGCAAAAGAAGAAAACACTTCTTAGAACTGTGCCCTGCCGGTGCCGGTGCCGCTGACAGTGTGACAGCCGTTGGAAGCTGGCCTACATTTATAGCACTGTTCGATGGGCCGTGTCCTCTGCCATTCGTGACGAGGTAGCGATGCTATCTTCCACAGCATATAGCGCACAAAAACTTCGATCTTCGATAGTGAAGTGCTAGATCGGGTCACAGCTTCATATCTGTAAAAGCAGAAAACACTTCTTAGAACCGTGATCTGCCGGTGACGCTGACAGTGTGACAGCCGATGGGAGCTGGCCTTTCTACGTAGCACTGTCCGATGGGGCGTGTCCTCTGCCGTTCGTGACGAGGTAGCGATGCTATCTTCCACAGCGAGCAGCGCACAAAAAGGTCGTTGTTCGATAGTGAAATGCAAGATCGGGTCACAGCTTCATGTCTGCAAAAGAAGAAAACACTTCTTAGAACGGTGTCCTGCCGGTGCCGGTGCCGCTGACAGTGTGACAGCCGATGGAAGCTGGCCTTCCTTTATAACACTGTCCGATTGGGCGTGTCCGCTGCCGTTCGTGACGAGGTAGCGATGCTACCTTCCGCAGCAAGCAGCGCACAAAAACGTCGATGTTCGGTAGTGAAATACCAGATCGGGTCACAGCTTCATATCTGCAATAGCAGAAAACCCTTCTTAGAACGGCGCTCTGCCGGTGCCGGTGCCGCTGACAGTGTGGCAGTCGATGGAAGCTGACCTTCATTTATAGCACTGTTCGATGGGGCGTGTCCGCTGCCGTTCGTGACAATGTAGCAATGCTAATCTTCCGCAGCAAGCAGCGCACAAAAACGTCGATGTTCGGTAGGGAAATGCCAGATATGGTCACAGCTTCATATCTGCAATAGCAGAAAACACTTCTTAGAACGGTGCTCTGACGGTGCCGGTGCCGCTGACAGTGTGACAGCCTATGGGAGCTGGCCTTCCTGTATAGCACTGTCCGATGGGGCGTGCCCGCTGCCGTTCGTGACGATGTAGCAATGCTAATCTTCCGCAGCAAGCAGCGCTCAAAAACGTCGATGTTCGATAGTGAAATGCCAGATCGGGTCACAGCCTCATATCTGCAATAGCAGAAAACATTTCTTAGAACGGTGCTCTGCCGGTGTCGGTGCCGCTGACAGTGTGACAGCCGCTGGAAGCTGGCCTTCATTTATGGCACTGTTCGGTTGGGCGTGTCCGCTGCCGTTAGTGACGAGGTAGCGATGCTACCTTCCGCAGCAAGCAGCGTACAAAAACGTCATGTTTGATAGTGAAATACCAGATCGGGTCACAGCTTCATATCTGCAAAACCAGAAAACACTTCTTACAACGGTGCTCTGCCGGTGCCGCTGACAGTGTGACAGCCGATGGAAGCTGTCCTTCATTTATAGCAGTGTTCGATGGGGCGTGTCTGCTGCCGTTAGTGACGAGGTAGCGATGCTGTCTTCCGCAGCAAGCAGCGCACAAAAACGTCGTTGTTTGATAGTGAAATGTCAGATCAGGACACAGCTTCATATCTGCATTAGTAGAAAACACTTCTTAGAACGGTGCTCTGCCGGTGCCGGTGCCGCTGACAGTGTGGCAGCCGATGGGAGCTGGCCTTCCTATATAGCACTGTCCGATGGGGCGTGTCCGCTCCCGTTCGTGACGAGGTAGCGATGCTATCTTCCACAGCAAGCAGCGCACAAAAAGGTCGATGTTCGATAGTGAAATGCTAGATCGGGTCACAGCTTCATATCTGTAAAAGCAGAAAACACTTCTTAGAACCGTGCTCTGCCGGTGCCGCTGACAGTGTGACAGCCGATGGGAGCTGGCCTTTCTACATAGCACTGTCCGATGGGGCGTGTCCGCTGCCGTTCGTGACGAGGTAGCGATGCTATCTTCCACAGCGAGCAGCGCACAAAAAGGTCGTTGTTCGATAGTGAAATGCTATATCGGGTCACAGCTTCATATCTACAAAAGAAGAAAACACTTATAAGAACGGTGTCCTGCCGGTGCCGGTGCCGCTGACAGTGTGACAGCCGATGGAAGCTGGCCTTCCTTTATAACACTGTGCGATTGGGCGTGTCCGCTGCCGTTCGTGACGAGGTAGCGATGCTACCTTCCGCAGCAAGCAGCGCACAAAAACGTCGATGTTCGGTAGTGAAATACCAGATCGGGTCACAGCTTCATATCTGCAATAGCAGAAAACCCTTCTTAGAACGGCGCTCTGCCGGTGCCGGTGCCGCTGCCAGTGTGGCAGTCGATGGAAGCTGACCATTTATAGCACTGTTCGATGGGGCGTGTCCGCTGCCGTTCGTGACGATGTAGCAATGCTAATCTTCCGCAGCAAGCAGCGCACAAAAACGTCGATGTTCGGTAGGGAAATGCCAGATATGGTCACAGCTTCATATCTGCAATAGCAGAAAACACTTCTTAGAACGGTGCTCTGACGGTGCCGGTGCCGCTGACAGTGTGACAGCCTATGGGAGCTGGCCTTCCTGTAGAGCACTGTCCGAAGGGGCGTGCCCGCTGCCGTTCGTGACGATGTAGCAATGCTAATCTTCCGCAGCAAGCAGCGCTCAAAAACGTCGATGTTCGATAGTGAAATGCCAGATCGGGTCACAGCCTCATATCTGCAATAGCAGAAAACATTTCTTAGAACGGTGCTCTGCCGGTGTCGGTGCCGCTGACAGTGTGACAGCCGCTGGAAGCTGGCCTTCATTTATGGCACTGTTCGGTTGGGCGTGTCCGCTGCCGTTAGTGACGAGGTAGCGATGCTACCTTCCGCAGCAAGCAGCGTACAAAAACGTCATGTTTGATAGTGAAATACCAGATCGGGTCACAGCTTCATATCTGCAAAACCAGAAAACACTTCTTACAACGGTGCTCTGCCGGTGCCGCTGACAGTGTGACAGCCGATGGAAGCTGTCCTTCATTTATAGCAGTGTTCGATGGGGCGTGTCTGCTGCCGTTAGTGACGAGGTAGCGATGCTGTCTTCCGCAGCAAGCAGCGCACAAAAACGTCGTTGTTTGATAGTGAAATGTCAGATCAGGACACAGCTTCATATCTGCATTAGTAGAAAACACTTCTTAGAACGGTGCTCTGCCGGTGCCGGTGCCGCTGACAGTGTGGCAGCCGATGGGAGCTGGCCTTCCTATATAGCACTGTCCGATGGGGCGTGTCCGCTGCCGTTCGTGACGAGGTAGCGATGCTAGCTTCCACAGCAAGCAGCGCACAAAAAGGTCGATGTTCGATAGTGAAATGCTAGATCGGGTCACAGCTTCATATCTGTAAAAGCAGAAAACACTTCTTAGAACCGTGCTCTGCCGGTGCCGCTGACAGTGTGACAGCCGATGGGAGCTGGCCTTTCTACATAGCACTGTCCGATGGGGCGTGTCCGCTGCCGTTCGTGACGAGGTAGCGATGCTATCTTCCACAGCGAGCAGCGCACAAAAAGGTCGTTGTTCGATAGTGAAATGCAATATCGGGTCACAGCTTCATATCTACAAAAGAAGAAAACACTTATAAGAAAGGTGTCCTGCCGGTGCCGGTGCCGCTGACAGTGTGACAGCCGATGGAAGCTGGCCTTCCTTTATAACACTGTGCGATTGCGCGTGTCCGCTGCCGTTCGTGACGAGGTAGCGATGCTACCTTCCGCAGCAAGCAGCGCACAAAAACGTCGATGTTCGGTAGTGAAATACCAGATCGGGTCACAGCTTCATATCTGCAATAGCAGAAAACCCTTCTTAGAACGGCGCTCTGCCGGTGCCGGTGCCGCTGCCAGTGTGGCAGTCGATGGAAGCTGACCATTTATAGCACTGTTCGATGGGGCGTGTCCGCTGCCGTTCGTGACGATGTAGCAATGCTAATCTTCCGCAGCAAGCAGCGCACAAAAACGTCGATGTTCGGTAGGGAAATGCCAGATATGGTCACAGCTTCATATCTGCAATAGCAGAAAACACTTCTTAGAACGGTGCTCTGACGGTGCCGGTGCCGCTGACAGTGTGACAGCCTATGGGAGCTGGCCTTCCTGTAGAGCACTGTCCGAAGGGGCGTGCCCGCTGCCGTTCGTGACGATGTAGCAATGCTAATCTTCCGCAGCAAGCAGCGCTCAAAAACGTCGATGTTCGATAGTGAAATGCCAGATCGGGTCACAGCTTCATATCTGCAATAGCAGAAAACATTTCTTACAACGGTGCTCTGCCGGTGCCGCTGACAGTGTGGCAGCCGATGGAAGCTGTCCTTCATTTATAGCAGTGTTTGATGGGGCGTGTATGCTGCCGTTAGTGACGAGGTAGCGATGCTGCCTTCCGCAGCAAGCAGCGCACAAAAACGTCGATGTTTGATAGTGAAATGCCAGATCGGGATACAGCTTCATATCTGCATTAGCAGAAAACACTTCTTAGAACTGTGCTCTGCCGGTGCCGGTGCCGCTGACAGTGTGACAGCCGATGGGAGCTGGCCTTCCTATATAGCACTGTCCGATGGGGCGTGTCCGCTGCCGTTCGTGACGAGGTAGCGATGCTATCTTCCACAGCAAGCAGCGCACAAAAAGGTCGATGTTCGATAGTGAAATGCTAGATCGGGTCGAAGCTTCATATCTGCAAAAGAAGAAAACACTTCTTAGAACGGTGCCGGTGCCGCTGACAGTGTGACAGCTGATGGAAGCTGGCCTTCCTTTATGGCACTGTTCGTTGGGGCGTGTCCGCTGCCGTTAGTGACGAGGTAGCGATGCTACCTTCCGCAGCAAGCAGCGCACAAAAACGTCATGTTCGATAGTGAAATACCAGATCGGGTCACAGCTTCATATCTGCAAAAGCAGAAAACACTTCTTAGAACGGTGCTCTGCCGGTGCCGCTGACAGTGTGACAGCCGATGGAAGCTGTCCTTCATTTATAGCAGTGTTCGATGGGGCGTGTCTGCTGCCGTTAGTGACGAGGTAGCGATGCTGTCTTCCGCAGCAAGCAGCGCACAAAAACGTGGATGTTTGATAGTGAAATGCCAGATCGGGACACAGCTTCATATCTGCATTAGCAGAAAACACTTCTTAGAACGTTGCTCTGCCGGTGCCGGTGCCGCTGAAAGTGTGACAGCCGATGGGAGCTGGCCTTCCTATATAGCACTGTCCGATGGGGCGTGTCCGCTGCCGTTCGTGACGAAGTAGCGATGCTATCTTCCACAGCATGCAGCGCACAAAAACGTCGATGTCCGATAGTGAAATGCCAGATCGGGTCACAGTTTCATATCTGCAATAGCAGAAAACACTTCTTAGAACGGTGCTCTGCCGGTGGCGGTGCCGGTGCCGCTGACAGTGTGACAGCCGATGGGAACTGGCCTTCCTATATAGCACTGTCCGATGGGGCGTGTCCACTGCCGTTCGTGACGAGGTAGCGATGCTATCTTCCACAGCATGCAGCGCACAAAAACGTCGATGTTCGATAGTGAAATGCTAGATCGGGTCACAGCTTCATATCTGCAAAAGACGAAAACACTTCTTAGAACGGTGCCCGGCTGGTGCCGGTGCCGCTGACAGTGTGACAACCGATGGAAGCTGGCCTTCCTTTATAACACTGTCCGATGGGGCGTGTCCACTGCCGTTCGTGACGAGGTAGCGATGCTATCTTCCGCAGCAAGCAGCGCACAAAAACGTCGATGTTCGGTAGTGAGATACCAGATCGGGTCTCAGCTTCATATCTGCAATAGCAGAAAACCCTTCTTAGAACGGTGCTCTGCCGGTGCCGGTGCCGCTGACAGTGTGGCAGTCGATGGAAGCTGACCTTCATTTATAGCACTGTTCGATGGGGCGTGTCCGCTACTGTTCGTGACGATGTAGCAATGCTAATCTTGCGCAGCAAGCAGCGCACAAAACATCGACGTTCGGTAGAGAAATGCCAGATCTGGTTACAGCTTCATATCTGCAAAAGCAGAAAACACTTCTTAGAACGGTGCACTGCTGGTGCCGGTGCCGCTGACAGTGTGACAGCCGATGGAAGCTGTCCTTCATTTATAGCAGTGTTCGATGGGGCGTGTCTGCTGCCGTTAGTGACGAGGTAGCTATACTATCTTCCGCAGCAAGCAGCGCACAAAAACGTCGATGCTCGATAGTGAAATGCCAGATCGGGTCACATCTTCATATCTGCAATAGCAGAAAATACTTCTTAGAAAGGTGCTCTGCCGGTGCCGGTGCCGCTGACAGTGTGACAGCCGATGGGAGCTGGATTTCCTATATTGCACTGTCCGATGGGGCGTGTCCGCTGCCGTTCGTGACGAGGTAGTGATGCTATCTTCCACAGCAAGCAGCGCACAAAAAGGTCGATGTTCGATAGTGAAATGCTAGATCGGGTCACAGCTTCATATCTGCAAAAGAAGAAAACGCTTCTTAGAACGGTGCCGGTGCCGCTGACAGTGTGACAGCCGATGGAAGCTGGCCTTCCTTTATAACACTGTCCGATGGGGCGTGTCCGTTGCCGTTCGTGATGAGGTAGCGATGCTATCTTCCGCAGCAAGCAGCGCACAAAAACATCGATGATCGATAGTGAAATGCCAGATTGGGTCACAGCTTCATATCTGCAATAGCAGAAAACACTTCTTAGAACGGTGCTCTGCCAGTGCCGGTGCCGCTGACAGTGTTACAGCCGATGGAAGCTGGCCTTCATTTATAGCACTGTCCGAAGGGGCGTGTCTGCTGCCGTTTGTGACGAGGTAGCGATGCTATCTGCCACAGCATGAAGCGCACAAAAACGTCGATGTTCGATAGTGAAATGCCAGATCGGGTCACAGCTTCATATCTGCAAAAGAAGAAAACACTTCTTAGAACGGTGCCGGTGCCGCTGACAGTGTGACAGCCGATGGAAGCTGGCCTTCCTTTATAACACTGTCCCATGGGGCGTGTCTGCTGCCGTTAGTGACGAGGTAGGTATACTATCTTCCGCAGCAAGCAGCGCACAAAAACGTCGATGTTCGGTAGGGAAATGCCAGATATGGTCACAGCTTCATATCTGCAATAGCAGAAAACACTTCTTAGAACGGTGCTCTGACGGTGCCGGTGCCGCTGACAGTGTGACAGCCTATGGGAGCTGGCCTTCCTGTATAGCACTGTCCGATGGGGCGTGCCCGCTGCCGTTCGTGACGATGTAGCAATGATAATCTTCCGCAGCAAGCAGCGCTCAAAAACGTCGATGTTCGATAGTGAAATGCCAGATCGGGTCACAGCTTCATATCTGCAATAGCAGAAAACATTTCTTAGAACGGTGCTCTGCCGGTGTCGGTGCCGCTGACAGTGTGACACCCGCTGGAAGCTGGCCTTCATTTATGGCACTGTTCGGTTGGGCGTGTCCGCTGCCGTTCGTGACGAGGTAGCGAGGCTACCTTCCGCAGCAAGCAGCGTACAAAAACGTCATGTTTGATAGTGAAATACCAGATCGGGTCACAGCTTCATATCTGCAAAACCAGAAAACACTTCTTACAATGGTGCTCTGCCGGTGCCGCTGACAGTGTGACAGCCGATGGAAGCTGTCCTTCAGTTATAGCAGTGTTCGATGGGGCGTGTCAGCTGCCGTTAGTGACGAGGTAGCGATGCTGTCTTCCGCAGCAAGCAGCGCACAAAAACGTTGTTGTTTGATAGTGAAATGCCAGATCAGGACACAGCTTCATATCTGCATTAGTAGAAAACACTTCTTAGAACGGTGCTCTGCCGGTGCCGGTGCCGCTGACAGTGTGGCAGCCGATGGGAGCTGGCCTTCCTATATAGCACTGTCCGATGGGGCGTGTCCGCTGCCGTTCGTGACGAGGTAGCGATGCTATCTTCCACAGCAAGCAGCGCACAAAAAGGTCGATGTTCGATAGTGAAATGCTAGATCGGGTCGAAGCTTCATATCTGCAAAAGAAGAAAACACTTCTTAGAACGGTGCCGGTGCCGCTGACAGTGTGACAGCCGATGGAAGCTGGCCTTCCTTTATGGCACTGTTCGTTGGGGCGTGTCCGCTGCCGTTAGTGACGAGGTAGCGATGCTACCTTCCGCAGCAAGCAGCGCACAAAAACGTCATGTTCGATAGTGAAATACCTGATCGGGTCACATCTTCATATCTGCAATAGCAGAAAACACTTCTTAGAACGGTGCCCGGCTGGTGCCGGTGCCGCTGACAGTTTGACAACCAATGGAAGCTGGCCTTCCTTTATAACACTGTCCGATGGGGCGTGCCTGCTGCCGTTCGTGACGAGGTCGCGATGCTATCTTCCACAGCAAGCAGCGCACAAAAAGGTCGATGTTCGATAGTGAAATGCTAGATCGGGTCAAAGCTTCATATCTGCAAAAGAAGAAAACACTTCTTAGAACGGTGCCCTGTCGGTGCCGGTGCCGCTGACAGTGTGACAGCCGATGGAAGCTGGCCTACATTTATAGCACTGTTCGATGGGCCGTGTCCTCTGCCATTCGTGACGAGGTAGCGATGCTATCTTCCACAGCATATAGCGCACAAAAACGTCGATCTTCTATAGTGAAGTGCTAGATCGGGTCACAGCTTAATATCTGTAAAAGCAGAAAACACTTCTTAGAACCGTGCTCTGCCGGTGCCGCTGACAGTGTGACAGCCGATGGGAGCTGGCCTTTCTACATAGCACTGTCCGATGGGGCGTGTCCGCTGCCGTTCGTGACGAGGTAGCGATGCTATCTTCCACAGCGAGCAGCGCACAAAAAGGTCGTTGTTCGATAGTGAAATGCAAGATCGGGTCACAGCTTCATGTCTGCAAAAGAAGAAAACACTTCTTAGAACGGTGTCCTGCCGGTGCCGGTGCCGCTGACAGTGTGACAGCCGATGGAAGCTGGCCTTCATTTATAACACTGTCCGATTGGGCGTGTCCGCTGCCGTTCGTGACGAGGTAGCGATGCTACCTTCCGCAGCAAGCAGCGCACAAAAACGTCGATGTTCGGTAGTGAAATACCAGATCGGGTCACAGCTTCATATCTGCAATAGCAGAAAACCCTTCTTAGAACGGCGCTCTGCCGGTGCCGGTGTCGCTGACAGTGTGGCAGTCGATGGAAGCTGACCTTCATTTATAGCACTGTTCGATGGGGCGTGTCCGCTGCCGTTCGTGACAATGTAGCAATGCTAATCTTCCGCAGCAAGCAGCGCACAAAAACGTCGATGTTCGGTAGGGAAATGCCAGATATGGTCACAGCTTCATATCTGCAATAGCAGAAAACACTTCTTAGAACGGTGCTCTGACGGTGCCGGTGCCGCTGACAGTGTGACAGCCTATGGGAGCTGGCCTTCCTGTATAGCACTGTCCGATGGGGCGTGCCCGCTGCCGTTCGTGACGATGTAGCAATGCTAATCTTCCGCAGCAAGCAGCGCTCAAAAACGTCGATGTTCGATAGTGAAATGCCAGATCGGGTCACAGCCTCATATCTGCAATAGCAGAAAACATTTCTTAGAACGGTGCTCTGCCGGTGTCGGTGCCGCTGACAGTGTGACAGCCGCTGGAAGCTGGCCTTCATTTATGGCACTGTTCGGTTGGGCGTGTCCGCTGCCGTTAGTGACGAGGTAGCGATGCTACCTTCCGCAGCAAGCAGCGTACAAAAACGTCATGTTTGATAGTGAAATACCAGATCGGGTCACAGCTTCATATCTGCAAAACCAGAAAACACTTCTTACAACGGTGCTCTGCCGGTGCCGCTGACAGTGTGACAGCCGATGGAAGCTGTCCTTCATTTATAGCAGTGTTCGATGGGGCGTGTCTGCTGCCGTTAGTGACGAGGTAGCGATGCTGTCTTCCGCAGCAAGCAGCGCACAAAAACGTCGTTGTTAGATAGTGAAATGCCAGATCAGGACACAGCTTCATATCTGCATTAGTAGAAAACACTTCTTAGAACGGTGCTCTGCCGGTGCCGGTGCCGCTGACAGTGTGGCAGCCGATGGGAGCTGGCCTTCCTATATAGCACTGTCCGATGGGGCGTGTCCGCTGCCGTTCGTGACGAGGTAGCGATTCTATCTTCCACAGCAAGCAGCGCACAAAAAGGTCGATGTTCGATAGTGAAATGCTAGATCGGGTCACAGCTTCATATCTGTAAAAGCAGAAAACACTTCTTAGAACCGTGCTCTGCCGGTGCCGCTGACAGTGTGACAGCCGATGGGAGCTGGCCTTTCTACATAGCACTGTCCGATGGGGCGTGTCCGCTGCCGTTCGTGACGAGGTAGCGATGCTATCTTCGACAGCGAGCAGCGCACAAAAAGGTCGTTGTTCGATAGTGAAATGCTAGATCGGGTCACAGCTTCATATCTACAAAAGAAGAAAACACTTATAAGAACGGTGTCCTGCCGGTGCCGGTGCCGCTGACAGTGTGACAGCCGATGGAAGCTGGCCTTCCTTTATAACACTGTGCGATTGGGCGTGTCCGCTGCCGTTCGTGACGAGGTAGCGATGCTACCTTCCGCAGCAAGCAGCGCACAAAAACGTCGATGTTCGGTAGTGAAATACCAAATCGGGTCACAGCTTCATATCTGCAATAGCAGAAAACCCTTCTTAGAACGGCGCTCTGCCGGTGCCGGTGCCGCTGACAGTGTGGCAGTCGATGGAAGCTGACCATTTATAGCACTGTTCGATGGGGCGTGTCCGCTGCCGTTCGTGACGATGTAGCAATGCTAATCTTCCGCAGCAAGCAGCGCACAAAAACGTCGATGTTCGGTAGGGAAATGCCAGATATGGTCACAGCTTCATATCTGCAATAGCAGAAAACACTTCTTAGAACGGTGCTCTGACGGTGCCGCTGACAGAGTGGCAGCCGATGGAAGCTGTCCTTCATTTATAGCAGTGTTCGATGGGGCGTGTCTGCTGCCGTTAGTGACGAGGTAGCGATGCTGCCTTCCGCAGCAAGCAGCGCACAAAAACGTCGATGTTTGATAGTGAAATGCCAGATCGGGATACAGCTTCATATCTGCATTAGCAGAAAACACTTCTTGGAACTGTGCTCTGCCGGTGCCGGTGCCGCTGACAGTGTGACAGCCGATGGGAGCTGGCCTTCCTATATAGCACTGTCCGATGGGGCGTGTCCCCTGCCGTTCGTGACGAGGTAGCGATGCTATCTTCCACAGCAAGCAGCGCACAAAAAGGTCGATGTTCGATAGTGAAATGCTAGATCGGGTCGAAGCTTCATATCTGCAAAAGAAGAAAACACTTCTTAGAACGGTGCCGGTGCCGCTGACAGTGTGACAGCTGATGGAAGCTGGCCTTCCTTTATGGCACTGTTCGTTGGGGCGTGTCCGCTGCCGTTAGTGACGAGGTAGCGATGCTACCTTCCGCAGCAAGCAGCGCACAAAAACGTCATGTTCGATAGTGAAATACCAGATCGGGTCACAGCTTCATATCTGCAAAAGCAGAAAACACTTCTTAGAACGGTGCTCTGCCGGTGCCGCTGACAGTGTGACAGCCGATGGAAGCTGTCCTTCATTTATAGCAGTGTTCGATGGGGCGTGTCTGCTGCTGTTAGTGACGAGGTAGCGATGCTGTCTTCCGCAGCAAGCAGCGCACAAAAACGTGGATGTTTGATAGTGAAATGCCAGATCGGGACACAGCTTCATATCTGCATTAGCAGAAAACACTTCTTAGAACGTTGCTCTGCCGGTGCCGGTGCCGCTGAAAGTGTGACAGCCGATGGGAGCTGGCCTTCCTATATAGCACTGTCCGATGGGGCGTGTCCGCTGCCGTTCGTGACGAAGTAGCGATGCTATCTTCCACAGCATGCAGCGCACAAAAACGTCGATGTCCGATAGTGAAATGCCAGATCGGGTCACAGTTTCATATCTGCAATAGCAGAAAACACTTCTTAGAACGGTGCTCTGCCGGTGGCGGTGCCGGTGCCGCTGACAGTGTGACAGCCGATGGGAGCTGGCCTTCCTATATAGCACTGTCCGATGGGGCGTGTCCGCTGCCGTTCGTGACGAGGTAGCGATGCTATCTTCCACGGCATGCAGCGCACAAAAACGTCGATGTTCGATAGTGAAATGCTAGATCGGGTCACAGCTTCATATCTGCAAAAGACGAAAACACTTCTTAGAACGGTGCCCGGCTGGTGCCGGTGCCGCTGACAGTGTGACAACCGATGGAAGCTGGCCTTCCTTTATAACACTGTCCGATGGGGCGTGTCCACTGCCGTTCGTGACGAGGTAGCGATGCTATCTTCCGCAGCAAGCAGCGCACAAAAACGTCGATGTTCGGTAGTGAGATACCAGATCGGGTCTCAGCTTCATATCTGCAATAGCAGAAAACCCTTCTTAGAACGGTGCTCTGCCGGTGCCGGTGCCGCTGACAGTGTGGCAGTCGATGGAAGCTGACCTTCATTTATAGCACTGTTCGATGGGGCGTGTCCGCTGCTGTTCGTGACGATGTAGCAATGCTAATCTTGCGCAGCAAGCAGCGCACAAAACATCGACGTTCGGTAGAGAAATGCCAGATCTGGTTACAGCTTCATATCTGCAAAAGCAGAAAACACTTCTTAGAACGGTGCACTGCTGGTGCCGGTGCCGCTGACAGTGTGACAGCCGATGGAAGCTGTCCTTCATTTATAGCAGTGTTCGATGGGGCGTGTCTGCTGCCGTTAGTGACGAGGTAGCTATACTATCTTCCGCAGCAAGCAGCGCACAAAAACGTCCATGCTCGATAGTGAAATGCCAGATCGGGTCACATCTTCATATCTGCAATAGCAGAAAATACTTCTTAGAAAGGTGCTCTGCCGGTGCCGGTGCCGCTGACAGTGTGACAGCCGATGGGAGCTGGATTTCCTATATTGCACTGTCCGATGGGGCGTGTCCACTGCCGTTCGTGACGAGGTAGTGATGCTATCTTCCACAGCAAGCAGCGCACAAAAAGGTCGATGTTCGATAGTGAAATGCTAGATCGGGTCACAGCTTCATATCTGCAAAAGAAGAAAACACTTCTTAGAACGGTGCCGGTGCCGCTGACAGTGTGACAGCCGATGGAAGCTGGCCTTCCTTTATAACACTGTCCGATGGGGCGTGTCCGTTGCCGTTCGTGATGAGGTAGCGATGCTATCTTCCGCAGCAAGCAGCGCACAAAAACATCGATGATCGATAGTGAAATGCCAGATTGGGTCACAGCTTCATATCTGCAATAGCAGAAAACACTTCTTAGAACGGTGCCCGGCTGGTGCCGGTGCCGCTGACAGTTTGACAACCAATGGAAGCTGGCCTTCCTTTATAACACTGTCCGATGGGGCGTGCCTGCTGCCGTTCGTGACGAGGTAGCGATGCTATCTTCCGCAGCAAGCAGTGCACAAAAACGTCGATGTTCGGTAGTGAAATACCAGATCGGGTCACAGCTTCATATCTGCAATAGCAGAAAACACTTCTTAGAACGGTGCTCTGCCAGTGCCGGTGCCGCTGACAGTGTTACAGCCGATGGAAGCTGGCCTTCATTTATAGCACGGTCCGAAGGGGCGTGTCTGCTGCCGTTTGTGACGAGGTAGCGATGCTATCTGCCACAGCATGAAGCGCACAAAAACGTCGATGTTCGATAGTGAAATGCCAGATCGGGTCACAGCTTCATATCTGCAAAAGAAGAAAACACTTCTTAGAACGGTGCCGGTGCCGCTGACAGTGTGACAGCCGATGGAAGCTGGCCTTCCTTTATAACACTGTCCCATGGGGCGTGTCTGCTGCCGTTAGTGACGAGGTAGGTATACTATCTTCCGCAGCAAGCAGCGCACAAAAACGTCGATGTTCGATAGTGAAATGCCAGATCGGGTCACAGCTTCATATCTGCAATAGCAGAAAATACTTCATAGAACGGTGCTCTGCCGGTGCCGGTGCCGGTGCCGCTGACAGTGTGACAGCCGATGGGAGCTGGCCTTCCTATATTGCACTGTCCGATGTGGCGTGTCCGCTGCCGTTCGTGACGAGGTAGCGATGCTATCTGCCGCAGCAAGCAGCGCACAAAAGCCTCGATATTCGATAGTGAAATGCCAGATCGGGTCACAGCTTCATATCTGCAAAAGCAGAAAACACTTCTTAGAACGGTGCTCTGCCGGTGCTGGTGCCGCTGACAGTGTGAGAGCCGCTGGAAGCTGGCCTTCCTTTATGGCACTGTTCGTTGGGGCGTGTCCGCTGCCGTTAGTGACGAGGTAGCGATGCTACCTTCCGCAGCAAGCAGCGCACAAAAACGTCATGTTCGATAGTGAAATACCAGATCGGGTCACAGCTTCATATCTGCAAAAGCAGAAAACACTTCTTAGAACGGTGCTCTGCCGGTGCCGCTGACAGTGTGATAGCCGATGGAAGCTGTCCTTCATTTATAGCAGTGTTCGATGGGGCGTGTCTGCTGCCGTTAGTGACGAGGTAGCGATGCTGTCTTCCGCAGCAAGCAGCGCACAAAAACGTGGATGTTTGATAGTGAAATGCCAGATCGGGACACAGCTTCATATCTGCATTAGCAGAAAACACTTCTTAGAACGTTGCTCTGCCGGTGCCGGTGCCGCTGAAAGTGTGACAGCCGATGGGAGCTGGCCTTCCTATATAGCACTGTCCGATGGGGCGTGTCCGCTGCCGTTCGTGACGAAGTAGCGATGCTATCTTCCACAGCATGCAGCGCACAAAAACGTCGATGTCCGATAGTGAAATGCCAGATCGGGTCACAGTTTCATATCTGCAATAGCAGAAAACACTTCTTAGAACGGTGCTCTGCCGGTGGCGGTGCCGGTGCCGCTGACAGTGTGACAGCCGATGGGAGCTGGCCTTCCTATATAGCACTGTCCGATGGGGCGTGTCCGCTGCCGTTCGTGACGAGGTAGCGATGCTATCTTCCACGGCATGCAGCGCACAAAAACGTCGATGTTCGATAGTGAAATGCTAGATCGGGTCACAGCTTCATATCTGCAAAAGACGAAAACACTTCTTAGAACGGTGCCCGGCTGGTGCCGGTGCCGCTGACAGTGTGACAACCGATGGAAGCTGGCCTTCCTTTATAACACTGTCCGATGGGGCGTGTCCACTGCCGTTCGTGACGAGGTAGCGATGCTATCTTCCGCAGCAAGCAGCGCACAAAAACGTCGATGTTCGGTAGTGAGATACCAGATCGGGTCTCAGCTTCATATCTGCAATAGCAGAAAACCCTTCTTAGAACGGTGCTCTGCCGGTGCCGGTGCCGCTGACAGTGTGGCAGTCGATGGAAGCTGACCTTCATTTATAGCACTGTTCGATGGGGCGTGTCCGCTGCTGTTCGTGACGATGTAGCAATGCTAATCTTGCGCAGCAAGCAGCGCACAAAACATCGACGTTCGGTAGAGAAATGCCAGATCTGGTTACAGCTTCATATCTGCAAAAGCAGAAAACACTTCTTAGAACGGTGCACTGCTGGTGCCGGTGCCGCTGACAGTGTGACAGCCGATGGAAGCTGTCCTTCATTTATAGCAGTGTTCGATGGGGCGTGTCTGCTGCCGTTAGTGACGAGGTAGCTATACTATCTTCCGCAGCAAGCAGCGCACAAAAACGTCCATGCTCGATAGTGAAATGCCAGATCGGGTCACATCTTCATATCTGCAATAGCAGAAAATACTTCTTAGAAAGGTGCTCTGCCGGTGCCGGTGCCGCTGACAGTGTGACAGCCGATGGGAGCTGGATTTCCTATATTGCACTGTCCGATGGGGCGTGTCCACTGCCGTTCGTGACGAGGTAGTGATGCTATCTTCCACAGCAAGCAGCGCACAAAAAGGTCGATGTTCGATAGTGAAATGCTAGATCGGGTCACAGCTTCATATCTGCAAAAGAAGAAAACACTTCTTAGAACGGTGCCGGTGCCGCTGACAGTGTGACAGCCGATGGAAGCTGGCCTTCCTTTATAACACTGTCCGATGGGGCGTGTCCGTTGCCGTTCGTGATGAGGTAGCGATGCTATCTTCCGCAGCAAGCAGCGCACAAAAACATCGATGATCGATAGTGAAATGCCAGATTGGGTCACAGCTTCATATCTGCAATAGCAGAAAACACTTCTTAGAACGGTGCCCGGCTGGTGCCGGTGCCGCTGACAGTTTGACAACCAATGGAAGCTGGCCTTCCTTTATAACACTGTCCGATGGGGCGTGCCTGCTGCCGTTCGTGACGAGGTAGCGATGCTATCTTCCGCAGCAAGCAGTGCACAAAAACGTCGATGTTCGGTAGTGAAATACCAGATCGGGTCACAGCTTCATATCTGCAATAGCAGAAAACACTTCTTAGAACGGTGCTCTGCCAGTGCCGGTGCCGCTGACAGTGTTACAGCCGATGGAAGCTGGCCTTCATTTATAGCACGGTCCGAAGGGGCGTGTCTGCTGCCGTTTGTGACGAGGTAGCGATGCTATCTGCCACAGCATGAAGCGCACAAAAACGTCGATGTTCGATAGTGAAATGCCAGATCGGGTCACAGCTTCATATCTGCAAAAGAAGAAAACACTTCTTAGAACGGTGCCGGTGCCGCTGACAGTGTGACAGCCGATGGAAGCTGGCCTTCCTTTATAACACTGTCCCATGGGGCGTGTCTGCTGCCGTTAGTGACGAGGTAGGTATACTATCTTCCGCAGCAAGCAGCGCACAAAAACGTCGATGTTCGATAGTGAAATGCCAGATCGGGTCACAGCTTCATATCTGCAATAGCAGAAAATACTTCATAGAACGGTGCTCTGCCGGTGCCGGTGCCGGTGCCGCTGACAGTGTGACAGCCGATGGGAGCTGGCCTTCCTATATTGCACTGTCCGATGTGGCGTGTCCGCTGCCGTTCGTGACGAGGTAGCGATGCTATCTGCCGCAGCAAGCAGCGCACAAAAGCCTCGATATTCGATAGTGAAATGCCAGATCGGGTCACAGCTTCATATCTGCAAAAGCAGAAAACACTTCTTAGAACGGTGCTCTGCCGGTGCTGGTGCCGCTGACAGTGTGAGAGCCGCTGGAAGCTGGCCTTCCTTTATGGCACTGTTGGATGGGGCGTGTCCCCTGCCGTTAGTGACGAGGTACCGATGCTATCTTCCGCTGCAAGCAGCGCACAAAAACGCCGATGTTCGATAGTGAAATATCAGATCGGGTCACAGCTTCATATCTGCAAATGCAGAAAACACTTCTTACAACGGTGCTCTGCCGGTGCCGCTGACAGTGTGACAGCCGATGGAAGCTGTCCATTTATAGCAGTGTTCGATGGGGCGTGTCTGCTGCCGTTAATGACGAGGTAGCGATGCTGTCTTCCGCAGCAAGCAGCGCACAAAAACGTCGATGTTTGATAGTGAAATGCCAGATCGGGACACAGCTTCATATCTGTATTAGCAGAATACACTTCTTAGAACGGTGCTCTGCCGGTGCCGGTGCCGCTGACAGTGAGACAGCAGATGGGAGCTGGCCTTCCTATATAGCTCTGTCCGATGGGGTGTGTCCGCTGCCGTTCGTGACGAGGTAGCGATGCTATCTTCCACAGCAAGCAGCGCACAAAAAGGTCGATGTTCGATAGTGAAATGCTAGATCGGGTCGAAGCTTCATATCTGCAAAAGAAGAAAACACTTCTTAGAACGGTGCCGCTGCCGCTTACAGTGTGACAGCTGATGGAAGCTGGCCTTCCTTTATGGCACTGTTCCTTGGGGCGTGTCCGCTGCCGTTAGTGACGAGGTAGCGATGCTACCTTCCGCAGCAAGCAGCGCACAAAAATGTCATGTTCGATAGTGAAATAGCAGATCGGGTCACAGCTTCATATCTGCAAAAGCAGAAAACACTTCTTAGAACGGTGCTCTGCCGGTGCCGCTGACAGTGTGACAGCCGATGGAAGCTGTCCTTCATTTATAGCAGTGTTCGATGGGGCGTGTCTGCTGCCGTTAGTGACGAGGTAGCGATGCTGTCTTCCGCAGCAAGCAGCGCACAAAAACGTCGATGTTTGATAGTGAAATGCCAGATCGGGACACAGCTTCATATCTGCATTAGCAGAAAACACTTCTTAGAACGGTGCTCTGCCGGTGCCGGTGCCGCTGAAAGTGTGACAGCCGATGGGAGCTGGCCTTCCTATATAGCACTGTCCGATGGGGCGTGTCCGCTGCCGTTCGTGACGAGGTAGCGATGCTATCTTCCACAGCAAGCAGCGCACAAAAAGGTCGATGTTCGATAGTGAAATGCTAGATCGGGTCACAGCTTCATATCTGTAAAAGCAGAAAACACTTCTTAGAACCGTGCTCTGCCGGTGCCGCTGACAGTGAGACAGCAGATGGGAGCTGGCCTTCCTATATTGCACTGTCCGATGGGGCGTGTCCACTGCCGTTCGTGACGAGGTAGTGATGCTATCTTCCACAGCAAGCAGCGCACAAAAAGGTCGATGTTCGATAGTGAAATGCTAGATCGGGTCACAGCTTCATATCTGCAAAAGAAGAAAACACTTCTTAGAACGGTGCCGGTGCCGCTGACAGTGTGACAGCCGATGGAAGCTGGCCTTCCTTTATAACACTGTCCGATGGGGCGTGTCCGTTGCCGTTCGTGATGAGGTAGCGATGCTATCTTCCGCAGCAAGCAGCGCACAAAAACATCGATGATCGATAGTGAAATTCCAGATTGGGTCACAGCTTCATATCTGCAATAGCAGAAAACACTTCTTAGAACGGTGCCCGGCTGGTGCCGGTGCCGCTGACAGTTTGACAACCAATGGAAGCTGGCCTTCATTTAGAGCACGGTCCGAAGGGGCGTGTCTGCTGCCGTTTGTGACGAGGTAGCGATGCTATCTGCCACAGCATGAAGCGCACAAAAACGTCGATGTTCGATAGTGAAATGCCAGATCGGGTCACAGCTTCATATCTGCAAAAGAAGAAAACACTTCTTAGAACGGTGCCGGTGCCGCTGACAGTGTGACAGCCGATGGAAGCTGGCCTTCCTTTATAACACTGTCCCATGGGGCGTGTCTGCTGCCGTTAGTGACGAGGTAGGTATACTATCTTCCGCAGCAAGCAGCGCACAAAAACGTCGATGTTCGATAGTGAAATGCCAGATCGGGTCACAGCTTCATATCTGCAATAGCAGAAAATACTTCATAGAACGGTGCTCTGCCGGTGCCGGTGCCGGTGCCGCTGACAGTGTGACAGCCGATGGGAGCTGGCCTTCCTATATTGCACTGTCCGATGTGGCGTGTCCGCTGCCGTTCGTGACGAGGTAGCGATGCTAACTGCCGCAGCAAGCAGCGCACAAAAGCCTCGATATTCGATAGTGAAATGCCAGATCGGGTCACAGCTTCATATCTGCAAAAGCAGAAAACACTTCTTAGAACGGTGCTCTGCCGGTGCTGGTGCCGCTGACAGTGTGAGAGCCGCTGGAAGCTGGCCTTCCTTTATGGCACTGTTGGATGGGGCGTGTCCCCTGCCGTTAGTGACGAGGTACCGATGCTATCTTCCGCTGCAAGCAGCGCACAAAAACGCCGATGTTCGATAGTGAAATATCAGATCGGGTCACAGCTTCATATCTGCAAATGCAGAAAACACTTCTTACAACGGTGCTCTGCCGGTGCCGCTGACAGTGTGACAGCCGATGGAAGCTGTCCATTTATAGCAGTGTTCGATGGGGCGTGTCTGCTGCCGTTAATGACGAGGTAGCGATGCTGTCGTCCGCAGCAAGCAGCGCACAAAAACGTCGATGTTTGATAGTGAAATGCCAGATCGGGACACAGCTTCATATCTGTATTAGCAGAATACACTTCTTAGAACGGTGCTCTGCCGGTGCCGGTGCCGCTGACAGTGAGACAGCAGATGGGAGCTGGCCTTCCTATATAGCTCTGTCCGATGGGGTGTGTCCGCTGCCGTTCGTGACGAGGTAGCGATGCTATCTTCCACAGCAAGCAGCGCACAAAAAGGTCGATGTTCGATAGTGAAATGCTAGATCGGGTCGAAGCTTCATATCTGCAAAAGAAGAAAACACTTCTTAGAACGGTGCCGCTGCCGCTGACAGTGTGACAGCTGATGGAAGCTGGCCTTCCTTTATGGCACTGTTCCTTGGGGCGTGTCCGCTGCCGTTAGTGACGAGGTAGCGATGCTACCTTCCGCAGCAAGCAGCGCACAAAAATGTCATGTTCGATAGTGAAATACCGGATCGGGTCACAGCTTCATATCTGCAAAAGCAGAAAACACTTCTTAGAACGGTGCTCTGCCGGTGCCGCTGACAGTGTGACAGCCGATGGAAGCTGTCCTTCATTTATAGCAGTGTTCGATGGGGCGTGTCTGCTGCCGTTAGTGACGAGGTAGCGATGCTGTCTTCCGCAGCAAGCAGCGCACAAAAACGTCGATGTTTGATAGTGAAATGCCAGATCGGGACACAGCTTCATATCTGCATTAGCAGAAAACACTTCTTAGAACGGTGCTCTGCCGGTGCCGGTGCCGCTGAAAGTGTGACAGCCGATGGGAGCTGGCCTTCCTATATAGCACTGTCCGATGGGGCGTGTCCGCTGCCGTTCGTGACGAGGTAGCGATGCTATCTTCCACAGCAAGCAGCGCACAAAAAGGTCGATGTTCGATAGTGAAATGCTAGATCGGGTCACAGCTTCATATCTGTAAAAGCAGAAAACACTTCTTAGAACCGTGCTCTGCCGGTGCCGCTGACAGTGTGACAGCCGATGGGAGCTGGCCTTTCTACATAGCACTGTCCGATGGGGCGTGTCCGCTGCCGTTCGTGACGAGGTAGCGATGCTATCTTCCACAGCGAGCAGCGCACAAAAAGGTCGTTGTTCGATAGTGAAATGCTAGATCGGGTCACAGCTTCATATCTGCAAAAGAAGAAAACACTTCTTAGAACGGTGTGCTGCCGGTGCCGGTGCCGCTGACAGTGTGACAGCCGATGGAAGCTGGCCTTCCTTTATAACACTGTCCGATTGGGCGTGTCCGCTGCCGTTCGTGACGAGGTAGCGATGCTACCTTCCGCAGCAAGCAGCGCACAAAAACGTCGATGTTCGGTAGTGAAATACCAGATCGGGTCACAGCTTCATATCTTCAATAGCAGAAAACCCTTCTTAGAACGGCGCTCTGCCGGTGCCGGTGCCGCTGACAGTGTGGCAGTCGATGGAAGCTGACCATTTATAGCACTGTTCGATGGGGCGTGTCCGCTGCCGTTCGTGACGATGTAGCAATGCTAATCTTCCGCAGCAAGCAGCGCACAAAAACGTCGATGTTCGGTAGGGAAATGCCAGATATGGTCACAGCTTCATATCTGCAATAGCAGAAAACACTTCTTAGAACGGTGCTCTGACGGTGATGGTGCCGCTGACAGTGTGACAGCCTATGGGAGCTGGCCTTCCTGTATAGCACTGTCCGATGGGGCGTGCCAGCTGCCGTTCGTGACGATGTAGCAATGCTAATCTTCCGCAGCAAGCAGCGCTCAAAAACGTCGATGTTCGATAGTGAAATGCCAGATCGGGTCACAGCTTCATATCTTCAATAGCAGAAAACATTTCTTAGAACGGTGCTCTGCCGGTGTCGGTGCCGCTGACAGTGTGACAGCCGATGGGAGCTGGCCTTCCTATATAGCACTGTCCGATGGGGCGTGTCCGCTGCCGTTCGTGACGAGGTAGCGATGCTATCTTCCACAGCAAGCAGCGCACAAAAAGGTCGATGTTCGATAGTGAAATGCTAGATCGGGTCGAAGCTTCATATCTGCAAAAGAAGAAAACACTTCTTAGAACGGTGCCGGTGCCGCTGACAGTGTGACAGCTGATGGAAGCTGGCCTTCCTTTATGGCACTGTTCCTTGGGGCGTGTCCGCTGCCGTTAGTGACGAGGTAGCGATGCTACCTTCCGCAGCAAGCAGCGCACAAAAACGTCATGTTCGATAGTGAAATACCAGATCGGGTCACAGCTTCATATCTGCAAAAGCAGAAAACACTTCTTAGAACGGTGCTCTGCCGGTGCCGCTGACAGTGTGACAGCCGATGGGAGCTGGCCTTCCTATATAGCACTGTCCGATGGGGCGTGTCCGCTTCCGTTCGTGACGAGGTAGCGATGCTATCTTCCACAGCATGCAGCGCACAAAAACGTCGATGTCCGATAGTGAAATGCCAGATCGGGTCACAGTTTCATATCTGCAATAGCAGAAAACACTTCTTAGAACGGTGCTCTGCCGGTGCCGGTGCCGCTGACAGTGTGACAGCCGATGGGAGCTGGCCTTCCTATATAGCACTGTCCGATGGGGCGTGTCCGCTGCCGTTCGTGACGAGGTAGCGATGCTATCTTCCACAGCATGCAGCGCACAAAAACGTCGATGTTCGATAGTGAAATGCTAGATCTGGTCACAGCTTCATATCTGCAAAAGCAGAAAACACGTCTTAGAACGGTGCTCTGCCGGTGCCGCTGACAGTGTGACAGCCGATGGAAGCTGTCCTTCATTTATAGCAGAGTTCGATGGGGCGTGTCCGCTGCCGTTCGTGACGAGGTAGTGATGCTATCTTCCACAGCAAGCAGCGCACAAAAAAGTCGATGTTCGATAGTGAAATGCTAGATCGGGTCACAGCTTCATATCTGCAAAAGAAGAAAACACTTCTTAGAACGGTGCCCTGCCGGTGCCGGTGCTGCTGACAGTGTGACAGCCGATGGAAGCTGGCCTACATTTATAGCACTGTTCGATAGGCCGTGTCCTCTGCCGTTCGTGACGAGGTAGCGATGCTATCTTCCACAGCATGCAGCGCACAAAAACGTCGATCTTCGATAGTACAGTGCTAGATCGGTTCACAGCTTCATATCTGTAAAAGCAGAAAACACTTCTTAGAACCATGCTCTGCCGGTGCCGCTGACAGTGTGACAGCCGATGGGAGCTGGCCTTTCTACATAGCACTGTCCGATGGGGCGTGTCCGCTGCCGTTCGTGACGAGGTAGCGATGCTATCTTCCACAGCGAGCAGCGCACAAAAAGGTCGTTGTTCGATAGTGAAATGCTAGATCGGGTCACAGTTTCATATCTGTAAAAGAAGAAAACACTTCTTAGAACGGTGTCCTGCCGGTGCCGGTGCCGCTGACAGTGTGACAGCCGATGGAAGCTGGCCTTCCTTTATAACACTTTCCGATTGGGCGTGTCCGCTGCCGTTCGTGACGAGGTAGCGATGCTACCTTCTGCAGCAAGCAGCGCACAAAAACGTCGATGTTCGGTAGTGAAATACCAGATCGGGTCACAGCTTCATATCTGCAATAGCAGAAAACCCTTCTTAGAACGGCGCTCTGCCTGTGCCGGTGCCGCTGACAGTGTGGCAGTCGATGGAAGCTGACCTTCTTTTATAGCACTGTTCGATGGGGCGTGTCCGCTGCCGTTCGTGACGATGTAGCAATGCTAATCTTCCGCAGCAAGCAGCGCACAAAAACGTCGATGTTCGGTAGGGAAATGCCAGATATGGTCACAGCTTCATATCTGCAATAGAAGAAAACACTTCTTAGAACGGTGCTCTGACGGTGCCGGTGCCGCTGACAGTGTGACAGCCTATGGGAGCTGGCCTTCCTGTATAGCACTGTCTGATGGGGCGTGCCCGCTGCCGTTCGTGACGATGTAGCAATGCTAATCTTCCGCAGCAAGCAGCGCTCAAAAACGTCGATGTTCGATAGTGAAATGCCAGATCGGGTCACAGCTTCATATCTGCAATAGCAGAAAACATTTCTTAGAACGGTGCTCTGCCGGTGTCGGTGCCGCTGACAGTGTGACAGCCGATGGAAGCTGTCCATTTATAGCAGTGTTCGTTGGGGCGTGTCTGCTGCCGTTAATGACGAGGTAGCGATGCTGTCTTCCGCAGCAAGCAGCGCACAAAAACGTCGATGTTTCATAGTGAAATGCCAGATCGGGACACAGCTTCATATCTGCATTAGCAGAAAACACTTCTTAGAACGGTGCTCTGCCGGTGCCGGTGCCGCTGACAGTGTGACAGCCGATGGGAGCTGGCCTTCCTATATAGCACTGTCCGATGGGGCGTGTCCGCTGCCGTTCGTGACGAGGTAGCGATGCTATCTTCCACAGCAAGCAGCGCACAAAAAGGTCGATGTTCGATAGTGAAATGCTAGATCGGGTCGAAGCTTCATATCTGCAAAAGAAGAAAACACTTCTTAGAACGGTGCCGGTGCCGCTGACAGTGTGACAGCTGATGGAAGCTGGCCTTCCTTTATGGCACTGTTCCTTGGGGCGTGTCCGCTGCCGTTAGTGACGAGGTAGCGATGCTACCTTCCGCAGCAAGCAGCGCACAAAAATGTCATGTTCGATAGTGAAATACCAGATCGGGTCACAGCTTCATATCTGCAAAAGCAGAAAACACTTCTTAGAACGGTGCTCTGCCGGTGCCGCTGACAGTGTGACAGCCGATGAAAGCTGTCCTTCATTTATAGCAGTGTTCGATGGGGCGTGTCTGCTGCCGTTAGTGACGAGGTAGCGATGCTGTCTTCCGCAGCAAGCAGCGCACAAAAACGTCGATGTTTGATAGTGAAATGCCAGATCGGGACACAGCTTCATATCTGCATTAGCAGAAAACACTTCTTAGAACGGTGCTCTGCCGGTGCCGGTGCCGCTGAAAGTGTGACAGCCGATGGGAGCTGGCCTTCCTATATAGCACTGTCCGATGGGGCGTGTCCGCTGCCGTTCGTGACGAGGTAGCGATGCTATCTTCCACAGCAAGCAGCGCACAAAAAGGTCGATGTTCGATATTGAAATGCTAGATCGGGTCACAGCTTCATATCTGTAAAAGCAGAAAACACTTCTTAGAACCGTGCTCTGCCGGTGCCGCTGACAGTGTGACAGCCGATGGGAGCTGGCCTTTCTACATAGCACTGTCCGATGGGGCGTGTCCGCTGCCGTTCGTGACGAGGTAGCGATGCTATCTTCCACAGCGAGCAGCGCACAAAAAGGTCGTTGTTCGATAGTGAAATGCTAGATCGGGTCACAGCTTCATATCTGCAAAAGAAGAAAACACTTCTTAGAACGGTGTGCTGCCGGTGCCGGTGCCGCTGACAGTGTGACAGCCGATGGAATTTGTCCTTCATTTTTAGCAGTGTTCGATGGGGCGTGTCTGCTGACGTTAGTGACGAGGTAGCGATGCTGTCTTCCGCAGCAAGCAGCGCACAAAAACGTCGATGTTTGATAGTGAAATACCAGATCGGGACACAGCTTCATATCTGCAATAGCAGAAAACACTTCTTAGAACGGTGCCCTGCCGGTGCCGGTGCCGCTGACAGTGTGACAGCCGATGGAAGCTGGCCTACATTTATAGCACTGTTCGATGGGCCGTGTCCTCTGCCGTTCGTGACGAGGTAGCGATGCTATCTTCCACAGCATGCAGCGCACAAAAACGTCGATGTTTGATAGTGAAATGCCAGATCGGGACACAGCTTCATATCTGCATTAGCAGAAAACACTTCTTAGAACGGTGCTCTGCCGGTGCCGGTGCCGCTGACAGTGTGACAGCCGATGGGAGCTGGCCTTCCTATATAGCACTGTGAATGGGGCGTGTCCGCTGCCGTTCGTGACGAGGTAGCGATGCTATCTTCCACAGCAAGCAGCGCACAAAAAGGTCGATGTTCGATAGTGAAATTCTAGATCGGGTCGAAGCTTCATATCTGCAAAAGAAGAAAACACTTCTTAGAACGGTGCCGGTGCCGCTGACAGTGTGACAACCGATGGAAGCTGGCCTTCATTTATAGCACTGTCCGAAGGGGCGTGTCCGCTGCCGTTAGTGACGAGGTAGCGATGCTATCTTCCACAGCATGCAGCGCACAAAAACGTCGATGTTCGATAGTGAAATGCGAGATCGGGTCACAACTTCATACCTGCAAAAGCAGAAAACACTTCTTAGAACGGTGCTCTGCCGGTGCCGGTGCCGCTGACAGTGTGACAGCCGATGGGAGCTGGCCTTCCTATAAAGCACTGTCCGATGGGGCGTGTCCGCTGCCGTTCGTGACGAGGTAGCGATGCTATCTTCCACAGCATGCAGCGCACAAAAACGTCGATGTTCGATAGTGAAATGCTAGATCGGGTCGAAGCTTCATATCTGCAAAAGAAGAAAACATTTCTTAGAACGGTGCCGGTGCCGCTGACAGTGTGACAGCTGATGGAAGCTGGCCTTCCTTTATGGCACTGTTCCTTGGGGCGTGTCCGCTGCCGTTAGTGACGAGGTAGCGATGCTACCTTCCGCAGCAAGCAGCGCACAAAAACGTCATGTTCGATAGTGAAATACCAGATCGGGTCACAGCTTCATATCTGCAAAAGCAGAAAACACTTCTTAGAACGGTGCTCTGCCGGTGCCGGTGCCGCTGAAAGTGTGACAGCCAATGGGAGCTGGCCTTCCTATATAGCACTGTCCGATGGGGCGTGTCCGCTGCCGTTCGTAACGAGGTAGCGATGCTATCTTCCACAGCATGCAGCGCACAAAAACGTCGATGTCCGATAGTGAAATGCCAGACCGGGTCACAGTTTCATATCTGCAATAGCAGAAAACACTTCTTAGAACGGTGCTCTGCCGGTGCCGGTGCCGCTGACAGTGTGACAGCCGATGGGAGCTGGCCTTCCTATAAAGCACTGTCCGATGGGGCGTGTCCGCTGCCGTTCGTGACGAGGTAGCGATGCTATCTTCCACAGCATGCAGCGCACAAAAACGTCGATGTTCGATAGTGAAATGCTAGATCGGGTCACAGCTTCATATCTGCAAAAGCAGAAAACACTTCTTAGAACGGTGCTCTGCCGGTGCCGCTGACAGTGTGACAGCCGATGGAAGCTGTCCTTCATTTATAGCAGAGTTCGATGGGGCGTGTCTGCTGCCGTTAGTGACGAGGTAGCGATGCTGTCTTCCGCAGCAAGCAGCGCACAAAAATGTCGATGTTTGATAGTGAAATGCCAGATCGGGACACAGCTTCATATCTGCATTAGCAGAAAACACTTCTTAGAACGGTGCTCTGCCGGTGCCGGTGCCGCTGAAAGTGTGAGAGCCGATGGCAGCTGGCCTTCCTATATAGCACTGTCCGATGGGGCGTGTCCGCTGCCGTTCGTGACGAGGTAGTGATGCTATCTTCCACAGCAAGCAGCGCACAAAAAATTCGATGTTCGATAGTGAAATGCTAGATCGGGTCACAGCTTCATATCTGCAAAAGAAGAAAACACTTCTTAGAACGGTGCCCTGCCGGTGCCGGTGCTGCTGACAGTGTGACAGCCGATGGAAGCTGGCCTACATTTATAGCACTGTTCGATAGGCCGTGTCCTCTGCCGTTCGTGACGAGGTAGCGATGCTATCTTCCACAGCATGCAGCGCACAAAAACGTCGATCTTCGATAGTGAAGTGCTAGATCGGGTCACAGCTTCATATCTGTAAAAGCAGAAAACACTTCTTAGAACCGTGCTCTGCCGGTGCCGCTGACAGTGTGACAGCCGATGGGAGCTGGCCTTTCTACATAGCACTGTCCGATGGGGCGTGTCCTCTGCCGTTCGTGACGAGGTAGCGATGCTATCTTCCACAGCGAGCAGCGCACAAAAAGGTCGTTGTTCGATAGTGAAATGCTAGATCGGGTCACAGCTTTATATCTGTAAAAGAAGAAAACACTTCTTAGAACGGTGTCCTGCCAGTGCCGGTGCCGCTGACAGTGTGACAGCCGATGGAAGCTGGCCTTCCTTTATAACACTTTCCGATTGGGCGTGTCCGCTGCCGTTCGTGACGAGGTAGCGATGCTACCTTCCGCAGCAAGCAGCGCACAAAAACGTCGATGTTCGGTAGTGAAATACCAGATCGGGTCACAGCTTCATATCTGCAATAGCAGAAAACCCTTCTAAGAACGGCGCTCTGCCGGTGCCGGTGCCGCTGACAGTGTGGCAGTCGATGGAAGCTGACCTTCTTTTATAGCACTGTTCGATGGGGCGTGTCCGCTGCCGTTCATGACGATGTAGCAATGCTAATCTTCCGCAGCAAGCAGCGCACAAGAACGTCGATGTTCGGTAGGGAAATGCCAGATATGGTCACAGCTTCATATCTGCAATAGAAGAAAACACTTCTTAGAACGGTGCTCTGACGGTGCCGGTGCCGCTGACAGTGTGACAGCCTATGGGAGCTGGCCTTCCTGTATAGCACTGTCTGATGGGGCGTGCCCGCTGCCGTTCGTGACGATGTAGCAATGCTAATCTTCCGCAGCAAGCAGCGCTCAAAAACGTCGATGTTCGATAGTGAAATGCGAGATCGGGTCACAGCTTCATATCTGCAATAGCAGAAAACATTTCTTAGAACGGTGCTCTGCTGGTGTCGGTGCCGCTGACAGTGTGACAGCAGCTGGAAGCTGGCCTTCATTTATGGCACTGTTCGTTGGGGCGTGTCCGCTGCCGTTATTGACGAGGTAGCGATGCTACCTTCCGCAGCAAGCAGCGCACAAAAACGTCACGTTCGATAGTGAAATACCAGATCGGGTCACAGCTTCATATCTGCAAAAGCAGAAAACACTTCTTAGAACGGTGCTCTTCCGGTGCCGCTGACAGTGTGACAGCCGATGGAATTTGTCCTTCATTTTTAGCAGTGTTCGATGGGGCGTGTCTGCTGCCGTTAGTGACGAGGTAGCGATGCTGTCTTCCGCAGCAAGCAGCGCACAAAAACGTCGATGTTTGATAGTGAAATACCAGATCGGGACACAGCTTCATATCTGCAATAGCAGAAAACACTTCTTAGAACGGTGCCCTGCCGGTGCCGGTGCCGCTGACAGTGTGACAGCCGATGGAAGCTGGCCTACATTTATAGCACTGTTCGATGGGCCGTGTCCTCTGCCGTTCGTGACGAGGTAGCGATGCTATCTTCCACAGCATGCAGCGCACAAAAACATCGATGTTTGATAGTGAAATGCCAGATCGGGACACAGCTTCATATCTGCATTAGCAGAAAACACTTCTTAGAACGGTGCTCTGCCGGTGCCGGTGCCGCTGACAGTGTGACAGCCGATGGGAGCTGGCCTTCCTATATAGCACTGTCCGATGGGGCGTGTCCGCTGCCGTTCGTGACGAGGTAGCGATGCTATCTTCCACAGCAAGCAGCGCACAAAAAGGTCGATGTTCGATAGTGAAATTCTAGATCGGGTCGAAGCTTCATATCTGCAAAAGAAGAAAGCACTTCTTAGAACGGTGCCGGTGCCGCTGACAGTGTGACAACCGATGGAAGCTGGCCTTCCTTTATAACACTGTCCGATGGGGCGTGTCCACTGCCGTTCGTGACGAGGTAGCGATGCTATCTTCCGCAGCAAGCAGCGCACAAAAATGTCGATGTTCGGTAGTGAGATACCAGATCGGGTCTCAGCTTCATATCTGCAATAGCAGAAAACCCTTCTTAGAACGGTGCTCTGCCGGTGCCGGTGCCGCTGACAGTGTGGCAGTCGATGGAAGCTGACCTTCATTTATAGCACTGTTCGATGGGGCGTGTCCTCTGCTGTTCGTGACGATGTAGCAATGCTAATCATGCGCAGCAAGCAGCGCACAAAACATCGACGTTCGGTAGGGAAATGCCAGATCTGGTTACAGCTTCACATCTGCAAAAGCAGAAAACACTTCTTAGAACGGTGCTCTGCCGGTGCCGGTGCCGCTGACAGTGTTACAGCCGATGGAAGCTGGCCTTCATTTATAGCACTGTCCGAAGGGGCGTGTCCGCTGCCGTTAGTGACGAGGTAGCGATGCTATCTTCCACAGCATGCAGCGCACAAAAACATCGATGTTCGATAGTGAAATGCGAGATCGGGTCACAACTTCATACCTGCAAAAGCAGAAAACACTTCTTAGAACGGTGCTCTGCCGGTGCCGGTGCCGCTGACAGTGTGACAGCCGATGGAAGCTGTCCTTCATTTATAGCAGTGGTCAATGGGGCGTGTCTGCTGCCGTTAGTGATTAGGTAGCCATGCTATCTTCCGCAGCAAGCAGCGCACAAAAACGTCGATGTTCGATAGTGAAATGCCAGATCGGGTCACAGCTTCATATCTGCAATAGCAGAAAACACTTCTTAGAACGGTGCTCTGCCGGTGCCGCTGACAGTGTGACAACCGATGGCAGCTGGCCTTCCTATATAGCACTGTCCGATGGGGCGTGCCAGCTTCCGTTAGTGACGACGTATCGATGCTATCTGCCGCAGCAAGCAGCGCACAAAAGCCTCGATATTCGATAGTGAAATGCCAGATCGGGTCACAGCTTCATATCTGCTAAAGCAGAAAACACTTCTTAGAACGGTGCTCTGCCGGTGCTGGTGCCGCTGACAGTGTGAGAGCCGCTGGAAGCTGGCCTTCATTTATGGCACTGTTGGATGGGGCGTGTCCGCTGCCGTTAGTGACGAGGTAGCGATGCTATCTTCCGCAGCAAGCAGCGCACAAAAACGCCGATGTTCGATAGTGAAATATCAGATCGGGTCACAGCTTCATATCTGCAAATGCAGAAAACACTTCTTAAAACGGTGCTCTGCCGGTGCTGGTGCCGCTGACAGTGTGACACCCGCTGGAAGCTGGCCTTCATTTATGGCACTGTTGGATGGGGCGTGTCCGCTGCCGTTAGTGACGAGGTAGCGATGCTATCTTCCGCAGCAAGCAGCGCAAAAAAACGTCGATGTTCGATAGTGAAATATCAGATCGGGTTACAGCTTCATATCTGCAAAAGCAGAAAACACTTCTTAGAACGGTGCTCTGCCGGTGCCGGTGCCGCTGACAGTGTGACAGCCGGTGGAAGCTGTCCTTCATTTATGCCACTGTTGGAAGGGGCGTGTCCGCTGCCGTTAGTGACGAGGTAGCGATGCTATCTTCCGCAGCAAGCAGGGCACAAAAACGTCGATGTTCGATAGTGAAATATCAGATCGGGTCACAGCGTCATATCTGCAATAGCAGAAATCTCTTTTTCGAACGGTGCTCTGCCGGTGCCGGTGCCGCTGACAGGGTGACAGCCGATGGGAGCTGGCCTTCCTACATAGCACTGTCCGATGGGGCGTGTCTGGTGCCGTTCGTGACGAGGTAGCGATGCTATCTTCCGCAGCAAGCAGCGCACAAAAACGTCGATGTTCGATAGTGAAATGCCAGATCGGGTCCCAGATTCATATCTGCAACAGCAGAAAACATTTCTTAGAACGGTGCTCTGCCGGTGCCGGTGCCGCTGACAGTGTGACAGCCGATGGGAGCTGGCCTTCCTACATAGCACTGTCCGATGGGGCGTGTCCGCTGCCGTTCGTGACGAGGTAGCGATGCTATCTTCCGCAGCAAGCAGCGCACAAAAAGGTCGATGTTCGATAGTGAAATGCCAGATCGGGTCACAGCTTCATATCTGCAATAGCAGAAAACACTTCTGCGAACGGTGCTCTGCCGGTGCCGGTGCCGCTGACAGTGTGACAGCCGATAGGAAGCTGGCCTTCATTTATAACACTGTTCGACGGGGCGTGTCCACTGCCGTTCGTGACGAGGTAGCGATGCTATCTTCCACAGCATGCAGCGCACAAAAACGTCGATGTTCGATAGTGAAATGCTAGATCGGGTCACAGCTTCATATCTGTAAAAGCAGAAAACACTTATTAGGACGGTGCTCTGCCGGTGCCAGTGCCGCTGACAGTGTGACAGCCGATGGGAGCTGGCCTTCCTACATAGCACTGTTCGATGGGGCGCGTCCGCTGCCGATCGTGACGAGGTAGCGATGCTATCTTCCACAGCGAGCAGCGCACAAAAAGGTCGATGTTCGATAGTGAAATGCTAGATCGGCTCACAGCTTCATATCTGCAAAAGAAGAAAACACTTCTTAGAACGGTGTCCTGCCGGTGCCGGTGCCGGTGACAGTGTGACAGCCGATGGAAGCTGGCCTTCCATTATAACACTGTCCGATTCGGCGTGTCCGCTGCCGTTCGTGACGAGGTAGTGATGCTACCTTCCGCAGCAAGCAGCGCACAAAAACGTCGATGTTCGGTAGTGAAATACCAGATCGGGTCACAGCTTCATATCTGCAATAGCAGAAAACCCTTCTTAGAACGGCGCTCTGCCGGTGCCGGTGCCGCTGACTGTGTGGCAGTCGATGGAAGCTGACCTTCATTTATAGCACTGTTCGATGGGTGGTGTCCGCTGCCGTTCGTGACGATGTAGCAATGCTAATCTTCCGCAGCAATCAGCGCTCAAAAACGTCGATGTTTGGTAGGGAAATGCCAGATATGGTCACAGCTTCATATCTGCAATAGCAGAAAACACTTCTTAGAACGGTGCTCTGACGGTGCCGGTGCCGCTGACAGTGTGACAGCCTATGGGAGCTGGCCTTCCTGTATAGCACTGTCCGATGGGGCGTGCCCGCTGCCGTTCGTGACGATGTAGCAATGCTAATCTTCCGCAGCAAGCAGCGCTCAAAAACGTCGATGTTCGATAGTGAAATGCCAGATCGGGTCACAGCTTCATATCTGCAATAGCAGAAAACATTTCTTAGACCGGTGCTCTGCCGGTGTCGGTGCCGCTGACAGTGTGACAGCCGCTGGAAGCTGGCCTTCATTTATGGCACTGTTCGGTTGGGCGTGTCCGCTGCCGTTAGTGACGAGGTAGCGATGCTACCTTCCGCAGAAAGTAGCGTACAAAAACGTCATGTTTGATAGTGAAATACCAGATCGGGTCACAGCTTCATATCTGCAAAACCAGAAAACACTTCTTACAACGGTGCTCTGCCGGTGCCGCTGACAGTGTGACAGCCGATGGAAGCTGTCCTTCATTTATAGCAGTGTTCGATGGGGCGTGTCTGCTGCCGTTAGTGACGAGGTAGCGATGCTGTCTTCCGCAGCAAGCAGCGCACAAAAACGTCGTTGTTTGATAGTGAAATGCCAGATCAGGACACAGCTTCATATCTGCATTAGTAGAAAACACTTCTTAGAACGGTGCTCTGCCGGTGCCGCTGACAGTGTGGCAGCCGATGGGAGCTGGCCTTCCTATATAGCACTGTCCGATGGGGCGTGTCCGCTGCCGACCGTGACGAGGTAGCGATGCTATCTTCCACAGCAAGCAGCGCACAAAAAGGTCGATGTTCGATAGTGAAATGCTAGATCGGGTCGAAGCTTCATATCTGCAAAAGAAGAAAACACTTCTTAGAACGGTGCCGGTGCCGCTGACAGTGTGACAGCCGATGGAAGCTGGCCTTCCTTTATGGCACTGTTCGTTGGGGCGTGTCCGCTGCCGTTAGTGACGAGGTAGCGATGCTACCTTCCGCAGCAAGCAGCGCACAAAAAGGTCGATGTTCGATAGTGAAATGCCAGATCGGGTCACAGCTTCATATCTGCAATAGCAGAAAACACTTCTGCGAACGGTGCTCTGCCGGTGCCGGTGCCGCTGACAGTGTGACAGCCGATAGGAAGCTGGCCTTCATTTATAACACTGTTCGACGGGGCGTGTCCACTGCCGTTCGTGACGAGGTAGCGATGCTATCTTCCACAGCATGCAGCGCACAAAAACGTCGATGTTCGATAGTGAAATGCTAGATCGGGTCACAGCTTCATATCTGTAAAAGCAGAAAACACTTATTAGGACGGTGCTCTGCCGGTGCCAGTGCCGCTGACAGTGTGACAGCCGATGGGAGCTGGCCTTCCTACATAGCACTGTTCGATGGGGCGCGTCCGCTGCCGATCGTGACGAGGTAGCGATGCTATCTTCCACAGCGAGCAGCGCACAAAAAGGTCGATGTTCGATAGTGAAATGCTAGATCGGCTCACAGCTTCATATCTGCAAAAGAAGAAAACACTTCTTAGAACGGTGTCCTGCCGGTGCCGGTGCCGGTGACAGTGTGACAGCCGATGGAAGCTGGCCTTCCTTTATAACACTGTCCGATTCGGCGTGTCCGCTGCCGTTCGTGACGAGGTAGTGATGCTACCTTCCGCAGCAAGCAGCGCACAAAAACGTCGATGTTCGGTAGTGAAATACCAGATCGGGTCACAGCTTCATATCTGCAATAGCAGAAAACCCTTCTTAGAACGGCGCTCTGCCGGTGCCGGTGCCGCTGACTGTGTGGCAGTCGATGGAAGCTGACCTTCATTTATAGCACTGTTCGATGGGTGGTGTCCGCTGCCGTTCGTGACGATGTAGCAATGCTAATCTTCCGCAGCAAGCAGCGCTCAAAAACGTCGATGTTTGGTAGGGAAATGCCAGATATGGTCACAGCTTCATATCTGCAATAGCAGAAAACACTTCTTAGAACGGTGCTCTGACGGTGCCGGTGCCGCTGACAGTGTGACAGCCTATGGGAGCTGGCCTTCCTGTATAGCACTGTCCGATGGGGCGTGCCCGCTGCCGTTCGTGACGATGTAGCAATGCTAATCTTCCGCAGCAAGCAGCGCTCAAAAACGTCGATGTTCGATAGTGAAATGCCAGATCGGGTCACAGCTTCATATCTGCAATAGCAGAAAACATTTCTTAGACCGGTGCTCTGCCGGTGTCGGTGCCGCTGACAGTGTGACAGCCGCTGGAAGCTGGCCTTCATTTATGGCACTGTTCGGTTGGGCGTGTCCGCTGCCGTTAGTGACGAGGTAGCGATGCTACCTTCCGCAGAAAGTAGCGTACAAAAACGTCATGTTTGATAGTGAAATACCAGATCGGGTCACAGCTTCATATCTGCAAAACCAGAAAACACTTCTTACAACGGTGCTCTGCCGGTGCCGCTGACAGTGTGACAGCCGATGGAAGCTGTCCTTCATTTATAGCAGTGTTCGATGGGGCGTGTCTGCTGCCGTTAGTGACGAGGTAGCGATGCTGTCTTCCGCAGCAAGCAGCGCACAAAAACGTCGTTGTTTGATAGTGAAATGCCAGATCAGGACACAGCTTCATATCTGCATTAGTAGAAAACACTTCTTAGAACGGTGCTCTGCCGGTGCCGCTGACAGTGTGGCAGCCGATGGGAGCTGGCCTTCCTATATAGCACTGTCCGATGGGGCGTGTCCGCTGCCGACCGTGACGAGGTAGCGATGCTATCTTCCACAGCAAGCAGCGCACAAAAAGGTCGATGTTCGATAGTGAAATGCTAGATCGGGTCGAAGCTTCATATCTGCAAAAGAAGAAAACACTTCTTAGAACGGTGCCGGTGCCGCTGACAGTGTGACAGCCGATGGAAGCTGGCCTTCCTTTATGGCACTGTTCGTTGGGGCGTGTCCGCTGCCGTTAGTGACGAGGTAGCGATGCTACCTTCCGCAGCAAGCAGCGCACAAAAACGTCATGTTCGATAGTGAAATACCTGATCGGGTCACAGCTTCATATCTGCAAAAGCAGAAAACACTTCTTAGAACGGTGCTCTGCCGGTGCCGCTGACAGTGTGACAGCCGATGGAAGCTGTCCTTCATTTATAGCAGTGTTCGATGGGGCGTGTCTGCTGCCGTTAGTGACGAGGTAGCGATGCTACCTTCCGCAGCAAGCAGCGCACAAAAACGTCGATGTTCGGTAGTGAAATACCAGATCGGGTCACAGCTTCATATCTGCAATAGCAGAAAACCCTTCTTAGAACGGCGCTCTGCCGGTGCCGGTGCCGCTGACTGTGTGGCAGTCGATGGAAGCTGACCTTCATTTATAGCACTGTTCGATGGGTGGTGTCCGCTGCCGTTCGTGACGATGTAGCAATGCTAATCTTCCGCAGCAAGCAGCGCTCAAAAACGTCGATGTTCGGTAGGGAAATGCCAGATATGGTCACAGCTTCATATCTGCAATAGCAGAAAACACTTCTTAGAACGGTGCTCTGACGGTGCCGGTGCCGCTGACAGTGTGACAGCCTATGGGAGCTGGCCTTCCTGTATAGCACTGTCCGATGGGGCGTGCCCGCTGCCGTTCGTGACGATGTAGCAATGCTAATCTTCCGCAGCAAGCAGCGCTCAAAAACGTCGATGTTCGATAGTGAAATGCCAGATCGGGTCACAGCTTCATATCTGCAATAGCAGAAAACATTTCTTAGACCGGTGCTCTGCCGGTGTCGGTGCCGCTGACAGTGTGACAGCCGCTGGAAGCTGGCCTTCATTTATGGCACTGTTCGGTTGGGCGTGTCCGCTGCCGTTAGTGACGAGGTAGCGATGCTACCTTCCGCAGAAAGTAGCGTACAAAAACGTCATGTTTGATAGTGAAATACCAGATCGGGTCACAGCTTCATATCTGCAAAACCAGAAAACACTTCTTACAACGGTGCTCTGCCGGTGCCGCTGACAGTGTGACAGCCGATGGAAGCTGTCCTTCATTTATAGCAGTGTTCGATGGGGCGTGTCTGCTGCCGTTAGTGACGAGGTAGCGATGCTGTCTTCCGCAGCAAGCAGCGCACAAAAACGTCGTTGTTTGATAGTGAAATGCCAGATCAGGACACAGCTTCATATCTGCATTAGTAGAAAACACTTCTTAGAACGGTGCTCTGCCGGTGCCGCTGACAGTGTGGCAGCCGATGGGAGCTGGCCTTCCTATATAGCACTGTCCGATGGGGCGTGTCCGCTGCCGACCGTGACGAGGTAGCGATGCTATCTTCCACAGCAAGCAGCGCACAAAAAGGTCGATGTTCGATAGTGAAATGCTAGATCGGGTCGAAGCTTCATATCTGCAAAAGAAGAAAACACTTCTTAGAACGGTGCCGGTGCCGCTGACAGTGTGACAGCCGATGGAAGCTGGCCTTTCTTTATGGCACTGTTCGTTGGGGCGTGTCCGCTGCCGTTAGTGACGAGGTAGCGATGCTACCTTCCGCAGCAAGCAGCGCACAAAAACGTCATGTTCGATAGTGAAATACCTGATCGGGTCACAGCTTCATATCTGCAAAAGCAGAAAACACTTCTTAGAACGGTGCTCTGCCGGTGCCGCTGACAGTGTGACAGCCGATGGAAGCTGTCCTTCATTTATAGCAGTGTTCGATGGGGCGTGTCTGCTGCCGTTAGTGACGAGGTAGCGATGCTGTCTTCCGCAGCAAGCAGCGCACAAAAACGTCGATGTTTGATAGTGAAATACCAGATCGGGACACAGCTTCATATCTGCAATAGCAGAAAACACTTCTTAGAACGGTGCCCTGCCGGTGCCGGTGCCGCTGACAGTGTGACAGCCGATGGAAGCTGGCCTACATTTATAGCACTGTTCGATGGGCCGTGTCCTCTGGCGTTCGTGACGAGGTAGCGATGCTATCTTCCACAGCATGCAGCGCACAAAAACGTCGATGTTCGATAGTGAAATGCTAGATCGGGTCACAGCTTCATATCTGTAAAAGCAGAAAACACTTCTTAGAACCGTGCTCTGCCGGTGCCGCTGACAGTGTGACAGCCGATGGGAGCTGGCCTTTTTACATAGCACTGTCCGATGGGGCGTGTCCGCTGCCGTTCGTGACGAGGTAGCGATGCTATCTTCCACAGCGAGCAGCGCACAAAAAGGTCGTTGTTCGATAGTAAAATGCTAGATCGGGTCACAGCTTCATATCTACAAAAGAAGAAAACACTTCTAAGAACGGTGTCCTGCCGGTGCCGGTGCCGCTGACAGTGTGACAGCCGATGGAAGCTGGCCTTCCTTTATAACACTGTCCGATTGGGCGTGTCCGCTGCCGTTCGTGACGAGGTAGCGATGCTACCTTCCGCAGCAAGCAGCGCACAAAACATCGACGTTCGGTAGGGAAATGCCAGATCTGGTTACAGCTTCATATCTGCAAAAGCAGAAAACACTTCTTAGAACGGTGCACTGCTGGTGCCGGTGCCGCTGACAGTGTGACAGCCAATGGAAGCTGTCCTTCATTTATAGCAGTGTTCGATGGGGCGTGTCTGCTGCCGTTAGTGACGAGGTAGCTATACTATCTTCCGCAGCAAGCAGCGCACAAAAACGTCGATGCTCGATAGTGAAATGCCGGATCGGGTCACATCTTCATATCTGCAATAGCAGAAAATACTTCTTAGAAAGGTGCTCTGCCGGTGCCGGTGCCGCTGACAGTGTGACAGCCGATGGGAGCTGGATTTCCAATATTGCACTGTCCGATGGGGCGTGTCCTCTGCCGTTCGTGACGAGGTAGCGATGCTATCTTCCACAGCAAGCAGCGCACAAAAAGGTCGATGTTCGATAGTGAAATGCTAGATCGGGTCACAGCTTCATATCTGCAAAAGAAGAAAACACTTCTTAGAACGGTGCCGGTGCCGCTGACAGTGTGACAGCCGATGGAAGCTGGCCTTCCTTTATAACACTGTCCGATGGGGCGTGTCCGCTGCCGTCCGTGATGAGGTAGCGATGCTATCTTCCGCAGCAAGCAGCGCACAAAAACATCGATGTTCGATAGTGAAATGCCAGATTGGGTCACAGCTTCATATCTGCAATAGCAGAAAACACTTCTTAGAACGGTTCCCGGCTGGTGCCGGTGCCGCTGACAGTTTGACAACCAATGGAAGCTGGCCTTCCTTTATAACACTGTCCGATGGGGCGTGCCTGCTGCCGTTCGTGACGAGGTAGCGATGCTATCTTCCGCAGCAAGCAGTGCACAAAAACGTCGATGTTCGGTAGTGAAATGCCAGATCGGGTCACAGCTTCATATCTGCAATAGCAGAAAACACTTCTTAGAACGGTGCTCTGCCAGTGCCGGTGCCGCTGACAGTGTTACAGCCGATGGAAGCTGACCTTCATTTATAGCACTGTCCGAAGGGGCGTGTCTGCTGCCGTTTGTGACGGGGTAGCGATGCTATCTGCCACAGCATGAAGCGCACAAAAACGTCGATGTTCGATAGTGAAATGCCAGATCGGGTCACACCTTCATATCTGCAAAAGAAGAAAACACTTCTTAGAACGGTGCCGGTGCCGCTGACAGTGTGACAGCCGATGGAAGCTGGCCTTCCTTTATAACACTGTCCGATGGGGCGTGTCCGCTGCCGTCCGTGATGAGGTAGCGATGCTATCTTCCGCAGCAAGCAGCGCACAAAAACATTGATGTTCGATAGTGAAATGCCAGATTGGGTCACAGCTTCATATCTGCAATAGCAGAAAACACTTCTTAGAACGGTGCCCGGCTGGTGCCGGTGCCGCTGACAGTTTGACAACCAATGGAAGCTGGCCTTCCTTTATAACACTGTCCGATGGGGCGTGCCTGCTGCCGTTCGTGACGAGGTAGCGATGCTATCTTCCGCAGCAAGCAGCGCACAAAAACGTCGATGTTCGATAGTGAAATGCCAGATCGGGTCACAGCTTCATATCTGCAATAGCAGAAAACACTTCTTAGAACGGTGCTCTGCCAGTGCCGGTGCCGCTGACAGTGTTACAGCCGAGGGAAGCTGACCTTCATTTATAGCACTGTCCGAAGGGGCGTGTCTGCTGCCGTTTGTGACGGGGTAGCGATGCTATCTGCCACAGCATGAAGCGCACAAAAACGTCGATGTTCGATAGTGAAATGCCAGATCGGGTCACAGCTTCATATCTGCAAAAGAAGAAAACACTTCTTAGAACGGTGCCGGTGCCGCTGACAGTGTGACAGCCGATGGAAGCTGGCCTTCCTTTATAACACTGTCCGATGGGGCGTGTCTGCTGCCGTTAGTGACGAGGTAGGTATACTATCTTCCGCAGCAAGCAGCGCAAAAAAACGTCGATGTTCGATAGTGAAATGCCAGATCGGGTCACAGCTTCATATCTGCAATAGCAGAAAATACTTCTTAGAACGGTGCTCTGCCGGTGCCGGTGCCGGTGACAGTGTGACAGCCGATGGGAGCTGGCCTTCCTACATAGCACTGTCCGATGGGGGGTGTCTGCTGCCGTTTGTGACGAGGTAGCGATGCTATCTTCCGCAGCAAGCAGCGCACAAAAACGTCGATGTTCGATAGTGAAATGCCAGATCGGGTCCCAGATTCATATCTGCAACAGCAGAAAACATTTCTTAGAACGGTGCTCTGCCGGTGCCGCTGACACTGTGACAGCCGATGGGAGCTGGCCTTCCTACATAGCACTGTCCGATGGGGCGTGTCCGCTGCCGTTCGTGACGAGGTAGCGATGCTATCTTCCGCAGCAAGCAGCGCACTAAAAGGTCGATGTTCGATAGTGAAATGCCAGATCGGGTCACAGCTTCATATCTGCAATAGCAGAAAACACTTCTGCGAACGGTGCTCGGCTGGTGCCGGTGCCGCTGACAGATTGACTACCAATGGAAGCTGGCCTTCCTTTATAACACTTTCCGATGGGGCGTGCCCGCTGCCGTTCGTGACGAGGTAGCGATGCTATCTTCCGCAGCAAGCAGTGCACAAAAACGTCGATGTTCGGTAGTGAAATACCAGATCGGGTCACAGCTTCATATCTGCATTAGCAGAAAACACTTCTTAGAACGGTGCTCTGCCGGTGCCGGTGCCGCTGACAGTGTTACAGCAGACAGAAGCTGGCCTTCATTTATAGCACTGTCCGAAGGGGCGTGTCTGCTGCCGTTTGTGACGAGGTAGCGATGCTATCATCCACGGCATGAAGCGCACAAAAACGTCGATGTTCGATAGTGAAATGCCAGATCGGGTCAAGGCTTCATATCTGCAAAAGCAGAAAACACTTCTTAGAGCGGTGCACTGCCGGTGCTGGTGCCGCTGACAGTGTGACAGCCGATGGAAGCTGTCCTTCATTCATAGCAGTGTTCGATGGGGCGTGTCTGCTGCCGTTAGTGACGAGGTAGGTATACTATCTTCCGTAGCAAGCAGCGCACAAAAACGTCGATGTTCGATAGTGAAATGCCAGATCGGGTCACAGCTTCATATCTGCAATAGCAGAAAATACTTCTTAGAACGGTGCTCTGCCGGTGCCGGTGCCGGTGCCGCTGACAGTTTGACAGCCGATGGGAGCTGGCCTTCATTTATAGCAGTGTTCGATGGGGCGTGTCCGCTGCCGTTCGTGACGAGGTAGCGATGCTATCTTCCACAGCAAGCTGCGCAAAAATATGTCGATGTTTGATAGTGAAATTCCAGATCGGGTCACAGCTTCATATCTGCAATAGCAGAAAACACTTCTTAGAACGGTGCCGTGCCGGTGCCGCTGACACTGTGACAGCCGATGGAAGCTGGCCTTCCTTTATAACACTGTCCGATGGGGCGTGTCCGCTGCCGTTCGTGATGAGGTAGCGAAGCTATCTTCCGCAGCAAGCAGCGCAAAAAAACGTCGATGTTTGATAGTGAAATTCCAGATCGGGTCACAGCTTCATATCTGCAAAAGCAGAAAACACTTCTTAGAACGGTGCCCGGCTGGTGCCGGTGCCGCTGACAGTGTGACAACTGATGGAAGCTGGCCTTCCTTTATAACACTGTCCGATGGGGCGTGTCCGCTGCCGTTCGTGACGAGGTAGCGATGCTATCTTCCGCAGCAAGCAGCGCACAAAAATGTCGACGTTCGGTAGGGAAATGCCAGATCTGGTTACAGCTTCATATCTGCAATACCAGAAAACACTTCTTAGAACGGTGATCTGCCGGTGCCGGTGCCGCTGACAGTGTTACAGCCGATGGAAGCTGGCCTTCATTTATAGCACTGTCCGAAGGGGCGTGTCCGCTGCCGTTAGTGACGAGGTAGCGATGCTATCTTCCGCAGCAAGCAGCGCACAAAAACGTCGTTGTTCGATAGCGAAATGCCAGTTCGGGTTACAGCTTCATATCTGCAAAAGCAGAAAACACTTCTTAGAACGGTGCTCTGCCGGTGCCGGTGACGCTGACAGTGTGACAGCCGGTGGAAGCTGTCCTTCATTTATGGCACTGTTGGAAGGGGCGTGTCCGCTGCCGTTAGTACACGAGGTAGCGATGCTATCTTCCGCAGCAATCAGGGCACAAAAACGTCGATGTTCGATAGTGAAATGCCAGATCTGGTCACAACTTCATACCTGCAAAAGCAGAAAACACTTCTTAGAACGGTGCTCTGCCGATGCCGGTGCCGCTGACAGTGTGACAGCCGATGGAAGCTGTCCTTCATTTATAGCACTGTTGGATGGGGCGTGTCCGCTGCCGTTAGTGACGAGGTAGTGATGCTATCTTCCGCAGCAAGCAGCGCACAAAAACGTCGTTGTTCGATAGCGAAATGCCAGTTCGGGTTACAGCTTCATATCTGCAAAAGCAGAAAACACTTCTTAGAACGGTGCTCTGCCGGTGCCGGTGACGCTGACAGTGTGACAGCCGGTGGAAGCTGTCCTTCATTTATGGCACTGTTGGAAGGGGCGTGTCCGCTGCCGTTAGTACACGAGGTAGCGATGCTATCTTCCGCAGCAATCAGGGCACAAAAACGTCGATGTTCGATAGTGAAATATCAGACTGGGTCACAGCGTCATATCTGCAATAGCAGAAAACACTTTTTCCAACGGTGCTCTGACGGTGCCGGTGCCGCTGACAGTGTGACAGCCGATGGGAGCTGGCCTTCCTACATAGCACTGTCCGATGGGGCGTGTCTGCTGCCGTTCGTGACGAGGTAGCGATGCTATCTTCCGCAGCAAGCAGCGCACAAAAACGTCGATGTTCGATAGTGAAATGCCAGATCGGGTCCCAGATTCATATCTGCAACAGCAGAAAACATTTCTTAGAACGGTGGTCTGCCGGTGCCGGTGCCGCTGACAGTGTGACAGCCGATGGAAGCTGGCCTACATTTATAGCACTGTTCGATGGGCCGTGTCCTCTGCCGTTCGTGACGAGGTAGCGATGCTATCTTCCACAGCATGCAGCGCACAAAAACGTCGATCTTCGATAGTGAAGTGCTAGATCGGGTCACAGCTTCATATCTGCAAAAGAAGAAAACACTTCTTAGAACGGTGTCCTGCCGGTGCCGGTGCCGCTGACAGTGTGACAGCCGATGGAAGCTGGCCTTTCTACATAGCACTGTCCGATGGGGCGTGTCCGCTGCCGTTCGTGACGAGGTAGCGATGCAATCTTCCACAGCGAGCAGCGCACAAAAAGGTCGTTGTTCGATAGTGAAATGCTAGATCGGGTCACAGCTTCATATCTGCAAAAGAAGAAAACACTTCTTAGAACGGTGTCCTGCCGGTGCCGGTGCCGCTGACAGTGTGACAGCCGATGGAAGCTGGCCTTCCTTTATAACACTGTCCGATTGGGCGTGTCCGCTGCCGTTCGTGGCGAGGTAGCGATGCTACCTTCCGCAGCAAGCAGCGCACAAAAACGTCGATGTTCGGTAGTGAAATACCAGATCGGGTCACAGCTTCATATCTGCAATAGCAGAAAACCCTTGTTAGAACGGCGCTCTGCCGGTGCCGCTGAGAGTGTGGAAGTCGATGGAAGCTGACCTTCATTTATAGCACTGTTCGTTGGGGCGTGTCCGCTGCCGTTCGTGACGATGTAGCAATGCTTATCTTCCGCAGCAAGCAGCGCACAAAAACGTCGATGTTCGGTAGGGAAATGCCAGATATGGTCACAGCTTCATATCTGCAATAGCAGAAAACACTTCTTAGAACGGTGCTCTGACGGTGCCGGTGCCGCTGACAGTGTGACAGCCTATGGGAGCTGGCCTTCCTGTATAGCACTGTCCGAAGGGGCGTGCCCGCTGCCGTTCGTGACGATGTAGCAATGCTAATCTTCCGCAGGAAGCAGCGCTAAAAAACGTCGATGTTCGATAGTGAAATACCAGATCGGGACACAGCTTCATATCTGCAATAGCAGAAAACCCTTGTTAGAACGGCGCTCTGCCGGTGCCGCTGACAGTGTGGCAGTCGATGAAAGCTGACCTTCATTTATAGCACTGTTCGTTGGGGCGTGTCCGCTGCCGTTCGTGACGATGTAGCAATGCTTATCTTCCGCAGCAAGCAGCGCACAAAAACGTCGATGTTCGGTAGGGAAATGCCAGATATGGTCACAGCTTCATATCTGCAATAGCAGAAAACACTTCTTAGAACGGTTCCCGGCTGGTGCCGGTGCCGCTGACAGTTTGACAACCAATGGAAGCTGGCCTTCCTTTATAACACTGTCCGATGGGGCGTGCCTGCTGCCGTTCGTGACGAGGTAGCGATGCTATCTTCCGCAGCAAGCAGTGCACAAAAACGTCGATGTTCGGTAGTGAAATGCCAGATCGGGTCACAGCTTCATATCTGCAATAGCAGAAAACACTTCTTAGAACGGTGCTCTGCCAGTGCCGGTGCCGCTGACAGTGTTACAGCCGATGGAAGCTGACCTTCATTTATAGCACTGTCCGAAGGGGCGTGTCTGCTGCCGTTAGTGACGAGGTAGCGATGCTGTCTTCCGCAGCAAGCAGCGCACAAAAACGTCGTTGTTTGATAGTGAAATGCCAGATCGGGACACAGCTTCATTTCTGCATTAGCAGAAAACACTTCTTAGAACGGTGCTCTGCCGGTGCCGGTGCCGCTGACAGTGTGACAGCCGATGGGAGCTGGCCTTCCTATATAGCACTGTCCGATGGGGCGTGTCCGCTGCCGTTCGTGACGAGGTAGCGATGCTATCTTCCACAGCAAGCAGCGCACAAAAAGGTCGATGTTCGATAGTGAAATGCTAGATCGGGTCGAAGCTTCATATCTCCAAAAGAAGAAAACACTTCTTAGAACGGTGCCGGTGCCGCTGACAGTGTGACAGCCGATGGAAGCTGGCCTTCCTTTATGGCACTGTTCGTTGGGGCGTGTCCGCTGCCGTTAGTGACGAGGTAGCGATGCTACCTTCCGCAGCAAGCAGCGCACAAAAACGTCATGTTCGACAGTGAAATACCAGATCGGGTCACAGCTTCATATCTGCAAAAGCAGAAAACACTTCTTAGAACGGTGCTCTGCCGGTGCCGCTGACAGTGTGACAGCCGATGGAAGCTGTCCTTCATTTATAGCAGTGTTCGATGGGGCGTGTCTGCTGCCGTTAGTGACGAGGTAGCGATGCTATCTTCCACAGCATGCAGCGCACAAAAACGTCGATGTTCGATAGTGAAATGCTAGATCGGGTCACAGCTTCATATCTGTAATAGCAGAAAACACTTCTTAGAACCGTGCTCTGCCGGTGCCGCTGACAGTGTGACAGCCGATGGGAGCTGGCCTTTCTACATAGCACTGTCCGATGGGGCGTGTCCGCTGCCGTTCGTGACGAGGTAGCGATGCTATCTTCCACAGCAAGCTGCGCAAAAAAACGTCGATGTTTGATAGTGAAATTCCAGATCGGGTCACAGCTTCATATCTGCAATAGCAGAAAACACTTCTTAGAACGGTGCCGTGCCGGTGCCGCTGACACTGTGACAGCCGATGGAAGCTGGCCTTCCTTTATAACACTGTCCGATGGGGCGTGTCCGCTGCCGTTCGTGATGAGGTAGCGAAGCTATCTTCCGCAGCAAGCAGCGCAAAAAAACGTCGATGTTTGATAGTGAAATTCCAGATCGGGTCAGAGCTTCATATCTGCAATAGCAGAAAACACTTCTTAGAACGGTGCCCGGCTGGTGCCGGTGCCGCTGACAGTGTGACAACTGATGGAAGCTGGCCTTCCTTTATAACACTGTCCGATGGGGCGTGTCCGCTGCCGTTAGTGACGAGGTAGCGATGCTATCTTCCGCAGCAAGCAGCGCGCAAAAATGTCGACGTTCGGTAGGGAAATGCCAGATCTGGTTACAGCTTCATATCTGCAATACCAAAAAACACTTCTTAGAACGGTGATCTGCCGGTGCCGGTGCCGCTGACAGTGTTACAGCCGATGGAAGCTGGCCTTCATTTATAGCACTGTCCGAAGGGGCGTGTCCGCTGCCGTTAGTGACGAGGTAGCGATGCTATCTTCCACAGCATGCAGCGCACAAAAACGTCGATGTTCGATAGTGAAATGCCAGATCGGGTCACAACTTCATACCTGCAAAAGCAGAAAACACTTCTTAGAACGGTGCTCTGCCGATGCCGGTGCCGCTGACAGTGTGACAGCCGATGGAAGCTGTCCTTCATTTATAGCACTGTTGGATGGGGCGTGTCCGTGCCGTTAGTGACGAGGTAGCGATGCTATCTTCCGCAGCAAGCAGCGCACAAAAACGTCGTTGTTCGATAGCGAAATGCCAGTTCGGGTTACAGCTTCATATCTGCAAAAGCAGAAAACACTTCTTAGAACGGTGCTCTGCCGGTGCCGGTGCCGCTGACAGTGTGACAGCCGGTGGAAGCTGTCCTTCATTTATGGCACTGTTGGAAGGGGCGTGTGCGCTGCCGTTAGTACACGAGGTAGCGATGCTATCTTCCGCAGCAATCAGGGCACAAAAACGTCGATGTTCGATAGTGAAATATCAGATCGGGTCACAGCGTCATATCTGCAATAGCAGAAAACACTTTTTCCAACGGTGCTCTGCCGGTGCCGGTGCCGCTGACAGTGTGACAGCCGATGGGAGCTGGCCTTCCTACATAGCACTGTCCGATGGGGCGTGTCTGCTGCCGTTCGTGACGAGGTAGCGATGCTATCTTCCGCAGCAAGCAGCGCACAAAAACGTCGATGTTCGATAGTGAAATGCCAGATCGGGTCCCAGATTCATATCTGCAACAGCAGAAAACATTTCTTAGAACGGTGGTCTGCCGGTGCCGGTGCCGCTGACAGTGTGACAGCCGATGGAAGCTGGCCTACATTTATAGCACTGTTCGATGGGACGTGTCCTCTGCCGTTCGTGACGAGGTAGCGATGCTATCTTCCACAGCATGCAGCGCACAAAAACGTCGATCTTCGATAGTGAAGTGCTAGATCGGGTCACAGCTTCATATCTGTAAAAGCAGAAAACACTTCTTAGAACCGTTCTCTGCCGGTGCCGCTGACAGTGTTACAGCCGATGGGAGCTGGCCTTTCTACATAGCACTGTCCGATGGGGCGTGTCCGCTGCCGTTCGTGCCGAGGTAGCGATGCAATCTCCCACAGCGAGCAGCGCACAAAAAGGTCGTTGTTCGATAGTGAAATGCTAGATCGGGTCACAGCTTCATATCTGCAAAAGAAGAAAACACTTCTTAGAACGGTGTCCTGCCGGTGCCGGTGCCGCTGACAGTGTGACAGCCGATGGAAGCTGGCCTTCCTTTATAACAGTGTCCGATTGGGCGTGTCCGCTGCCGTTCGTGACGAGGTAGCGATGCTACCTTCCGCAGCAAGCAGCGCACAAAAACGTCGATGTTCGGTAGTGAAATACCAGATCGGGTCACAGCTTCATATCTGCAATAGCAGAAAACCCTTCTTAGAACGGCGCTCTGCCGGTGCCGGTGCCGCTGACAGTGTGGCAGTCGATGGAAGCTGACCTTCATTTATAGCACTGTTCGTTGGGGCGTGTCCGCTGCCGTTCGTGACGATGTAGCAATGCTTATCTTCCGCAGCAAGCAGCGCACAAAAACGTCGATGTTCGGTAGGGAAATGCCAGATATGGTCACAGCTTCATATCTGCAATAGCAGAAAACACTTCTTCGAACGGTGCTCTGACGGTGCCGGTGCCGCTGACAGTGTGACAGCCTATGGGAGCTGGCCTTCCTGTATAGCACTGTCCGATGGGGCGTGCCCGCTGCCGTTCTTGACGATGTAGCAATGCTAATCTTCCGCAGCAAGCAGCGCTCAAAAACGTCGATGTTCGATAGTGAAATGCCAGATCGGGTCACAGCTTCATATCTGCAATAGCAGAAAACATTTCTTAGAACTGTGCTCTGCCGGTGTCGGTGCCGCTGACAGTGCGACAGCCGCTGGAAGCTGGCCTTCATTTATGGCACTGTTCGTTGGGGCGTGTCCGCTGCCGTTAGTGACGAGGTAGCGATGCTACCTTCCGCAGCACGCAGCGTACAAAAACGTCTTGTTTGATAGTGAAATACCAGATCGGGTCACAGCTTCATATCTGCAAAACCAGAAAACACTTCTTACAACGGTGCTCTGCCGGTGCCGCTGACAGTGTGACAGCCGATGGAAGCTGTCCTTCATTTATAGCAGTGTTCGATGGGGCGTGTCTGCTGCCGTTAGTGACGAGGTAGCGATGCTGTCTTCCGCAGCAAGCAGCGCACAAAAACGTCGTTGTTTGATAGTGAAATGCCAGATCGGGACACAGCTTCATATCTGCATTAGCAGAAAACACTTCTTAGAACGGTGCTCTGCCGGTGCCGGTGCCGCTGACAGTGTGACAGCCGATGGGAGCTGGCCTTCCTATATAGCACTGTCCGATGGGGCGTGTCCGCTGCCGTTCGTGACGAGGTAGCGATGCTATCTTCCACAGCAAGCAGCGCACAAAAAGGTCGATGTTCGATAGTGAAATGCTAGATCGGGTCGAAGCTTCATATCTGCAAAAGAAGAAAACACTTCTTAGAACGGTGCCGGTGCCGCTGACAGTGTGACAGCCGATGGAAGCTGGCCTTCCTTTATGGCACTGTTCGTTGGGGCGTGTCCGCTGCCGTTAGTGACGAGGTAGCGATGCTACCTTCCGCAGCAAGCAGCGCACAAAAACGTCATGTTCGACAGTGAAATACCAGATCGGGAGACAGCTTCATATCTGCAAAAGCAGAAAACACTTCTTAGAACGGTGCTCTGCCGGTGCCGCTGAGAGTGTGACAGCCGATGGAAGCTGTCCTTCATTTATAGCAGTGTTCGATGGGGCGTGTCTGCTGCCGTTAGTGACGAGGTAGCGATGCTGTCTTCCGCAGCAAGCAGCGCACAAAAACGTCGATGTTTGATAGTGAAATACCAGATCGGGACACAGCTTCATATCTGCAATAGCAGAAAACACTTCTTAGAACGGTGCCCTGCCGGTGCCGGTGCCGCTGACAGTGTGACAGCCGATGGAAGCTGGCCTACATTTATAGCACTGTTCGATGCGCCGTGTCCTCTGCCGTTCGTGACGAGGTAGCGATGCTATCTTCCACAGCATGCAGCGCACAAAAACGTCGATGTTCGATAGTGAAATGCTAGATCGGGTCACAGCTTCATATCTGTAATAGCAGAAAACACTTCTTAGAACCGTGCTCTGCCGGTGCCGCTGACAGTGTGACAGCCGATGGGAGCTGGCCTTTCTACATAGCACTGTCCGATGGGGCGTGTCCGCTGCCGTTCGTGACGAGGTAGCGATGCTATCTTCCACAGCGAGCAGCGCACAAAAAGGTCGTTGTTCGATAGTGAAATGCTAGATCGGGTCACAGCTTCATATCTGCAAAAGAAGAAAACACTTCTTAGAACGGTGTCCTGCCGGTGCCGGTGCCGCTGACAGTGTGACAGCCGATGGAAGCTGGCCTTCCTTTATAACACTGTCCGATTGGGCGTGTCCGCTGCCGTTCGTGACGAGGTAGCGATGCTACCTTCCGCAGCAAGCAGCGCACAAAAACGTCGATGTTCGGTAGTGAAATACCAGATCGGGTCACAGCTTCATATCTGCAATAGCAGAAAACCCTTCTTAGAACGGCGCTCTGCCGGTGCCGGTGCCGCTGACAGTGTGGCAGTCGATGGAAGCTGACCATTTATAGCACTGTTCGATGGGGCGTGTCCGCTGCCGTTCGTGACGATGTAGCAATGCTAATCTTCCGCAGCAAGCAGCGCACAAAAACGTCGATGTTCGGTAGGGAAATGCCAGATATGGTCACAGCTTCATATCTGCAATAGCAGAAAACACTTCTTAGAACGGTGCTCTGAGGGTGCCGGTGCCGCTGACAGTGTGACAGCCTAGGGGAGCTGGCCTTCCTGTATAGCACTGTCCGATGGGCCGTGCCCGCTGCCGTTCGTGACGATGTAGCAATGCTAATCTTCCGCAGCAAGCAGCGCTCAAAAACGTCGATGTTCGATAGTGAAATGCCAGATCGGGTCACAGCTTCATATCTGCAATAGCAGAAAACACTTCTTACAACGGTGCTCTGCCGGTGCCGCTGACAGTGTGGCAGCCGATGGAAGCTGTCCTTCATTTATAGCAGTGTTCGATGGGGCGTGTCTGCTGCCGTTAGTGACGAGGTAGCGATGCTACCTTCCGCAGCAAGCAGCGTACAAAAACGTCATGTTTGATAGTGAAATACCAGATCGGGTCACAGCTTCATATCTGCAAAACCAGAAAACACTTCTTACAACGGTGCTCTGCCGGTGCCGCTGACAGTGTGGCAGCCGATGGAAGCTGTCCTTCATTTATAGCAGTGTTCGATGGGGCGTGTCTGCTGCCGTTAGTGACGAGGTAGCGATGCTATCTTCCACAGCAAGCAGCGCACAAAAAGGTCGATGTTCGATAGTGAAATGCTAGATCGGGTCGAAGCTTCATATCTGCAAAAGAAGAAAACACTTCTTAGAACGGTGCCGGTGCCGCTGACAGTGTGACAGCTGATGGAAGCTGGCCTTCCTTTATGGCACTGTTCGTTGGGGCGTGTCCGCTGCCGTTAGTGACGAGGTAGCGATGCTACCTTCCGCAGCAAGCAGCGCACAAAATCGTCATATTCGATAGTGAAATGCCAGATCGGGTCACAGTTTCATATCTGCAATAGCAGAAAACACTTCTTAGAACGGTGCTCTGTCGGTGCCGGTGCCGCTGACAGTGTGACAGCCGATGGGAGCTGGCCTTCCTATATAGCACTGTCCGATGGGGCGTGTCCACTGCCGTTCGTGACGAGGTAGCGATGCTATCTTCCGCAGCAAGCAGCGCACAAAAACGTCGATGTTTGATAGTGAAATTCCAGATCGGGTCACAGCTTCATATCTGCAATAGCAGAAAACACTTCTTAGAACGGTGCCCGGCTGGTGCCGGTGCCGCTGACAGTGTGACAACTGATGGAAGCTGGGCTTCCTTTATAACACTGTCCGATGTGGCGTGTCCGCTGCCGTTCGTGACGAGGTAGCGATGCTATCTTCCGCAGCAAGCAGCGCACAAAAACGTCGATGTTCGGTAGTGAAATACCAGATTGGGTCACAGCTTCATATCTGCAATAGCAGAAAACCCTTCTTAGAACGGCGCTCAGCCGGTGCCGGTGCCGCTGACAGTGTGGCAGTCGATAGAAGCTGACCTTCATTTATAGCACTGTTCGATGGGGCGTGTCCGCTGCCGTTCGTGACGATATAGCAATGCTAATCTTCCGCAGCAAGCAGCGCACAAAACGTCGACGTTCGGTAGGGAAATGCCAGATCTGGTTACAGCTTCATATCTGCAATAGCAGAAAACACTTCTTAGAACGGTGCTCTGCCGGTGCCGGTGCCGCTGACAGTGTTACAGCCGATGGAAGCTGGCCTTCATTTATAGCACTGTCCGAAGGGGCGTGTCCGCTGCCGTTAGTGACAAGGTAGCGATGCTATCTTCCACAGCATGCAGCGCACAAAAACGTCGATGTTCGATAGTGAAATGCCAGATCGGGTCACAACTTCATACCTGCAAAAGCAGAAAACACTTCTTAGAACGGTGCTCTGCCGATGCCGGTGCCGCTGACAGTGTGACAGCCGATGGAAGCTGTCCTTCATTTATAGCACTGTTGGATGGGGCGTGTCCGCTGCCTTTAGTGACGAGGTAGCGATGCTATCTTCCGCAGCAAGCAGCGCACAAAAACGCCGATGTTCGATAGTGAAATATCAGATCGGGTCACAGCTTCATATCTGCAAATGCAGAAAACACTTCTTAGAACGGTGCTCTGCCGGTGCTGGTGCCGCTGACAGTTTGACAGCCGCTGGAAGCTGCCCTTCATTTATGGCACTGTTGGATGGGGCGTGTCCGCTGCCGTTCGTGACGAGGTAGCGATGCTATCTTCCGCAGCAAGCAGCGCACAAAAACGTCGATGTTTGATAGTGAAATTCCAGATCGGGTCACAGCTTCATATCTGCAATAGCAGAAAACACTTCTTAGAACGGTGCCCGGCTGGTGCCGGTGCCGCTGACAGTGTGACAACTGATGGAAGCTGGCCTTCCTTTATAACACTGTCCGATGGGGCGTGTCCGCTGCCGTTTGTGACGAGGTAGCGATGCTATCTTCCGCAGCAAGCAGCGCACAAAAACGTCGATGTTCGGTAGTGAAATACCAGATTGGGTCACAGCTTCATATCTGCAATAGCAGAAAACCCTTCTTAGAACGGCGCTCAGCCGGTGCCGGTGCCGCTGACAGTGTGGCAGTCGATATAAGCTGACCTTCATTTATAGCACTGTTCGATGGGGCGTGTCCGCTGCCGTTCGTGACGATATAGCAATGCTAATCTTCCGCAGCAAGCAGCGCACAAAACGTCGTCGTTCGGTAGGGAAATGCCAGATCTGGTTACAGCTTCATATCTGCAATAGCAGAAAACACTTCTTAGAACGGTGCTCTGCCGGTGCCGGTGCCGCTGACAGTGTGATAGCCGGTGGAAGCTGTCCTTCATTTATAGCACTGTTGGATGGGGCGTGTCCTCTGCCGTTAGTGACGAGGTAGCGATGCTATCTTCCGCAGCAAGCAGCGCACAAAAACGCCGATGTTCGATACTGAAATATCAGATCAGGTCACAGCTTCATATCTGCAAATGCAGAAAACACTTCTTAGAACGGTGCTCTGCCGGTGCTGGTGCCGCTGACAGTGTGACAGCCGCTGGAAGCTGCCCTTCATTTATGGCACTGTTGGATGGGGCGTGTCCGCTGCCGTTAGTGACGAGGTAGCGATGCTATCTTCCGCAGCAAGCAGCGCAAAAAAAACGTCGATGTTCGATAGTGAAATATCAGATATGGTTACAGCTTCATATCGGCAAAAGCAGAAAACACTTCTTAGAACGGTGCTCTGCCGGTGCCGGTGCCGCTGACAGTGTGATAGCCGGTGGAAGCTGTCCTTCATTTATGGCACTGTTGGAAGGGGCGTGTCCACTGCCGTTAGTACACGAGGTAGCGATGCTATCTTCCGCAGCAGTCAGGGCACAAAAACGTCGATGTTCGATAATGAAATATCAGATCGGGTCACAGAGTCATATCTGCAATAGCAGAAAACACTTTTTCGAACGATGCTCTGCCGGTGCCGGTGCCGGTGACAGTGTGACAGCCGATTGAAGCTGCACTCCATTCATAGCACTATTCGATGGGACGTGTCCACTGCCGTTCGTGACGCGGTAGCGATGCTATCTACCGCTGCAAGCCGCGCACAAAAACGTCGATGTTCGATAGAGAATGCCAGATCTGGTCACAGCTTCATATCTGCAATAGCAGAAAACACTTCTTAGAACGGTGCTCTGCCGGCGCCGCTGACAGTGTGACAGCCGATGGAAGCTGGCCTTCATTTATAGCACTGTCCGAAGGTGCGTGTCCGCTGCCGTTAGTGACGAGGTATCGATGCTATCTGCCGCCGCAAGCAGCGCACAAAAGCCTCGATGTTCGATAGTGAAATGCCTGATCGGGTCACAGCTTCATATCTGCAATAGCAGAAAACATTTCTTAGAATGGTGCTCTTCCGGTGCCGGTGCCGCTGACAGTGTGGCAGCCGATGGAAGCTGGCCTTCATATATAGCACTGTTCGATGGGGCGTGTCCGCTGCCGTTCGTGACGATGTAGCAATTCTATCTTGCGCAGCAAGCAGCGCACAAAAACGTCGATGTTCGATAGTGAAATGCCAGATCGGGTCACAGCTTAATACCTGCAAAAGCAGAAAACAATTCTCAGAACGGTGCTCTGCCGGTGCCGGTGCCGCTGACAGTGTGACAGCCGATGGGAGCTGGCCTTCCTATATAGCACTGTCCGATGGGGCGTGTCCGCTGCCGTTAGTGACGAGGTAGCGATGCTATCTTCCGCAGCAAGCAGCGCACAAAAACGTCGATGTTCGATAGTGAAATGCCAGATCGGGTCACAGCTTCATATCTGCAATAGCAGAAAACCCTTCTTAGAACGGTGCTCTGCCGGTGCCGGTGCCGCTGACACTGTGGCAGTCGATGGAAGCTGACCTTCATTTATAGCACTGTCCGATGGGGCGTGTCCGCTGCCGTTCGTGACGAGGTTGCAATGCTATCTTCCGCAGCAAGCAGCGCTCAAAAACGTCGATGTTCGATAGAGAATGCCAGATCTGGTCACAGCTTCATATCTGCAATAGCAGAAAACACTTCTAAGAACGGTGCTCTGCCGGCGCCGCTGACAGTGTGACAGCCGATTCAAGCTGGCCTTCATTTATAGCACTGTCCGAAGGGGCGTGTCCGCTGCCGTTAGTGAAGAGGTATCGATGCTATCTGCCGCAGCAAGCAGCGCACGAAAGTCTCGATGTTCGATAGTGAAATGCCAGATCGGGTCACAGCTTCATACCTGCAAAAGCAGAAAACACTTCTTAGAACGGTGCTCTCCCGGTGCCGGTGCTGCTGACAGTGTGACAGCCGATGGGAGCTGGCCTTCCTATATAGGACTGTCCGAAGCGGCGTGTCCGCTGCCGTTAGTGACGAGGTAGCGATGCTATCTGCCGCAGCAAGCAGCACACAAAAACGTCGACGTTCGATAGTGAAATGCCAGATCGGGTCACAGCTTCCAATCTGCAATAGCTGAAAACACTTCTTAGAATGGTACTCTTGCGGTGCCGCTAACACTGCCAGTGTGACAGCCGATGGGAGCTGGCCTTCCTTTATTGCACTGTCCGATGGGGCGTATCCGCTGCCGTTAGTGACGAGGTAGCGATGCTATCTTCCGCAGCAAGCAGCGCACAAAAACGTCGATGTTCGATAGTGAAATGCCAGATCGGGCCACAGCTTCATATTTGCAATAGCAGAAAACACTTCTTCGAACTGTCCTCTGCCGGTGCCGGTGCCGCTGACAGTGTGACAGCCGATGGGAGCTGGCCTTCCTGTATAGCACTGTCCGATGTGGCGAGCCCGCTGCCGTTCGTGACGAGGTAGCGATGCTATCTTCCACAGCATGCAACGCACAAAAACGTCGATGTTCGATAGTGAAATGCCAGATCGGGTCAAAGCTTCATATCTGCATTAGCAGAAAACACTTCTTAGAACGGTGCTCTACCGGTGCCGGTGCCGCTGACAGTGTGACAGCCGATGGGAGCTGGCCTTCCTATATAGCACTGTCCGATGCGGCGTGTCCGCTGCCGTTCGTGACGAGGTAGCGATGCTATCTTCCTCAGCATGCAGCGCACAAAAACGTCGATGTTCGATAGTGAAATGCCAGATCGGGTCACAGCTTCATACCTGCAAAAGCAGAAAACAATTCTCAGAACGGTGCTCTGCCGGTGCCGGTGCCGCTGACAGTGTGACAGCCGATGGGAGCTGGCCTTCCTATATAGCACTGTCCGATGGGGCGTGTCCGCTGCCGTTAGTGACGAGGTAGCGATGCTATCTTCCGCAGCAAGCAGCGCACAAAAACGTCGATGTTCGATAGTGAAATGCCAGATCGGGCCACAGCTTCATATTTGCAATAGCGGAAAACACTTCTTCGAACTGCCCTCTGCCGGTGCCGCTGACAGTGTGACAGCCGATGGAAGCTGTCCTTCAATGATAGCAGTGTTCGATGGGGCGTGTCTGCTGCCGTTAGTGACGAGGTAGCGATGCTGTCTTCCGCAGCAAGCAGCGCACAAAAACGTCGATGTTTGATAGTGAAATGCCAGATCGGGACACAGCTTCATATCTGCAATAGCAGAAAACCCTTCTTAGAACGGTGCTCTGCCGGTGCCGGTGCCGCTGACAGTGTGGCAGTCGATGGAAGCTGGCCTTCATTTATAGCACTGTCCGATGGGGCGTGTCCGCTGCCGTTCGTGACGAGGTTGCAATGCTATCTTCCGCAGCAAGCAGCCCACAAAAACGTCGATGTTCGATAGAGAATGCCAGATCTGGTCACAGCTTCATATCTGCAATAGCAGAAAACACTTCTAAGAACGGTGCTCTGCCGGCGCCGCTGACAGTGTGACAGCCGATGGAAGCTGGCCTTCATTTATAGCACTGTCCGAAGGGGCGTGTCCGCTGCCGTTAGTGACGAGGTATCGATGCTATCTGCCGCAGCAAGCAGCGCACAAAAGCCTCGATGTTCGATAGTGAAATGCCAGATCGGGTCACAGCTTCATACCTGCAAAAGCAGAAAACACTTCTTAGAACGGTGCTCTGCCGGTGCCGGTGCTGCTGACAGTGTGACAGCCGATGGGAGCTGGCCTTCCTATATAGCACTGTCCGAAGCGGCGTGTCCGCTGCCCTTAGTGACGAGGTAGCGATGCTATCTGCCGCAGCAAGCAGCACACAAAAACTTCGACGTTCGATAGTGAAATGCCAGATCGGGTCACAGCTTCCTATCTGCGATAGCTGAAAACACTTCTTAGAATGGTACTCTTGCGGTGCCGCTAACACTGCCAGTGTGACAGCCGATGGGAGCTGGCCTTCCTTTATTGCACTGTCCGATGGGGCGTATCCGCTGCCGTTAGTGACGAGGTAGCGATGCTATCTTCCGCAGCAAGCAGCGCACAAAAACGTCGATTTTCGATAGTGAAATGCCAGATCGGGCCACAGCTTCATATTTGCAATAGCAGAAAACACTTCTTCGAACTGTCCTCTGCCGGTGCCGGTGCCGCTGACAGTGTGACAGCCGATGGGAGCTGGCCTTCCTGTATAGCACTGTCCGATGTGGCGAGCCCGCAGCCGTTCGTGACGAGGTAGCGATGCTATCTTCCACAGCATGCAACGCACAAAAACGTCGATGTTCGATAGTGAAATGCCAGATCGGGTCAAAGCTTCATATCTGCATTAGCAGAAAACACTTCTTAGAACGGTGCTCTACCGGTGCCGGTGCCGCTGACAGTGTGACAGCCAATGGGAGCTGGCGTTCCTATATAGCACTGTCCGATGGGGCGTGTCCGCTGCCGTTCGTGACGAGGTAGCGATGCTATCTTCCTCATCTTTGGATTACAGGCGCGACAACAGACGGACCACAAGGTAGATAAACGGGACGGAGCGCCTCCGTCCCGTTTATCTACCTTGTGGTCTGTCTGTTGTCGCGCCTGTAATCCAAAGATGTACCAACTTGCCCAGCAAGACGTTCTTTTAAGCTATCTTCCTCAGCATGCAGCGCACAAAAACGTCGATGTTCGATAGTGAAATGCCAGATCGGGTCACAGCTTCATACCTGCAAAAGCATAAAACAATTCTCAGAACGGTGCTCTGCCGGTGCCGGTGTTGCTGAAAGTGTGACAGCCGATGGGAGCTGGCCTTCCTATATAGCACTGTCCGATGGGGCGTGTCCGCTGCCGTTAGTGACGAGGTAGCGATGCTATCTTCCGCAGCAAGCAGCGCACAAAAACGTCGATGTTCGATAGTGAAATGCCAGATCGGGCCACAGCTTCATATCTGCAATAGCAGAAAACATTTCTTAGAACGGTGCTCTGCCGGTGCCGGTGCCGCTGACAGTGTGGAAGCCGATGGAAGCTGGCCTTCATTTAGAGCACTGTCCGAAGGGGCCTGTCCGCTACCGTTAGTGACGAGGTAGCGATGCTATCTTCCACAGCAAGCAGCGCACAAAAACGTCGTTGTTCGATAGTGAAATGCCAGTTCAGGTAACAGCTTCATATCTGCAAAAGAAGAAAACACTTCTCAGAACGGTGCCCTGCCGCTGCCGGTGCCGCTGATAGTGTTTCAGCCGATGGAAACTGGCCTTCCTTTATAACACTGTCCGATAGGGCGTATCCTCTGCCGTTCGTGACGAGGTAGCGATGCTATCTTCCGCAGCAAGCAGCGCACAAAAAGTCGATGTTCGGTAGTGAAATACCAGATCGGGTCACTGCTTCATATCTGCAATAGCAGAAAACCCTTCTTAGAACGGTGCTCGGCCGGTGCCGGTGCCGCTGACAGTGTGACAGAAGATGGAAGCTGGCCTTCATTTATAGCACTGTTCGATGGGGCGTGTCCACTGCCGTTCGTGACGAGGTAGCGATGCTATCTTCCTCAGCATGCAGCGCACAAAAACGTCGATGTTCGATAGTGAAATGCCAGATCGGGTCACAGCTTCATACCTGCAAAAGCAGAAAACAATTCTCAGAACGGTGCTCTGCCGGTGCCGGTGCCGCTGACAGTGTGACAGCCGATGGGAGCTGGCCTTCCTATATAGCACTGTCCGATGGGGCGTGTCCGCTGCCGTTCGTGACGAGGTAGCGATGCTATCTTCCTCAGCATGCAGCGCACAAAAACGTCGATGTTCGATAGTGAAATGCCAGATCGGGTCACAGCTTCATACCTGCAAAAGCAGAAAACAATTCTCAGAACGGTGCTCTGCCGGTGCCGGTGCCGCTGACAGTGTGACAGCCGATGGGAGCTGGCCTTCCTATATAGCACTGTCCGATGGGGCGTGTCCGCTGCCGTTCGTGACGAGGTAGGGGTGCTATCTTCCGCAGCAAGCAGCGCACAAAAGCCTCGATGTTCAGTAGTGAAATGCCAGATCGGGTCACAACTTCATATCTGCAATAGCAGAAAACATTTCTTAGAACGGTGCTCTGCCGGTGCCAGTGCCGCTGACAGTGTGGCAGCCGATGGAAGCTGGCCTTCATTTATAGCACTGTTCGATGGGGCGTGTCCACTGCCGTTCGTGACGCGGTAGCGATGCTATCTACCGCAGCAAGCTGCGCACAAAAACGTCGATGTTCGATAGTGAAATGCCAAATCTGGTCACAGCTTCATATCTGCAATAGCAGAAAACACTTCTTAGAACGGTGCTCTGCAGGTGGCGCTGCCGCTGACAGTGCGGCAGCCGATAGAAGCTGACCTTCCTATATAGCACTGTCCGATGGGGCGTGTCCGCTGCCGTTCGTGACGAGGTAGCGATGCTATCTTCCTCAGCATGCAGCGCACAAAAACGTCGATGTTCGATAGTGAAATGCCAGATCAGGTCACAGCTTCATACCTGCAAAAGCAGAAAACAATTCTCAGAACGGTGCTCTGCCGGTGCCGGTGCCGCTGACAGTGTGACAGCCGATGGGAGCTGGCCTTCCTATATAGCACTGTCCGATGGGGCGTGTCCGCTGCCGTTAGTGACGAGGTAGCGATGCTATCTTCCGCAGCAAGCGGCGCACAAAAACGTCGATGTTCGATAGTGAAATGCCAGATCGGGCCACAGCTTCATATTTGCAATAGCGGAAAACACTTCGAACTGTCCTCTGCCGGTGCCGCTGACAGTGTGACAGCCGATGGAAGCTGTCCTTCATTGATAGCAGTGTTCGATGGGGCGTGTCTGCTGCCGTTAGTGACGAGGTAGCGATGCTGTCTTCCGCAGCAAGCAGCGCACAAAAACGTCGATGTTTGATAGTGAAATGCCAGATCGGGACACAGCTTCATATCTGCAATAGCAGAAAACCCTTCTTAGAACGGTGCTCTGCCGGTGCCGGTGCCGCTGACAGTGTGGCAGTCGATGGAAGCTGACCTTCATTTATAGCACTGTCCGATGGGGCGTGTCCGCTGCCGTTCGTGACGAGGTTGCAATGCTATCTTCCGCAGCAAGCAGCCCACAAAAACGTCGATGTTCGATAGAGAATGCCAGATCTGGTCACAGCTTCATATCTGCAATAGCAGAAAACACTTCTAAGAACGGTGCTCTGCCGGCGCCGCTGACAGTGTGACAGCCGATGGAAGCTGGCCTTCATTTATAGCACTGTCCGAAGGGGCGTGTCCGCTGCCGTTAGTGACGAGGTATCGATGCTATCTGCCGCAGCAAGCAGCGCACAAAAAGCCTCGATGTTCGATAGTGAAATGCCAGATCGGGTCACAGCTTCATACCTGCAAAAGCAGAAAACACTTCTTAGAACGGTGCTCTGCCGGTGCCGGTGCTGCTGACAGTGTGACAGCCGATGGGAGCTGGCCTTCCTATTTAGCACTGTCCGAAGCGGCGTGTCCGCTGCCCTTAGTGACGAGGTAGCGATGCTATCTGCCGCAGCAAGCAGCACACAAAAACGTCGACGTTCGATAGCGAAATGCCAGATCGGGTCACAGCTTCCTATCTGCAATAGCTGAAAACACTTCTTAGAATGGTACTCTTGCGGTGCCGCTAACACTGCCAGTGTGACAGCCGATGGGAGCTGGCCTTCCTTTATTGCACTGTCCGATGGGGCGTATCCGCTGCCGTTAGTGACGAGGTAGCGATGCTATCTTCCGCAGCAAGCAGCGCACAAAAACGTCGATGTTCGATAGTGAAATGCCAGATCGGGTCAAAGCTTCATATCTGCATTAGCAGAAAACACTTCTTAGAACGGTGCTCTACCGGTGCCGGTGGCGCTGACAGTGTGACAGCCAATGGGAGCTGGCCTTCCTATATAGCACTGTCCGATGGGGCGTGTCCGCTGCCGTTCGTGACGAGGTAGCGATGCTATCTTCCTCATCTTTGGATTACAGGCGCGACAACAGACAGACCACAAGGTAGATAAACGGGACGGAGCGCCTCCGTCCCGTTTATCTACCTTGTGGTCTGTCTGTTGTCGCGCCTGTAATCCAAAGATGTACCAACTTGCCCAGCAAGACGTTCTTTTAAGCTATCTTCCTCAGCATGCAGCGCACAAAAACGTCGATGTTCGAGAGTGAAATGCCAGATCGGGTCACAGCTTCATACCTGCAAAAGCAGAAAACAATTCTCAGAACGGTGCTCTGCCGGTGCCGGTGCCGCTGACAGTGTGACAGCCGATGGGAGCTGGCCTTCCTATATAGCACTGTCCGATGGGGCGTGTCCGCTGCCGTTAGTGACGAGGTAGCGATGCTATCTTCCGCAGCAAGCAGCGCACAAAAACGTCGATGTTCGATAGTGAAATGCCAGATCGGGCCACAGCTTCATATCTGCAATAGCAGAAAACATTTCTTAGAACGGTGCTCTGCCGGTGCCGGTGCCGCTGACAGTGTGGAAGCCGATGGAAGCTGGCCTTCATTTAGAGCACTGTCCGAAGGGGCGTGTCCGCTGCCGTTAGTGACGAGGTAGCGATGCTATCTTCCACAGCAAGCAGCGCACAAAAACGTCGTTGTTCGATAGTGAAATGCCAGTTCGGGTAACAGCTTCATATCTGCAAAAGAAGAAAACACTTCTCAGAACGGTGCCCTGCCGCTGCCGGTGCCGCTGACAGTGTTTCAGCCGATGGAAACTGGCCTTCCTTTATAACACTGTCCGATAGGGCGTATCCTCTGCCGTTCGTGACGAGGTAGCGATGCTATCTTCCGCAGCAAGCAGCGCACAAAAAGTCGATGTTCGGTAGTGAAATACCAGATCGGGTCACTGCTTCATATCTGCAATAGCAGAAAACCCTTCTTAGAACGGTGCTCGGCCGGTGCCGGTGCCGCTGACAGTGTGACAGCCGATGGAAGCTGGACTTCATTTATAGCACAGTTCGATGGGACGTGTCCGCTGCCGTTCGTGACGAGGTAGGAGTGCTATCTTCCGCAGCAAGCAGCGCACAAAAGCCTCGATGTTCAGTAGTGAAATGCCAGATCGGGTCACAGCTTCATATCTGCAATAGCAGAAAACATTTCTTAGAACGGTGCTCTGCCGGTGCCAGTGCCGCTGACAGTGTGGCAGCCGATGGAAGCTGGCCTTCATTTATAGCACTGTTCGATGGGGCGTGTCCACTGCCGTTCGTGACGCGGTAGCGATGCTATCTACCGCAGCAAGCTGCGCACAAAAAAGTCGATGTTCGATAGTGAAATGCCAAATCTGGTCACAGCTTCATATCTGCAATAGCAGAAAACACTTCTTAGAACGGTGCTCTGCAGGTGCCGCTGCCGCTGACAGTGCGGCAGCCGATAGAAGCTGACCTTCATTTATAGCACTCTTCGATGGGGCGTGTCCGCTCGTTCGTGACGTTGTAGCAATGCTAATCTTCCGTAGCAAGCAGCGCACAAAAACATGGATGTTCGGTAGGGAAATGCCAGATCTGGTCACAGCTTCATATCTGCAATAGCAGAAAACACTACTTAGAACGGTGCTCTGCCGGTGCCGCTGACAGTTTGACAGCCGATGGAAGGTGGCCTTCATTTAGAGCACTGTCCGAAGGGGCGTGTCCGCTGCCGTTAGTGACGAGGTAGCGATGCTATCTTCCGCAGCAAGCAGCGCACAAAAAGGTCGATATTCGATAGTGAAATGCCAGATCGGGTCATACCTTCATATCTGCAATAGCAGAAAACACTTCTTAGAACGGTGCGCTGCCGGTGCCGGTGCCGCTGACAGTGTGACAGCCGATGGAAGCTGGCCTTCATTTATAGCACTGTTCGATGGGACGTGTCCGCTGCCGTTCGTGACGAGGTAGCGATGCTATCTTCCGCAGCAAGCAGCGCACAAAAACGTCCATATTCGATAGTGAAATGCCAGATCGGGTCAAAGCTTCATATCTGCAATAGCAGAAAACACTACTTAGAACGGTGCTCGGCCGGTGCCGGTGCCGCTGACAGTGTGACAGCCGATGGAAGCAGGACTTCATTTATAGCACAGTTCGATGGGACGTGTCCGCTGCCGTTCGTGACGAGGTAGGGTTGCTATCTTCCGCAGCAAGCAGCGCACAAAAGCCTCGATGTTCAATAGTGAAATGCCAAATCGGGTCACAGCTTCATATCTGCAATAGCAGAAAACATTTCTTAGAACGGTGCTCTGCCGGTGCCAGTGCCGCTGACAGTGTGGCAGCCGATGGAAGCTGGCCTTCATTTATCGCACTGTTCGATGGGGCGTGTCCACTGCCGTTCGTGACGCGGTAGCGATGCTATCTACCGCAGCAAGCTGCGCACAAAAACGTCGATGTTCGATAGTGAAATGCCAAATCTGGTCACAGCTTCATATCTGCAATAGCAGAAAACACTTCTTAGAACGGTGCTCTGCAGGTGCCGCTGACAGTGTGGCAGCCGATGGAAGCTGGCCTTCATTTTTTGCACTCTTCAATGGGGCGTGTCCGCTGCCGTTCGTGACGACGTATCGATGCTATCTGCCGCAGCAAGCAGCGCACGAAAGCCTCGATATTCGATAGTGAAATGCTAGATCGTGTCACAGCTTCATATCTGCAATAGCAGAAAAGATTTCTTAGAACGGTGCTCTGCCGGTGCCGTTGCGCTTACAGCGTGACAGCCGATGGGAGCTGGCCTTTTTATATAGCACTGTTCGATGGGGCGTGTCCGCTTCCGTTAGTGACGCACGTATCGATGCTATTTGCCGCAGCAAGCAGCGCACAAAAGCCTCGATATTCGATAGTGAAACCCCAGATCTGGTCAGAGATTCATATCTGCAACAGCAGAAAACATTTCTTAGAATGGTGCTCTGCCGGTGCCGGTGCCGCTGACAGTGTGACAGCCGATGGAAGCTGGACTTCATTTATAGCACAGTTCGATGGGACGTGTCCGCTGCCGTTCGTGACGAGGTAGGGGTGCAATCTTCCGCAGCAAGCAGCGCACTAAAACGTCGATGTTCGATAGTGAAATGCCAGATCGGGTCAGAACTTCATATCTGCAATAGCAGAAAACATTTCTTAGAAGGGTGCTCTGCTGGTGCGGGTGTCGCTGACAGTGTGACAGCCGCTGTAAGCTGGCCTTCATTTATAGCACTGTTCGATGGGGCGTGTCTGCTGCCGTCAGTGACGAGGTAGCGATGCTATCTGCGCAGCAAGCAGCGCACAAAAACGTCGATGTTCGATAGTGAAATGCCAGATCTGGTCACAACTTCATATCTGCAATAGCAGAAAACACTTCTTAGAACGGTGCTCTGCCGGTGCCGCTGACAGTGTGACAGCCGATGGAAGCGGGCCTTCATTTATAGAACTGTCCGAAGGGGCGTGTCCGCTGCCGTTAGTGACGAGGTATCGATGCTATCTGCCGCAGCAAGCAGCGCACAAAAACGTCGTTGTTCGATAGTGAAATGCCAGTTCGGGTAACAGCTTCATATCTGCAAAAGAAGAAAACACTTCTTAGAACGGTGCCCTGCCGCTGCCGGTGCCGCTGACAGTGTGACAGCCGATGGAAACTGGCCTTCATTTATAACACTGTCCGATAGGGCGTGTCCTCTGCCGTTCGTGACGAGGTAGCGATGCTATCTTCCGCAGCAAGCAGCGCACAAAAACGTCGATGTTCGGTAGTGAAATACCAGATCGGGTCACTGCTTCATATCTGCAATAGCAGAAAACCCTTCTTAGAACTGTGCTCTGCCGGTGCCGCTGCCGCTGACAGTGCGGCAGCCGATAGAAGCTGACCTTCATTTATAGCACTCTTCGATGGGGCATGTCCGCTCGTTCGTGACGTTGTAGCAATGCTAATCTTCCGTAGCAAGCAGCGCACAAAAACGTCGATATTCGATAGTGAAATGCCAGATCGGGTCACAGCTTCATATCTGCAATAGCAGAAAACACTTCTTAGAACGGTGCTCTGCCGGTGCCGCTGAGAGTGTGACAGCCGATGCAAGCTGGCCTTCATTTATAGCATTGTCCGAAGGGGCGCGTCCGCTGCCTTTAGTGACGAGGTATCGATGCCATCTGCCGCAGCAAGCAGCGCACAAAAGCCTCGATGTTCAATAGTGAAATGCCAGATCGGGTCACAGCTTCATATCTGCAAAAGCAGAAAACACTTCTTAGAACGGTGCCCTGCCGGTGCCGGTGCCGCTGACAGTGTGACAGGCGATGGAAGCTGGCCTTCCTTTATAACACTGTCCGATAGGGCGTGTCCTCTGCTGTTCGTGACGAGGTAGCGATGCTATCTTCCGCAGCAAGCAGCGCACAAAAACGTCGATGTTCGGTAGTGAAATACCAGATCGGGTCACAGCTTCATATCTGCAATAGCAGAATACACTTCCTCGAACGGTGCTCTGCCGGTGCCGGTGCCGCTGACAGTGTGGCAGCCGATGGAAGCTGACCTTCATTTATAGCACTGTTCGATGGGGCGTGTCCGCTGCCGTTAGTGACGAGGTAGCGATTCTATATTCCGCAGCAAGCAGCGCACAAAAACGTCGATATTCGATAGTGAAATGCCATATCGGGTCACAGCTTCATATCTGCAATAGCAGAAAACACTTCCTCGAACGGTGCTCTGCCGGTGCCGGTGCCGCTGACATTGTGACAGCAGACAGAAGCTGGCCTTCATTTATAGCACTGTTCGATGGGGCGTATCCACTGCCGTTCGTGACGCGGTAGGGATGCTATCTTCCGCAGCAAGCTGCGCACAAAAACGTCGATGTTCGATAGTGAAATGCCAAATCTGGTCACAGCTTCATATCTGCAATAGCAGAAAACACTTCTTAGGACGGTGCTCTGCAGGTGCCGCTGACAGTGTGACAGCCGATGGAAGCTGGCCTTCATTTATAGCACTGTCCGAAGGGGCGCGTCCACTGCCGTTAGTGACGAGGTATCGATGCAATCTGCAGCAGCAAGCAGCGCACAAAAGCCAGGATGTTCGATAGTGAAATGCTAGATCGGGTCACAGCTTCATATCTGCAATAGCAGAAAACATTTCTTAGAACGGTGCTCTGCCGGTGCCGGTGCCGCTGACAGTGTGGCAGCCGATGGAAGCTGGCCTTCATTTATAGCACTGTTCGACTGGGCGTGTCCGCTGCCGTTCGTGACGGTGTAGCAATGCTATCTTCCGCAGCAAGCAGCGCACAAAAACGTCGATGTTCGGTAGAGAAATGCCAGATCTGGTCACAGCTTCATATCTGCAATAGCAGAAAACACTTATTAGAACGGTGCTCTGCCGGTGCCTGTGCCGCTGACAGTGTGGCAGCAGATGGAAGCTGGCCTTATTTTATTGCACTGTTCGATGGGGCGTGTCCGCTGCCGTTCGTGACGATGTTGCAATGCTATCTTCCGCAGCAAGCAGCGCACAAAAACGTCGATGTTCGGTAGAGAAATGCCAGATCTGGTCACAGCTTCATATCTGCAATAACATAAAACACTTCTTAGAACGGTGCTCTGCGGTGCCGGTGCCGCTGACAGTTTGGAAGCCGATGGAAGCTGGCCTTCATTTATTGCACTCTTCGATGGGGCGTGTCCGCTGCCGTTCGTGACGACGTATCGATGCTATCTGCCGCAGCAAGCAGCGCACGAAAGCCTCGATATTCGATAGTGAAACTCCTGATCGGGTCACACCTTCATATCTGCAATAGCAGAAAATATTTCTTAGAACTGTGCTCTGTCGGTGCCGTTGCACTTACAGCGTGACAGCCGATGGGAGCTGGCCTTCCTATATAGCACTCTCCGATGGGACGTGTACGCTGCCGTTCGTGACGAGGTAGCGATGCTATCTTCCGCAGCAAGCAGCGCACAAAAACGTCGATGTTCGGTAGTGAAATACCAGATCGGGTCACAGCTTCATATCTGCAATAGCAGAAAACCCTTCTTAGAACAGTGCTCTGCCGGTGCCGCTGCCGCTGACAGTGCGGCAGCCGATAGAAGCTGACCTTCATTTATAGCACTCTTCGATGGGGCGTGTCCGCTGCCGTTCGTGACGTTGTAGCAATGCTAATCTTCCGTAGCAAGCAGCGCACAAAAACATCGATATTCGGTAGGGAAATGCCAGATCTGGTCACAGCTTCATATCTGCAATAGCCGAAAACACTACTTAGAACGGTGCTCTGCCGGTGCCGCTGACAGTTTGACGGCCGATAGAAGCTGGCCTTCATTTAGAGCACTGTCCGAAGTGGCGTGTCTGCTTCCGTTAGTGACGAGGTAGCGATGCTATCTTCCGCAGCAAGCAGCGCACAAAAACGTCGATATTCGATACTGAAATGCCAGATCGGGTCACAGCTTCATATCTGCAATAGCAGAAAACACTTCTTAGAACGGTGCTCGGCCGGTGCCGGTGCCGCTGACAGTGTGACAGCCGATGGAAGCTGGACTTCATTTATAGCACTGTTCGATGGGACGTGTCCGCTGCCGTTCGTGACGAGGTAGGGGTGCTATCTTCCGCAGCAAGCACGCAAGAAAACGTCGATGTTCGATAGTGAAATGCCAGATCGGGTCACAGCTTGATATCTGCAATAGCAGAAAACATTTCTTAGAAGGGTGCTCTGCCGGTGCCGGTGCGGCTGACAGTGTGGCAGCCGATGGAAGCTGGGGCGTGTTGTCGGGCAAGTTGGCTTTGCATGATATAGAAGAAGTTAGCGCAAAACTTAGACGAAGACAGAGAAGAAACACACAAGACGACAGACGAGCGCTTCATTTATAGCACTGTTCGACTGGGCGTGTCCGCTGCCGTTCGTGACGGTGTGGCAATGCTATCTTCCGCAGCAAGCAGCGCACAAAAACGTCGATGTTCGGTAGGGAAATGCCAGATCTTGTCACAGCTTCATATCTGCAATAGCAGAAAACACTTCTTAGAACGGTGCTCTGCCGGTGCCGGTGCCGCTGACAGTGTGGCAGCCGATGGAAGCTGGCCTTCATTTATAGCACTGTTCGACTGGGCGTGTCCGCTGCCGTTCGTGACGGTGTAGCAATGCTATCTTCCGCAGCAAGCAGCGCACAAAAACGTCGATGTTCGGTGAATAAATTCCAAATCTGGTCACAGCTTCATATCTGCAATAGCAGAAAACACTTCTTAGAACGGTGCTCTGCCGGTGCCGGTGCCGGTGCCGCTGACAGTGTGGCAGCCGATGGAAGCTGGCCTCCCTTTATAACACTGTTCGATGGGGCGTGTCCGCTGCCGTTAGTGACGAGGTAGCGATGCTATCTTCCGCAGCAAGCAACGCACAAAAACGTCGATGTTCGGTAGTGAAATGCAAGATCGGGTCACAGCTTCATATCTGCAAAAGCAGAAAACACTTCTTAGAACGGTGCCCTGCCGGTGCCGGTGCCGCTGACAGTCTGACAGCCGATGGAAGCTGGCCTTCCTTTATAACACTGTCCGATAGGGCGTGTCCTCTGCTGTTCGTGACGAGGTAGCGATGCTATCTTCCGCAGCAAGCAGCGCACAAAAACGTCGATGTTCGGTAGTGAAATACCAGATCGGGTCACAGCTTCATATCTGCAATAGCAGAAAACACTTCCTCGAACGGTGCTCTGCCGGTGCCGGTGCCGCTGACAGTGTGGCAGCCGATGGAAGCTGACCTACATTTATAGCACTGTTCGATGGGGCGTGTCCGCTGCCCTTCGTGACGATGTAGCAATGCTAATCTTCCGCGGCAAGCAGCGCACAAAAACGTCGATGTTCGGTAGGGAAATGCCAGATCTTGTCACAGCTTCATATCTGAAATAGCAGAAAACACTTCTTAGAACGGTGCTCTGCCGGTGCCGCTGACAGTTTGACAGCCGATGCAAGCTGGCCTTCATTTATAGCTCTGTCCGAAGGGGCGTGTCCACTGCCGTTTGTGACGAGGTAGCGATTCTATATTCCGCAGCAAGCAGCGCACAAAACCGTCAATATTCCATAGGGAAATGCCATATCGGGTCACACCTTCATATCTGCAACAGCAGAAAACATTTCTTAGAACGGTGCTCTGCCGGTGCCGGTGCCGCTGACAGTGTGGCAGCCGATGGAAGCTGGCCTTCATTTATAGCACTGTTCTACTGGGCGTGTCCGCTGCCGTTCGTGACAGTGTAGCAATGTTATCTTCCGCAGCAAGCAGCGCACAAAAACGTCGATGTTCGGTAGAGAAATGCCAGATCTGGTCACAGCTTCATATCTGCAATAGCAGAAAACGCTTATTAGAACGGTGCTCTGCCGGTGCCGCTGACAGTGTGGCAGCCGATGGAAGCTGGCCTTCATTTATTGCACTTTTCGATGGGGCGTGTCCGCTGCCGTTCGTGACGAGGTAGGGGTGCTATCATCTGCAGCAAGCGCGCACGAAAACGTCGATGTTCGATAGTGAAATGCCAGATCAGGTCATAGCTTCATATCTGCAATAGCAGAAAACACTTCTTAGAACGGTGCGCTGCCGGTGCCGGTGCGGCTGACAGTGTGACAGCCGATGGAAGCTGGCCTTCATTTATAGCACTGTTCGATGGGGCGTATCCACTGCCGTTCGTGACGCGGTAGGGATGCTATCTTCCGCAGCAAGCTGCGCACAAAAACGTCGATGTTCGATAGTGAAATGCCAAATCTGGTCACAGCTTCATATCTGCAATAGCAGAAAACACTTCTTAGAACGGTGCTCTGCAGGTGCCGCTGACAGTGTGACAGCCGATGGAAGCTGGCCTTCATTTATAGCACTGTCCGAAGGGGCGCGTCCACTGCCGTTAGTGACGAGGTATCGATGCCATCTGCAGCAGCAAGCAGCGCACAAAAGCCAGGATGTTCGATAGTGAAATGCTAGATCGGGTCACAGCTTCATATCTGCAATAGCAGAAAACATTTCTTAGAACGGTGCTCTGCCGGTGCCGGTGCCGCTGACAGTGTGGCAGCCGATGGAAGCTGGCCTTCATTTATAGCACTGTTCGACTGGGCGTGTCCGCTGCCGTTCGTGACGGTGTAGCAATGCTATCTTCCGCAGCAAGCAGCGCACAAAAACGTCGATGTTCGGTAGAGAAATGCCAGATCTGGTCACAGCTTCATATCTGCAATAGCAGAAAACACTTATTAGAACGGTGCTCTGCCGGTGCCTGTGCCGCTGACAGTGTGGCAGCAGATGGAAGCTGGCCTTATTTTATTGCACTGTTCGGTGGGGCGTGTCCGTGCCGTTCGTGACGATGTTGCAATGCTATCTTCCGCAGCAAGCAGCGCACAAAAACGTCGATGTTCGGTAGAGAAATGCCAGATCTGGTCACAGCTTCATATCTGCAATAACATAAAACACTTAGAACGGTGCTCTGCCGGTGCCGGTGCCGCTGACAGTTTGGAAGCCGATGGAAGCTGGCCTTCATTTATTGCACTCTTCGATGGGGCGTGTCCGCTGCCGTTCGTGACGACGTATCGATGCTATCTGCCGCAGCAAGCAGCGCACGAAAGCCTCGATATTCGATAGTGAAACTCCTGATCGGGTCACACCTTCATATCTGCAATAGCAGAAAATATTTCTTAGAACTGTGCTCTGTCGGTGCCGTTGCACTTACAGCGTGACAGCCGATGGGAGCTGGCCTTCCTATATAGCACTCTCCGAAGGGACGTGTACGCTGCCGTTCGTGACGAGGTAGCGATGCTATCTTCCGCAGCAAGCAGCGCACAAAAACGTCGATGTTCGGTAGTGAAATACCAGATCGGGTCACAGCTTCATATCTGCAATAGCAGAAAACCCTTCTTAGAACAGTGCTCTGCCGGTGCCGCTGCTGCTGACAGTGCGGCAGCCGATAGAAGCTGACCTTCATTTATAGCACTCTTCGATGGGGCGTGTCCGCTGCCGTTCGTGACGTTGTAGCAATGCTAATCTTCCGTAGCAAGCAGCGCACAAAAACATCGATATTCGGTAGGGAAATGCCAGATCTGGTCACAGCTTCATGTCTGCAATAGCCGAAAACACTACTTAGAACGGTGCTCTGCCGGTGCCGCTGACAGTTTGACGGCCGATAGAAGCTGGCCTTCATTTAGAGCACTGTCCGAAGTGGCGTGTCTGCTTCCGTTAGTGACGAGGTAGCGATGCTATCTTCCGCAGCAAGCAGCGCACAAAAACGACGATATTCGATACTGAAATGCCAGATCGGGTCACAGCTTCATATCTGCAATAGCAGAAAACACTTCTTAGAACGGTGCTCGGCCGGTGCCGGTGCCGCTGACAGTGTGACAGCCGATGGAAGCTGGACTTCATTTATAGCACTGTTCGATGGGACGTGTCCGCTGCCGTTCGTGACGAGGTAGGGGTGCTATCTTCCGCAGCAAGCACGCAAGAAAACGTCGATGTTCGATAGTGAAATGCCAGATCGGGTCACAGCTTGATATCTGCAATAGCAGAAAACATTTCTTAGAAGGGTGCTCTGCCGGTGCCGGTGCGGCTGACAGTGTGGCAGCCGATGGAAGCTGGGGCGTGTTGTCGGGCAAGTTGGCTTTGCATGATATAGAAGAAGTTAGCGCAAAACTTAGACGAAGACAGAGAAGAAACACACAAGACGACAGACGAGCGCTTCATTTATAGCACTGTTCGACTGGGCGTGTCCGCTGCCGTTCGTGACGGTGTGGCAATGCTATCTTCCGCAGCAAGCAGCGCAAAAAAACGTCGATGTTCGGTAGGGAAATGCCAGATCTTGTCACAGCTTCACATCTGCAATAGCAGAAAACACTTCTTAGAACGGTGCTCTGCCGGTGCCGGTGCCGCTGACAGTGTGGCAGCCGATGGAAGCTGGCCTTCATTTATAGCACTGTTCGACTGGGCGTGTCCGCTGCCGTTCGTGACGGTGTAGCAATGCTATCTTCCGCAGCAAGCAGCGCACAAAAACGTCGATGTTCGGTGAATAAATTCCAAATCTGGTCACAGCTTCATATCTGCAATAGCAGAAAACACTTCTTAGAACGGTGCTCTGCCGGTGCCGGTGCCGGTGCCGCTGACAGTGTGGCAGCCGATGGAAGCTGGCCTTCCTTTATAACACTGTTCGATGGGGCGTGTCCGCTGCCGTTAGTGACGAGGTAGCGATGCTATCTTCCGCAGCAAGCAACGCACAAAAACGTCGATGTTCGGTAGTGAAATGCCAGATCGGGTCACAGCTTCATATCTGCAAAAGCAGAAAACACTTCTTAGAACTGTGCCCTGCCGGTGCCGGTGCCGCTGACAGTCTGACAGCCGATGGAAGCTGGCCTTCCTTTATAACACTGTTCGATAGGGCGTGTCCTCTGCTGTTCGTGACGAGGTGCCGATGCTATCTTCCGCAGCAAGCAGCGCACAAAAACGTCGATGTTCGGTAGTGAAATACCAGATCGGGTCACAGCTTCATATCTGCAATAGCAGAAAACACTTCCTCGAACGGTGCTCTGCCGGTGCCGGTGCCGCTGACAGTGTGGCAGCCGATGGAAGCTGACCTACATTTATAGCACTGTTCGATGGGGCGTGTCCGCTGCCCTTCGTGACGATGTAGCAATGCTAATCTTCCGCGGCAAGCAGCGCACAAAAACGTCGATGTTCGGTAGGGAAATGCCAGATCTTGTCACAGCTTCATATCTGAAATAGCAGAAAACACTTCTTAGAACGGTGCTCTGCCGGTGCCGCTGACAGTTTGACAGCCGATGCAAGCTGGCCTTCATTTATAGCTCTGTCCGAAGGGGCGTGTCCACTGCCGTTTGTGACGAGGTAGCGATTCTATATTCCGCAGCAAGCAGCGCACAAAACCGTCAATATTCTATAGGGAAATGCCATATCGGGTCACACCTTCATATCTGCAACAGCAGAAAACATTTCTTAGAACGGTGCTCTGCCGGTGCCGGTGCCGCTGACAGTGTGGCAGCCGATGGAAGCTGGCCTTCATTTATAGCACTGTTCTACTGGGCGTGTCCGCTGCCGTTCGTGACAGTGTAGCAATGTTATCTTCCGCAGCAAGCAGCGCACAAAAACGTCGATGTTCGGTAGAGAAATGCCAGATCTGGTCACAGCTTCATATCTGCAATAGCAGAAAACGCTTATTAAAACGGTGCTCTGCCGGTGCCGCTGACAGTGTGGCAGCCGATGGAAGCTGGCCTTCATTTATTGCACTTTTCGATGGGGCGTGTCCGCTGCCGTTCGTGACGAGGTAGGGGTGCTATCATCTGCAGCAAGCGCGCACGAAAACGTCGATGTTCGATAGTGAAATGCCAGATCAGGTCATAGCTTCATATCTGCAATAGCAGAAAACACTTCTTAGAACGGTGCGCTGCCGGTGCCGGTGCGGCTGACAGTGTGACAGCCGATGGAAGCTGGCCTTCATTTATAGCACTGTTCGATGAAGCGTGTCCGCTGCCGTTCGTAACGAGGTAGCGATCCTATCTTCCGCAGCAAGCAGCGCACAAAAACGTCGATGTTCGATAGTGAAATTCCAGATCTGGTCACAGCTTCACATCTGCAATAGCAGAAAACACTTCTTAGAACGGTGCTCTGCCGCTGAAGCTGACAGTGTGACAGCCGATGGAAGCTGGCCTTCATTTATAGCACTGTCCGAAGGGGCGCGTCCGCTGCCTTTAGCGACGAGGTATCGATGCCATCTGCCGCAGAAAGCAGCGCACAAAAGCCTCGATGTTCGATAGTGAAATGCCAGATCGGGTCACAGCTTCATATCTGCAATAGCAGAAAACATTTCTTAGAACGGTGCTCTGCCGGTGCCGGTGCCGCTGACAGTGTGGCAGCCGATGGAAGCTGGCCTTCATTTATAGCACTGTTAGACGGGGCGTGTCCGCTGCCGTTCGTGACGGTGTAGCAATGCTATCTTCCGCAGCAAGCAGCGCACAAAAACGTCGATGTTCGGTATGGAAACGCCAGCTCTGGTCACAGCATCATATCTGCAATAGCAGGCAACATTTCTTAGAACGGTGCTCTGCCGGTGCCGCTGACAGTGTGAGAACCGATGGAAGCTGGCCTTCATTTATAGCGCTGTCCGAAGGGGCGTGTCCGTTTCCGTTAGTGACGACGTATCGATGCTATCTGCCGCAGCAAGCAGCGCACGAAAGCCTCGATATTCGATAGTGAAACGCCAGATCGGGTCACACCTTCATATCTGCAATAGCAGAAAAGATTTCTTAGAACGGTGCTCTGCCGGTGCCGTTGCGCTTACAGCGTGACAGCCGATGGGAGCTAGCCTTTTTATATAGCACTGTTCGATGGGGCGTGTCCGCTTCCGCTAGTGACGACGTATCGATGCTATCTGCCGCAGCAAGCAGAGCACAAAAGCCTCGATATTCGATAGTGAAACGCCAGATCTGGTCACAGATTCATATCTGCAATAGCAGAAAACATTTCTTAGAATGGTGTTCTGCCGGTGCCGGTGCCGCTGACAGTGTGGCAGCCGATGGAAGCTGGCCTTCATTTATTGCACTCTTCGATGGGGCGTGTCCGCTGCCGTTCGTGACGACGTATCGATGCTAATCTTCCGTAGCAAGCAGCGCACAAAAACATCCATGTTCGGTAGGGAAATGCCAGATCTGGTCACAGCTTCATATCTGCAATAGCCGAAAACACTACTTAGAACGGTGCTCTGCCGGTGCCGCTGACAGTTTGACAGCCGATAGAAGCTGGCCTTCATTTAGAGCACTGTCCGAAGGGGCGTGTCCGCTTCCGTTAGTGACGAGGCAGCGATGCTATCTTCCGCAGCAAGCAGCGCACAAAAACGTCGATATTCGATAGTGAAATGCCAGATCGGGTCACAGCTTCATATCTGCAATAGCAGAAAACACTTCTAAGAACAGTGCTCGGCCGGTGCCGGTGCCGCTGACAGTGTGACAGCCGATGGAAGCTGGACTTCATTTATAGCACTGTTCGATGGGACGTGTCCACTGCCGTTCTTGACGAGGTAGGGGTGCTATCTTCCGCAGCAAGCACGCAAGAAAACGTCGATGTTCGATAGTGAAATGCCAGATCGGGTCACAGCTTGATATCTGCAATAGCAGAAAACATTTCATAGAAGGGTGCTCTGCCGGTGCCGGTGCCGCTGACAGTGTGGCAGCCGATGGAAGCTGGCCTTCATTTATAGCACTGTTCGACTGGGCGTGTCCGCTGCCGTTCGTGACGGTGTAGCAATGCTATCTTCCGCAGCAAGCAGCGCACAAAAACGTCGATGTTCGGTAGGGAAATGCCAGATCTTGTCACAGCTTCATATCTGCAATAGCAGAAAACACTTCTTAGAACGGTGCTCTGCCGGTGCCGCTGACAGTTTGACAGCCGATGGAAGCTGGCCTTCATTTATAGCTCTGTCCGAAGGGGCGTGTCCGCTGCCGTTAGTGACGAGGTAGTGATTCTATATTCCGCAGCAAGCAGCGCACAAAAACGTCGATATTCGATAGTGAAATGCCATATCGGGTCACAGCTTCATATCTGCAATAGCAGAAAACACTTCCTCGAACGGTGCTCTGCCGGTGCCGGTGCCGCTGACATTGTGACAGCAGACGGAAGCTGGCCTTCATTTATAGCACTGTTCGATGGGGCGTATCCACTGCCGTTCGTGACGCGGTAGCGATGCTATCTTCCGCAGCAAGCTGCGCACAAAAACGTCGATGTTCGATAGTGAAATGTCAAATCTGGTCACAGCTTCATATCTGCAATAGCAGAAAACACTTCTTAAAACGGTGCTCTGCAGGTGCCGCTGACAGTGTGACAGCCGATGGAAGCTGGCCTTCATTTATAGCACTGTCCGAAGGGGCGCGTCCGCTGTCGTTAGTGACGAGGTATCGATGCCATCTGCCGCAGCAAGAAGCGCACAAAAGCCAGGATGTTCGATAGTGAAATGCTAGATCGGGTCACAGCTTCATATCTGCAATAGCAGAAAACATTTCTTAGAACTGTGCTCTGCCGGTGCCGGTGCCCCTGACAGTGTGGCAGCCGATGGAAGCTGGCCTTCATTTATTGCACTGTTCGACTGGGCGTGTCCACTGCCGTTCGTGACGGTGTAGCAATGCTATCTTCCGCAGCAAGCAGCGCACAAAAACGTCGATGTTCGGTAGAGAAATGCCAGACCTGGTCACAGCTTCATATCTGCAATAGCAGAAAACACTTATTAGAACGGTGCTCTGCCGGTGCCGGTGCCGCAGACAGTGTGGCAGCCGATGGAAGCTGGCCTTCATTTATTGCACTTTTCGATGGGACGTGTCCGCTGCCGTTCGTGACGAGGTAGGGGTGCTATCTTCTGCAGCAAGCGCGCACGAAAACGTCGATGTTCGATAGTGAAATGCCAGATCGGGTGATAGCTTCATATCTGCAATAGCAGAAAACACTTCTTAGAACGGTGCGCTGCCGGTGCCGGTGCGGCTGACAGTGTGATCGCCGATGGAAGCTGGCCTTCATTTATAGCACTGTTCGATGAAGCGTGTCCGCTGCCGTTCGTAACGAGGTAGCGATGCTATCTTCCGCAGCAAGCAGCGCACAAAAACGTCGATGTTCGATAGTGAAATGCCAGATCTGGTCACAGCTTCACATCTGCATTAGCAGAAAACACTTCTTAGAACGGTGCTCTGCCGGTGCCGCTGACAGTGTGACAGCCGATTGAAGCTGGCCTTCATTTATAGCACTGTCCGAAGGGGCGCGTCCGCTGCCTTTAGGGACGAGGTATCGATGCCATCTGCCGCAGAAAGCAGCGCGCAAAAGCCTCGATGTTCGATAGTGAAATGCCAGATCGGGTCACAGCTTCATATCTGCAATAGCAGAAAACACTTATTAGAACGGTGCTCTGCCGGTGCCGGTGCCGCAGACAGTGTGGCAGCCGATGGAAGCTGGCCTTCATTTATTGCACTTTTCGATGGGACGTGTCCGCTGCCGTTCGTGACGAGGTAGGGGTGCTATCTTCTGCAGCAAGCGCGCACGAAAACGTCGATGTTCGATAGTGAAATGCCAGATCGGGTGATAGCTTCATATCTGCAATAGCAGAAAACACTTCTTAGAACGGTGCGCTGCCGGTGCCGGTGCGGCTGACAGTGTGATCGCCGATGGAAGCTGGCCTTCATTTATAGCACTGTTCGATGAAGCGTGTCCGCTGCCGTTCGTAACGAGGTAGCGATGCTATCTTCCGCAGCAAGCAGCGCACAAAAACGTCGATGTTCGATAGTGAAATGCCAGATCTGGTCACAGCTTCACATCTGCATTAGCAGAAAACACTTCTTAGAACGGTGCTCTGCCGGTGCCGCTGACAGTGTGACAGCCGATTGAAGCTGGCCTTCATTTATAGCACTGTCCGAAGGGGCGCGTCCGCTGCCTTTAGGGACGAGGTATCGATGCCATCTGCCGCAGAAAGCAGCGCACAAAAGCCTCGATGTTCGATAGTGAAATGCCAGATCGGGTCACAGCTTCATATCTGCAATAGCAGAAAACACTTCTTAGAACGGTGCTCTGCCGGTGCCTGTGCCGCTGACAGTGTGGCAGCAGATGGAAGCTGGCCTTAATTTATTGCACTGTTCGATGGGGTGTGTCCGTTGCCGTTCGTGACGATGTTGCAATGCTATCTTCCGCAGCAAGCAGCCCACAAAAACGTCGATGTTCGGTAGAGAAATGCCAGATCTGGTCACAGCTTCATATCTGCAATAGCATAAAACACTTCTTAGAACGGTGCTCTGCAGGTGCCGGTGCCGCTGACAGTTTGGCAGCCGATGGAAGCTGGCCTTCATTTATTGCACTCTTCGATGGGGCGTGTCCGCTGCCGTTCGTGACGACGTATCGATGCTATCTGCCGCAGTAAACAGCGCACAAAAGCCTCGATATTCGATAGTGAAACTCCAGATCGGGTCACACCTTCATATCTGCTATAGCAGAAAATATTTCTTAGAACGGTGCTCTGCCGGTGCCGTTGCACTTACAGCGTGACAGCCGATGGGAGCTGGCCTTCCTATATAGCACTCTCCGATGGGGCGTGTACGCTGCCGTTCGTGACGAGGTAGCGATGCTATCTTCCGCAGCAAGCAGCGCACAAACACGTTGATGTTCGGTATTGAAATACCAGATCGGGTCACAGCTTCATATCTGCAATAGCAGAAAACCCTTCTTAGAACAGTGCTCTGCCGGTGCCGCTGCTGCTGACAGTGCGGCAGCCGATAGAAGCTGGCCTTCATTTAGAGCACTGTCCGAAGGGGCGTGTCCGCTTCCGTTAGTGACGAGGTAGCGATGCTATCTTCCGCAGCAAGCAGCGCACAAAAACGTCGATATTCGATAGTGAAATGCCAGATCGGGTCACAGCTTCATATCTGCAATAGCAGAAAACACTTCTTAGAACGGTGCTCGGCCTGTGCCGGTGCCGCTGACAGTGTGACAGCCGATGGAAGCTGGACTTTATTTATAGCACTGTTCGATGGGACATGTCCGCTGCCGTTCGTGACGAGGTAGGGGTGCTATCTTCCGCAGCAAGCACGCAAGAAAACGTCGATGTTCGATAGTGAAATGCCAGATCGGGTCACAGCTTGATATCTGCAATAGCAGAAAACATTTCATAGAAGGGTGCTCTGCCGGTTCCGGTGCCGCTGACAGTGTGGCAGCCGATGGAAGCTGGCCTTCATTTATAGCACTGTTCGATGGGGCGTGTCCGCTGCCGTTAGTGACGAGGTAGCGATGCTATCTTCCGCAGCAAGCAACGCACAAAAACGTCGATGTTCGGTAGTGAAATGCCAGATCGGGTCACAGCTTCATATCTTCAAAAGCAGAAAACACTTCTTAGAACGGTGCCCTGCCGGTGCCGGTGCCGCTGACAGTGTGACAGCCGATGGAAGCTGTCCGATAGGGCGTGTCCTCTGCTGTTCGTGACGAGGTGGCGATGCTATCTTCCGCAGCAAGCAGCGCACAAAAACGTCGATGTTCGGTAGTGAAATACCAGATCGGGTCACAGCTTCATATATGCAATAGCAGAAAACACTTCCTCGAACGGTGCTCTGCCGGTGCCGGTGCCGCTGACAGTGTGGCAGCCGATGGAAGGTGACCTACATTTATAGCACTGTTCGATGGGGCGTGTCCGCTGCCGTTCTTGACGATGTAGCAATGCTAATCTTCCGCAGCAAGCAGCGCACAAAAACGTCGATGTTCGGTAGGGAAATGCCAGATCTTGTCACAGCTTCATATCTGCAATAGCAGAAGACACTTCTTAGAACGGTGCTCTGCCTGTGCCGCTGACAGTCTGACAGCCGATTGAAGCTGGCCTTCATTTATAGCACTGTCCGAAGGGGCGCGTCCGCTGCCTTTAGGGACGAGGTATCGATGCCATCTGCCGCAGAAAGCAGCGCACAAAAGCCTCGATGTTCGATAGTGAAATGCCAGATCGGGTCACAGCTTCATATCTGCAATAGCAGAAAACACTTCTTAGAACGGTGCTCTGCCGGTGCCTGTGCCGCTGACAGTGTGACATCAGATGGAAGCTGGCCTTAATTTATTGCACTGTTCGATGGGGCGTGTCCGCTGCCGTTCGTGACGATGTTGCAATGCTATCTTCCGCAGCAAGCAGCGCACAAAAACGTCGATGTTCGGTAGAGAAATGCCAGATCTGGTCACAGCTTCATATCTGCAATAGCATGAAACACTTCTTAGAACGGTGCTCTGCCGGTGCCGCTGACAGTGTGACAGCCGATTGAAGCTGGCCTTCATTTATAGCACTGTCCGAAGGGGCGCGTCCGCTGCCTTTAGGGACGAGGTATCGATGCCATCTGCCGCAGAAAGCAGCGCACAAAAGCCTCGATGTTCGATAGTGAAATGCCAGATCGGGTCACAGCTTCATATCTGCAATAGCAGAAAACACTTCTTAGAACGGTGCTCTGCCGGTGCCTGTGCCGCTGACAGTGTGGCAGCAGATGGAAGCTGGCCTTAATTTATTGCACTGTTCGATGGGGCGTGTCCTCTGCCGTTCGTGACGATGTTGCAATGCTATCTTCCGCAGCAAGCAGCGCACAAAAACGTCGATGTTCGGTAGAGAAATGCCAGATCTGGTCACAGCTTCATATCTGCAATAGCATAAAACACTTCTTAGAACGGTGCTCTGCAGGTGCCGGTGCCGCTGACAGTTTGGCAGCCGATGGAAGCTGGCCTTCATTTATTGCACTCTTCGATGGGGAGTGTCCGCTGCCGTTCGTGACGACGTATCGATGCTATCTGCCGCAGTAAACAGTGCACAAAAGCCTCGATATTCGATAGTGAAACTCCAGATCGGGTCACACCTTCATATCTGCTATAGCAGAAAATATTTCTTAGAACTGTGCTCTGCCGGTGCCGTTGCACTTACAGCGTGACAGCCGATGGGAGCTGGCCTTCCTATATAGCACTCTCCGATGGGGCGTGTACGCTGCCGTTCGTGACGAGGTAGCGATGCTATCTTCCGCAGCAAGCAGCGCACAAACACGTCGATGTTCGGTAGTGAAATACCAGATCGGGTCACAGCTTCATATCTGCAATAACAGAAAACCCTTCTTAGAACAGTGCTCTGCCGGTGCCGCTGCTGCTGACAGTGCGGCAGCCGATAGAAGCTGGCCTTCATTTAGAGCACTGTCCGAAGGGGCGTGTCCGCTTCCGTTAGTGACGAGGTAGCGATGCTATCTTCCGCAGCAAGCAGCGCACAAAAACGTCGATATTCGATAGTGAAATGCCAGATCGGGTCACAGCTTCATATCTGCAATAGCAGAAAACACTTCTTAGAACGGTGCTCGGCCGGTGCCGGTGCCGCTGACAGTGTGATAGCCGATGGAAGCTGGACTTTATTTATAGCACTGTTCGATGGGACATGTCCGCTGCCGTTCGTGACGAGGTAGGGGTGCTATCTTCCGCAGCAAGCACGCAAGAAAACGTCGATGTTCGATAGTGAAATGCCAGGTCGGGTCACAGCTTGATATCTGCAATAGCAGAAAACATTTCTTAGAAGGGTGCTCTGCCGGTTCCGGTGCCGCTGACAGTGTGGCAGCCGATGGAAGCTGGCCTTCATTTATAGCACTGTTCGATGGGGCGTGTCCGCTGCCGTTAGTGACGATGTAGCGATGCTATCTTCCGCAGCAAGCAACGCACAAAAACGTCGATGTTCGGTAGTGAAATGCCAGATCGGGTCACAGCTTCATATCTTCAAAAGCAGAAAACACTTCTTAGAACGGTGCCCTGCCGGTGCCGGTGCCGCTGACAGTGTGACAGCCGATGGAAGCTGCCCGATAGGGCGTGTCCTCTGCTGTTCGTGACGAGGTGGCGATGCTATCTTCCGCAGAAAGCAGCGCACAAAAACGTCGATGTTCGGTAGTGAAATACCAGATCGGGTCACAGCTTCATATATGCAATAGCAGAAAACACTTCCTCGAACGGTGCTCTGCCGGTGCCGGTGCCGCTGACAGTGTGGCAGCCGATGGAAGCTGACCTACATTTAGAGCACTGTTCGATGGGGCGTGTCCGCTGCCGTTCGTGACGATGTAGCAATGCTAATCTTCCGCAGCAAGCAGCGCACAAAAACGTCGATGTTCGGTAGGGAAATGCCAGATCTTATCACAGCTTCATATCTGCAATAGCAGAAGACACTTCTTAGAACGGTGCCCTGCCGGTGCCGCTGACAGTTTGACAGCCGATGCAAGCTGGCCTTCATTTATAGCTCTGTCCGAAGGGGCGTGTCCGCTGCCGTTAGTGACGAGGTAGCGATTCTATATTCCGCAGCAAGCAGCGCACAAAAACGTCAAAATTCCATAGTGAAATGCCATATCGGGTCACACCTTCATATCTGCAATAGCAGAAAACACTTCCTCGAACGGTGCTCTGCCGGTGCCGGTGCCGCTGACATTGTGACAGCCGACGGAAGCTGGCCTTCATTTATAGCACTGTTCGATGACGCGTGTCCACTGCCGTTCGTGACGCGGTAGCGATGCTATCTTCCGCAGCAAGCTGCGCACAAAAACGTCGATGTTCGATAGTGAAATGCCAAATCTGACCACAGCTTCATATCTGCAATAGCAGAAAACACTTCTCAGAACGGTGCTCTGCAGGTGCCACTGACAGTGTGACAGCCGATGGAAGCTGGCCTTCATTTATAGCACTGTCCGAAGGGGCGCGTCCGCTGCCGTTAGTGACGAGGTATCGATGCCATCTGCCGCAGCAAACAGCGCACAAAAACGTCGATGTTCGATAGTGAAATGCTAGATCGGGTCACAGCTTCATATCTGCAATAGCAGAAAACATTTCTTAGAACGGTGCTCTGCCGGTGCCGGTGCCGCTGACAGTGTGGCAGCCGATGGAAGCTGGCCTTCATTTATAGCACTGTTCTACTGGGCGTGTCCGCTGCCGTTCGTGACAGTGTAGCAATGCTATCTTCCGCCGCAAGCAGCGCACAAAAACGTCGATGTTCGGTAGAGAAATGCCAGATCTGGTCACAGCTTCATATCTGCAATAGCAGAAAATGCTTTTAGAACGGTGCTCTGCCGGTGCCGGTGCCGCTGACAGTGTGGCAGCCTTTGGAAGCTGGCCTTCATTTATTGCACTTTTCGATGGGGTGTGTCCGCTGCCGATCGTGACGAGGTAGGGGTGCTATCTTCCGCAGCAAGCACGCAAGAAAACGTCGATGTTCGATAGTGAAATGCCAGATCGGGTCACAGCTTGATATCTGCAATAGCAGAAAACATTTCTTAGAAGGGTGCTCTGCCGGTGCCGGTGCCGCTGACAGTGTGGCAGCCGATAGAAGCTGGCCTTCATTTATAGCGCTGATCGACTGGGCGTGTCCGCTGCCGTTCGTGATGGTGTAGCAATGCTATCTTCCGCAGCAAGCAGCGCACAAAAACGTCGATGTTCGGTGGAGAAATTCCAAATCTGGTCACAGCTTCATATCTGCAATAGCAGAAAACACTTCTTAGAACGGTGCTCTGCCGGTGCCGGTGCCGATGACAGTGTGGCAGCCGATGGAAGCTGGCCTTCCTTTATGACACTGTTCGATGGGGCGTGTCCGCTGCCGTTAGTGACGAGGTAGCGATGCTATCTTCCGCAGCAAGCAACGCACAAAAACGTCGATGTTCGGTAGTGAAATGCCAGATCGGGTCACAGCTTCATATCTGCAAAAGCAGAAAACACTTCTTAGAACGGTGCCCTGCCGGTGCCGGTGCCGCTGACAGTGTGACAGTCGATGGAAGCTGGCCTTCCTTTATAACACTGTCCGATAGGGGCGTGTCCTCTGCTGCTCGTGACGAGGTAGCGATGCTATCTTCCGCAGCAAGCAGCGCACAAAAACGTCGATGTTCGGTAGTGAAACACCAGATCAGGTCACACCTTCATATCTGCAATAGCAGAAAACACTTCCTCGAACGGTGCTCTGCCGGTGCCGGTGCCGCTGACAGTGTGGCAGCCGATGGAAGCTGACCTACATTTATAGCACTGTTCGATGGGGCGTGTCCGCTGCCGTTCGTGACGATGTAGCAATGCTAATCTTCCGCAGCAAGCAGCGCACAAAAACGTCGATGTTCGGTAGGGAAATGCCAGATCTTGTCACAGCTTCATATCTGCAATAGCAGAAAACACTTCTTAGAACGGTGCTCTGCCGGTGCCGCTGACAGTTTGACAGCCGATGCAAGCTGGCATTCATTTATAGCTCTGTCCGAAGGGGCGTGTCCGCTGCCGTTAGTGACGAGGTAGCGATTCTATATTCCGCAGCAAGCAGCGCACAAAAACATCGATATTCCATAGTGAAATACCATATCGGGTCACACCTTCATATCTGCAATAGCAGAAAACACTTCCTCGAACGGTGCTCTGCCGGTGCCGGTGCCGCTGACATTGTTACAGCCGACGGAAGCTGGCCTTCATTTATAGCACTGTTCGATGAGGCGTGTCCACTGGCGTTCGTGACGCGGTAGCGATGCTATCTTCCGCAGCAAGCTGCGCACAAAAACGTCGATGTTCGATAGTGAAATGCCAAATCTGGTCACAGCTTCATATCTGCAATAGCAGAAAACACTTCTCAGAACGGTGCTCTGCAGGTGCCACTGACAGAGTGACAGCCGATGGAAGCTGGCCTTCATTTATAGCACTGTCCGAAGGGGCGCGTCCGCTGCCGTTAGTGACGAGGTATCGATGCCATCTGCCGCAGCAAACAGCGCACAAAAACGTCGATGTTCGATAGTGAAATGCTAGATCGGGTCACAGCTTCATATCTGCAATAGCAGAAAACATTTCTTAGAACGGTGCTCTGCCGGTGCCGGTGCCGCTGACAGTGTGGCAGCCGATGGAAGCTGGCCTTCATTTATAGCACTGTTCTACTGGGCGTGTCCGCTGCCGTTCGTGACAGTGTAGCAATGCTATCTTCCGCCGCAAGCAGCGCACAAAAACGTCGATGTTCGGTAGAGAAATGCCAGATCTGGTCACAGCTTCATATCTGCAACAGCAGAAAATGCTTATTAGAACGGTGCTCTGCCGGTGCCGGTGCCGCTGACAGTGTGGCAGCCGATGGAAGCTGGCCTTCATTTATTGCACTTTTCGATGGGGAGTGTCCGCTGCCGTTCGTGACGAGGTAGGGGTGCTATCTTCCGCAGCAAGCACGCAAGAAAACGTCGATGTTCGATAGTGAAATGCCAGATCGGGTCACAGCTTGATATCTGCAATAGCAGAAAACATTTCTTAGAAGGGTGCTCTGCCGGTGCCGCTGACAGTGTGGCAGCCGATGGAAGCTGGCCTTCATTTATAGCGCTGTTCGACTGGGCGTGTCCGCTGCCGTTCGTGACGGTGTAGCAATGCTATCTTCCGCAGCAAGCAGCGCACAAAAACGTCGATGTTCGGTGGAGAAATTCCAAATCTGGTCACAGCTTCATATCTGCAATAGCAGAAAACACTTCTCAGAACGGTGCTCTGCAGGTGCCGCTGACAGTGTGGCAGCCGATGGAAGCTGGCCTTCCTTTATAACACTGTTCCATGGGGCGTGTCCGCTGCCGTTAGTGACGAGGTAGCGATGCTATCTTCCGCAGCAAGCAACGCACAAAAACGTCGATGTTCGGTAGTGAAATGCCAGATCGGGTCACAGCTTCATATCTGCAAAAGCAGAAAACACTTCTTAGAACGGTGCCCTGCCGGTGCCGGTGCCGCTGACAGTGTGACAGTCGATGGAAGCTGGCCTTCCTTTATAACACTGTCCGATAGGGCGTGTCCTCTGCTGCTCGTGACGAGGTAGCGATGCTATCTTCCGCAGCAAGCAGCGCACAAAAACGTCGATGTTCGGTAGTGAAACACCAGATCAGGTCACACCTTCATATCTGCAATAGCAGAAAACACTTCCTCGAACGGTGCTCTGCCGGTGCCGGTGCCGCTGACAGTGTGGCAGCCGATGGAAGCTGACCTACATTTATAGCACTGTTCGATGGGGCGTGTCCGCTGCCGTTCGTGACGATGTAGCAATGCTAATCTTCCGCAGCAAGCAGCGCACAAAAACGTCGATGTTCGGTAGGGAAATGCCAGATCTTGTCACAGCTTCATATCTGCAATAGCAGAAAACACTTCTTAGAACGGTGCTCTGCCGGTGCCGCTGACAGTTTGACAGCCGATGCAAGCTGGCATTCATTTATAGCTCTGTCCGAAGGGGCGTGTCCGCTGCCGTTAGTGACGAGGTAGCGATTCTATATTCCGCAGCAAGCAGCGCACAAAAACATCGATATTCCATAGTGAAATACCATATCGGGTCACACCTTCATATCTGCAATAGCAGAAAACACTTCCTCGAACGGTGCTCTGCCGGTGCCGGTGCCGCTGACATTGTTACAGCCGACGGAAGCTGGCCTTCATTTATAGCACTGTTCGATGAGGCGTGTCCACTGGCGTTCGTGACGCGGTAGCGATGCTATCTTCCGCAGCAAGCTGCGCACAAAAACGTCGATGTTCGATAGTGAAATGCCAAATCTGGTCACAGCTTCATATCTGCAATAGCAGAAAACACTTCTCAGAACGGTGCTCTGCAGGTGCCACTGACAGAGTGACAGCCGATGGAAGCTGGCCTTCATTTATAGCACTGTCCGAAGGGGCGCGTCCGCTGCCGTTAGTGACGAGGTATCGATGCCATCTGCCGCAGCAAACAGCGCACAAAAACGTCGATGTTCGATAGTGAAATGCTAGATCGGGTCACAGCTTCATATCTGCAATAGCAGAAAACATTTCTTAGAACGGTGCTCTGCCGGTGCCGGTGCCGCTGACAGTGTGGCAGCCGATGGAAGCTGGCCTTCATTTATAGCACTGTTCTACTGGGCGTGTCCGCTGCCGTTCGTGACAGTGTAGCAATGCTATCTTCCGCCGCAAGCAGCGCACAAAAACGTCGATGTTCGGTAGAGAAATGCCAGATCTGGTCACAGCTTCATATCTGCAACAGCAGAAAATGCTTATTAGAACGGTGCTCTGCCGGTGCCGGTGCCGCTGACAGTGTGGCAGCCGATGGAAGCTGGCCTTCATTTATTGCACTTTTCGATGGGGAGTGTCCGCTGCCGTTCGTGACGAGGTAGGGGTGCTATCTTCCGCAGCAAGCACGCAAGAAAACGTCGATGTTCGATAGTGAAATGCCAGATCGGGTCACAGCTTGATATCTGCAATAGCAGAAAACATTTCTTAGAAGGGTGCTCTGCCGGTGCCGCTGACAGTGTGGCAGCCGATGGAAGCTGGCCTTCATTTATAGCGCTGTTCGACTGGGCGTGTCCGCTGCCGTTCGTGACGGTGTAGCAATGCTATCTTCCGCAGCAAGCAGCGCACAAAAACGTCGATGTTCGGTGGAGAAATTCCAAATCTGGTCACAGCTTCATATCTGCAATAGCAGAAAACACTTCTCAGAACGGTGCTCTGCAGGTGCCGCTGACAGTGTGGCAGCCGATGGAAGCTGGCCTTCCTTTATAACACTGTTCCATGGGGCGTGTCCGCTGCCGTTAGTGACGAGGTAGCGATGCTATCTTCCGCAGCAAGCAACGCACAAAAACGTCGATGTTCGGTAGTGAAATGCCAGATCGGGTCACAGCTTCATATCTGCAAAAGCAGAAAACACTTCTTAGAACGGTGTCCTGCAGGTGCCGGTGCCGCTGACAGTGTGACAGTCGATGGAAGCTGGCCTTCCTTTATAACACTGTCCGATAGGGCGTGTCCTCTGCTGCTCGTGACGATGTAGCAATGCTAATCTTCCGCAGCAAGCAGCGCACAAAAACGTCGATGTTCGGTAGGGAAATGCCAGATCTTGTCACAGCTTCATATCTGCAATAGCAGAAAACACTTCTTAGAACGGTGCTCTGCCGGTGCCGCTGACAGTTTGACAGCCGATGCAAGCTGGCATTCATTTATAGCTCTGTCCGAAGGGGCGTGTCCGCTGCCGTTAGTGACGAGGTAGCGATTCTATATTCCGCAGCAAGCAGCGCACAAAAACATCGATATTCCATAGTGAAATACCATATCGGGTCACACCTTCATATCTGCAATAGCAGAAAACACTTCCTCGAACGGTGCTCTGCCGGTGCCGGTGCCGCTGACATTGTTACAGCCGACGGAAGCTGGCCTTCATTTATAGCACTGTTCGATGAGGCGTGTCCACTGGCGTTCGTGACGCGGTAGCGATGCTATCTTCCGCAGCAAGCTGCGCACAAAAACGTCGATGTTCGATAGTGAAATGCCAAATCTGGTCACAGCTTCATATCTGCAATAGCAGAAAACACTTCTCAGAACGGTGCTCTGCAGGTGCCACTGACAGAGTGACAGCCGATGGAAGCTGGCCTTCATTTATAGCACTGTCCGAAGGGGCGCGTCCGCTGCCGTTAGTGACGAGGTATCGATGCCATCTGCCGCAGCAAACAGCGCACAAAAACGTCGATGTTCGATAGTGAAATGCTAGATCGGGTCACAGCTTCATATCTGCAATAGCAGAAAACATTTCTTAGAACGGTGCTCTGCCGGTGCCGGTGCCGCTGACAGTGTGGCAGCCGATGGAAGCTGGCCTTCATTTATAGCACTGTTCTACTGGGCGTGTCCGCTGCCGTTCGTGACAGTGTAGCAATGCTATCTTCCGCCGCAAGCAGCGCACAAAAACGTCGATGTTCGGTAGAGAAATGCCAGATCTGGTCACAGCTTCATATCTGCAACAGCAGAAAATGCTTATTAGAACGGTGCTCTGCCGGTGCCGGTGCCGCTGACAGTGTGGCAGCCGATGGAAGCTGGCCTTCATTTATTGCACTTTTCGATGGGGAGTGTCCGCTGCCGTTCGTGACGAGGTAGGGGTGCTATCTTCCGCAGCAAGCACGCAAGAAAACGTCGATGTTCGATAGTGAAATGCCAGATCGGGTCACAGCTTGATATCTGCAATAGCAGAAAACATTTCTTAGAAGGGTGCTCTGCCGGTGCCGCTGACAGTGTGGCAGCCGATGGAAGCTGGCCTTCATTTATAGCGCTGTTCGACTGGGCGTGTCCGCTGCCGTTCGTGACGGTGTAGCAATGCTATCTTCCGCAGCAAGCAGCGCACAAAAACGTCGATGTTCGGTGGAGAAATTCCAAATCTGGTCACAGCTTCATATCTGCAATAGCAGAAAACACTTCTCAGAACGGTGCTCTGCAGGTGCCGCTGACAGTGTGGCAGCCGATGGAAGCTGGCCTTCCTTTATAACACTGTTCCATGGGGCGTGTCCGCTGCCGTTAGTGACGAGGTAGCGATGCTATCTTCCGCAGCAAGCAACGCACAAAAACGTCGATGTTCGGTAGTGAAATGCCAGATCGGGTCACAGCTTCATATCTGCAAAAGCAGAAAACACTTCTTAGAACGGTGTCCTGCAGGTGCCGGTGCCGCTGACAGTGTGACAGTCGATGGAAGCTGGCCTTCCTTTATAACACTGTCCGATAGGGCGTGTCCTCTGCTGCTCGTGACGAGGTAGCGATGCTATCTTCCGCAGCAAGCAGCGCACAAAAACGTTGATGTTCGGTAGTGAAATACCAGATCGGGTCACAGCTTCATATCTGCAATAGCAGAAAACACTTCCTCGAACGGTGCTCTGCCGGTGCCGGTGCCGCTGACAGTGTGGCAGTCAATGGAAGCTGACCTACATTTATAGCACTGTTCGATGGGGCGTGTCCGCTGCCGTTCGTGACGATGTAGCAATGCTAATCTTCCGCAGCAAGCAGCGCACAAAAACGTCGATGTTCGGTAGGGAAATGCCAGATCTTGTCACAGCTTCATATCTGCAATAGCAGAAAACACTTCTTAGAACGGTGCTCTGCCGGTGCCGCCGACAGTTTGACAGCCGATGCAAGCTGGCCTTCATTTATAGCTCTGTCCGAAGGGGCGTGTCCGCTGCCGTTAGTGACGAGGTAGCGATTCTATATTCCGCAGCAAGCAGCGCAAAAAAACATCGATATTCCATAGTGAAATACCATATCGGGTCAAACCTTCATATCTGCAATAGCAGAAAACACTTCCTCGAACGGTGCTCTTCCGGTGCCGGTGCCGCTGACATTTTTACAGCCGACGGAAGCTGGCCTTCATTTATACCACTGTTCGATGAGGCGTGTCCACTGCCGTTCGTGACGCGGTAGCGATGCTATCTTCCGCAGCAAGCTGCGCACAAAAACGTCGATGTTCGATAGTGAAATGCCAAATCTGGTCACAACTTCATATCTGCAATAGCAGAAAACACTTCTCAGAACGGTGCTCTGCAGGTGCCACTGACAGTGTGACAGCCGATGGAAGCTGGCCTTCATTTATAGCACTGTCCGAAGGGGCGCGTCCGCTGCCGTTAGTGACGAGGTATCGATGCCATCTGCCGCAGCAAACAGCGCACAAAAACGTCGATGTTCGATAGTGAAATGCTAGATCGGGTCACAGCTTCATATCTGCAATAGCAGAAAACATTTCTTAGAACGGTGCTCTGCCGGTGCCGGTGCCGCTGACAGTGTGGCAGCCGATGCAAGCTGGCCTTCATTTATAGCACTGTTCTACTGGGCGTGTCCGCTGCCGTTCGTGACAGTGTAGCAATGCTATCTTCCGCCGCAAGCAGCGCACAAAAACGTCGATGTTCGGTAGAGAAATGCCAGATCTGGTCACAGCTTCATATCTGCAATAGCAGAAAATGCTTATTAGAACGGTGCTCTGCCGGTGCTGGTGCCGCTGACAGTGTGGCAGCCGATGGAAGCTGGCCTTCATTTATTGCACTTTTCGATGGGGAGTGTCCGCTGCCGTTCGTGACGAGGTAGGGGTGCTATCTTCCGCAGCAAGCACGCAAGAAAACGTCGATGTTCGATAGTGAAATGCCAGATCGGGTCACAGCTTGATATCTGCAATAGCAGAAAACATTTCTTAGAAGGGTGCTCTGCCGGTGCCGCTGACAGTGTGGCAGCCGATGGAAGCTGGCCTTCATTTATAGCGCTGTTCGACTGGGCGTGTCCGCTGCCGTTAGTGACGAGGTAGCGATGCTATCTTCCGCAGCAAGCAACGCACAAAAACGTCGATGTTCGGTAGTGAAATGCCAGATCGGGTCACAGCTTCATATCTGCAAAAGCAGAAAACACTTCTTAGAACGGTGCCCTGCCGGTGCCGGTGCCGCTGACAGTGTGACAGTCGATGGAAGCTGGCCTTCCTTTATAACACTGTCCGATAGGGCGTGTCCTCTGCTGTTCGTGACGAGGTAGCGATGCTATCTTCCGCAGCAAGCAGCGCACAAAAACGTCGATGTTCGGTAGTGAAATACCAGATCGGGTCACAGCTTCATATCTGCAATAGCAGAAAACACTTCCTCGAACGGTGCTCTGCCGGTGCCGGTGCCGCTGACAGTGTGGTAGCCGATGGAAGCTGACCTACATTTATAGCACTGTTCGATGGGGCGTGTCCGCTGCCGTTCGTGACGCGGTAGCGATGCTATCTTCCGCAGCAAGCTGCGCACAAAAACGTCAATGTTCGATAGTGAAATGCCAAATCTGGTCACAGCTTCATATCTGCAATAGCAGAAAACACTTCTTAGAACGGTGCTCTGCAGGTGCCGCTGACAGTGTGACAGCCGATGGAAGCTGGCCTTCATTTATAGCACTGTCCGAAGGGGCGCGTCCGCTGCCGTTAGTGACGAGGTATCGATGCCTTCTGCCGCAGCAAACAGCGCACAAAAACGTCGATGTTCGGTAGGGAAATGCCAGATCTTGTCACAGCTTCATATCTGCAATAGCAGAAAACACTTCTTAGAACGGTGCTCTGCCGGTGCCGCTGACAGTTTGACAGCCGATGCAAGCTGGCCTTCATTTATAGCTCTGTCCGAAGGGGCGTGTCCGCTGCCGTTAGTGACGAGGTAGCGATTCTATATTCCGCAGCAAGCAGCGCACAAAAACATCGAGATTCCATAGTGAAATACCATATCGGGTCACACCTTCATATCTGCAATAGCAGAAAACACTTCCTCGAACGGTGCTCTGCCGGTGCCGGTGCCGCTGACATTGTGACAGCCGACGGAAGCTGGCCTTCATTTATAGCACTGTTCGATGAGGCGTGTCCACTGCCGTTCGTGACGCGGTAGCGATGCTATCTTCCGCAGCAAGCTGCGCACAAAAACGTCGATGTTCGATAGTGAAATGCCAAATCTGGTCACAGCTTCATATCTGCAATAGCAGAAAACACTTCTTAGAACGGTGCTCTGCAGGTGCCGCTGACAGTGTGACAGCCGATGGAAGCTGGCCTTCATTTATAGCACTGTCCGAAGGGGCGCGTCCGCTGCCGTTAGTGACGAGGTATCGATGCCTTCTGCCGCAGCAAACAGCGCACAAAAACGTCGATGTTTGATAGTGAAATGCTAGATCGGGTCACAGCTTCATATCTGCAATAGCAGAAAACATTTCTTAGAACGGTGCTCTGCCGGTGCCGGTGCCGCTGACAGTGTGGCAGCCGATTCAAGCTGGCCTTCATTTATAGCACTGTTCTACTGGGCGTGTCCGCTGCCGTTCGTGACAGTGTAGCAATGCTATCTTCCGCAGCAAGCAGCGCACAAAAACGTCGATGTTCGGTAGAGAAATGCCAGATCTGGTCACAGCTTCATATCTGCAATAGCAGAAAACGCTTATCAGAACGGTGCTCTGCCGGTGCCGGTGCCGCTGACAGTGTGGCAGCCGATGGAAGCTGGCCTTCATTTATTGCACTTTTCGATGGGGCGTGTCCGCTGCCGTTCGTGACGAGGTAGGGGTGCTATCATCTGCAGCAAGCGCGCACGAAAACGTCGATGTTCGATAGTAAAATGCCAGATCAGGTCATAGCTTCATATCTGCAATAGCAGAAAACACTTCTTAGAACGGTGCGCTGCCGGTGCCGGTGCGGCTGACAGTGTGACAGCCGATGGAAGCTGGCCTTCATTTATAGCGCTGTCCGAAGGGGCGTGTCCGCTTCCGTTAGTGACGAGGTATCGATGCTATCTGCCGCAGCAAGCAGCGCACGAAAGCCTCGATATTCGATAGTGAAACTCCAGATCGGGTCACACCTTCATATCTGCAATAGCAGAAAAGATTTCTTAGAACTGTGCTCTGCCGGTGCCGTTGCGCTTACAGCGTGACAGCCTATGGGAGCTGGCCTTTTTATATAGCGCTCTTCGATGGGGCGTGTCCGCTTCCGTTAGTGACGACGTATCGATGCTGTCTGCCGCAGCAAGCAGCGCACAAAAGCCTCGATATTCGATAGTGAAATACCAGATTGGGTCACAGCTTCATATCTGCAATAGCAGAAAACCCTTCTTAGAACAGTGCTCTGCCGGTGCCGCTGCCGCTGACAGTGCGGCAGCCGATAGAAGCTGACCTTCATTTATAGCACTCTTCGATGGGGCGTGTCCTCTGCCGTTCGTGACGTTGTAGCAATGCTAATCTTCCGTAGCAAGCAGCGCACAAAAACGTCGATGTTCGGTAGGGAAATGCCAGATCTGGTCACAGCTTCATATCTGCAATAGCCGAAAACACTACTTAGAACGGTGCTCTGCCGGTGCCGCTGACAGTTTGACAGCCGATAGAAGCTGGCCTTCATTGAGAGCACTGTCCGAAGGGGCGTGTCCGCTTCCGTTAGTGACGAGGTAGCGATGCTATCTTCCGCAGCAAGCAGCGCACAAAAACGTCGATATTCGATAGTGAAATGCCAGATCGGGTCACAGCTTCATATCTGCAATAGCAGAAAACACTTCTAAGAACGGTGCTCGGCCGGTGCCGGTGCCGCTGACAGTGTGACAGCCGACGGAAGCTGGACTTCATTTATAGCACTGTTCGATGGGACGTGTCCGCTGCCGTTCGTGACGAGGTAGGGGTGCTATCTTCAGCAGCAAGCACGCAAGAAAACGTCGATGTTCGATAGCGAAATGCCAGATCGGGTCACAGCTTGATATCTGCAATAGCAGAAAACATTTCTTAGAAGGGTGCTCTGCCGGTGCCGGTGCCGCTAACAGTGTGGCAGCCGATGGAAGCTGGCCTTCATTTATAGCACTGTTCGACTGGGCGTGTCCGCTGCCGTTCGTGACGGTGTAGCAATGCTATCTTCCGCAGCAAGCAGCGCACAAAAACGTCGATGTTCGATAGTGAAATGCCAGATCTGGTCACAGCTTCACATCTGCAATAGCAGAAAACACTTCTTAGAAGGGTGCTCTGCCGCTGCCGCTGACAGTGTGACAGCCGATAGAAGCTGGCCTTCATTTATAGCACTGTCCGAAGGGGCGTGTCCGCTTCCGTTAGTGACGACGTATCGATGCTATCTGCCGCAGCAAGCAGCGCACGAAAGCCTCGATATTCGATAGTGAAACTCCAGATCGGGTCACACCTTCATATCTGCAATAGCAGAAAAGATTTCTTAGAACTGTGCTCTGCCGGTGCCGTTGCGCTTACAGCGTGACAGCCTATGGGAGCTGGCCTTTTTATATAGCGCTCTTCGATGGGTCGTGTCCGCTTCCGTTAGTGACGACGTATCGATGCTGTCTGCCGCAGCAAGCAGCGCACAAAAGCCTCGATATTCGATAGTGAAATACCAGATCGGGTCACAGCTTCATATCTGCAATAGCAGAAAACCCTTCTTAGAACAGTGCTCTGCCGGTGCCGCTGCCACTGACAGTGCGGCAGCCGATAGAAGCTGACCTTCATTTATAGCACTCTTCGATGGGGCGTGTCCGCTGCCGTTCGTGACGTTGTAGCAATGCTAATCTTCCGTAGCAAGCAGCGCACAAAAACGTCGATGTTCGGTAGGGAAATGCCAGATCTGGTCACAGCTTCATATCTGCAATAGCCGAAAACACTACTTAGAACGGTGCTCTGCCGGTGCCGCTGACAGTTTGACAGCCGATAGAAGCTGGCCTTCATTGAGAGCACTGTCCGAAGGGGCGTGTCCGCTTCCGTTCGTGACGGGGTAGCAATGCTATCTTCCGCAGCAAGCAGCGCATAAAAACATCGATGTTCAGTAGAGAAATGCCAGATCTGGTCCAGCTTCATATCTGCAATAGCAGAAAACACTTCTTAGAACGGTGCTCTGCCGGTGCCGGTGCCGCTGACAGTGTGGCAGCCGATGGAAGCTGGCCTTCATTTATAGCACTGCTCTACTGGGCGTGTCCGCTGCCGTTCGTGGCATTGTAGCAATGCTATTGTCCGCAGCAAGCAGCGCACAAAAACGTCGATGTTCGGTAGGGAAATGCCAGATCTGGTCACAGCTTCATATCTGCAATAGCAGAAAACGCTTATTAGAACGGTGCTCTGCCGGTGCCGGTGCCGCCGACAGTGTGGCAGCCGATGGAAGCTGGCCTTCATTTATTGCACTCTTCGATGGAGCGTGTCCGCTGCCGTTCGTGACGATGTAGCAATGCTATCTTCCGCAGCAAGCAGCGCACAAAAACGTCGATGTTCGGTATGGAAATGCCAGATCTCGTCACAGCTTCATATCTGCAAGAGCAGGCAACATTTCTTAGAACGGTGCTCTGCCGGTGCCGCTGACAGTGTGACAACCGATGGAAGATGGCCTTCATTTTTAGCGCTGTCCGAAGGGGCGTGTCCACTTTCGTTAGTGACGACGTAGCAATGCTATCTTCCGCAGCAAGCAGCGCACAAAAACGTCGATGTTCGGTACAGAAATGCCAAATCTGGTCACAGCTTCATATCTGCAATAGCAGAAAACACTTCTTAGAACGGTGCTCTGCTGGTGCCTGTGCCGCTGAGAATGTGGCAGCAGATGGAAGCTGGCCTTAATTTATTGCACTGTTCGATGGGGCGTGTCCGCTGCCGTTCGTGACGATGTAGCAATGCTATCTTCCGAAGCAAGCAGCGCACAAAAACGTCGATGTTCGGTGGAGAAATGCCAGATCTGGTCACAGCTTCATATCTGCAATAGTAGAAAACATTTCTTAGAACGGTGCCCTTGCGGTGCCGCTACCGCTGACAGTGTGGCAGCCGATGGAAGCTGGCCCTCATTTAAAGCACTGTTAGACTGGGCGTGTCCGCTGCCGTTCGTGACGGTGTAGCAATGCTATCTTCCGCAGCAAGCAGCGCACAAAAACGTCGATGTTCGGTACAGAAATGCCAAATCTGATCACAGCTTCATATCTGCAATAGCAGGCAACATTTCTTAGAACGGTGCTCTGCCGGTGCCGCTGACAGTGTGACAACCGATGGAAGCTGGCCTTCATTTATAGCGCTGTCCGAAGGGGGGTGTCCGCTTCTGTTAGTGACGACGTATCGATGCTATCTGCCGCAGCAAGCAGCGCACGAAAGCCTCGATATTCGATAGTGAAACGCCAGATCGGGTCACACCTTCATATCTGCAATAGCAGAAAAGATTTCTTGGAACGGTGCTCGGCCGGTGCCGGTGCCGCTGACAGTGTGACAGCCGATGGAAGCTGGACTTCATTTATAGCACTGTTCGATGAAACGTGTCCGCTGCCGTTCGTGACGAGGTAGGGGTGCTATCTTCCGCAGCAAGCATGCAAGAAAACGTCGATGTTTGATAGTGAAATGCCAGATCGGGTCACAGCTTGATATCTGCAATAGCAGAAAACATTTCTTAGAAGGGTGCTCTGCCGGTGCCGGTGCCGCTGACAGTGTGGCAGCCGATGGAAGCTGGCCTTCATTTATAGCACTGTTCGACTGGCCGTGTCCGCTGCCGTTCGTGACGGTGTAGCAATGCTATCTTCCGCAGTAAGCAGCGCACAAAAACGTCGATGTTCGGTAGTGAAATGCCAGATCTTGTCACAGCTTCATATCTGCAATAGCAGAAAACACTTCTTAGAACGGTGCTCTGCCGGTGCCGCTGACAGTTTGACAGCCGATGGAAGCTGGCCTTCATTTATAGCTCTGTCCGAAGGGGCGTGTCCGCTGCCGTTAGTAACGAGGTAGCGATTCTATATTCCGCAGCAAGCAGCGCACAAAAACGTCGATATTCGAAAGTGAAATGCTAGATCGGGTCACAGCTTCATATCTGCAATAGCAGAAAACACTTCCTCGAACGGTGCTCTGCCGGTGCCGGTGCCGCTGACAGTGTGGTAGCCGATGGAAGCTGACCTACATTTATAGCACTGTTCGATGGGGCGTGTCCGCTGCCGTTCGTGACGATGTAGCAATGCTAATCTTCCGCAGCAAGCAGCGCACAAAAACGTCGATGTTCGGTAGGGAAATGCCAGATCTTGTCACAGCTTCATATCTGCAATAGCAGAAAACACTTCTTAGAACGGTGCTCTGCCGGTGCCGCTGACAGTTTGACAGCCGATGGAAGCTGGCCTTCATTTATAGCTCTGTCCGAAGGGGCGTGTCCGCTGCCGTTAGTGACGAGGTAGCGATTCTATATTCCGCAGCAAGCAGCGCACAAAAACATCGAGATTCCATAGTGAAATACCATATCGGGTCACACCTTCATATCTGCAATAGCAGAAAACACTTCCTCGAACGGTGCTCTGCCGGTGCCGGTGCCGCTGACATTGTGACAGCCGACGGAAGCTGGCCTTCATTTATAGCACTGTTCGATGAGGCGTGTCCACTGCCGTTCGTGACGCGGTAGCGATGCTATCTTCCGCAGCAAGCTGCGCACAAAAACGTCGATGTTCGATAGTGAAATGCCAAATCTGGTCACAGCTTCATATCTGCAATAGCAGAAAACACTTCTTAGAACGGTGCTCTGCAGGTGCCGCTGACAGTGTGACAGCCGATGGAAGCTGGCCTTCATTTATAGCACTGTCCGAAGGGGCGCGTCCGCTGCCGTTAGTGACGAGGTATCGATGCCTTCTGCCGCAGCAAACAGCGCACAAAAACGTCGATGTTTGATAGTGAAATGCTAGATCGGGTCACAGCTTCATATCTGCAATAGCAGAAAACATTTCTTAGAACGGTGCTCTGCCGGTGCCGGTGCCGCTGACAGTGTGGCAGCCGATGGAAGCTGGCCTTCATTTATAGCACTGTTCTACTGGGCGTGTCCGCTGCCGTTCGTGACAGTGTAGCAATGCTATCTTCCGCAGCAAGCAGCGCACAAAAACGTCGATGTTCGGTAGAGAAATGCCAGATCTGGTCACAGCTTCATATCTGCAATAGCAGAAAACGCTTATCAGAACGGTGCTCTGCCGGTGCCGGTGCCGCTGACAGTGTGGCAGCCGATGGAAGCTGGCCTTCATTTATTGCACTTTTCGATGGGGCGTGTCCGCTGCCGTTCGTGACGAGGTAGGGGTGCTATCATCTGCAGCAAGCGCGCACGAAAACGTCGATGTTCGATAGTAAAATGCCAGATCAGGTCATAGCTTCATATCTGCAATAGCAGAAAACACTTCTTAGAACGGTGCGCTGCCGGTGCCGGTGCGGCTGACAGTGTGACAGCCGATGGAAGCTGGCCTTCATTTATAGCGCTGTCCGAAGGGGCGTGTCCGCTTCCGTTAGTGACGAGGTATCGATGCTATCTGCCGCAGCAAGCAGCGCACGAAAGCCTCGATATTCGATAGTGAAACTCCAGATCGGGTCACACCTTCATATCTGCAATAGCAGAAAAGATTTCTTAGAACTGTGCTCTGCCGGTGCCGTTGCGCTTACAGCGTGACAGCCTATGGGAGCTGGCCTTTTTATATAGCGCTCTTCGATGGGGCGTGTCCGCTTCCGTTAGTGACGACGTATCGATGCTGTCTGCCGCAGCAAGCAGCGCACAAAAGCCTCGATATTCGATAGTGAAATACCAGATCGGGTCACAGCTTCATATCTGCAATAGCAGAAAACCCTTCTTAGAACAGTGCTCTGCCGGTGCCGCTGCCGCTGACAGTGCGGCAGCCGATAGAAGCTGACCTTCATTTATAGCACTCTTCGATGGGGCGTGTCCGCTGCCGTTCGTGACGTTGTAGCAATGCTAATCTTCCGTAGCAAGCAGCGCACAAAAACGTCGATGTTCGGTAGGGAAATGCCAGATCTGGTCACAGCTTCATATCTACAATAGCCGAAAACACTACTTAGAACGGTGCTCTGCCGGTGCCGCTGACAGTTTGACAGCCGATAGAAGCTGGCCTTCATTGAGAGCACTGTCCGAAGGGGCGTGTCCGCTTCCGTTAGTGACGAGGTAGCGATGCTATCTTCCGCAGCAAGCAGCGCACAAAAACGTCGATATTCGATAGTGAAATGCCAGATCGGGTCACAGCTTCATATCTGCAATAGCAGAAAACACTTCTAAGAACGGTGCTCGGCCGGTGCCGGTGCCGCTGACAGTGTGACAGCCGATGGAAGCTGGACTTCATTTATAGCACTGTTCGATGGGACGTGTCCGCTGCCGTTCGTGACGAGGTAGGGGTGCTATCTTCAGCAGCAAGCACGCAAGAAAACGTCGATGTTCGATAGCGAAATGCCAGATCGGGTCACAGCTTGATATCTGCAATAGCAGAAAACATTTCTTAAAAGGGTGCTCTGCCGGTGCCGGTGCCGCTAACAGTGTGGCAGCCGATGGAAGCTGGCCTTCATTTATAGCACTGTTCGACTGGGCGTGTCCGCTGCCGTTCGTGACGGTGTAGCAATGCTATCTTCCGCAGCAAGCAGCGCACAAAAACGTCGATGTTCGATAGTGAAATGCCAGATCTGGTCACAGCTTCACATCTGCAATAGCAGAAAACACTTCTTAGAACGGTGCTCTGCCGCTGCCGCTGACAGTGTGACAGCCGATAGAAGCTGGCCTTCATTTATAGCACTGTCCGAAGGGGCGTGTCCGCTTCCGTTAGTGACGACGTATCGATGCTATCTGCCGCAGCAAGCAGCGCACGAAAGCCTCGATATTCGATAGTGAAACTCCAGATCGGGTCACACCTTCATATCTGCAATAGCAGAAAAGATTTCTTAGAACTGTGCTCTGCCGGTGCCGTTGCGCTTACAGCGTGACAGCCTATGGGAGCTGGCCTTTTTATATAGCGCTCTTCGATGGGTCGTGTCCGCTTCCGTTAGTGACGACGTATCGATGCTGTCTGCCGCAGCAAGCAGCGCACAAAAGCCTCGATATTCGATAGTGAAATACCAGATCGGGTCACAGCTTCATATCTGCAATAGCAGAAAACCCTTCTTAGAACAGTGCTCTGCCGGTGCCGCTGCCGCTGACAGTGCGGCAGCCGATAGAAGCTGACCTTCATTTATAGCACTCTTCGATGGGGCGTGTCCGCTGCCGTTCGTGACGTTGTAGCAATGCTAATCTTCCGTAGCAAGCAGCGCACAAAAACGTCGATGTTCGGTAGGGAAATGCCAGATCTGGTCACAGCTTCATATCTGCAATAGCCAAAAACACTACTTAGAACGGTGCTCTGCCGGTGCCGCTGACAGTTTGACAGCCGATAGAAGCTGGCCTTCATTGAGAGCACTGTCCGAAGGGGCGTGTCCGCTTCCGTTCGTGACGGTGTAGCAATGCTATCTTCCGCAGCAAGCAGCGCATAAAAACATCGATGTTCAGTAGAGAAATGCCAGATCTGGTCCAGCTTCATATCTGCAATAGCAGAAAACACTTCTTAGAACGGTGCTCTGCCGGTGCCGGTGCCGCTGACAGTGTGGCAGCCGATGGAAGCTGGCCTTCATTTATAGCACTGCTCTACTGGGCGTGTCCGCTGCCGTTCGTGGCATTGTAGCAATGCTATTGTCCGCAGCAAGCAGCGCACAAAAACGTCGATGTTCGGTAGAGAAATGCCAGATCTGGTCACAGCTTCATATCTGCAATAGCAGAAAACGCTTATTAGAACGGTGCTCTGCCGGTGCCGGTGCCGCCGACAGTGTGGCAGCCGATGGAAGCTGGCCTTCATTTATTGCACTCTTCGATGGAGCGTGTCCGCTGCCGTTCGTGACGATGTAGCAATGCTATCTTCCGCAGCAAGCAGCGCACAAAAACGTCGATGTTCGGTATGGAAATGCCAGATCTCGTCACAGCTTCATATCTGCAATAGCAGGCAACATTTCTTAGAACGGTGCTCTGCCGGTGCCGCTGACAGTGTGACAACCGATGGAAGCTGGCCTTCATTTATAGCGCTGTCCGAAGGGGCGTGTCCACTTTCGTTAGTGACGACGTAGCAATGCTATCTTCCGCAGCAAGCAGCGCACAAAAACGTCGATGTTCGGTACAGAAATGCCAAATCTGGTCACAGCTTCATATCTGCAATAGCAGAAAACACTTCTTAGAACGGTGCTCTGCCGGTGCCTGTGCCGCTGAGACTGTGGCAGCAGATGGAAGCTGGCCTTAATTTATTGCACTGTTCGATGGGGCGTGTCCGCTGCCGTTCGTGACGATGTAGCAATGCTATCTTCCGAAGCAAGCAGCGCACAAAAACGTCGATGTTCGGTGGAGAAATGCCAGATCTGGTCACAGCTTCATATCTGCAATAGTAGAAAACATTTCTTAGAACGGTGCCCTTGCGGTGCCGCTGCCGCTGACAGTGTGGCAGCCGATGGAAGCTGGCCCTCATTTAAAGCACTGTTAGACTGGGCGTGTCCGCTGCCGTTCGTGACGGTGTAGCAATGCTATCTTCCGCAGCAAGCAGCGCACAAAAACGTCGATGTTCGGTACAGAAATGCCAAATCTGATCACAGCTTCATATCTGCAATAGCAGGCAACATTTCTTAGAACGGTGCTCTGCCGGTGCCGCTGACAGTGTGACAACCGATGGAAGCTGGCCTTCATTTATAGCGCTGTCCGAAGGGGGGTGTCCGCTTCTGTTAGTGACGACGTATCGATGCTATCTGCCGCAGCAAGCAGCGCACGAAAGCCTCGATATTCGATAGTGAAACGCCAGATCGGGTCACACCTTCATATCTGCAATAGCAGAAAAGATTTCTTGGAACGGTGCTCGGCCGGTGCCGGTGCCGCTGACATTGTGACAGCCGATGGAAGCTGGACTTCATTTATAGCACTGTTCGATGAAACGTGTCCGCTGCCGTTCGTGACGAGGTAGGGGTGCTATCTTCCGCAGCAAGCATGCAAGAAAACGTCGATGTTTGATAGTGAAATGCCAGATCGGGTCACAGCTTGATATCTGCAATAGCAGAAAACATTTCTTAGAAGGGTGCTCTGCCGGTGCCGGTGCCGCTGACAGTGTGGCAGCCGATGGAAGCTGGCCTTCATTTAGAGCACTGTTCGACTGGGCGTGTCCCCTGCCGTTCGTGACGGTGTAGCAATGCTATCTTCCGCAGCAAGCAGCGCACAAAAACGTCGATGTTCGGTAGTGAAATGCCAGATCTTGTCACAGCTTCATATCTGCAATAGCAGAAAACACTTCTTAGAACGGTGCTCTGCCGGTGCCGCTGACAGTTTGACAGCCGATGGAAGCTGGCCTTCATTTATAGCTCTGTCCGAAGGGGCGTGTCCGCTGCCGTTAGTAACGAGGTAGCGATTCTATATTCCGCAGCAAGCAGCGCACAAAAACGTCGATATTCGAAAGTGAAATGCTAGATCGGGTCACAGCTTCATATCTGCAATAGCAGAAAACATTTCTTAGAACGGTGCTCTGCCGGTGCCGGTGCCGCTGACAGTGTGGCAGCCGATGGAAGCTGGCCTTCATTTATAGCACTGTTCGATGAGGCGTGTCCACTGCCGTTCGTGACGCGGTAGCGATGCTATCTTCCGCAGCAAGCTGCGCACAAAAACGTCGATGTTCGATAGTGGAATGCCAAATCTGGTCACAGCTTCTTATCTGCAATAGCAGAAAACACTTCTTAGAACTGTGCTCTGCAGGTGCCGCTGACAGTGTGACAGCCGATGGAAGCTGGCCTTCATTTATAGCACTGTCCGAAGGGGCGCGTCCGCTGCCGTTAGTGACGAGGTATCGATGCCATCTGCCGCAGCAAACAGCGCACAAAAACGTCGATATTCGAAAGTGAAATGCTAGATCGGGTCACAGCTTCATATCTGCAATAGCAGAAAACATTTCTTAGAACGGTGCTCTGCCGGTGCCGGTGCCGCTGACAGTGTGGCAGCCGATGGAAGCTGGCCTTCATTTATAGCACTGTTCTACTGGGCGCGTCCGCAGCCGTTCGTGACAGTGTAGCAATGCTATCTTCCGCAGCAAGCAGCGCACAAAAACGTCGATGTTCGGTAGAGAAATGCCAGATCTGGTCACAGCTTCATATCTGCAATAGCAGAAAACGCTTATTAGAACGGTTCTCTGCCGGTGCCGGTGCTGCTGACAGTGTGGCAGCCGATGGAAGCTGGCCTTCATTTATTGCACTTTTCGATGGGGCGTGTCCGCTGCCGTTCGTGACGAGGTAGGGGTGCTATCTTCTGCAGCAAGCGCGCACGAAAACGTCGATGTTCGATAGTGAAATGCCAGATCGGGTCATAGCTTCATATCTGCAATAGCAGAAAACACTTCTTAGAACGGTGCGCTGCCGGTGCCGGTGCCGCTGACAGTGTGGCAGCCGATGGAAGCTGGCCTTCATTTATAGCACTGTTCGACTGGGCGTGTCCGCTGCCGCTCGTGACGGTGTAGCAATGCTATCATCCGCAGCAAGCAGCACACAAAAACATCGATGTTCGGTACAGATATGCCAAATCTGGTCACAGCTTCATATCTGCAATAGCAGAAAACACTTCTTAGAACGGTGCTCTGCCGGTGCCTGTGCCGCTGACAGTGTGGCAGCAGATGGAAGCTGGCCTTAATTTATTGCACTGTTCGATTGGGCGTGTCCGCTGCCGTTCGTGACGATGTAGCAATGCTACCTTCCGCAGCAAGCAGCGCACAAAAACGTCGATGTTCGGTATGGAAATGCCAGATCTGGTCACAGCTTCATATCTGCAATAGCAGGCAACATTTCTTAGAACGGTGCTCTGCCGGTGCCGCTGACAGTCTGACAACCGATGGAAGCTGGCCTTCATTTATAGCGCTGTCCGAAGGGGCGTGTCCGCTTCCGTTAGTGACGACGTATCGATGCTATCTGCCGCAGTAAGCAGCGCACGAAAGCCTCGATATTCGATAGTGAAACGCCAGATCGGGTCACACCTTCATATCTGCAATAGCAGAAAAGATTTCTTAGAACGGTGCTCTGCCGGTGCCGTTGCGCTTACAGCGTGACAGCCGATGGGAGCTGACCTTTTTATATAGCACTGTTTGATGGGGTGTGTCCGCTTCCGTTAGTGACGACGTATCGATGCTATCTGCCGCAGAAAGCAGCGCACAAAAGCCTCGATGTTCGATAGTGAAATTCCAGATCGGGTCACAGCTTCATATCTGCAATAGCAGAAAACACTTCTTAGAACGGTGCTCTGCCGGTGCCGCTGACAGTGTCGCAGCCGATGGAAGCTGGCCTTCATTTATTGCACTTTTCAATGGGGGCGTGTCCGCTGCCGTTCGTGACGAGGTAGGGGTGCTATCTTCTGCAGCAAGCGCGCACGAAAACGTCGATGTTCGATAGCGAAATGCCAGATCTGGTCACAGCTTTATATCTGCAATAGTAGAAAACACTTCTTAGAACGGTGCCCTTGCGGTGCCGCTGCCGCTGACAGTGTGGCAGCCGATTGAAGCTGGCCTTCATTTATTGCACTGTCCTAAGGGGCGCGTCCGCTGCCGTTCGTGACGAGGTATCGATGCCATCTGCCGCAGCAAGCAGCGCACAAAAGCCTCGATGTACGATAGTGAAATGCCAGATCGGGTCACAGCTTCATATCTGCAATAGCAGAAAACAACTCTTAGAACGGTGCTCTGCCGGTGGCGGTGCCGCTGACAGTGTGGCAGCCGATGGAAGCTGGCCTTCATTTATCGCACTGTTCGACTGGGCGTGTCCGATGCCGTTCGTGACGATGTAGCAATGCTATCTTCCGCAGCAAGCAGCGCATAAAAACATCGATGTTCAGTAGAGAAATGCCAGATCTGGTCCAGCTTCATATCTGCAATAGCAGAAAACACTTCTTAGAACGGTGCTCTGCCGGTGCCGGTGCCGCTGACAGGGTGGCAGCCGATGGAAGCTGGCCTTCATTTATAGCACTGTTCTACTGGGCGTGTCCGCTGCCGTTCGTGACAGTGTAGCAATGCTATCGTCCGCAGCAAGCAGCGCACAAAAACGTCGATGTTCGGTAGAGAAATGCCAGATCTGGTCACAGCTTCATATCTGCAATAGCAGAAAACACTTCTTAGAACGGTGCTCTGCCGGTGCCGGTGCCGCTGACAGTGTGGCAGCCGATGGAAGCTGGCCTTCATTTATTGCACTTTTCGATGGGGCGTGTCCGCTACCGTGCGTGACGAGGTAGGGGTGCTATCTTCTGCAGCAAGCGCGCACAAAAACGTCGATGTTCGATAGTGAAATGCCAGATCGGGTCATAGCTTCATATCTGCAATAGCAGAAAACACTTCTTAGAACGGTGCGCTGCCGGTGCCGGTGCGGCTGACAGTGTGACAGCCGATGGAAGCTGGCCTTCATTTATAGCACTGTTCGATGAAGCGTGTCCGCTGCCGTTCGTAACGAGGTAGCGATCCTATCTTCCGCAGCAAGCAGCGCACAAAAACGTCGATGTTCGATAGTTAAATGCCAGATCTAGTCACAGCTTCACATCTGCAATAGCAGAAAACACTTCTTAGAACGGTGCTCTGCCGCTGCCGCTGACAGTGTGACAGCCGATAGAAGCTGGCCTTCATTTATAGCACTGTACGAAGGGGCACCTCCGCTGCCTTTAGCGACGAGGTATCGATGCCGTCTGCCGCAGAAAGCAGCGCACAAAAGCCTCGATGTTCGATAGTGAAATGCCAGATCGGGTCACAGCTTCATATCTGCAATAGCAGAAAACATTTCTTAGAACGGTGCTCTGCCGGTGCCGGTGCCGCTGACAGTGTGGCAGCCGATGGAAGCTGGCCTTCATTTATAGCACTGTTAGACTGGGCGTGTCCGCTGCCGTTCGTGACGATGTAGCAATGCTATCTTCCGCAGCAAGCAGCGCACAAAAACGTCGATGTTCGGTACAGAAATGCCAAATCTGGTCACAGCTTCATATCTGCAATAGCAGAAAACACTTCTTAGAACGGTGCTCTGCCGGTGCCTGTGCCGCTGACAGTGTGGCAGCAGATGGAAGCTGGCCTTAATTTATTGCACTGTTCGATATGGCGCGTCCGCTGCCGTTCGTGACGATGTAGCAATACTATCTCCCGCAGCAAGAAGCGCACAAAAACGTCGATGTTCGGTGGAGAAATGCCAGATCTGGTCACAGCTTCATATCTGCAATAGTAGAAAACACTTCTTAGAACGGTACCCTTGCGGTGCCGCTGCCGCTGACAGTGTGGCAGCAGATGGAAGCTGGCCTTAATTTATTGCACTGTTCGATTGGGCGTGTCCGCTGCCGTTCGTGACGATGTAGCAATGCTATCTTCCGCAGCAAGCAGCGCACAAAAACGTCGATGTTCGGTATGGAAATGCCAGATCTGGTCACAGCTTCATATCTGCAATAAAAGGCAACATTTCTTAGAACGGTGCTCTGCCGGTGCCGCTGACAGTCTGACAACCGATGGAAGCTGGCCTTCATTTATAGCGCTGTCCGAAGGGGCGTGTCCGCTTCCGTTAGTGACGACGTATCGATGCTATCTGCCGCAGTAAGCAGCGCACGAAAGCCTCGATATTCGATAGTGAAACGCCAGATCGGGTCACACCTTCATATCTGCAATAGCAGAAAAGATTTCTTAGAACGGTGCTCTGCCGGTGCCGTTGCGCTTACAGCGTGACAGCCGATGGGAGCTGGCCTTTTTATATAGCACTGTTTGATGGGGCGTGTCCGCTTCCGTTAGTGACGACGTATCGATGCTATCTGCCGCAGAAAGCAGCGCACAAAAGCCTCGATGTTCGATAGTGAAATGCCAGATCGGGTCACAGCTTCATATCTGCAATAGCAGAAAACACTTCTTAGAACGGTGCTCTGCCGGTGCCTGTGCCGCTGACAGTGTGGCAGCAGATGGAAGCTGGCCTTAATTTATTGCACTGTTCGATGGGGCGTGTCCGCTGCCGTTTGTGACGATGTAGCAATGCTATCTTCCGCAGCAAGCAGCGCACAAAAACGTCGATGTTCGGTATGGAAATGCCAGCTCTGGTCACAGCTTCATATCTGCAATAGCAGGCAACATTTCTTAGAACGGTGCTCTGCCGGTGCCGCTGACAGTGTGACAACCGATGGAAGCTGGCCTTCATTTATAGCGCTGTCCGAAGGGGCGTGTCCGCTTCCGTTAGTGACGACGTATCGATGCTATCTGCCGCAGCAAGCAGCGCACGAAAGCCTCGATATTCGATAGTGAAACGCCAGATCGGGTCACACCTTCATATCTGCAATAGCAGAAAAGATTTCTTAGAACGGTGCTCTGCCAGTGCCGTTGCGCTTACAGCGTGACAGCCGATGGGAGCTGGCCTTTTTATATAGCACTGTTTGATGGGGCGTGTCCGCTTCCGTTAGTGACGACGTATCGATGCTATCTGCCGCAGAAAGCAGCGCACAAAAGCCTCGATGTTCGATAGTGAAATGCCAGATCGGGTCACAGCTTCATATCTGCAATAGCAGAAAACGCTTATTAGAACGGTGCTCTGCCGGTGCCGGTGCCGCTGACAGTGTCGCAGCCGATGGAAGCTGGCCTTCATTTATTGCACTTTTCGATGGGGCGTGTCCGCTGCCGTTCGTGACGAGGTAGGGGTGCTATCTTCTGCAGCAAGCGCGCACGAAAACGTCGATGTTCGATAGTGAAATGCTAGATCTGGTCACAGCTTTATATCTGCAATAGTAGAAAACACTTCATAGAACGGTGCCCTTGCGGTGCCGCTGCCGCTGACAGTGTGGCAGTCGATGGAAGCTGGCCTTCATTTATTGCACTCTTCGATGGGGCGTGTCCGCTGCCGTTCGTGACGATGTAGCGATGCCATCTTCCACAGCAAGCAGCGCACAAAAACGTCGATGTTCGGTACAGAAATGCCAGATCTGGTCACAGCTTCATATCTGCAATAGCAGAAAACACTTCTTAGAACGGTGCTCTGCCGGTGCCGCTGTCAGTGTGACAGCCGATGGAAGCTGGCCTTCATTTATAGCACTGTCCGAAGGGGCGCGTCCGCTGCCGTTCGTGACGAGGTATCGATGCCATCTGCCGCAGCAAGCAGCGCACAAAAGCCTCGATGTACGATAGTGAAATGCCAGATCGGGTCACAGCTTCATATCTCCAATAGCAGAAAACAACTCTTAGAACGGTGCTCTGCCGGTGGCGGTGCCGCTGACAGTGTGGCAGCCGATGGAAGCTGGCCTTCATTTATCGCACTGTTCGATTGGGCGTGTCCGCTGCCGTTCGTGACGATGTAGCAATGCTATCTTCCGCAGCAAGCAGCGCATAAAAACATCGATGTTCAGTAGAGAAATGCCAGATCTGCTCCAGCTTCATATCTGCAATAGCAGAAAACACTTCTTAGAACGGTGCTCTGCCGGTGCCGGTGCCGCTGACAGTGTGGCAGCCGATGGAAGCTGGCCTTCATTTATTGCACTTTTCGATGGGGCGTGTCCGCTGCCGTGCGTGACGAGGTAGGGGTGCTATCTTCTGCAGCAAGCGCGCACAAAAACGTCGATGTTCGATAGTGAAATGCCAGATCGGGTCATAGCTTCATATCTGCAATAGCAGAAAACACTTCTTAGAACGGTGCGCTGCCGGTGCCGGTGCGGCTGACAGTGTGACAGCCGATGGAAGCTGGCCTTCATTTATAGCACTGTTCGATGAAGCGTGTCCGCTGCCGTTCGTAACGAGGTAGCGATCCTATCTTCCGCAGCAAGCAGCGCACAAAAACGTCGATGTTCGATAGTTAAATGCCAGATCTAGTCACAGCTTCACATCTGCAATAGCAGAAAGCACTTCTTAGAACGGTGCTCTGCCGCTGCCGCTGACAGTGTGACAGCCGATAGAAGCTGGCCTTCATTTATAGCACTGTCCGAAGGGGCACCTCCGCTGCCTTTAGCGACGAGGTATCGATGCCGTCTGCCGCAGAAAGCAGCGCACAAAAGCCTCGATGTTCGATAGTGAAATGCCAGATCGGGACACAGCTTCATATCTGCAATAGCAGAAAACATTTCTTAGAACGGTGCTCTGCCGGTGCCGGTGCCGCTGACAGTGTGGCAGCCGATGGAAGCTGGCCTTCATTTATAGCACTGTTCGATGGGGCGCGTCCGCTGCCGTTCGTGACGATGTAGCAATGCTATCTTCCGCAGCAAGCAGCGCGCAAAAACGTCGATGTTCGGTGGAGAAATGCCAGATCTGGTCACAGCTTCATATCTGCAATAGTAGAAAACACTTCTTAGAACGGTACCCTTGCGGTGCCGCTGCCACTGACAGTGTGGCAGCCGATGGAAGCTGGCCTTCATTTATTGCACCCTTCGATGGAGCGTGTCCTCTGCCGTTCGTGACGATGTAGCAATGCTATCTTCCGCAGCAAGCAGCGCACAAGAACGTCGATGTTCGGCATGGAAATGCCAGATCTGGTCACAGCTTCATATCTGCAATAGCAGGCAACATTTCCTAGAACGGTGCTCTGCCGGTGCCGCTGACAGTGTGACAACCGATCGAAGCTGGCCTTCATTTATAGCGCTGTCCGAAGGGGCGTGTCCGCTTCCGTTAGTGACGACGTATCGATGCTATCTGCCGCAGCAAGCAGCGCACGAAAGCCTCGATATTCGATAGTGAAACGCCAGATCGGGTCACAGCTTCATATCTGCAATAGCAGAAAACACTTCTTAGAACGGTGCTCTGCCGGTGCCTGTGCCGCTGACAGTGTGGCAGCAGATGGAAGCTGGCCTTCGTTTATAGCACTGTTCGATGGGGCGTGTCCGCTGCCGTTAGTGACGAGGTATCGATGCCATCTGCCGCAGCAAACAGCGCACAAAAACGTCGATGTTCGATAGTGAAATGCTAGATCGGGTCACAGCTTCATATCTGCAATAGCAGAAAACATTTCTTAGAACGGTGCTCTGCCGGTGCCGGTGCCGCTGACAGTGTGGCAGCCGATGGAAGCTGGACTTCATTTATAGCACTGTTCTACTGGGCGTGTCCACTGCCGTTCGTGACAGTGTAGCAATGCTATCTTCCGCAGCAAGCAGCGCACAAAAACGTCGATGTTCGGTAGAGAAATGCCAGATCTGGTCACAGCTTCATATCTGCAATAGCAGAAAACACTTCTTAGAACGGTGCTCTGCCGGTGCCTGTGCCGCTGACAGTGTGGCAGCAGATGGAAGCTGGCCTTAATTTATTGCACTGTTCGATGGGGCGCGTCCGCTGCCGTTCGTGACGATGTAGCAATGCTATCTTCCGCAGCAAGCAGCGCGCAAAAACGTCGATGTTCGGTGGAGAAATGCCAGATCTGGTCACAGCTTCATATCTGCAATAGTAGAAAACACTTCTTAGAACGGTACCCTTGCGGTGCCGCTGCCGCTGACAGTGTGGCAGCCGATGGAAGCTGGCCTTCATTTATTGCTCCCTTCGATGGAGCGTGTCCGCTGCCGTTCGTGACGATGTAGCAATGCTATCTTCCGCAGCAAGCAGCGCACAAAAACGTCGATGTTCGGCATGGAAATGCCAGATCTGGTCACAGCTTCATATCTGCAATAGCAGGCAACATTTCCTAGAACGGTGCTCTGCCGGTGCCGCTGACAGTGTGACAACCGATGGAAGCTGGCCTTCATTTATAGCGCTGTCCGAAGGGGCGTGTCCGCTTCCGTTAGTGACGACGTATCGATGCTATCTGCCGCAGCAAGCAGCGCACGAAAGCCTCGATATTCGATAGTGAAACGCCAGATCGGGTCACAGCTTCATATCTGCAATAGCAGAAAACACTTCTTAGAACGGTGCTCTGCCGGTGCCTGTGCCGCTGACAGTGTGGCAGCAGATGGAAGCTGGCCTTCGTTTATAGCACTGTTCGATGGGGCGTGTCCGCTGCCGTTAGTGACGAGGTATCGATGCCATCTGCCGCAGCAAACAGCGCACAAAAACGTCGATGTTCGATAGTGAAATGCTAGATCGGGTCACAGCTTCATATCTGCAATAGCAGAAAACATTTCTTAGAACGGTGCTCTGCCGGTGCCGGTGCCGCTGACAGTGTGGGAGCCGATGGAAGCTGGCCTTCATTTATAGCACTGTTCTACTGGGCGTGTCCGCTGCCGTTAGTGACGAGGTATCGATGCCATCTGCCGCAGCAAACAGCGCACAAAAACGTCGATGTTCGGTACAGAAATGCCAAATCTGGTCACAGCTTCATATCTGCAATAGCAGAAAACATTTCTTAGAACGGTGCTCTGCCGGTGCCGGTGCTGCTGACAGTGTGACAGCCGATGGAAGCTGGCCTTCTTTTATAGCACTGTTCGATGAAGCGTGTCCGCTGCCGTTCGTAACGAGGTAGCGATCCTATCTTCCGCAGCAAGTAGCGCACAAAAACGTCGATGCTCTATAGTGAAATGCCAGATCTGTTCACAGCTTCACATCTGCAATAGCAGAAAACACTTCTTAGAACGGTGCTCTGCCGCTGCCGCTGACAGTGTGACAGCCGATGGAAGCTGGCCTTCATTTATAGCACTGTCCGAAGGGGCGCGTCCGCTGCCTTTAGCGACGAGGTATCGATGCCATCTGCCGCAGAAAGCAGCGCACAAAAGCCTCGATGTTCGATAGTGAAATGCCAGATCGGGTCACAGCTTCATATCTGCAATAGCAGAAAACATTTCTTAGAACGGTGCTCTGCCGGTGCCGGTGCCGCTGACAGTGTGGCAGCCGATGGAAGCTGGCCTTCATTTATTGCACTCTTCGATGGAGCGTGTCCGCTGCCGTTCGTGACGATGTAGCAATGCCATCTTCCGCAGCAAGCAGCGCACAAAAACGTCGATGTTCGGTATGGAAATGCCAGCTCTGGTAACAGCTTCATATCTGCAATAGCAGAAAAGATTTCTTAGAACTGTGCTCTGCCGGTGCCGTTGCGCTTACAGCGTGACAGCCGATGGGAGCTGGCCTTTTTATATAGCACTCTTCGATGGGGCGTGTCCGCTTCCGTTAGTGACGACGTATCGATGCTGTCTGCCGCAGCAAGCAGCGCACAAAAGCCTCGATATTCGATAGTGAAATACCAGATCGGGTCACAGCTTCATATCTGCAATTGCAGAAAACCCTTCTTAGAACAGTGCTCTGCCGGTGCCGCTGCCGCTGACAGTGCGGCAGCCGATAGAAGCTGACCTTCATTTATAGCACTCTTCGATGGGGCGTGTCCGCTGCCGTTCGTGACGTTGTAGCAATGCTAATCTTCCGTAGCAAGCAGCGCACAAAAACATCGATGTTCGGTAGGGAAATGCCAGATCTGGTCACAGCTTCATATCTGCAATAGCCGAAAACACTACTTAGAACGGTGCTCTGCCGGTGCCGCTGACAGTTTGACAGCCGATAGAAGCTGGCCTTCATTTAGAGCACTGTTCGATGGGACGTGTCCGCTGCCGTTCGTGACGAGGTAGGGGTGCTATCTTCCGCAGCAAGCACGCAAGAAAACGTCGATGTTCGATAGCGAAATGCCAGATAGGGTCACAGCTTGATATCTGCAATAGCAGAAAACATTTCTTAGAAGGGTGCTCTGCCGGTGCCGGTGCCGCTGACAGTGTGGCAGCCGATGGAAGCTGGCCTTCATTTATAGCACTGTTCGACTGGGCGTGTCCGCTGCCGTTCGTGACGGTGTAGCAATGCTATCTTCCGCAGCAAGCAGCGCACAAAAACGTCGATGTTCGATAGTGAAATGCCAGATCTGGTCACAGCTTCACATCTGCAATAGCAGAAAACACTTCTTAGAACGGCGCTCTGCCGCTGCAGCTGACAGTGTGACAGCCGATAGAAGCTGGCCTTCATTTATAGCACTGTCCGAAGGGGCGCGTCCGCTGCCTTTAGCGACGAGGTATCAATGCCATCTGCCACAGAAAGCAGCGCACAAAAGCCTCGATGTTCGATAGTGAAATGCCAGATCGGGTCATAGCTTCATATCTGCAATAACAGAAAACACTTCTTAGAACGGTGCGCTGCCGGTGCCGGTGCCGCTGACAGTGTGGCAGCCGATGGAAGCTGGCCTTCATTTATGGCACTGTTCTACTGTGCGTGTCCGTTGCCGTTCGTGACAGTGTAGCAATGCTATCTTCCGCAGCAAGCAGCGCACAAAAACGTCGATGTTCGGTAGAGAAATGCCAGATCTGGTCACAGCTTCATATCTGCAATAGCAGAAAACGCTTATTAGAACGGTGCTCTGCCGGTGCCGGTGCCGCTGACAGTGTGGCAGCCGATGGAAGCTGGCCTTCATTTATAGCACTGTTCTACTGTGCGTGTCCGCTGCCGTTCGTGACAGTGTAGCAATGCTATCTTCCGCAGCAAGCAGCGCACAAAAACGTCGATGTTCGGTAGAGAAATGCCAGATCTGGTCACAGCTTCATATCTGCAATAGCACAAAACGCTTATTAGAACGGTGCTCTGCCGGTGCCGGTGCCGCTGACAGTGTGGCAGCCGATGGAAGCTGGCCTTCATTTATTGCACTTTTCGATGGGGCGTGTCCGCTGCCGTTCGTGACGAGGTAGGGGTGCTATCTTCTGCAGCAAGCGCGCACGAAAACGTCGATGTTCGATAGTGAAATGCCAGATCGGGTCATAGCTTCATATCTGCAATAGCAGAAAACACTTCTTAGAACGGTGCTCTGCCGGTGCCGGTGCCGCTGACAGTGTGGCAGCAGATGGAAGCTGGCCTTAATTTATTGCACTGTTCTACTGTGCGTGTCCGCTGCCGTTCGTGACAGTGTAGCAATGCTATCTTCCGCAGCAAGCAGCGCACAAAAACGTCGATGTTCGGTAGAGAAATGCCAGATCTGGTCACAGCTTCATATCTGCAATAGCAGAAAACGCTTATTAGAATGGTGCTCTGCCGGTGCCGGTGCCGCTGACAGTGTGGCAGCCGATGGAAGCTGGCCTTCATTTATTGCACTTTTCGATGGGGCGTGTCCTCTGCCGTTCGTGACGAGGTAGGGGTGCTATCTTCTGCAGCAAGCGCGCACGAAAACGTCGATGTTCGATAGTGAAATGCCAGATCGGGTCACAGCTTCATATCTGCAATAGCAGGCAACATTTCTTAGAACTGTGCTCTGCCGGTGCCGCTGACAGTCTGACAACCGATGGAAGCTGGCCTTCATTTATAGCGCTGTCCGAAGGGGCGTGTCCGCTTCCGTTAGTGACGACGTATCGATGCTATCTGCCGCAGCAAGCAGCGCACGAAAGCCTCGATATTCGATAGTGAAACGCCAGATCGGGTCACACCTTCATATCTGCAATAGCAGAAAAGATTTCTTAGAACGGTGCTCTGCCGGTGCCGTTGCGCTTACAGCGTGACAGCCGATGGGAGCTTGCCTTTTTATATAGCACTATTTGATGGGGCGTGTCCGCTTCCGTTAGTGACGACGTATCGATGCTATCTGCCGCAGAAAGCAGCGCACAAAAGCCTCGATGTTCGATAGTGAAATGCCAGATCGGTTCACAGCTTCATATCTGCAATAGCAGAAAACACTTCGTAGAACGGTGCTCTGCCGGTGCCTGTGCCGCTGACAGTGTGGCAGCAGATGGAAGCTGGCCTTAATTTATTGCACTGTTCGATGGGGCGTGTCCGCTGCCGTTCGTGACGATGTAGCAATGCTATCTTCCGCAGCAAGCAACGCACAAAAACGTCGATGTTAAGTAGAGAATTGCCAGATCTGGTCACAGCTTCATATCTGCAATAGCAGGCAACATTTCTTAGAACGGTGCTCTGCCGGTGCCGCTGACAGTGTGACAACCGATGGAAGCTGGCCTTCATTTATAGCGCTGTCCGAAGGAGCGTGTCCGCTTCCGTTAGTGACGACGTATCGATGCCATCTGCCGCAGCAAGCAGCGCACAAAAGCCTCGATGTACGATAGTGAAATGCCAGATCGGGTCACAGCTTCATATCTGCAATAGCAGAAAACAACTCTTAGAACGGTGCTCTGCCTGTGGCGGTGCCGCTGACAGTGTGGCAGCCGATGGAAGCCGGCCTTCATTTATCGCACTGTTCGATTGGGCGTGTCCGCTGCCGTTCGTGACGATGTAGCAATGCTATCTTCCGCAGCAAGCAGCGCATAAAAACATCGATGTTCAGTAGAGAAATGCGAGATCTGGTCCAGCTTCATATCTGCAATAGCAGAAAACACTTCTTAGAACGGTGCTCTGCCGGTGCCGGTGCCGCTGACAGTGTGGCAGCCGATGGAAGCTGGCCTTCATTTATAGCACTGTTCTACTGGGCGTGTCCGCTGCCGTTCGTGACAGTGTAGCAATGCTATCGTCCGCAGCAAGCAGCGCACAAAAACGTCGATGTTCGGTAGAGAAATGCCAGATCTGGTCACAGCTTCATATCTGCAATAGCAGAAAACGCTTATTAGAACGGTGCTCTGCCGGTGCCGGTGCCGCTGACAGTGTGGCAGCCGATGGAAGCTGGCCTTCATTTATTGCACTTTTCGATGGGGCGTGTCCGCTGCCGTGCGTGACGAGGTAGGGGTGCTATCTTCTGCAGCAAGCGCGCACAAAAACGTCGATGTTCGATAGTGAAATGCCAGATCGGGTCATAGCTTCATATCTGCAATAGCAGAAAACACTTCTTAGAACGGTGCGCTGCCGGTGCCGGTGCGGCTGACAGTGTGACGGCCGATGGAAGCTGGCCTTCATTTATAGCACTGTGCGATGAAGCGTGTCCGCTGCCGTTCGTAACGAGGTAGCGATCCTATTTTCCGCAGCAAGCAGCGCACAAAAACGTCGATGTTCGATAGTTAAATGCCAGATCTAGTCACAGCTTCACATCTGCAATAGCAGAAAACACTTCTTAGAACGGTGCTCTGCCGCTGCCGCTGACAGTGTGACAGCCGATAGAAGCTGGCCTTCATTTATAGCACTGTCCGAAGGGGCACCTCCGCTGCCTTTAGCGACGAGGTATCGATGCCGTCTGCCGCAGAAAGCAGCGCACAAAAGCCTCGATGTTCGATAGTGAAATGCCAGATCGGGTCACAGCTTCATATCTGCAATAGCAGAAAACATTTCTTAGAACGGTGCTCTGCCGGTTCCGGTGCCGCTGACAGTGTGGCAGCAGATGGAAGCTGGCCTTAATTTATTGCACTGTTCGATGGGGCGCGTCCGCTGCCGTCGTGACGATGTAGCAATGCTATCTTCCGCAGCAAGCAGCGCACAAAAACGTCGACGTTCGGTGGAGAAATGCCAGATCTGGTCACAGCTTCATATCTGCAATAGTAGAAAACACTTCTTAGAAGGGTACCCTTGCGGTGCCGCTGCCGCTGACAGTGTGGCAGCCGATGGAAGCTGGCCTTCATTTATTGCACTGTCCGAAGGGGCACCTCCGCTGCCTTTAGCGACGAGGTATCGATGCCGTCTGCCGCAGAAAGCAGCGCACAAAAGCCTCGATGTTCGATAGTGAAATGCCAGATCGGGTCACAGCTTCATATCTGCAATAGCAGAAAACATTTCTTAGAGCGGTGCGCTGCCGGTGCCGGTGCGGCTGACAGTGTGACGGCCGATGGAAGCTGGCCTTCATTTATAGCACTGTTCGATGAAGCGTGTCCGCTGCCGTTCGTGACGATGTAGCAATGCTATCTTCCGCAGCAAGCAGCGCACAAAAACGTCGATGTTCGGCATGGAAATGCCAGATCTGGTCACAGCTTCATATCTGCAATAGCAGGCAACATTTCCTAGAACGGTGCTCTGCCGGTGCCGCTGACAGTGTGACAACCGATGGAAGCTGGCCTTCATTTATAGCGCTGTCCGAAGGGGCATGTCCGCTTCCGTTAGTGACGACGTATCGATGCTATCTGCCGCAGCAAGCAGCGCACGAAAGCCTCGATATTCGATAGTGAAACGCCAGATCGAGTCACACCTTCATATCTGCAATAGCAGAAAATATTTCTTAGAACGGTGCTCTGCCGGTGCCGTTGCGCTTACAGCGTGACTGCCGATGGGAGCTGGCTTTTTTATATAGCACTGTTTGATGGGGCGTGTCCGCTTCCGTTAGTGACGACGTATCGATGCTATCTGCCGCAGAAAGCAGCGCACAAAAGCCTCGATGTTCGATAGTGAAATGGCAGATCGAGTCACAGCTTCATATCTGCAATAGCAAAAAACACTTCTTAGAACGGTGCTCTGCCGGTGCCTGTGCCGCTGACAGTGTGGCAGCAGATGGAAGCTGGCCTTCGTTTATAGCACTGTTCGATGGGGCGTGTCCGCTGCCGTTATTGACGAGGTAGCGATGCTATCTTCCGCAGCAAGCAGCGCACAAAAACGTCGATATTCGATAGTGAAATGCCATATCTGGTCACAGCTTCATATCTGCAATAGCAGAAAACACTTCCTCAAACGGTGCTCTGCCGGTGCTGGTGCCGCTGTCAGTGTGACAGCCGATGGGAGCTGGCCTTCCTATATAGCACTGTTCGATGGGGCGTGTCCGCTGCCGTTCGTGACGAGGTAGCGATGCCATCTGCCGCAGCAAGCAGCGCACAAAAGCCTCGATGTACGATAGTGAAATGCCAGATCGGGTCACAGCTTCATATCTGCAATAGCAGAAAACACTTCTTAGAACGGTGCTCTGCCGGTGCCTGTGCCGCTGACAGTGTGGCAGCAGATGGAAGCTGGTCTTCGTTTATAGCACTGTTCGATGGGGCGTGTCCGCTGCCGTTTGTGACGAGGTATCGATGCCATCTGCCGCAGCAAACAGCGCACAAAAACGTCGATGTTCGATAGTGAAATGCTAGATCGGGTCACAGCTTCATATCTGCAATAGCAGAAAACATTTCTTAGAACGGTGCTCTGCCGGTGCCGGTGCCGCTGACAGTGTGGCAGGCGATGGAAGCTGGCCTTCATTTATAGCACTGTTCTACTGGGCGTGTCCGTTGCCGTTCGTGACAGTGTAGCAATGCTATCTTCCGCAGCAAGCAGCGCACAAAAACGTCGATGTTCGGTAGAGAAATGCCAGATCTGGTCACAGCTTCATATCTGCAATAGCAGAAAACGCTTATTAGAACGGTGCTCTGCCGGTGCCGGTGCCGCTGACAGTGTGGCAGCCGATGGAAGCTGGCCTTCATTTATTGCACTTTTCGATGGGGCGTGTCCGCTGCCGTTCGTGACGAGGTAGGGGTGCTATCATCTGCAGCAAGCGCGCACGAAAACGTCGATGTTCGATAGTGAAATGCCAGATCAGGTCATAGCTTCATATCTGCAAAAGCAGAAAACACTTCTTAGAACGGTGCGCTGCCGGTGCCGGTGCGGCTGACAGTGTGACAGCCGATGGAAGCTGGCCTTCTTTTATAGCACTGTTCGATGAAGCGTGTCCGCTGCCGTTCGTAACGAGGTAGCGATCCTATCTTCCGCAGCAAGCAGCGCAAAAAACGTCGATGTTCGATAGTGAAATGCCAGATCTGGTCACAGCTTCACATCTGCAATAGCAGAAAACACTTCTTAGAACGGTGCTCTGCCGCTGCCGCTGACAGTGTGACAGCCGATGGAAGCTGGCCTTCATTTATAGCACTGTCCGAAGGGGCGCGTCCGCTGCCTTTAGCGACGAGGTATCGATGCCATCTGCCGCAGAAAGCAGCGCACAAAAGCCTCGATGTTCGATAGTGAAATGCCAGATCGGGTCACAGCTTCATATCTGCAATAGCAGAAAACATTTCTTAGAACGGTGCTCTGCCGGTGCCGGTGCCGCTGACAGTGTGGCAGCCGATGGAAGCTGGCCTTCATATATAGCACTGTTAGACGGGGCGTGTCCGCTGCCGTTCGTGACGGTGTAGCAATGCTATCTTCCGCAGCAAGCAGCGCACAAAAACGTCGATGTTCGTTAGAGAAATGCCAGATCTGGCCACAGCTTCATATCTGCAATAGTAGAAAACACTTCTTAGAACGGTGCCCTTGCGGTGCCGCTGCCGCTGACAGTGTGGCAGCCGATGGAAGCTGGCCTTTATTTATTGCACTCTTCGATGGAGCGTGTCCGCTGCCGTTCGTGACGATATAGCAGTGCCATCTTCCGCAGCAAGCAGCGCACAAAAACGTCGATGTTCGGTATGGAAATGCCAGCTCTGGTCACAGCTTCATATCTGCAATAGCAGGCAACATTTGTTAGAACGGTGCTCTGCCGGTGCCGCTGACAGTGTGACAACCGATGGAAGCTGGCCTTCACTTATAGCGCTGTCCGAACGGGCGTGTCCGCTTCCGTTAGTGACGAGATATCGATGCTACCTGCCGCAGCAAGCAGCGCACGAAAGCCTCGATATTCGATAGTGAAACTCCAGATCGGGTCACACCTTCATATCTGCAATAGCAGAAAAGATTTCTTAGAACTGTGCTCTGCCGGTGCCGTTGCGCTTACAGCGTGACAGCCGATGGGAGCTGGCCTTTTTATATAGCACTCTTCGATGGGGCGTGTCCGCTTCCGTTAGTGACGATGTATTGATGCTGTCTGCCGCAGCAAGCAGCGCACAAAAGCCTCGATATTCGATAGTGAAATACCAGATCGGGTCACAGCTTCATATCTGCAATAGCAGAAAACCCTTCTTAGAACAGTGCTCTGACGGTGCCGCTGCCGCTGACAATGCGGCAGCCGATTGAAGCTGACCTTCATTTATAGCACTCTTCGATGGGGCGTGTCCGCTGCCGTTCGTGACGTTGTAGCAATGCTAATCTTCCGCAGCAAGCAGCGCACAAAAACGTCGATGTTCGGTAGGGAAATGCCAGATATGGTCACAGCTTCATATCTGCAATAGCAGAAAACACTTTTTAGAACGGTGCTCTGACGGTGCCGGTGCCGCTGACAGTGTGACAGCCTATGGGAGCTGGCCTTCCTGTATAGCACTGTCCGATGGGGCGTGTCCGCCGCCGTTAGTGACGTGGTAGCGATGCTATCTTATGGAGCAAGCAGCGCACAAAAACGTCGATGTTCGATAGTGAAATGCCAGATCTGGTCACAGCTTCACATCTGCAATAGCAGAAAACACTTCTTAGAACGGTGCTCTGCCGCTGCCGCTGACAGTGTGACAGCCGATAGAAGCTGGCCTTCATTTATAGCACTGTCCGAAGGGGCGCGTCCGCTGCCTTTAGCGACGAGGTATCGATGCCATCTGCCACAGAAAGCAGCGCACAAAAGCCTGGATGTTCGATAGTGAAATGCCAGATCGGGTGATAGCTTCATATCTGCAATAGCAGAAAACACTTCTTAGAACGGTGCGCTGCCGGTGCCGGTGCCGCTGACAGTGTGGCAGCCGATGGAAGCTGGCCTTCATTTATAGCACTGTTCGACTGGGCGTGTCCGCTGCCGTTCGTGACGGTGCAGCATTGCTATCTTCCGCAGCAAGCAGCGCACAAAAACGTCGATGTTCTTTACAGAAATGCCAAATCTGGTCACAGCTTCATATCTGCAATAGCAGAAAACACTTCTTAGAACGGTGCTCTGCCGGTGCCTGTGCCGCTGACAGTGTGGCAGCAGATGGAAGCTGGCCTTAATTTATTGCACTGTTCGATGGGGCGTGTCCGCTGCCGTTCGTGACGATGTAGCAATGCTATCTTCCGCAGCAAGCAGCGCACAAAAACGTCGATGTTCGGTGGAGAATTGCCAGATCTGGTCACAGCTTCATATCTGCAATAGTAGAAAACACTTCTTAGAACGGTGCCCTTGTGGTCCCGCTGCCGCTGACAGTGTGGCAGCCGATGGAAGCTGGCCTTCATTTATTGCACTCTTCGATGGAGCGTGTCCGCTGCCGTTCGTGACTATGTAGCAATGCTATCTTCCGCATCAAGCAGCGCACAAGAACGTCGATGTTCGGTATGTAAATGCCAGCTCTGGTCACAGCTTCATATCTGCAATAGCAGGCAACATTTCTTAGAACGGTGCTCTGCCGGTGCCGCTGACAGTGTGACAACCGATGGAAGCTGGCCTTCATTTATAGCGCTGTCCGAAGGGGCGTGTCCGCTTCCGTTAGTGACGAGGTATCGATGCTATCTGCCGCAGCAAGCAGCGCACGAAAGCCTCGATATTCGATAGTGAAACTCCAGATCGGGTCACACCTTCATATCTGCAATAGCAGAAAAGATTTCTTAGAACTGTGCTCTGCCGGTGCCGTTGCGATTACAGCGTGACAGCCGATGGGAGCTGGCCTTTTTATATAGCACTCTTCGATGGGGCGTGTCCGCTTCCGTTAGTGACGACGTATCGATGCTGTCTGCCGCAGCAAGCAGCTCACAAAAGCCTCGATATTCGATAGTGAAATACCAGATCGGGTCACAGCTTCATATCTGCAATAGCAGAAAACCCTTCTTAGAACAGTGCTCTGCCGGTGCCGCTGCCGCTGACAGTGCGGCAGCCGATAGAAGCTGACCTTCATTTATAGCACTCTTCGATGGGGCGTGTCCGCTGCCGTTCGTGACGTTGTAGCAATGCTAACCTTCCGTAGCAAGCAGCGCACAAAAACATCGATGTTCGGTAGGGAAATGCCAGATCTGGTCACAGCTTCATATCTGCAATAGCCGAAAACACTACTTAGAACGGTGCTCTGCCGGTGCCGCTGACAGTTTGACAGCCGATAGAAGCTGGCCTTCATTTAGAGCACTGTCCGAAGGGTCGTGTCCGCTTCCGTTAGTGACGAGGTAGCGATGCTATCTTCCGCAGCAAGCAGCGCACAAAAACGTCGATATTCGATAGTGAAATGCCAGATCGGGTCACAGCTTCATATCTGCAATAGCAGAAAACACTTCTAAGAACGGTGCTCGGCCGGTGCCGGTGCCGCTGACAGTGTGACAGCCGATGGAAGCTGGACTTCATTTATAGCACTGTTCGATGGGACGTGTCCGCTGCCGTTCGTGACGAGGTAGGGGTGCTATCTTCCGCAGCAAGCACGCAAGAAAACGTCGATGTTCGATAGCGAAATGCCAGATCGGGTCACAGCTTGATATCTGCAATAGCAGAAAACATTTCTTAGAAGGGTGCTCTGCCGGTGCCGGTGCCGCTGACAGTGTGGCAGCCGATGGAAGCTGGCCTTCATTTATAGCACTGTTCGACTGGGGGTGTCCGCTGCCGTTCGTGACGGTGTAGCAATGCTATCTTCCGCAGCAAGCAGCGCACAAAAACGTCGATGTTCGATAGTGAAATGCCAGATCTGGTCACAGCTTCACATCTGCAATAGCAGAAAACACTTCTTAGAACGGTGCTCTGCCGCTGCCGCTGACAGTGTGACAGCCGATAGAAGCTGGCCTTCAATTATAGCACTGTCCGAAGGGGCGCGTCCGCTGCCTTTAGCGACGAGGTATCGATGCCATCTGCCACAGAAAGCAGCGCACAAAAGCCTCGATGTTCGATAGTGAAATGCCAGATCGGGCCATAGCTTCATATCTGCAATAGCAGAAAACACTTCTTAGAACGGTGCGCTGCCGGTGCCGGTGCCGCTGACAGTGTGGCAGCCGATGGAAGCTGGCCTTCATTTATAGCACTGTTCGGCTGGGCGTGTCCGCTGCCGTTCGTGACGGTGCAGCATTGCTATCTTCCGCAGCAAGCAGCGCACAAAAACGTCGATGTTCGGTACAGAAATGCCAAATCTGGTCACAGCTTCATATCTGCAATAGCAGAAAACACTTCTTAGAACGGTGCTCTGCCGGTGCCTGTGCCGCTGACAGTGTGGCAGCAGATGGAAGCTGGCCTTAATTTATTGCACTGTTCGATGGGGCGTGTCCGCTGCCGTTCGTGACGATGTAGCAATGCTATCTTCCGCAGCAAGCAGCGCACAAAAACGTCGATGTTCGGTGGAGAATTGCCAGATCTGGTCACAGCTTCATATCTGCAATAGTAGAAAACACTTCTTAGAACGGTGCCCTTGCGGTGCCGCTGCCGCTGACAGTGTGGCAGCCGATGGAAGCTGGCCTTCATTTATTGCACTCTTCGATGGAGCGTGTCCGCTGCCGTTCGTGACTATGTAGCAACGCTATCTTCCGCATCAAGCAGCGCACAAAAACGTCGATGTTCGGTATGGAAATGCCAGCTCTGGTCACAACTTCATATCTGCAATAGCAGGCAACATTTCTTAGAACGGTGCTCTGCCGGTGCCGCTGACAGTGTGACAACCCATGGAAGCTGGCCTTCATTTATAGCGCTGTCCGAAGGGGCGTGTCCGCTTCCGTTAGTGACGAGGTATCGATGCTATCTGCCGCAGCAAGCAGCGCACGAAAGCCTCGATATTCGATAGTGAAACTCCAGATCGGGTCACACCTTCATATCTGCAATAGCAGAAAAGATTTCTTAGAACTGTGCTCTGCCGGTGCCGTTGCGATTACAGCGTGACAGCCGATGGGAGCTGGCCTTTTTATAGAGCACTCTTCGATGGGGCGTGTCCGCTTCCGTTAGTGACGACGTATCGATGCTGTCTGCCGCAGCAAGCAGCGCACAAAAGCCTCGATATTCGATAGTGAAATACCAGATCCAGTCACAGCTTCATATCTGCAATAGCAGAAAACCCTACTTAGAACAGTGCTCTGCCGGTGCCGCTGCCGCTGACAGTGCGGCAGCCGATAGAAGCTGACCCTCATTTATAGCACTCTTCGATGGGGCGTGTCCGCTGCCGTTCGTGACGTTGTAGCAATGCTAATCTTCCGTAGCAAGCAGCCCACAAAAACATCGATGTTCGGTAGGGAAATGCCAGATCTGGTCACAGCTTCATATCTGCAATAGCAGAAAACGCTTATTAGAGCGGTGCTCTGCCGGTGCCGGTGCCGCTGACAGTGTGGCAGCCGATGGAAGCTGGCCTTCATTTATTGCACTCTTCGATGGAGCGTGTCCGCTGCCGTTCGTGACGATGTAGCAATGCTATCTTCCGCAGCAAGCAGCGCACAAAAACGTCGATGTTCGGTATGGAAATGCCAGATCTGGTCACAGCTTCATATCTGCAATAGCAGGCAACATTTCTTAGAACGGTGCTCTGCCGGTGCCGCATACAGTGTGACAACCGATGGAAGCTGGCCTTCTTTTATAGCGCTGTCCGAAGGGGCGTGTCCGCTTCCGTTAGTGACGACGTAGCAATGCTATCTTCCGCCGCAAGCAGCGCACAAAAACGTCGATGTTCGGTACAGAAATGCCAAATCTGGTCACAGCTTCATATCTGCAATAGCAGAAAACACTTCTTAGAACGGTGCTCTGCCGGTGCCTGTGCCGCTGAGAATGTGGCAGCAGATGGAAGCTGGCCTTATTTATTGCACTGTTCGATGGGGCGTGTCCGCTGCCGTTCGTGACGATGTAGCAATGCTATCTTCCGCAGCAAGCAGCGCACAAAAACGTCGATGTTCGGTGGAGAAATGCCAGATCTGGTCACAGCTTCATACCTGCAATAGTAGAAAACACTTCTTAGAACGGTGCCCTTGCGGTGCCGCTGCCGCTGACAGTGTGGCAGCCGATGGAAGCTGGCCTTCATTTATAGCACTGTTAGACTGGGCGTGTCCGCTGCCGTTCGTGACGGTGTAGCAATGCTATCTTCCGCAGCAAGCAGCGCACAAAAACGTCGATGTTCGGTACAGAAATGCCAAATCTGGTCACAGCTTCATATCTGCAATAGCAGGCAACATTTCTTAGAACGGTGCTCTGCCGGTGCCGCTGACAGTGTGACAACCGATGGAAGCTGGCCTTCATTTATAGCGCTGTCCGAAGGGGCGTGTCCGCTTCTGTTAGTGACGACGTATCGATGCTATCTGCCGCAGCAAGCAGCGCACGAAAGCCTCGATATTCGATAGTGAAACGCCAGATCGGGTCACACCTTCATATCTGCAATAGCAGAAAAGATTTCTTAGAACGGTGCTCTGCCGGTGCCGTTGCGCTTACAGCGTGACAGCCGATGGGAGCTAGCCTTTTTATATAGCACTGTTCGATGGGGCGTGTCCACTGCCGTTCGTGACGAGGTAGCGATGCTATCTTCCGCAGCAAGCTGCGCACAAAAACGTCGATGTTCGATAGTGGAATGCCAGATCGGGTCACAGCTTGATATCTGCAATAGCAGAAAACATTTCTTAGAAGGGTGCTCTGCCGGTGCCGGTGCCGCTGACAGTGTGGCAGCCGATGGAAGCTGGCCTTCATTTATAGCACTGTTCGACTGGGCGTGTCCGCTGTCGTTCGTGACGGTGTAGCAATGCTATCTTCCGCAGCAAGCAGCGCACAAAAACGTCGATGTTCGGTAGGGAAATGCCAGATCTTGTCACAGCTTCATATCTGCAATAGCAGAAAACACTTCTTAGAACGGTGCTCTGCCGGTGCCGCTGACAGTTTGACAGCCGATGGAAGCTGGCCTTCATTTATAGCTCTGTCCGAAGGGGCGTGTCCGCTGCCGTTAGTAACGAGGTAGCGATTCTATATTCCGCAGCAAGCAGCGGACAAAAACGTCAATATTCCATAGTGAAATGCAATATCTGGTCACACCTTCATATCTGCAATAGCTGAAAACACTTCCTCGAACGGTGCTCTGCCGGTGCCGGTGCCGCTGACATTGTGACAGCCGACGGAAGCTGGCCTTCATTTATAGCACTGTTCGATGAGGCGTGTCCACTGCCGTTCGTGACGCGGTAGCGATGCTATCTTCCGCAGCAAGCTGCGCACAAAAACGTCGATGTTCGATAGTGGAATGCCAAATCTGGTCACAGCTTCTTATCTGCAATAGCAGAAAACACTTCTTAGAACGGTGCTCTGCAGGTGCCGCTGACAGTGTGACAGCCGATGGAAGCTGGCCTTCATTTATAGCACTGTCCGAAGGGGCGTGTCCGCTTCCGTTAGTGACGACGTATCGATGCTATCTGCCGCAGCAAGCAGCGCACGAAAGCCTCGATATTCGAAAGTGAAATGCTAGATCGGGTCACAGCTTCATATCTGCAATAGCAGAAAACATTTCTTAGAACGGTGCTCTGCCGGTGCCGGTGCCGCTGACAGTGTGGCAGCCGATGGAAGCTGGCCTTCATTTATAGCACTGTTCTACTGGGCGTGTCCGCTGCCGTTCGTGACAGTGTAGCAATGCTATCTTCCGCAGCAAGCAGCGCACAAAAACGTCGATGTTCGGTAGAGAAATGCCAGATCTGGTCACAGCTTCATATCTGCAATAGCAGAAAACGCTTATTAGAACGGTGCTCTGCCGGTGCCGGTGCCACTGACAGTGTGGCAGCCAATGGAAGCTGGCCTTCATTTATTGCAGGTTTCGATGGGGCGTGTCCGCTGCCGTTCGTGACGAGGTAGGGGTGCTATCTTCTGCAGCAAGCGCGCACGAAAACGTCGATGTTCGATAATGAAATGCCAGATCGGGTCATAGCTTCATATCTGCAATAGCAGAAAACACTTCTTAGAACGGTGCGCTGCCGGTTCCGGTGCCGCTGACAGTGTGGCAGCCGATGGAAGCTGGCCTTCATTTATAACACTGTTCGAATGGGCGTGTCCGCTGCCGTTCGTGACGGTGTAGCAATGCTATCATCCGCAGCAAGCAGCGCACAAAAACGTCGATGTTCGGTATGGAAATGCCAGATCTGGTCACAGCTTCATATCTGCAATAGCAGGCAACATTTCTTAGAACGGTGCTCTGCCGGTGCCGCTGACAGTCTGACAACCGATGGAAGCTGGCCTTCATTTATAGCGCTGTCCGAAGGGGCGTGTCCGCTTCCGTTAGTGACGACGTATCGATGCTATCTGCCGCAGCAAGCAGCGCACGAAAGCCTCGATATTCGATAGCGAAACGCCAGATCGGGTCACACCTTCATATCTGCAATAGCAGAAAAGATTTCTTAGAACGGTGCTCTGCCGGTGCCGTTGCGCTTACAGCGTGACAGCCGATGGGAGCTGGCCTTTTTATATAGCACTGTTTGATGGGGCGTGTCCGCTTCCGTTAGTGACGACGTATCGATGCTATCTGCCGCAGAAAGCAGCGCACAAAAGCCTCGATGTTCGATAGTGAAATGCCAGATCGGATCACAGCTTCATATCTGCAATAGCATAAAACACTTCTTAGAACGGTGCTCTGCCGGTGCCTGTGCCGCTGACAGTGTGGCACCAGATGGAAGCTGGCCTTAATTTATTGCACTGTTCGATGGGGCGTGTCCGCTGCCGTTCGTGACGATGTAGCAATGCTATCTTCCGCAGCAAGCAACGCACAAAAACGTCGATGTTCGGTAGAGAAATGCCAGATCTGGTCACAGCTTCATATCTGCAATAGTAGAAAACACTTCCTAGAACGGTGCTCTGCCGGTGCCGGTGCCGCTGACAGTGTGGCAGCCGATGGAAGCTGGCCTTCATTTATTGCACTTTTCGATGGGGCGAGTCCGCTCACGTGCGTGACGAGGTAGGGGTGCTATCTTCTGCAGCAAGCGCGCACAAAAACGTCGATGTTCAATAGTGGAATGCCAGATCGGGTCATAGCTTCATATCTGCAATAGCAGAAAACACTTCTTAGAACGGTGCGCTGCCGGTGCCGCTGACAGTGTGACAACCGATGGAAGCTGGCCTTCATTTATAGCGCTGTCCGAAGGGGCGTGTCCGCTTCCGTTAGTGACGACGTATCGATGCTATCTGCCGCAGCAAGCAGCGCACGAAAGCCTCGATATTCGATAGTGAAACGCCAGATTGGGTCACACCTTCATATCTGCAATAGCAGAAAAGATTTCTTAGAACGGTGCTCTGCCGGTGCCGTTGCGCTTACAGCGTGACAGCCGATGGGAGCTGGCCTTTTTATATAGCACTGTTTGATGGGGCGTGTCCGCTGCCGTTCGTGACGATGTAGCGATGCCATCTTCCACAGCAAGCAGCGCACAAAAACGTCGATGTTCGGTACAGAAATGCCAGATCTGGTCACAGCTTCATATCTGCAATAGCAGAAAACACTTCTTAGAACGGTGCTCTGCCGGTGCCGCTGTCAGTGTGACAGCCGATGGAAGCTGGCCTTCATTTATAGCACTGTCCGAAGGGGCGCGTCCGCTGCCGTTCGTCACGAGGTATCGATGCCATCTGCCGCAGCGAGCAGCGCACAAAAGCCTCGATGTACGATAGTGAAATGCCAGATCGGGTCACAGCTTCATATCTGCAATAGCAGAAAACAACTCTTAGAACGGTGCTCTGCCGGTGGCGGTGCCGCTGACAGTGTGGCAGCCGATGGAAGCTGGCCTTCATTTATCGCACTGTTCGATTGGGCGTGTCCGCTGCCGTTCGTGACGATGTAGCAATGCTATCGTCCGCAGCAAGCAGCGCATAAAAACATCGATGTTCAGTAGAGAAATGCCAGATCTGGTCCAGCTTCATATCTGCAATAGCAGAAAACACTTCATAGAACGGTGCTCTGCCGGTGCCGCTGCCGCTGACAGTGTGGCAGCCGATGGAAGCTGGCCTTCATTTATAGCAGTGTTCTACTGGGCGTGTCCGCTGCCGTTCGTGACAGTGTAGCAATGCTATCGTCCGCAGCAAGCAGCGCACAAAAACGTCGATGTTCGGTAGAGAAATGCCAGATCTGGTCACAGCTTCATATCTGCAATAGCAGAAAACGCTTATTAGAACGGTGCTCTGCCGGTGCCGGTGCCGCTGACAGTGTGGCAGCCGATGGAAGCTGGCCTTCATTTATTGCACTTTTCGATGGGGCGTGTCCGCTGCCGTGCGTGACGAGGTAGGGGTGCTATCTTCTGCAGCAAGCGCGCACAAAAACGTCGATGTTCGATAGTGAAATGCCAGATCGGGTCATAGCTTCATATCTGCAATAGCAGAAAACACTTCTTAGAACGGTGCTCTGCCGCTGCCGCTGACAGTGTGACAGCCGATAGAAGCTGGCCTTCATTTACAGCACTGTCCGAAGGGGCACCTCCGCTGCCTTTAGCGACGAGGTATCGATGCCGTCTGCCGCAGAAAGCAGCGCACAAAAGCCTCGATGTTCGATAGTGAAATGCCAGATCGGGTCACAGCTTCATATCTGCAATAGCAGAAAACATTTCTTAGAACGGTGCTCTGCCGGTGCCGGTGCCGCTGACAGTGTGGCAGCCGATGGAAGCTGGCCTTCATTTATAGCACTGTTAGACTGGGCGTGTCCGCTGCCGTTCGTGACGATGTAGCAATGCTATCTTCCGCAGCAAGCAGCGCACAAAAACGTCGATGTTCGGTACAGAAATGCCAAATCTGGTCACAGCTTCATATCTGCAATAGCAGAAAACACTTCTTAGAACGGTGCTCTGCCGGTGCCTGTGCCGCTGACAGTGTGGCAGCAGATGGAAGCTGGCCTTAATTTATTGCACTGTTCGATGGGGCGTGTCCGCTGCCGTTCGTGACGATGTAGCAATGCTATCTTCCGCAGCAAGCAGCGCACAAAAACGTCGATGTTCGGTGGAGAAATGCCAGATCTGGTCACAGCTTCATATCTGCAATAGTAGAAAACACTTCTTAGAACGGTACCCTTGCGGTGCCGCTGCCGCTGACAGTGTGGCAGCCGATGGAAGCTGGCCTTCATTTATTGCACCCTTTGATGGAGCGTGTCCGCTACCGTTCGTGACGATGTAGCAATGCTATCTTCCGCAGCAAGCAGCGCACAAAAACGTCGATGTTCGGCATGGAAATGCCAGATCTGGTCACAGCTTCATATCTGCAATAGCAGGCAACATTTTCTAGAACGGTGCTCTGCCGGTGCCGCTGACAGTGTGACAACCGATGGAAGCTGGCCTTCATTTATAGCGCTGTCCGAAGGGGCGTGTCCGCTTCCGTTAGTGACGACGTATCGATGCTATCTGCCGCAGCAAGCAGCGCACGAAAGCCTCGATATTCGATAGTGAAACGCCAGATCGGGTCACACCTTCATATCTGCAATAGCAGAAAAGATTTCTTAGAACGGTGCTCTGCCGGTGCCGTTGCGCTTACAGCGTGACAGCCGATGGGAGCTGGCCTTTTTATATAGCACTGTTTGATGGGGCGTGTCCGCTTCCGTTAGTGACAACGTATCGATGCTATCTGCCGCAGAAAGCAGCGCACAAAAGCCTCGATGTTCGATAGTGAAATGCCAGATCGAGTCACAGCTTCATATCTGCAATAGCAGAAAACCCTACTTAGAACAGTGCTGTGCCGGTGCCTGTGCCGCTGACAGTGTGGCAGCAGATGGAAGCTGGCCTTCGTTTATAGCACTGTTCGATGGGGCGTGTCCGCTGCCGTTATTGACGAGGTAGCGATGCTATCTTCCGCAGCAAGCAGCGCACAAAAACGTCGATATTTGATAGTGAAATGCCATATCGGGTCACAGCTTCATATCTGCAATAGCAGAAAACACTTCCTCGAACGGTGCTCTGCCGGTGCCGGTGCCGCTGACAGTGTGACAGCCGATGGGAGCTGGCCTTCCTATATAGCACTGTTCGATGGGGCGTGTCCGCTGCCGTTCGTGACGAGGTAGCGATGCCATCTGCCGCAGCAAGCAGCGCACAAAAGCCTCGATGTACGATAGTGAAATGCCAGATCGGGTCACAGCTTCATATCTGCAATAGCAGAAAACACTTCTTAGAACGGTGCTCTGCCGGTGCCTGTGCCGCTGACAGTGTGGCAGCAGATGGAAGCTGGCCTTCGTTTATAGCACTGTTCGATGGGGCGTGTCCGCTGCCGTTTGTGACGAGGTATCGATGCCATCTGCCGCAGCAAACAGCGCACAAAAACGTCGATGTTCGATAGTGAAATGCCAGATCGGGTCATAGCTTCATATCTGCAATAGCAGAAAACACTTCTTAGAACGGTGCGCTGCCGGTGCCGGTGCGGCTGACAGTGTGACAGCCGATGGAAGCTGGCCTTCATTTATAGCACTGTTCGATGAAGCGTGTCCGCTGCCGTTCGTAACGAGGTAGCGATCCTATCTTCCGCAGCAAGCAGCGCACAAAAACGTCGATGTTCGATAGGTAAATGCCAGATCTGGTCACAGCTTCACATCTGCAATAGCAGAAAACACTTCTTAGAACGGTGCTCTGCCGCTGCCGCTGACAGTGTGACAGCCGATAGAAGCTGGCCTTCATTTATAGCACTGTCCGAAGGGGCACCTCCGCTGCCTTTAGCGACGAGGTATCGATGCCATCTGCCGCAGAAAGCAGCGCACAAAAGCCTCGATGTTCGATAGTGAAATGCCAGATCGGGTCACAGCTTCATATCTGCAATAGCAGAAAACGTTTCTTAGAACGGTGCTCTGCCGGTGCCGGTGCCGCTGACAGTGTGGCAGCCGATGGAAGCTGGCCTTCATTTATAGCACTGTTAGACTGGGCGTGTCCGCTGCCGTTCGTGACGATGTAGCAATGCTATCTTCCGCAGCAAGCAGCGCACAAAAACGTCGATGTTCGGTACAGAAATGCCAAATCTGGTCACAGCTTCATATCTGCAATAGCAGAAAACACTTCTTAGAACGGTGCTCTGCCGGTGCCTGTGCCGCTGACAGTGTGGCAGCAGATGGAAGCTGGCCTTAATATATTGCACTGTTCGATGAGGCGTGTCCGCTGCCGTTCGTGACGATGTAGCAATGCTATTTTCCGCAGCAAGCAGCGCACAAAAACGTCGATGTTCGGTGGAGAAATGCCAGATCTGGTCACAGCTTCATATCTGCAATAGTAGAAAACACTTCTTAGAACGGTACTCTTGCGGTGCCGCTGCCGCTGACAGTGTGGCAGCCGATGGAAGCTGGCCTTCATTTATTGCACTCTTCGATGGAGCGTGTCCGCTGCCGTTCGTGACGATGTAGCAATGCTATCTTCCGCAGCAAGCAGCGCACAAAAACGTCGATGTTCGGCATGGAAATGCCAGATCTGGTCACAGCTTCATATCTGCAATAGCAGGCAACATTTCTTAGAACGGTGCTCTGCCGGTGCCGCTGACAGTGTGACAACCGATGGAAGCTGGCCTTCATTTATAGCGCTGTCCGAAGGGGCGTGTCCGCTTCCGTTAGTGACGACGTATCGATGCTATCTGCCGCAGCAAGCAGCGCACGGAAGCCTCGATATTCGATAGTGAAACGCCAGATCGGGTCACACCTTCATATCTGCAATAGCAGAAAAGATTTCTTAGAACGGTGATCTGCCGGTGCCGTTGCGCTTACAGCGTGACAGCCGATGGGAGCTGGCCTTTTTATATAGCACTGTTTGATGGGGCGTGTCCGCTTCCGTTAGTGACGACGTATCGATGCTATCTGCCGCAGAAAGCAGCGCACAAAAGCCTCGATGTTCGATAGTGAAATGCCAGATCGAGTCACAACTTCATATCTGCAATAGCAGACAACACTTCTTAGAACGGTGCTCTGCCGGTGCCTGTGCCGCTGACAGTGTGGCAGCCGATGGGAGCTGGCCTTCCTATATAGCACTGTTCGATGGGGCGTGTCCGCTGCCGTTCGTGACCAGGTAGCGATGCTATCTTCCACAGCAAGCAGCGCAAAAAACGTCGATATTCGATAGTGAAATGCCAGATCGGGTCACAACTTCATATCTGCAAAAGAAGAAAACACTTCTTAGAACGGTGCCCTGCCGGTGCCGGTGCCGCTGATAGTGTGGCAGCCGATGGAAGCTGGCCTTCATTTATAGCACTGTTCGACTGGGCGTGTCCGTGCCGTTCGTGACGGTGTAGCAATGCTATCTTCCGCAGCAAGCAGCGCACAAATACGTCGATGTTCGGTAGAGAAATGCCAAATCTGGTCACAGCTTCATAACTGCAATAGCAGAAAACACTTCTTAGAACGGTGCTCTGCCGGTGCCGGTGCCGCTGACAGTGTGGCAGCCGATGGAAGCTGGCCTTCATTTATTGCACTGTTCGATGGGGCGTGTCCGCTGCCGTTCGTGACGATGTAGCAATGCTATCTTCCGCAGCAAGCAGCGCACAAAAACGTCGATCTTCTTTATGGAAATGCCAGATCTGGTCACAGCTTCATATCTGCAATAGCAGGCAACATTTCTTTGAACGGTGCTCTGCAGGTTCCGGTGCCGCTGACAGTGTCACAGCCGCTAGAAGCTGGCCTTCATTTATAGAACTGTTCAATGGGGCGTGTCCGCTGCCGTTAGTGACGAGGTAGCGATGCTATCTTCCGCAGCAAGCAACGCACAAAAACGTCGATGTTCGGTACAGAAATGCCAGATCTGGTCACAGCTTCATATCTGCAATAGCAGAAAACACTTCTTAGAACGGTGCTCTGCCGGTGCCGGTGCCGCTTACAGTGTGACAGCCGATGGGAGCTGGCCTTCCTATATAGCACTCTTCGAAGGGGCGTGTCCGCTGCCGTTAGTGACGAGGTAGCGGTGCTATCTTCCGCAGCAAGCAGCGCACAAAAACGTCGATATTCGATAGTGAAATGCCATATCGGGTTACAGCTTCATATCCGCAATAGCAGAAAACACTTCATCGAACGGTGCTCTGCCGGTGCCGGTGCCGCTGACAGTGTGATAGCCGATGGGAGCTGGCCTTCCTATATAGCACTGTTCGATGGGGCGTGTCCGCTGCCGTTCGTGACGAGGTAGCGATGCTATCTTCCACAGCAAGCAGCGCAAAAAACGTCGATGTTGGATAGTGAAATGCCAGATCGGGTCACAGCTTCATATCTGCAAAAGAAGAAAACACTTCTTAGAACGGTGCCCTGCCGGTGCCGGTGCCGCTAACAGTGTGACAGCCGATGGAAGCTGGCCTTCCTTTATAGCACTGTCCGATAGGGCGTGTCCTCTGCCGTTCGTGACGAGGTAGCGATGCTATCTTCCGCAGCAAGCAGCGCACAAAAACGTCGATGTTCGGTAGTGAAATACCAGATCGGGTCACAGCTTCATATCTGCAATAGCAGAAAACCCTTCTTAGAACGGTGCTCTGCCGGTGCCGCTGACAGTGTGGCAGCCGATGGAAGCTGACCTTCATTTATAGCAGTGTTCGATGGGGCGTGTCCGCTGCCGTTCGTGACGATGTAGCAATGCTAACGTTCCGCAGCAAGCAGCGCACAAAAACGTCGATTTTCGGTAGGGAAATGCCAGATCTGGTGACAGCTTCATATCTGCAATAGCAGAAAACACTTCTTAGAACGGTGCTCTGCCGGTGCCGCTGACAGTTTGACAGCCGATGGAAGCTGGCCTTCATTTATAGCACTGTTCGATGGGGCGTGTCCACTGCCGTTTGTGACGCGGTAGCGATGCTATCTTCAGCAGCAAGCAGCGCACAATTACGTCGATGTTCGATAGTGAAATGCCAAGTCTGGTCACAGCTTCATATCTGCAATAGCAAAAAACACTTCTTAGAACGGTGCTCTGCCGGTGCCGCTGACAGTGTGACAGCCGATGGAAGCTGGCCGTCATTTATAGCACTGTCCGAAGGGGCGCGTCCGCTGCCGTTAGTGACGAGGTATCGATGCCACCTGCCGCAGCAAGCAGCGCACAAAAGCCTCGATGTTCGACAGTGAAATGCCAGATCGGGTCACAGCTTCATATCTGCAATAGCAGAAAACATTTCTGAGAACGATGCTCTGCCGGTGCCGTTGCCTCTGACAGTGTGGCAGCCGATGGAAGCTGGCCTTCATTTATAGCACTGTTCGACTGGGCGTGTCCGCTGCCGTTCGTGACGGTGTAGCAATGCTATCTTCCGCAGCAAGTAGCGCACAAAAACGTAGATGTTCGGTAGAGAAATGCGAGATCTGGTCACAGCTTCATATCTGCAATAGCAGAAAACACTTCTTAGAACGGTGCTCTGCCGGTGCCGGTGCCGCTGACAGTGTGGCAGCCGATGGAAGCTGGCCTTCCGAATTAGATTCAACGACCACTGCGCGCACACCAGATCTCTTCCTCTCCCCCCCCCCCTCCCCCTGTCGAAACACCTTTCCCAGGAAGGAAACGAGTTGCACAATTTAAATGTTACGCGGCTAAAGAGCGGCTTCCAAAATACCCGTGAGCGTGAGCAACGAGACTCATACTTTATATATAAGTTTAATACTGTGCAGGCCGGTATGAATGAAAACCCTGGTGCTCTCTCCACACTTCAGAGGTTAGAGTCCTAGCCCTATTGAAATTCACAGCACCTCAACTGCATCGCCTGAGGTCATGCCAATTTGCGTGCTTGCTTCAACATGCCGCCCTTCTCCTCCCCCTGTCATTCTTTCTTGCTCATGACCAGAGAAAACAGCTATGACATCAAAGCATATTGCCTATTCCTCCTTCAACTTTTTAATATTTTTTTAATATTTTATTTTGATTTATTTCTTTTTCCCTGCTTTGCAGATAGCAGAGCGTGATGCTCCATATAGGACGGTAACCCATTGCACTAACGGACACTTGGGCGATTTCGCGCCTTCGTTCCCAATTTTCTTTCTGTTACTCTCCTCTCTCTCAGTTTCTAGGAAGGAGCTCTCTTTTCTTGCAGTTTTCTTGTTTATGATATTTTCTTTCCTCGTGCTCGAACCTCTCACTGTGCAGTTGTTATAGATATCTTCCACTATATTTGCTAAAGTCACATATACACCCCCATCCCGTAAAGCCTGCATGTTAATGCCTGTTTGTTAATCTATGAAGACTATTCATAATCGCTGGTGAGCGATTGATAGTGCAAATATGGTCTATGGTCGCGTAGCATTTACGACAGCCTGCCTGATCATTTGGTATTTGAAGCGTAATGTTATCTTGACTCTATCGTCGATGAAGAGCTATGTGATAAAGGATGTTCAGAAAACTTTTTCTTGCCCTTATAGAATGTTACAGAATTGTCACTAATACACGAGCTATCTTTCTTTCTGATGTAGAGTGCTTGTCACTCAGTTCCCTGGCTATTGTATTCTTACTTCTGGCAAGAGATCGCATACCAGCAAAGCATGGCTCACAAGAGCCTGAAGATAAAGTTATGATGTGCTTTGTTAATTTTCGTCCCTGTTTACTTTGTTCAATGCTTTGCTCATGTTCTCTGAGGTTTGCTCATTTACACAGTGCCCGGTTTATCCTATATAAGAAAAACCGCTTTATAGGGCGATTTCGTATAGTCCCCCTATGGTGCAGCTCATGAAACGTCAGCAACGCTTGGCTCCACATCTCCTTTTTCTTTTTTTCCTCCTTTTTTGAACCAAGAGCAAAGGCCTCCGAACTTCCTACAGGCTGGAAAGACGAGCAGTACGCCATGCTTGCTAGCAAAAATTGCGAGAATTGGGCCTAGTAAGTTCTTGGTGTTGCGTCCCTGTGTTGATGTTGGTATTGTTGGGTCTCGTTTTGTAAAAAGTTCAGCTCGTTGAACCATCTTGCTCGCAAAGTTCTTCAAATTGTGGGCCAACTTGTGCCCATACAGCCCCACCGCTAGTCTCACCCCTTCTCAACGGACATCTGACCCCAGCTCTCACTGCATTTTTGTTCATTTTCTGCATCAGGCTATTGGCGACTTCTTTCACAAGCGAATGAGGGAACCCGGCTAAAGCCAAAACCTAACAAGGTGAAGGTTCGGGCTAGTGGGTATGCGTTATGATCCATAGCCCAGCAACAAGACAGGGGACTTGTGTTTGTCCCCAGTTTTGTTGATGCGCTAAGGATCATGAGGCCAACCTGTCCGATTGATTTTCCAAGCTCTACTGCATCTTGTGAGTACATGGATTCCTGAGCACAGATTCAAGGCAAAGTGAAGGAATACTTCATTTTAGTAATTTTGAATGTGAGGAGACGAATAGCAGAAGCCCTTTTTTTGAACACGTTGCATAACACCAGTGCACCCATTTCGTAAAAAACACAATGTTCACATCTACATTTTTGGATTACAGGCGCGAAAACAGACAGACCACAAGGTAGATAAACGGGACGGAGCGCCACTCACAACTGATTTATTCGAAGGCACGACAAACATATATATACCAGCTGACACGCAAGGAATACTATCATGTTCCAATCTGATATGACAGCGAACGCGTGAAAAAATCGCTCTCTGCCCTATACAACGATATGGACGTGTCGCTGACGCACATACTTCTTTTCTTAGCAATAAAGAATGCTTCAATTAATTCCCTGGCTTTTGTGTCTTTACTTCTTGATAAAATTCGCACACCAGAAAAACATGGCTCACAAGAGCGTGACGGGCAAGACCTTATATGCTTAGGCAAATTTGGCCCTTCCTTATTTTGCTCCACATTTCTTTCATGTTCCCTGATTCGCTCATTAACGCAGCGTCCAGTTTGCCCTATATAGGAGCGGCCGCGCGAGAAGGGGATTTCATAGACCACACCTTCGGTGCACTTCATGAACGATCGCCCATGTTTGGTGCAACACCCTCTCTCATCATTTCGTTCTCTTTCAATGCGAGAACAAAGGCTTCCGAGCTTTTTTTGGGCTGAAAATACAAGCGGCACACCATGCCTGCTCGCGACCTTTTTCAAATTGTGGGATAACTTGTGCACATAGGGCACCACCCCAGGTCGCACTACCTCTTCTCGAGGGACATCTTGGCCAGCTCTCACAGCCTTTCTTTTGATTTTCTGTAGTAGGCCTTCTGCGACCGCCGTTACGAGCAAACCAGGGAACCCGGCTGAAGACAGCCTAGCCAATTGGTTTTGGAAACTTAGTTGCATCTTGTGAGAGCATGATTTTCTAATAGCGGATTCGAGGCAGAGTGTAGCAATCCCCCTTTTTATTAGCTTGGAGTGAGCAGAATCATATGGCAGAAGCCCCTTTTTTGCGCGCGGAGCATACGCCCAACAAACCTGTTCCTCACAAAAATCAAAACTAACTTCTAAAACCTGTAAAACATTACCTTCAGGAACTTCACAAGTAAAACTTAAGCCATTTCCATTTTGTCTAAATAAGGATAACACATCACGCACACTTTCTTCGAAGTTTAAACTTCCGTCCTTGGTAAGAATTCTTGCATTTGGCAATCTGCTTGCTCAACCGGACTAAACCGAGCTGCTCACATAGCGCAACAGCTCTGTTCTTAACTTTTCTCGCTTTCACTTTGACAGGCGAAAAATTGAGCAAACAGATTGCCAAATGCAAGAATAATGCATTAAAGGTGTTCTTTTCAGTAAAAACGCACAAGCAAGGTATGCCCTTTAGAACTATCGTTACTGAAAAGGGGTCATGGCAGAGGCTGCTTAGCCGGTTCTTGTTAGATAAGTTGGGTAAGCTTGATGTAGAAGACCCCTTTCTTACCAAAAAGTCCGATCAAGTGTGTGAATTCTTTGAATCGCATCGTGATGTTGGACGCGCCTTTTCGGTAGATGTTGTGGATTTATTTTATTCTGTTCCTCACGAAGCCTTGTTTACTGCTGTCAGAGATTGCATTGAAAGTAAAGACCCTATTTCCTTTCAAAATACTGCGGGTGTATCCATCGATGACTTTTTAACCCTTCTACAGTTTTATTTACAGTCTACCTTCGTAACTTTTGACGAGCAGTGTTTTCTGCAAAAAGCTGGCATATCTATAGGCTCCTGTGTTGCCCCGGTTTTGTGTAATATTTTTCTTTCCCAAATGGATCAAGTTTTGAACCAGGTTTTACCAGCTAGCAAAGTTTTTAAAGTGTTCAGATATGTGGACGACTTTTTAATCATTCTTACCAAGGACGGAAGTTTAAACCTCGAAGAAAGTGTGCGTGATGTGTTATCCTTATTTAGACAAAATGGCAATGGCTTAAGTTTTACTTGTGAAGTTCCTGAAGGTAATGTTTTACAGTTTTTAGATGTTAGTTTTGATTTTTGTGAGGAACAGGTTTGTTGGGCGTATGCTCCGCGGGCAAAAAAGGGGCTTCTGCCATATGATTCTGCTCACTCCAAGCTAATAAAAAGGGGGATTGCTACACTCTGCCTCGAATCCGCTATTAGAAAATCATGCTCTCACAAGATGCAACTAAGTTTCCAAAACCAATTGGCTAGGCTGTCTTCAGCCGGGTTCCCTGGTTTGCTCGTAACGGCGGTCGCAGAAGGCCTACTACAGAAAATCAAAAGAAAGGCTGTGAGAGCTGGCCAAGATGTCCCTCGAAAAGAGGTGGTGCGACCTGTGGTGGTGCCCTATGTGCACAAGTTATCCCACAATTTGAAAAAGGTCGCGAGCAGGCATGGTGTGCCGCTTGTATTTTCAGCCCCAAAAAAGCTCGGAAGCCTTTGTTCTCGCATTGAAAGAGAACGAAATGATGAGAGAGGGTGTGGCACCAAACGTGGGCGATCGTTCATGAAGTGCACCGAAGGTGTGGTCTATGAAATCCCCTTCTCGTGCGGCCGCTCCTATATAGGGCAAACTGGACGCTGCGTTAATGAGCGAATCAGGGAACATGAAAGAAATGTGGAGCAAAATAAGGAAGGGCCAAATTTGCCTGAGCATATAAGGTCTTGCCCGTCACGCTCTTGTGAGCCATGTTTTTCTGGTGTGCGAATTTTATCAAGAATAAAGACACAAAAGCCAGGAAATTAATTGAAGCACTCTTTATTGCTAAGAAAAGAAGCATGTGCGTCAGCGACACGTCCATATTGTTGTATAGGGCAGAGAACGATTTTTTCACGCGTTCGCTGTCATATCAGATTGGAACATGATAGTATTCCTTGCGTGTCAGCTGGTATATATATGTTTGTCGTGCCTTCGAATAAATCAGTTGTGAGTGGCGCTCCGTCCCGTTTATCTACCTTGTGGTCTGTCTGTTTTCGCGCCTGTAATCCAAAGATGTACCAACTTGCCCAGCAAGACGTTCTTTTATTCACATCTACAAACTGTAAAAAGCTACCCTCAGGCAGCTGATATGTAAAATACCACCCAAGTTGTCTACACACGGATAAAACAACTTCTTAAATATAATCAAACTATACAGAACTAAAATAAAAAGTCTGCCGGATGATACTAGAAAGGACGACGAAAGGCGGGGTTGGTTTAGTGGTTGTTTGTGCACTGGCATGACTGCTAGAATGTTCCGCTGGGTGATCGCACGCTGTACTGTAAGCGCGCTGTACTTGTGTAATCATCTTCTTGAATTGCTTGAAAGGCGCTAGAGGCTGTGTACTTGTTGCTACTGTCAGGTTATGTTAGTAGTCAGCACACTTCGGTATAATATCATGCCAGGGCTAAAGTACAACCCCTGTGTTGCTTACATAGCACTTCTCGTCAAGTAAATCGGCTTCAAGCAGTGCTGCGCATGCACACTGTTCTTTCCTGGCAGAGGTGGAGCCTTCATTTTATTTTTGGAAAATGTGCAGCTAGTAACACTGATGGGCACAACAATTATTGTTGTGCCCATCAGTGCCCCTGAAACACCTTTAAATATATTTCTCTCTGCTGATATTTTTCTGCTGTGCATCATTTAGCTGAGCGGGTTTGTGCGCCCGCTCCGCCCAGCGAGCTAGCGGGAGCGCTACTGCGGATGCGCGAACCGCTCAGGCGGGAGCGTGCGAGCAGATCGGCTCCTCAGCACCGCTCACGCGCGAGCCAAGCGGAGACCGGAGCAGCGCGGCTCGGCGAGCGGGCCTCGCGCAAAAGCCTTCTGGACTCGCGCTAGCCGAACCAAACGTACACATTCAACATGGCGGCCGCCAGCGCAAGTGCTGAGGGCTCATGTGTATCCCCTTCCGCAGAATTCACGGACCCCGTTTCGATTCGAAAACCTCAAGGAGGTTTAGAATCAGCGAGGATCTGCGCCTCTTGCGGGAGGTGGTGTCGTTAAATCCTTTTCAAAACGGGCTGATGTGGCACAGCGTCTTGAAGAGCGTAGCTACCACCGTGCAACGCAAGCTGACTCTCCGCGCCGTGCGGGACGGAGCCGACCTGCTCATTGGATGTTTCAGGCAGCAAGACCGAGCAAACCTGCGAAAGTAAGTGGTTTTGTTTTAATCTTGATGTGTCAGGTATAGCTTTGTGTTGCTTGGGAGTATTCTGTGCGTTACATGTCTAGGTTTCTCGCAGCCGACTTTGTTGTTTCAGTGCACGAGGTGGCTACGACGCCCGTGTCTTTTGGCTTTTCCTTTATTCTATTTTTCTCTGTCTGTTTACTTCTATTCGCATGCGGCAGTGGTAGTGATCCTGTTGATTGTAGTGGACAGGTTCTTGCGCATTCTTCTTACTGCACTTACTACTACTACTGACCTGCGTGAACACATAACCCAGCTGGCGCTTCTCGTATTTCCTTCTGAGATCCGGCACTGAAGAATATTATAATGAGTTGGAGCAGCTTCTTCAGGAAGTGCCTGATATAGCGCGCGAATTTGCGCATACGCCGAAAATTGCGCTAAGGAAGGGCAACGCATCGGTACCTGTCAAGCGCAAAGCGCTGTCATCACCGTTATCGGCCGCTGCTGAGATGCGGTTGGCCTAGGGAGTAAGAGACTCTGCTTTGTTGCGGAGACCAGTCAGACCGACGACAGTCAGATGAACCGCGAGTGTAGTCTTTTACTCTCGCATATTTCTTCGCGAATCCTCGCGTGCAAGGTTCTGCATGTTGAGATGTTTGGCATACAATGGGTGTTTGCAGAACTGCAATGATTATTAAGTGCATACAAACACGCTACGAATTTCGATGTGGTCTAAATGTGCTGCCAAACGATTTTGTGCACATAATGTACCACATTTGCAAACTGTGAAATACTTTTGTTCCTTACTATCCCAGTTTATTACCATTAGGCATCTTTTTTATTTGACTCACACATTTACTTTCGGCACTGTGCTTTTTTTCCAGAGTGTGGGTTAGCAGCCTCAGAGCTGATCATGACAGCGGCCACCACTCTCCCCACAGATCCCGTTGCCCCACAAAGTGATCAGCAGGACAACACAGCTGGTGAAAACGGAGCTGCTGTCTTTATAGAAAGCAGTGTTTTGTCTGGCACGCGCAATACACAAGAACCGCAACAAAAGCAGCTGTGCCGGCGGGGTGGAACAACAGGTAAGACAGTTCTGCACAGTGCTCTAAAGCAGCTTGCGGGAAGTATGTTTAGGTAGTAATCTCAAGTCATTCTGCGTATATTACCCTTGCAGGAAGCGCTTTCGACTGTGAGGAAGCTGTGTGTTGTATGCTTGGAAACCTATGTTCTACACCTTAAAACACTGAAACATTTTCTTGCATGTGTAATAATTTTCTATGTAGACGTAATGCAATAAAAAATGCACACGAAACAGCTGCTGCAGAATTGCTCAGGCAAAATTGTAATGTGCACCTTGTCATATTCATTTTAGTTGTCGAAACTTCAACAAGGAAATGTCAAGACACAAACACGCACACATACAAAAGTAGTACACAAAAGTTGAGGCCCAGTTACAAGTACTTCCATTTCTGCTTTTATTGGTGTGAAAGGAATGCCGAGATAGACTGCAAGTGAGTTATGAGCGGACAAGATTGGCACATTAAACCAGCGAAAAAAGTCAGCAATTCATTACTCGAATTCGCTGAAAAAAGAAAGTTAATTGCCCTCTGAAGTAAACATTAAAAAGTAAGAATTTTTTTAACATAAAAATTGATGTCCAAACCCTATGCATAAGCATCCACAAAGCACTTTGACAAAGGGTGTACACCCCGTGTCAAAAGTATACAGCCCAAGGGGTGGTGTACACATGCATGTATGCAGCTTTCTTGTTTTTGGTGTGTTTACAGTTCTCTGTTGTACATGCATCATTTAGTTGGAGAAGGCGAGTACATTACAATTCACAGAGGACTTCTGGACACAAAATTATGGTGTGTAACCTAATGCTGATGTGTTTTCAAAACACATTACTCAGATTTTCCTCTTGTTATCCCGGCAGGTGTCAGAGGGCTACAAGCAATGGGCTTGGAGCTCCTGGTCCGCCGTAAGAACTACGAATATCAGCTGAGGAGAGAAGAGCTTGCGCTAGCAAGACAGCAGCTAGCCCTTGACGTGAGGAAACTGGCTCTTGAAAAAGAGAGGCACTACCTTGATGTGCAACGCTTTACAGAGGAACACAGTCGCCTGCTTGCTCGCCTGGACCGGCTTGAGCAACTTTTGGAAAAGAGTACCTAAGGGGCTTGAATAATACATAGCAAAAATGAGTGGGTGACCATCCTCATTTTTCTTGCAGCTATCAAGAGCACCTGCAGAATGTGCAGGCCATCTCTCACTGTAAATCTTGATGAAATGGTCATTTACTGCTTGCAAGTGGCAAGGATGTGGTTGTGGTTTGTGGGGTTTGACGTCCTAAAGCAACTGAACCTATGAGAACGCCGTGGTAGAGAGCTGGAGAAAATTTCGACCACGTGGTGTTCTTTAAAGAGGCTGCGAAACACCGCTTGAACGGATGCCGGTTACACTTCAGATGGATTCTTTATGTCGCACAGAAGCTGACTCAAAAAGAATTACGAGAATCGATGCATAGGAACGGGAGTTATTCAATGAAGAAATTTCAAAATACAAGCAAATAAAAAGTTGCCCTCAACTCTATTTTCGCGCCGCTTCCGATTCCCATCGCACTCTCCCAACGACGTCAAACTGTGCGACGAATCAAAACAGCCTATCTTAGCACGTGGCGGAAGTTTACACTATATGGTTGCCTGTTCTCTGTAACTCGTTCACGCCAAGGCTGACGGCGCCGTTTCAATCAAAACAGCCTATTTTAGCTCGTGGCGGAAGTTTACACTATATGGTTGCCTGTTCTCTGTAACTCCACGCCAAGGCTGGCGGCGCCGTTTGCATGGTTACAACTATGTGAACGCCCAGCTGACCCAGCGATGCTTCATCGTCACCACGAAGGCGAAGAAGGGAACACTGATCAGTGACGTTCCCTTAATTATAGATCCCACCTCGAGCGCGACATACTGCGACAGTGTGACTGCCTGCGCAAGATATCAGACACATTTAGCATAGCGCGTACCGCTACTGCTTACCGCCAACCATCGCCCCTAGCGCGCTGGTTGGTCACGGCGAGCAAGGAGCACGCGCTGTTGACGGGAACGTGGCGCCATCTGGCGCTGCCGCCCGGTGATCCTCCACAAGCTGACGATGCGCACACTCTGCTAAATGTGGACCGAACGCATCATTCCTTGGGACCGAAACGAACGCTTATAGAGTGCAATGGCTCGATCGGATCAACTATGCAAAGCCGCTCTCAGATACATAGAGAGTGCCCATAAGTGTTAGTGCTAGGTCGTAGGATGTTTACAGAGGCGCAAAGTCCTTCGATGCAAAAAAGTAGCCAGAACCTCTGGTGGTGTATTTTGTTTTACTTGCTTTACAGTGCTTTTATCTAGGGCAGAAAAGTTGGTTTTGTTAATGAAATATAGAACACAAAAACATGACAAAACGTATCTCTAGTTATTAACACAATTTGCAGTATATTTACTTTTTGTCCAATCATAAAGCTCGCCCTCTGTGATCGATATCCGATGCTAAAAACCGCCACTGTATGGTGACACCGTCAGCGCCATGATTGCGAGCTAATTAAAATATTAAAAACAGGAGTATAAGTGGTACGACCGATGCTAATAGCATCACTATAACTCCTTCTATGCAACCAACGGGTAAAACAATGCACTGAAAATGGGTTTCGGGGCCCCTTTAACGTGCACTGACATCGCACAGTTCACGGACCTTTAGCTTGCAGATACGTATTTTAAGTACACTGGTTAAAACAATGCGATATTTTCAGTACTGTTTTTACAACTATATTTGCAGACGACAAAAGGATGAAGCGGCTTTTCCCCTTAAAGGACCCCCTTCAAGCAATGGCTTCGGCCGATTCTCACGAGTCTGCTAGCACGGCAATGCACGGAGTGTCAGATGAAAGGGGATAGTCTCCTCCTTGAATTATGACGCTAGCGGGTTCATGAGAATCGGTCGACACCATAGGCTAGAATGCGGTCCTTTGTCAGTTAAAAGCCACTTCGTTCTTGAGTTGTATCCGACTATATAGCTCAAGGGGCCCAGTGCAGCGGGAATCTTGTAAACAAAAGTATATTAGACAAATGCCACCCTATTTATATGCTGAAGTGTAGCATTAGCGAGGGGCTAGGTACACTTCACGTGATGGGGGTCGTCGCCGAAGTACTGTGACACCTGGGTACTATACAAACGTGTGGCAGTTGGCGAGGAGGGCACTTCCTTTAAGATCCTAGGCACATTTTGGCGGTAGATCTTTTGGTTCTTTTTGATGTCACAAAAGGCAAACACTCCAGCAATCTTCCTGAACCCCACTCAACTGCCTGTCTCACAGTGCTCATGGCTTTGTTGAAAGCTATCTGCTGTGATGTTATATGGGCACCGCCATAGGCTTCATCAGGAGAGGCCTCATTGGGTACGCTGGGTCTCCATGTATACAATAGCTTAAACCTTTGACTGGACTCTTCAACTTTGTGTACACATCGCTCTTCCCAAAGTTACCTGGAAGGGTATAAAAACGAAGCATACCTCAAAATTAGCACAGAAAAAGCCGGTCTCCGTGCTTCAGGCTTAGGAGCAGCTTGTTACACAATGTAGGCTTGCTAGGGCTTTTAGCACCGACGTCAACACACTCACCGGCGTCATGTTTGCTGCCTTTATACGATCCGTCTAACTGGCAGATGATACCATTCGGGCACATGATTGCCTAATATTTGAGAGCATTGACGTGTTTGTGCCCACTGAAATTGATATTTTGATCTTTCGACGGCCGGAAAATTGGCTGCGCCGTACCGTCGATCAATCCCCAACAATTCTTCAGCGGACCTTTTTTGGCGTGAATGGCCTGGAAACAGTAGGGCGATTGTGTAAGCAATTTTCAGTTCCGCACTTTTGCTCCTTACCTAGGAGAACCTCTCCAATATGTCAATGTCCAGCCAAGAATGATTGTTAACATCATCCAGGAGATGGAAGAACTTCTCTTTCAGGTGCTGAAGAACGGTGTTTGTTACAGACGATAGTGTCCAACTGTGCCGCCAGAAAACGCCTTCGAGGTCACGGAGGCGGTTCGGATACGCAAGCCGACGTAGGGTGATGCAGAGGGCCTCATCCCCGGTCACTGTCACCCTTTGGGGAGTGGTCAGCGCATCGGGTATTATCAATGCCCTCGGCAGGCTGCGTGTATCGTCTTTCTCAAACCTAAACGCAGTCCGAAAGCCCACACTGTCCATCGTATCGATGTTCATGAACCCGTGCACGGAAAGCGGGTCACGGCGATTTTGTCCGAACACTTCTAGACATCCAGCCAATCTAGACAACCAGCGTCGTCCTGTGTTTCTGTTCTGTGTCTCCGTCTTTTGTGCTGGTTTTCTTTCTGCAATCATGTACCGGCTCGCCCAGCTCACCACTCTACTAGACATAACAAGTCCTCTATTTCGGACCACTTCAACTGTGAGGGTAGGGGCGGGTCTTGTAGAATGCTTTTCGGCATCGCGAACAGGTGGTGTCGGATAACATGCGAACGAAACTCAGAGAAAACTGAGCACGATGCTCGCAGGCGCACCCAACGATCACACACGCTCACGACAACGCGCTCCGAGGAATGGCTTGATAGCTTTGACTTGGCTCTCGCAATCGCCAACTTCATTTTTTCGTAATACGAAAACATCGCTGCTCAAACCAAACCACCGCTGTTGCCAAAAATATACAGTAAACGTAATCAACTGTTATTAATTTATTCCCTCATAAGTTAGACAGTCTCGCTTATTACCATTTTATCGGTAGGTCTAATTACAGGACTCCTCGCATGAGCGGACGGGCAAGACGCGGCGCTAAAACTGCCTATTTTGGGGACAATAATTAAGAGCTATGCTGGCTTCGCCTAGCCAGAGCAGGTAGGCGCGAGTCATCTATGGACACAGGCTGCCCCTTGCATTGATCCTTTTGATCAGTGACTAAAGGACGCTGGCGAAACTGACAGCGCCTCCTCGCTTCTGCGAGGGCCCAGAAGGTGCTAGCACTAAACCCGCAAGCGTCTTTCGTGGATGAAGACGTGCTGCGATCTCCTCCCCATTTTCCCCTAACAGGGTGGGCAAAAATGGCGAACGAGGAGGCTTGCCGCATGCGCAGAAGCATGCGCTACTGGAAGAAGGTGCATTGATTAAAGAATTAAGTTGGGCTAGTTGGTGCTTTTGATCTACAGACTGCGACTGTGAGGTGGCCACTTGGCGACCCATTGCCGCAAGTGCAAAACAATGAAACATGGCGAAATAGAGGAGGAAGGGTGCACCCCTCTTTTTCGCAGCACTCGCGTACTGAAGCGGTTCGAGAAGCAGGTAGATAGGGAAATATTTGAGGCTTTTTGTATCAATAACGCAGGAGAGAAATGCGTGAGCACGCCTTCAATAGCCCTCACGAGTGTAGAAATTGCTTATACGGCAAAAAGCACGCGCTACAATCTATTGTGAATTTACTTTTCCTTTTTTCTTTTTCTTTTGTGCTCTATATGTCGGCGATAACCAGAGATCGTGTTAAACAAATTTGTCTTGTGTATCGAGCATGCGCAGATGTGCATAGTGATTTCTTCTCATACGTGCAATAAACGGCAGTTGAAGCCTAGCGTCTGTCCTGTGTGTCTCTTCTCTCTGTCCTTTGTGTGTGTTTCAACGCTAGTAAAATGTCGCAGTCTCTGGATCAAAAGCACCAACACAACCTAATTCTTCAATCACGCTTTTTTCTAGTACACTGGGCCCTGTTCTCCCCCACTTTCTTTTACGTGGCCTTCCAACTACATACGTGAATTTGCTAGCCATCACAACGTGCCGTGCCTGGATTCTCACCTTCGCGCTGAACAACCGCTTGGTTCCGTTGGAAGTTCAAGCGTTGTTCGCCCCCTGCGCTCCTTTAGTTCAGCATGCAAGACGCATCGTCAAGATTATGAGGTCAGAGCTGTGGCGGCATGTTAGGTACTTGCACGATTGCCTGCGCGTCCTCTCGTCGTCGCAAGTGAGTGCACAGCATGACTGGGAGGTTGTGCTTAGGACAAGAACCCGCGAGGTTTCACATGTTTGTGATTTTCTGTGGAAGCAGTGCCTACCAACAATTATTGCCTGGGAGAATTGTAGTAGAAAAACGCCCGCCAAGTCTGCGCAGATAACTTGCATTGGACAGGAACCGCTACCTGCTGAAGTCGAGGAAGTGTTAAAACTCGGACCTAAATTTAGCATTGAACCTCAGGAATCGCCTGTTTCTCTTTGAGGCATGGTGAGGCACATAGCGAGCCGGGCTAGCAGCGATGATAAAAGCAGGCGTGTCTCAGAAACTGTAGAATGTCTCACCTCAAAACCGCAGAAATCAGCCTTAAGATTGGCGGTGAAAGATACCGTGGAATATCTAATGGAAAAGGATCTCAAGTTAGTCGTTTCTGAGAAAGAAGGGGGATTTGTTGCCAAGCTTACATCAACGTTCAGTGAAAAAGGTTTGGCTTATGGGTGTTTAACGTCCCAAAGCAACTCAGGCTATGAGGGACGCCGTAGTGAAGGGCTCCAGAAATTTCGACCATCTGGGGTTCTTTAACGTGCACTGACATCGCACAGTACATGAGCCTCTAGAATTTCGCCTCCATCGAAATTCGACCACCGCGGCCGGGATCGAACCCGCCTTGTTCAGTGAAAAAGCATGCAGAGCTGTGGAAAAAAAAATGTGTGCACTCCAAGAGTGTCCCGGCTAAGGCGAAGAAAAGAGCCTTGGCTCTGTGCCATGAAATGAGCCTTGACTGCCTCGCCAGAAGTATTACGTGTGCAGAAAGGGACAAGCCAAACTTGTTCTCAGCCAAGACCCATAAGGAAGGGATACCTCTGAGAGCTATTGTCACTGAGCAGGGCTGCTTGCAGGGTGAACTCTCGAAGTTCCTGCAAAAAGAGCCCTAACAGTTATTATCTGTCATGTGCATTTTCGAATCTATTGTGGCATCAATGTAAATAGGTTTGGTGTATTATATTGTCTATTGTTCCTATTGTCTATGTGCATCTCTGTTGTGTACGCGGTCAGGGTTACACTATTGTTGTCCTTTTTCTTTGTTTTGATGGGGATATTCAGCTCAACTTCAGCCTGATGTTCGCGAAACACACTGCTGTCGTTGTATTCATGGGGCACTGGGTGCTACTTCAAGCTGCATTATGCAGCTTTTTGCCCAGTGTCCCCTTTTTCCACTGTAATGTGTGTGGAGAAATAAATTTTCAATTCAATTAAAAAAAACCTGCTGAAATTGAATGATATTTTTCTTGCAAGGAACTCGCATGAGGTTATTGGCGTTCTTTCGACACACCAGGATATCGCAGATATGCGTTACGGGTTTTCTACTGATGTGGAGGAACTGTTCTACTCCATACCTCAGGCAGAGCTCTGTACCGCTGTTAGGGAGAGCATAGGCCGCTGCAAGTATTTTTATCAGCAAAGACACATAAGCCATCGGTACCCTTGAGGACCATCGTTACAGAAGAGGGCTCATGGCAAAAGGTGGTTGGACACTATATTCAAGGACATCTCAATAGCCTTAAGCCAAAACACCCTTTCGGGATTAGGAACTCTGCAGCTCTCATGCAGGAGCTACAGCAAGGCCTACTAGGAGCAAACATGGCCTTCTCTGTAAACATCGAGGACGTTTACTACTCTATCGCTCACGACGAACTGTTTCGTGCGTTGAGAGAACTGATTGAAGAGTCTGGTGAGTTGGCCTTTCAAACAAGATGTGGAATCCAGAACGAAAGTTTTTCGGAGCTCCTTGCTATGTACCTCTCTTCAACTCTTGTCGAGTTTAACAACAAGATTTTATTCAGAAGAATCGGATTGGTATAGGCGCTTGCGTAGCCCCAGTGCTCTGGAATGTTTTCTTAGCAAAGATTGACCGCTCGCTTCTAAGTTTTTTGGATGACGGATGTGTTCTGCGAATTGTCAGATACGTTGATGACTTTTTAGTATTTTTAAACACCGGACAAATGACTCCTATCAGATGATAGTTGAACATGTTTTGGGTGCCTTTAGGTGCTTCTCACAACAATTGAAATTTACTCACGAATTAGCCACTAACAACTCCATCCGTTTTTTAGACTTGTTACTAACCTTTTCTTGAGAAGGCCATGTGTGCTGGATGTACTCACCTAGAACAAAAAAGAGATCTTACCCTTTGACTCTTACCATTCAAAACTAGTCAAGAGAGGTATTGGCAAGGCTTGATTCCAGAACGCTGTGAAAAAAAAAAGTTTCTGCCACACCCTGTCAACCAGTGTCACTACGCAAGCCAAACGCCTGTCTGAGGCAGGTTTCCCAACAGAAATGATGAGAGCGGTCGCTGAATCTGCATCAAATGAGATGAACAGCGGGGTGAAGAAGGGAAACAATGATGCCACTGACAAAGGAAAAAAATTTCAAGTCATGCCTTATTTGCACAAAGTGGCGCACAATGTTAAAAAAGTCGCCGAGCACCAAGGGGTCAATTTGATTTTTTCGGCTCCCGTCAAGCTATCAGGTCTTTGTGCACGAATTATGCCTGGCGGTAACAAGAAGCGTTGCACGAGCAAACATAGAACTATGTACGCAAATTGCCGGACCGGAGTGATTTATAAGATTCCGCTGACCTGTGGAAAATTTTACATAGGTCAGACGGGTAACTGTGTGAACGAGAGACTGCGCAAGCAGAAAACAAAAGTTGGCGCTGGTGAAGATGGCAGTCTTGCTTGGCACTGTAGTAGATGTCCTGGCAAATGTTCCCCAGGTTTCTCTGATGTCACCATTCTGGACTATGGAAAAACACGGAGGCCCGCGAAAGCTTTGAGGCCTTTCAAATAGCCAAACATAGCAATGCTTGCGTCAGTTCACCGTTGATAGCGCTGACGATAAAAGAACTTCACGATTTGAAAAAGCATGTTTGAGTGTCTGTCCTGCCTTGGCGCATGCGTTGAGATTACTCGGTGGTCTGTACTCAATAAAGAATTTAGTTGTTAGTCCAGCCGTTGTCCTGTGTTGTTCTCTCTTTGTGTGTTCGTCTTTTTTGGCTGGTTATTTATTCTTTAACTTGCCATATCAACAGGCCCATTATTCTGCCCTCCTTCAGGAGAGCATAGAGTCCCATGGTTCAGTCTGCTTCCAGAATTCTTCTGGTTTGACAGTTGACAACTTCTTGGAACTGCTCCGTTTTTACCTTTCCTATACACTGGTTGATTTTAACGTTCACTCCTACGTACAGAAGCAAGATATATCCGCTGGTTCGTGCATTGCTCCAGTTTTAAGTGACTTGTTTTCAGCCTGTATTGACAAAGAATTTTTTTCGCGCACTGACAAGAGCTTTCTCGCAAAATGTTTTAGACATGTCGACGATTATTTTGTTCTCTTGAAAGGAGTGGCGCCTTAGGAAACAGAAGGCATTGTGGAGGGCGTTTTTAGCGTCTTTAAAGAATGTGCGAAGGGACTGAGATTAACTCGTGAGGTTCCGATTGAGGGTTGCCAGCAGTACCTTGATCATTCGGTCTGTTGGACAAAATGTCCACGGTCAAAAAAGCCACTCCTAGGCTATAACTCGGCCCATTCAAAAATTAAGAGAGCGATAGCTATGAACTGCTTAAGAGCCGCCCTTCAACAATCATGCGAACACAAGGTGAACTTCAGTGTTCAACAAGAGGCTCTCCGTCTGAGCAGCCCTGGCTTCCCAGACAGCACTCTCACGTCAGTCGCCGAGAGCCTTGTCAAAGAGGTAAGGCATGGAAGTAAGTCAGCACACCTCAGCAGTGATGGTCCCCAGGGACGTCCTGTGTGTGTGCCATACATTCACGGCTTGTCTCATCGCCTCAAAAAGGTGGCGGGAAAGTGCGGCTTTGTGTTGTTTTCTCGGCGCCGCTAAAAATGCCCAGACTGTGCCGCATGGTGAACACCACCAAGGAAGCCACAGCCTGTGTTACCAAGCACGCCACGCGGCTTGTTAACTGCGTCATTGGAGTGGTCTACCTGATACCGCTGTCTTGTGGCAAGTGCTACATAGGTCAGACGGCCCAGTGCCTGAATGAAAGATTGCGGAAGCATCGAACAACAGTCGCAGCGCTGATGGGAGGTGGCCGTTTGGCGACCCATTGCCGTAAGTAAAAAACACTGAAATATGGAGAAATAGAGGAGGAAGAGTGCACCCCTCTTTTTCGCAGCACTCGCGCGCTGAAGCGGTTCGACAAGCAGGCAGATAGGGAAATATTTGAGGCTTTTTGTATCAATAAAGCAGGAGATAAATGCGTGAGCGCCCCTTCAATAGCCCTCACACGCAAAGAAATTGCTGATTGAAGTTCATAGTTCTTCAGCGCAACAGCACATTTTAGCCAAGGAAAACAAGACAGTTCGTCCTTCTTCTTTTCTGTCTTCTGTCTTCTTTTCCTTGGCTAAAAACGTGCCGTTGCGCTGAAGAACTATGAACTTCAATCAACAATACCAACTAGCCCAAGAACTAACTCTGCTAAAGAAATTGCTTATCTGGCAAAAAGCACGCGCTTCATTCTATTGTGAATTTACTTTTTCTTTTTTTCTTTTTCCTTTGTGCTCTACATGTCGGCGATAACCAGCGATCGTGTTAAACAAATTTGTCTTGTGTATCGAGCATGCGCAGATGCACATAGTGATTTCTTCACATACATGTGCAATAAACGGCAGTTGAAGTCTAGAGTCTCTCCTGTGTGTCCTTGCTCTCTGTCCTTTGTGTGTATTTCAACCCTAGTAAAATGTCGCAGTCTGCGCAAGGTGCATTGACCGCGATCGGCCACGGCAACCATCACCCATGCAAACATGGTTGTGGAGGTCACCCAGGGAGGCGACTACATTTATTTAGGGCCGCCGAAGAGGAGACAGCTGCGGAGCGGTGGCGGCTGAGTGCGGAGGAGAGTCCATGACGCGGCGAGGTGAAGACTGGGCTGGATGAGCCGGGCGGCTGGAGGGCGCACAGTGGCAGGGCCGTGCCAGGAAGCAGCAGACAGCTAGGAAGCCAGGCGTGAGGAGCGCGGCGGGTGAAAACGCAGGACGGCGGGCAGCTTGCGTCCGAGAAGTCCGAGGTCACCATGATATGGGCGCAAGAGCGGCCCCACATTTATTGACGACGGCTTGATTTACTATGAGCGCCGATGGCCAGCGAGCAACACATCCGCTCTGCCACCCAGCCTTCAACCTTCTAACCAGCGCGTGCCTGGCCCCTCTTCCTTCTCCAAAGCGCCAATACATGTGGTGGCGCTACATGGTCTTGAATGCCTAAAATAAAAATAATAATTAATGTCCTAATGTCCGGCGCATGTGCTTTCATACTTATGATTGGGTATCGTTTAAAAAAAAAGCAGTAAGCCGGCAGACCGACGGCATGATGGGTTCTGTGTCACTCCGTTGACCAATTGCAGCTCTGAACGAATTCAACATTTTAACGCCTCACTTTTTGAAAACGTACCAGATGCATGAGAATCATTCACCCTATAATTTAGGCTTATGATTAACCTTTAAGGCAGTAATAAAAGGTTTACAAGGAACCGTTTTGCTTCACAGCTTTATTCGTTAGCGTTGTTCTTTATTTTCTATTAGCGTATGATGAACACCAGGACGGCTATTTACCCCCGTGCAGTTCCGAATCACGTGCGCTGCTTTTCGAGAAAACCCTCTTTAAGGCAGGCATTCCTTGAGCAAATAAAGCGACATACCCCCATATTCACAAACCGACCTTTACCTTCCCTTTCGAGGTCCTTACCTTTACGGCTCCTTTCCGGGTTTCAGAAACCAACCTTACCCTTAAACTGCACCTTTAGCCGCCCTTTCGGCCTCGGAAAGGGCGCGTTCGCAAAGGTAGCCCCTGGCCTACCTTTAGCAGCTCCTTTCGTCAATTCAACATGGAAACCGAGTACGATCGACGACCCGTTTCTGATTTATCCAGTTCATGGAGTTTATGGAAGAAATCGATCAGGTGCCCCATCGTGCGAAGCCGGCAAGGCGAGTGCTCAGGGATCGCCAGTACACGATGGAGCTGTTCGACGATGAGCTTCTCGCGAGGTACCGCTTTTCGAAGCCTGCCGTGCTGGAACTCTTGTCTGTGCTGCCGCTCTACCGCTGTCCTAACGGACGAGGTTGCCCCGTGCCGCTGCTGCTGCGACTGCTTACCATGGCATCCTTCGCTTTAACGGTGCGGGAACTTTCCAAGTTGTTGCCGGCTACCATGTCGATGTATCCTTGCCGGTGGTATCGATTGTATCCGCCGTAATCGTAGCAACATTGTTTCCGGTACTAGTCAAGTTTCCCTAAACCGAATAGAAGATATGCAAAAACTAAAGCAGGAGAGACATGTGCGCAAACTTCGCCGGTGCGCCGCGCTTGTCACCGCTTGCGAACTGCCGCCCACTGCAAGCAGGGAAACACCGATCGGCAAGCATCGATGCGCAGCTCGGCTCAAGCGGCGCCCACGGCCGGTGTCACGCTTTGAAGTTCGCACCAGAACAGACCAAAACATCTATGTTATCAGAAAAAACTGCCTGCTATCATCGAGCAGCGAGAAAGCATGCCTGAGTAAGTAGCCAGCTTTCGGCTACAGCACCACCCGCGGGCACGCCGCGCTACGAACTGCGCCCGGCTGCCCTGATCGCCGCTAGGCCTATAGCATGTTTCGCATCGATGCAGCAGCGCACAGCGCTTCAGAAGTCGCCTGCGCTGTAATAATGGCGCACTATTGATATCACTGTGCTGTCAACAGCTAGATCTCGCAATGAACTAAAAATATGGTCGATTTGCACGACGCCTTCGGCACCGGAGCTGGCGGACGCCAAGCGAGCCGGACCGCAACGGCGGGTCAACGGAAGCTGCGAGGCGGTTGTCGCAAGAAATTTGCTCGCATCACAGTATTGGCCAGTACTCCACAAAAATGATACATTGTTGAAATTTTTATATTCCATGTTTTATTATTTGCGCCAAGAACAGCTCATTTTTTGACGCTGCCGCAAGGGATTCAGGCACTTGGCAGCAGTGACAGCGCTACGAGGAGGACACTAAGCCATTCTTTCTGCACCTTGCAGTTTTGCCGCTAGCCGGGACTACGCAAGCATCGGTGGGACTACGCAAGCGCCGTTGGACTACACAAGCATCGTTGGATTGCGAAAAACATCGGGCGGGCTTCCCCTTTCCAAACACTACGTCACCTACGTGTGGCTTGCAAGTGGGCCACGTGACTGCCGAAGAAGACATAAAGCCGAAGTATCCCGGTGGTTCTGCACTTGGCAGCAGTGACAGCGCTACGAGCAGGACACTAAGCCATTCTTTCCGCACCTTGCAGGTTAGTAAATATTTGTATTACCGTACGGTTAAGTACGTCTGATATTGCTGTCGCTGCTGCCTAGTGCCTGGTGTTATGGCTAAAGAAATGTTCGAGTTGTTGAATCATTTCAAGGAGGAAATGAAGTCTGATTGAAAAGCATTTAAATAATCACTCGAACGGAGCATACGGTCAGAAGAAAGAAACTTGCGTACCGAACTAGATGAAATCAAAACGGGCATGAATTTCATAAGCAGTAGTCTCGATGAAGCCAACTCTCGTCTTAAAACTACTCTTAGTGAAAACAATCATCTGAAAAGAGAATGAAACACTTCGACACAAAATTAATACCCCTGAAAAAGACTTGATTGAGTGCCAGACCAGCCTTGTGAAATCGGAACAATATTCACGAAATCGAAATGTTGAGATAAAAGGTATCACGCAAACACCAAACGAGAACCTGGTCGAGATGCTTCAGAAAATCGGAGACGCTATCGGCGAAAGCATATCGTCCAACGACATCGACGTTTGTCACAGGGTGCCAACCAAAGAAACCAACTCAACATAATAGTGCAATTCCAGCGCCGCGAAAAACGGGACAAAGTCCTCGAAAAGGCTCGCAAGAAACGGATAACCGATTCTGTGCTTGGCATGACAAATGAGGCGCCTATTTTCGTTAACGAGCACCTCTGCCCTCAAAAGAAGCGGCTTCTGGGAAGGGCTATCGCAAAGAAACGCGAGCACGACTGGAAGTTCTTGTGGGTGAGGAATGGTAGCATTTTTGCGCGCCGGACGGAAACTTCGCCTATTATTCCTATCATCAGAGAAAGCGACATCAAGATGTGCGCCGATGATTCGCCGTAGACCGAGTATTTCTTAGTCTTTTTATTCAGAGTACCGGTCTGCGTGTGACATGTCTGGAAACTGTATTTTGCCTGAACATATTAATACAATCGGTCCACAAACAAATAAATGTTTAAGCTTGCTGCATTTAAACGCGCGTTCAGTTCAATCGAAACGAGATGACATATCCGTACAAATAGAATCATGCAGCTTTGATTTCAATATCATTATGCTGACTGAAACCTGGTACACAAACCTGGTACACGGACTACGCTGCTTCTTGACTGCCCTGCTCGTCGCTAAGCCTAGCTAGTTTCACATCGATGCCGCAGCTGAGGGCGCTTCAGAACAGGCCAGTGCTATAATAAAAATGCTACTCTCGTCACCCCTTCAATGTGAACCCGTCCCATGATAAAATAAAGATATGCACGATTTCCGCGACGCCTTCAGCAGTGGATCTTGCAGAAGTCAAGGCCGAGCCACCCAAGGCAGCAGCAGCAGCAAAGCGGCTATGGGATGAAATTTCCTTGTATCGCAGTTGTCCCTTCTACCGGCATCTCCGTATTGGCCAACAATCCTCAGAAAATGTACATTTATGACGCGCAGCGCAAAACATCAAACGCGCACAAGCACAAGACACCACGATCGAGGCACACAAAAGTAAACAAACACCGACGTCGACTCAACAAAGCTTCTTGTAGCGGCGGCTAGCTATCACTGTGGCTAGACGAAGAGGAAACATGCTTAAAAATTTTAGTCAGGCTGGGTAATTTCGTCTACTGAATGATTATGACAGCTCCAGTATATGTTTAACTGCTTTCTATAGTATACAAAACAAGTTATCAGTACATCCACTGATGCGACAAGCATTAATATTTCTTTAGCCTCGTTACCATACCTCTTACTTCGGGGGGTAAGGGGCTTTCCGTAAGGCTGTCGGAAGGTGGATTTGTGAAACACAGCTTGGCCTTTCCCATACCGTTCACTTTCAGTAACCTTTCTGAAAGGCGCCCTTCGCGTTAAAGTAAGGTAAAGGTAAGGCCAGTTTGTGAATACGGGGGATAGTGTCACACGAGGTCAGCACTACGCTCTCTCGCCAGACTCATGAGACACGAGCCAAATCGCATCGCATCTTCCACTCGTCAATAATGACCTCGATAGTGCGTTGCTCGTTTCAGTCCCTCGAGTCTTAACTGGAACATCAAAAATGCCAGACGATTAAAAAAAGGATTCAGGGATTCATGTTAACATGCATACAAGCTATTAAATCGAAAGCTGACGAACGAGCGATATTACTGACTTACAAAATTGATGTTAACTGGGAATGTATTGTAATGTAACTCTAATCCCAAATAAATTGCACTCTCATATTTCTGCCCCATTTCGACAAAAACGAGTTGTACTCGCTGATAAATGTGTAATCTTCAGCGATAATTCTAAGAAAGCTGAAAAACAAACACTAGGCAAATAATAATTCGGCAGCTGAAGTGGATTGTGAATGTGGAGTGAACATTTCATATATATATATATATATATATATATATATATATATATATATATATATATATATATATATATATATATATATATATAAATATATATATATATTAAGGAAGCCAACAGTCAACGAAACTAAGGTGCATAGGGGAATGTTTTCTATTTTTTTATTAATTTTAATGCCAATCAGTTGGTAAGAGCTCCGGACGCGATATTCGGAGGTCGTGGGTTCGGATCCCACCGGCGGCATGGTTGTTTTTTCTGCTGGTTTATAAGTAATTTTCTTTAAAACCAATTGATTGGCATTAAAATTAATAAAAAAATAGAAAACATTCCCCTATGCACCTTAGTTTCGTTGACTGTTGGCTTCCTTAATATGTTTGATAAACGAGCCCCTTATTTCACTTGCCTTGTCTGCTAATAGCTTAACGGGGGTCTCGGTTCTGGCAGTCTTGATGCCATAGGTAGTATAAGAGGGCTCTCGCACAGTTTCCGCCCTCACCGTTAGATGACGTTCTACGTCACAATTGCGGTATTACAGGACGTGCTACGTCCACCGCTATGGACGAGGGTGGCGCTGGTGAACACTCTCAAGGTTCGCTTACACGCAAAAACATAAATACCCACGAAAGCAGCAGATTGCACAGCCGTCGCCGTAGCTCAGTTGGTAAGAGCTCCGGACGCGATATTCGGAGGTCGTGGGTTCGGATCCCACCGGCGGCATGGTTGTTTTTTCTGCTGGTTTATAAGTAATTTTCTTTAAAACCAATTGATTGGCTATAAAATTAATAAAAAAATAGAAAACATTCCCCTATGCACCTTAGTTTCGTTGACTGTTGGCTTCCTTAATATGTTTGATAAACGAGCCCCTTATTTCACTTGCCTTGTCTGCTAATAGCTTAACGGGGGTCTCGGTTCTGGCAGTCTTGATGCCATAGGTAGTATAAGAGGGCTCTCGCACAGTTTCCGCCCTCACCGTTAGATGACGTTCTACGTCACAGTTGCGGTATTACAGGACGTGCTACGTCCACCGCTATGGACGAGGGTGGCGCTGGTGAACACTCTCAAGGTTCGCTTACACGCAAAAACATAAATACCCACGAAAGCAGCAGATTGCACAGCCGTCGCCGTAGCTCAGTTGGTAAGAGCTCCGGACGCGATATTCGGAGGTCGTGGGTTCGGATCCCACCGGCGGCATGGTTGTTTTTTCTGCTGGTTTATAAGTAATTTTCTTTAAAACCAATTGATTGGCATTAAAATTAATAAAAAAATAGAAAACATTCCCCTATGCACCTTAGTTTCGTTGACTGTTGGCTTCCTTAATATGTTTGATAAACGAGCCCCTTATTTCACTTGCCTTGTCTGCTAATATATATATATATATATATATATATATATATATATATATATATATATATATATATATATATATATATATATATATATATATATATATATATATCATGTTTTGGCATCTACAAATGTATCACACGGAAGCAGATTGATTTCAGGTTATTTTAAATTGCTAAACAGGGTGCAAGGCGACCCAAGCAATTTAAGTCTTTTCCAAACCTGGATCTTGCGGTTCTCTTGCTGAAGTTGTCCTGCACGTTTCCAACAGCAGAAATTAGCTTGAACTCAGTGAGCGTGTACGTCATTTTAAGTTTTCAGTTGTTTCGCACAGCTTTAAAGCAGTTAGGATGTGGAGATAGGCAGAAATGGAGTTGTCTCCAATTTTTTTTAGGAATAGAAATGCTATGAAAGCATTTAATTCTGCAAGAAACCGGGCGCCACAGGAAACAGTAACCATGGCGCTAAGATTACGGCAGTGCACTGTGAATTCTGATGGAATGGCTCATGGGCCAGGAAATAACTTTTTCTTTTAAAGGGTAATGATAAGCACTAAACAGTACAATTCACTGGATAGGCGCAACCCGAAGACCCAAGCTCGAAAATAAATGAAGCTTTGGCGCATAAATAGACAGACTTTCCTTCATCATCGTAAGTTGCTTCGGATGATTGAGACTTTTATCTTGTACGCACAAATGAAACTGAACTAAAAGACACATTGTGTCGCACTGATGGCCTCACCTTTAACAAAAACATAAATTCAGCGTTGGTAGCTGCCTATCTTGAATAAGATCAAAGCGCGTATAATAGACGGAATCACCCGAACAGCCTGTCGCTTGAAGCATCTTAACATGTGCTTGGGTTTACAGAGCGCTGGCAGTACTCAATTCCGGCTCAGTAGACCCATCCATGAAAATATTTCGAGAACTCGTGTACACTAGAGCGATGAGAGGTGGGAACTGCTGTATCAGCTGTGGTCGACTGTTGTTCGAAACCCTGTTCTGCGCCATCTTCCTAAAAAGTTCAAATGTCAAGAATCCCCTTCGTTTGCCTGAAACTTCTGAACACTCGCTACTGGTTTACTAAACTACTTTGGAACAGAGCTGCTTTTTTGCTTTCTTCGGAATCTCCTGGAACGTGTGCCCCATAAACAAAAAAGAAAGTTGAAATATCATATCAATATTACAAACTGTTACTCTATCTGACGTGTAAACAATAATGCTCTATCATTTACATCGCTTTTTTAGCCAGATATATGTATGACTTGGAAGTACAGGAAGGGAAATTTATTGAGTTATTTCTCAGTGCTTTCCGTGTGCGACAGTAAATGAGACCACAGATTTACGGTAGCATCTGTGTAATCCGCCTTTTTCATTTTCCTGTGCTGCCACCTCGCGTACAACGCTGGGAGCTCACTGGTAGGGTACTGCGCGCCCAACCCGGCGGACTGAGTGCCACTGCGGAGCACGTTTTGTTGGAATCTGTCAACGATGGCGTGTTCTGAGCAGCACCTGGTACCTGGAGGATTTCTAGGGTTGACTGATGGCTTGGTGCGAAGTCCGAGGCAGGCTGTAGTGCCCACCGAAAAGCAAAGTCTTCAGTATCTCCGAGCCCCGCCGCGGTGGCTCAGTGGTTAGGGCGCTCGACTACTGATCCGGAGTTCCCGGGTTCGAACCCGACCGCGGCGGCTGCGTTTTTATGGAGGAAAAACGGTAAGGCGCCCGTGTGCTGTGCGATATCAGTGCACGTTAAAGATCCCCAGGTGGTCGAAACTATTCCGGAGCCCTCCACTACGGCACCTCTCTTCCTTTCTTCTTTCACTCCCTCCTTTATCCCTTCCCTTACGGCGCGGTTCAGGGGTCCAAAGATAAATGAGACAGATACTGCGCCATTTCCTTTCCCTAAAAAACCAATTATTATTATTATTATCTCCGATCATCCTGCATGCGATGCGAACACCAGCTAGCAAGGGCCGCCGCTTCAGAGATGAAGGCTACATTCAGAACATAATGTTCAATGAAATATCCCCGATCAGTGAGGTTGGCGTTTTCCGCTGTATATGCCTGCCATTCATGAAAGGTGGATACTACATCGTGCACGCCGTAGTACAGAAAACCACTGGGGACAACAGTTTTCACAAGCAATCGTTGTGCTCAAGCGCTGCAGAATAGCTACACGAGCTATAAAAGCACAAGCGTACTCGCAACAAAGCAGCTCTGCTAGCATTTCTCTGTATTTTCCCACAACACACCGCTGCATAGGTTAAACAAGCATGCGCGTCCATAAAGACGAGCGCGAGAGGCGCACATTAATCCATTCCGGCGATACCACGCAGAGCTCTTCATCATGGATATAATTCGAACACACGCATAACGCACCTTCTTCTTCTTCTGCCTCTTAATACATGGCACATACCCACACGGGGGGATTGGCCAGGGTGTAGTGGCATAAAGAAGGAAATTTACATAGGAGATTATGACAAAATTTTAGCACCATGCGTGAATGCTCTCGTAGCTTCTTTTTCGTTGCCCGCTCCATCGCGCGTTGAAAGCGGCTCACAGCACTTGCCCATTTGGCCTTCTTGCTTGAGAAAGCAAAAAGCGTCGGAACGAAGTCTAGGTGCCGCGGTGACATTCGAGGCCTTCCTGCCCATAAATAAAGCACTTCGTGATAGACTGCACACGCATTTAAACACAGTACCTCGTCCGTACCTGTCACAAAGTGATTACCGCACAGTCTTGGCGTGCTTGACGGTGCCCAAGGGCGGCACGATCGTCGAGCCGGCGAACTGCTTTTATCCACGCTTCGCGTCGGAGGCTGTCCCGGGAAGAGCTCGGAAAGCGAAAAAATCCGAGTTTACTTCCCTTTACATATTGGGCATTGCTGCCGTATGCAACACATTTCGTAGGTATCGCTAAATGCCGTCGCGCTGAACGCCCGACGGCTGCAGCTACACACCCCGCGTAGGAAGCCGGTTTGTTTACACTTCCACGACCTGTCTCGGCTGGAGCGAGCGACCCTTCCAATATGTTTCGCGACACCGCCGCCAGGCGATGGGCGCATGCGCAGTCGCGTCGTGAAAAAGGCGGATTAGCTATATGCGTAATAGCTGGCTCTATCTTTCTCGTCGCTGTGCTCCCCCTTTCCCTTTCGCCTCTGCCGACTGCCGCTCGGGTGCTTAAGACATAATGCCGCGGCCGGCAATTCTTTTCTTTCACTTTTTTTTTCTTTTTTTAAAATAAACCACTACTGCTACTAGAGAAGCTTGAATTGCATACTGCAAGGAAGAGTCGCCGCGCTCGTTGTCTCGAGAGCGAAAGGGCTGTGGACGCCCCGAGAACCCGGAAAAATGCGTGCCACGTGGGCAGAGGGGCGCACGCAAAAAGAATGCGAGAAACCGCACATTGCAAGCGACGAAGCCTGTCGCTCCGCGTGAGGGCGACGTGACGTTGGGACACTGCTGGGGAATATGTTGTGACGTTCCCTCAGTCCGAGGATAAAAGGGAAAGAGGGCAAGCGTGGCTCCCTGCGGAACAAAAGTAAGGCGCGAAGCAGTTTTTTTGACATTTTTACTTTTTGCATTCGGTTTCTAGGTGACGTATGTCTATTTGGATTGGCTATTTGCTCCCCTATACAGTCTAAGATGAAGGCGCTGTTGACGCTGTTAGAGTGAACTAGAAGATGTACCAGAGTGTACCAAACGAAAGCCGAAAAGTGAGGCAAAAGAAGGGTAGTTTCCGCTAGGATCGCAGCGAACGTTATCCTTCCCTAGGTGCCTTGTTAGCAAGACCTGCACATTTGGCGGGCGCCAACTTTCGTTAACTTTTTGGCCGTTGAGGGCGCTCGCTTGACCTGTTCCTGCTCCTGTTGTACCTGCAAGGGTTCGAGACCAAGCTAAAGAGGAGTGGGCTAGGCTTCAACCTTTCTTTTTAAAGCAAGGGGCATGGATTAAACAGTCATTACCGAGATGGATATACGCGGGTGATATAGTGCTAATGGCTGACAACAAGGAAGATTTGCAGAAGTTGATAGACATATGTGGTATAGAGATAGATAGATTAGGTTTCAAGTTTGGTAAGAAAAAATCTGCAGTAATGATATTTAATGATTAGGGCAGCGTGTATAGAATACAGGAGTTCACCTAAGAAGTAGTGGATGAGTACAAGTATATTGGGGTGTGGATAAATAACGGTGCTGAGTATCTGACAGAGCATGAAAAATATGTAATGAATAAAGCTAGTAGGAATGCAGCTTACGTGAAAAATAGGGCACTGAGGAATTACAATAGGTATGAAGGGGTAAGAGGGATCTGGAAAGGGGTGATAGTTCCTAGCCTGGTTTTCGGTAATGCGGTCCTGTTCATGAGATCAGATGTGTACCGGGACACGTCGGAGTCGAAGGCAATCTAAAGGCGGACAAGCTAGCTCGCGAGCTTACTATCCGAGCTGGTGCGTCAAACGCCTCGGACGGCCCGGAGATAACGGTAGAGCTCACGTACGCAGCTATCCTCAACCTCATCAAAGACACAAGACGCAAATATCCCCAGCCACATCTTTTGCTAACACAATATTAGGCGACATGTTGGAGAAGACTCCAAACAGGAGCCTTCCACAACCTTCACATTCTACATAAGATGTATCCGGAGCAGTATAAGGATACATGTCCGAGGTGCGGGGCAACCCCCACGCTGTATCATATCACATGGGAATGCATACACAATGCAGCTTTCCGAGGAGCAATATGGATAAGATAGTTAACGTAGCCGAAGAGTTCTACACAGACCTGTACAGTAGCCAATGTAATCAGAACGCTAATGAGAAAGACAGCAGTGCACAGCAATGCGTCATCCCGCCAGTAACGAAAGATGAAGTAAAGAAAGCCTTAGAAGCAATGAAAAGGGGAAAAGCAGCTGGGGAGGATCAGGTAACAGCAGATCTGTTGAAGGATGGAGGGGACATCGTGCTAGAAAAACTAGCCACCCTGTCTACTTCTTCCCTGTGTATCGTCCTTTGCGTGGTTTTCGTTCTTAGTTCCTGTATACGCAATGCCTTATGACCTCGACTGTACCAGAAGCTTGGAAGAATGCAAACATTATCTTAATTCATAAGAAGGGTGACGCCAAGGACTTGAAAAATTACAGGCCGATCAGCTTACTATCCGTTGCCTACAAAGTATTTACTAAGGTAATCGCTAATAGAGTCAGGGCAACGTTAGACTTTAATCAACCAAATGATCAGGCAGGCTTTCGTAAAGGATATTCTACAATAGATCATATTCACACCATCAATCAGGTGGTAGAGAAATGCGTAGAATATAACCAACCTCTATATATAGCTTTCATTGATTACGAGAAAGCATTCGACTCAGTGGAAACCTCAGCAGTCATACAGGCATTGCGTAATCAGGGGGTAGAAGAGCCTTATGTCAAAATACTGGAAGATATATATAGCAACTGCACAGCTACTATAGTCCTCCATAAAGTCAGCAATAAAATTCCAATAAGGAAGGGCGTCAGGCAAGGAGACACGATCTCGCCAATGCTGTTCACCGCATGTTTGCAGGAGGTATTTCGAGGCCTGAATTGGGAACAGTTGGGAATAAGAATAAATGGAGAATACCTAAATAATCTGAGATTTGCTGATGACATTGCCTTGCTGAGTCACTCAGGAGGTGAACTGCAAATCATGATCAACGAGTTAGACAGGCAGAGCAGATCGATGGGTCTAAAAATTAACATGCAGAAAACCAAGGTAATGTTCAACAGCCTAGCAAGGGAACAACAGTTCACAATTGGCAGCGAGAGCCTAGAAATTGTGCCGGAATACGTCTACTTAGGGCAGGTAGTGACAGCTGATCCGGATCATGAGAGGGAGATAACTAGAAGGATAAGAATGGGGTGGAGCGCATATGGCAAATTCTCGCAGATCATGAGTGGCAGTTTACCAATTTCCCTCAAGAGGAAAGTGTAGAACAGCATAATCTTACCGGTACTCACCTACGGGGCAGAAACGTGGAGGCTAACGAAAAGAGTTCAGCTTAAGTTAAGGACAACGCAGCGAGCCATGGAAAGAAAAATGATGGGTGTAACGTTAAGAGATCGGAAGCGGGCAGAGTGGGTGAGGGAACAAACACGGGTTAATGACATCCTAGTCGAAATCAAGAGAAAGAAATGGGCTTGGGCAGGGCATGTAATGCGAAGGCAAGATAACCGCTGGTCTTTAAGGGTAACGGAGTGGGTTCCAAGAGAAAGTAAGCGTAGCAGGGGGCGGCAGAAGGTTAGATGGGCGGATGAGATTAAGAAGTTTGCAGGCAAAGGGTGGATGCAGCTGGCAAAGGATAGGGTTAATTGTAGAGACATGGGAGAGGCCTTTGCCCTGCAGTGGGTGTAGTAGGGCTGATGATGATGATGATGATGATGATGACACAATGCAGCTTTACGAGGTAACAAAGAGCCAAATGCGGAGCAGTGGGAGGACCGGCTAACCAGCAGCCAGCTCAAGGTCTAAAGAGACCTAGTGAGCCACGCATGCCGGATGGTCAGGGACAGTGGTGCCTTGGACTAGGGGCGCCAACCACGCTCAGCCTGGAAGGCATCGGCAATCTTAGGCAAGCAGCAAGCCTCCTTTATTAGAGCAATAATGTTTATTCACTCACTCACTCAAGCAAGGTAAGAAATTAAACAACGCGGCGTATAGGGAGGCTAGCTTTGGGAGCACATGGCAATACACCACATCAGGGGGCACAGGGTGATATGGGATGGGCGTCGTTCGAGAGCAGAGTAGCTAGCAGTAAGATAACATATGAGGAGCGATTGATGACAATGGGGGAAAAAGTGGGCTAGGAAAGTTTTCAGATACCTGTACATAAGGAATGTTGACACAAATTTGAGAAGGCGAACTAGAATATTGACAAGCAAATATCTGGGCTGCTGTAGGGGGGCAGATCAGCAATTATCGGTTAAGAAAAAGGTTCAAGAAACAGAAAGAGCTCTGGAAAACAGGGATGCTGAAGAAATCGGCACTGGGAACATACAGGATCTTTAAGCAGGAAATTGCCAAAGAAAATATCTATGACAATTGTAGGGGAAGCTCTTTGCTGTTTGAGGCCAGGACGGGAGTTTTGCGGACTAGGACATAGAGTCAGTTACCACGAGATAGACACGTTGTGCGTTGCATGCGGAGAGGAAGAGAAAACGGCTGAACACTTGATACTTCTCTGTAAAGGGCTTCACGATACAGTGGAAAGCAGCAGGGCTGATTTATCTAATGCATTGGGGTTTAAGGACAGTAAAGGGAAAGTAGATTTTAAGCGGATAGAAGTAACCGAGCGAAGGTTATCCGATTGGTCGATTGGTGGCTAAAATCAAGACAAGAGTAAAATCTCATAAGTCTTGGCTAGGTGGCTTCAGCCACCGCCCGATATAAAGGGTTCAGCCTCATCCATCCATACATCCATCCATCCGTCCACTCACCCACCCATCCACCCACCCACCCACCCACCCACCACCCATCCATCCATCTATCCATCCACAAACCCACCCTACCACCCACCCGCCCGTCCGTCCGTCCATCCATCCACCCACCCACCCACCCATCCATCCATCCATCCACAAACCCACCCTACAACCCACCCACCCACCCACCCGTCCGTCCGTCCGTCCGTCCGTCCGTCCATCCATCCATCCATCCATCCATCCATCCATCCACAAACCCCCCCTACCACCCACCCACCCACCCGTCCGTCCGTCCGTCCGTCCGTCCGTCCGTCCGTCCGTCCGTCCGTCCGTCCGTCCGTCCGTCCGTCCGTCCGTCCGTCCGTCCGTCCGTCCGTCCGTCCGTCCGTCCATCCATCCATCCATCCATCCATCCATCCATCCATCCATCCATCCATCCATCCATCCAGCCAGCCATCGTCTTTCATGATGATCATCATCGTCTGCTTTCGACAAATGATTACTCTCTTCTCACTGCCTTCCTGTGAGTTTGTTCTATCCTTGAAGTAAAATAACCGACGCCATCTTGCTCCACAGGTTAACTGTAGCGCCAAGCCGCCCATAGCTGCCGTTCCCTAGCGGCATAAGCCATGAACGCATGCCCGCTGGAGCAGTGCCAAATGTGCAGGTCTCTAGTTCAGTAGGTCTTGCTTTTTAGAGGCGGCAGAATCTGCGCGCTGCGTAGCGGCACTATTTCCATGCAATAAAAAGAAGCGTAGTGGTTAGAGAACTAGTTTCCCACGCGGAAAAGAAGGGTTCGATCCCCGTTGAACGAATAACTTGTTTTTCTTTTTTTCTTTTATTTCAAATCACAGTTTGTTTTAGTGCAAACAAGCCATGGTAGCAAAAAAAGCCAACCGAAACAAGAATGCGCAGCGCTGCCTTGCTGCTGCCGTGGACTTCACCTTGTCGAAATATAACGGCCGGAATCTCCGTGCCACGCAGCACCAATTTTGAATGCGCGTTTAGAGCAAACCCGACGTTACTCTCCAAAGCTCCGATCTGTGCTTTTAGCAGATGAGTAAGGCAAACACGCCCTTCAAATAGTGCTGGGAATTGTTTCGTTCAGCTTGGCGTCTACGAGCTGCAAAGAGTGCGTCACGCAGACGTGCGCTGTCACTGATCGAAGCTTCCGTCTGCGAGGTGGCAGTAGTGTTTTCTTTCAGCTTGTGAAAGAGGGAAAGTAAAGCACAACTGGATCAGTTGAGACTTGGCGGCGGCGCACTGAACACAATGCAGCGAACGTTGCGTTGTCAAGGGTCCTACAGCCACCGGTTAGACATATGTCAGCCGATGGATGCGCGAGCTGCATGATTGCGAAGCATGGACGGCTAGGCCATCGACAAAGTGGGCACACATCGTTATAGTCGCTGTGGAAGTATGGGTGAACTCAGAAGTGCAATCAAGCCGCCTTACCGAACTGCAGTGTAGCCTATGCAACAAGGATAGCTTTATTCAAAAACATGGATGCAGTTATAAGCTTCACTGCATGAAAAAAAATTGCAGTTATGAAGACATAAGAGCACCTTTGTACACCAGGCTAGAATGAGAGTGTATATATGTGTGCAGTAGAAATGGAAGGAAACGCGGCTAAAGTCGATATTGTTCATTATTTTCAACTCGAAAATGTTGTACATAAATAATCTTTATTTCCTTTCAGTGTACAGTCAATAGTAGGCAAGGAAAAAGCCATTCTAAATCGGCTTGAGCCCCCAAAACTCTCCAACTGCACCTTCAAAGGGGGAAGGAAATTTTCTCATACATTGGTAAATATATTTTACTACCTGGTAATCAACTAGGTACCGTGCAAACAGACTATGATTGTGGTCACGAAGACGTACAGAAACTGCAATAGCTATTTGTTGAGTCGCTCGCATTCCAGCTCATCGGGAAGGCTAGTATAGTTACGAGGCACAGGTTAATAAAACCGCCAAGAAGTCATTGCAGCTCTTTGTACATGTTACGTGAACACTACATTTACTTGTTTGCTTGTTAATTTGATACTTGTTTACTTTTTAGTAAATTAAATTTACTAAATTTAAAGCTATTCCGCATAAGCTAGGGCTTTAAGCGAATTGTAGATAAGCCTTCTTCGTTTTGTTTTTATCTTGCAATTTGCATATTACTTGTCACTGGGTTGTGAGCCTTAGAGCGGTGGAACATAGCAAATGAGGGCTACAAACAGTTGGTAGTGTGAGCATGTGTTGTCTTTTTCTTCCTTGTGTTGTCTTCTTTGGGACGCAGTTTTTTCAGCCATGCACCAACTCGCCCCACAGGCCGTCATTCTAAAGTGACAGCGCTCGTCTGCGTGACACACTCTGTGCAGCTGGCAGACGCCAAACTGAACGAAACAAATCCCATCACTGTTTTAAGGGCGTGCTTGTCTTACTCATCTGCTAAAAGCACAGATCGGAGTTTGCAGAGTAACGTCGGGTGTGCTCTAAACGCGCGCGCATTCAAAACTGGCGCTGCGTGGCACGGAGATTCCGGCCGTTATATTTTGACATGGAAGAAGGAAAACTCAGGAGAGGAGAGAAAAGTGTGGAGGAAGTCACGTGGTTTTTCTCGCTCGGGAGGCCAAGTTGTCCGGGCAGCTAAGCAGCGGCGTCGTAGTTGCTGTTTACAAACCGGGCGGCAGCAGCCTGCCGCGGCGTTCCATTCGAGGTGCGGCGAAGGCTTAACTGCTCGAGTTTATGTTTTTGGTGGTGCTCACAGGCAGACGTTGATGGCGTTAGACCATATCTTAGTGCAAAACTCTTGTTACGTGCCCGGATTTCAACGCTTTCGGCGACGTCTACTGCAGCGCTGCTCGGAGCCGTCGGGAGACCGCCGCTGTTCACTAAAATGAGCATTCGCGCTGTACGTTCACCAGTGATTAGAAACGGCGTGCACTACAGAGCGGTCGTAGGCGTATCGTGCGAACGTTTCGTGTCTTGTGCGTGCCGTGTGCTATTCGCGTTCCCGTTTCGATCTGAAGTTAAACCTCGATGCTAGTTCTGCGTGTTCTTGCAATGCTCCAGCGATTGCAATTGGGGTTGGTTATAATACATCTGGTATTTTTGTTGTCCGACGACTGCGCTTGTGTGAGCGGCGGGGTTCATGACATGGGCGGAGAGCGATATTGTAAAATAAGCAGCTACGCTCGCCTTGTTCTTAGTATATAGAAACTTTGTTGCATGCCCATTTGAAGTGTGGTGCGAGCTATTTGCCTTTTGGACGTGCCGGGCTCATGTGTATTCATGTGTATCGAGATCAAGTCTGTATTTCTGGTCGCGCGCTGTTTTTAGAACCGTTTCCTGCAGCAGGTTCAGCAATTGCTTTGCTGAGGTCATCGGGAAGAAGTGCGAAAAAGGCGAAGCATTTTCGCACTTCATGACAGCGAAAATGTTTCAACTCCCCATATGGTTTCGTTTGCCACCCTTCGCGTATTAATAGTATGAACGTTATTGCCTGAGTTTTCAATGTGTAATGAAGCTCGAACTGAATTTGGACGCCTTTGCTCACATGTGTTTATTTTGCCCATGTCCTATGATAGCGTCATCTGTGGTAAAATGTACTTAGTGAAATGAGAATGCACATGTGCATTCAATTTCAATGATGCCTGTGGTTATGTTGAAGAAAAATAATTTGATGTGTTCAATATATTGACTTTCATTGTCTGTATGGTGAATCACAAGTGTGCTACTCTGCAGTGACATTACAAGCTAGTATTTCAATAACTAGAGAAAATTTGTGTGTACAGCTGCAGCTGTGCACGTTAAACATGAAGCACAGCCTTGAAATATTGCACAACAATGTGAAACCTATACCGAAGCCACTGGATACTCCTAAACCTCTAGAATCAGTCCGAAAAGGTACGGTCATGTATTTTAATTATCATGCGCTAAAATAGATCTGTGGATGTAAAACCTGCCACTTGGCAGTGCTATAAGGGTGGATTTATGGATCATTCTTAAAGGGGGAGGAAGGGGGCTGTCTCATTTGAAACATGTTCTTCTTGGAATTTCCTTGTTGAGAAATAGGGGTTCGGCACGATTCTCCTATGTAAAATTTCAGGCTTTCGGATGGGGATGACGTCCCCCCTCCCCCGCCCCATAAATTCTCCCCTGCCATGTTACTATAGGCACTGTTGGCCCTCTGTGCTGCTTTCACCTCTATGAGTGGCTCTTGAAGTTGTGAATCAAACGTCATTGTTGGCACGGTCATCATTATGAATATGTTATGATGCTAATTTTTGCATTCAGGGTCAAGAACTCAGACTTCTTAGTACATTTGTCCATCCCCGCTGCTGTATGCGAAAGCATTCCTGGCATGGTCAGCCACACGAAAACTTGTTATGAAGATAAATACATTATTCAAGACCAAAAACAAAATACTGCAGGATTATTTTTGGCATTACTGCTGCAGCAGAAGACATCGCTGACACAGCCAGCTGCCCAAACATATGCAATATAGAGATTGCAATATTCATCAACAAGAGCAGCATTAAAAGGCAGGTTGAACACTGAGCTGCGGTGGGACCAGGCATGGGAGCATTGCTCAAGACTTAGCCAAAAGCAGGCACACTTATTCCGCGTAAATCTGAGAGGGTTGTGCTATCCACCAGAGAGCGTGATTGAAGTGTAGCCAGTATGTGGATCACTTTTCTGCGAGCACAGCATGCAAACAACGCGACATCAAAAACCTTCCTCAGGGATCTCAGGAATAAAGCTCTGAATTCATTCAAGGCGGAAAGCTGGGCTAGTTGGTGTTTCATCATGAATTAAAAGACTAGCGCATATAACAGAGACACAGACAAAGAAGTAGACAGGACGAGCGCTAAACATCAACTGAGTTGTTTACTGAACATAAAGGAACATATAAGCAATTCGGTGGTGCATGCGCACACTGGGTTAACAATACATAGACAATCTAATCAAGGTGTGGCAAACTGTTCTTTAGGTACATTTTTTCTTTTTTGGTCAAGGTAAGTGAACTAGTGCTTACACAGTTATCACCTTCTCTGTCAATGTGATAGGCCTCACAAATCTCGCGACCTAACTTTGTGCCTCCCCTACCAAGCACACACGTGGCACCAAACGCCGGCACGCACCCGCACCGCTTACAATGATTGGCCAAATGACCGCCCCCTGCCAATGAATCTACCAGCGTGCTGTGCTCTCGTAGCCGCTCGTTCAGGCACCGTCCAGACTGCCCCACGTAGCATCTACCGCAGGAGAGGGGTATGCGGTATACGACGCCAGTAGTGCAAGGCACAAACTTGCAAACGTGTTTTGTGGTGCAGACCGGTTTCCTTTCTTCATTGACCGCTTTGCACATGCGCACCAGCTTTTCGGGGGCAGTGAACATCACGTCCACACCGCACCTCTCTCCAACTTTCTTCAGCCGGTGCGATAACTGGTGCACGTACGGAATAGCGGTACCCCTGAAAATATCTGGCAGAAAAGTAAAAGCAGAGGCATTAAAAATGTGTGAACGGCTCAATTTGACAGGACTGTATCAGTCTGTAAAAACAGCGAAGACGCTGGGTCTAAACGTATTCTTTTCCGCCAAAACCCACAAAGACGGCATGCCACTCAGAGCGATTGTATCCGAGAATGAAGCCTGGCAAGGCCTGGTATCAAAATACCTTCAAAAGCACCTTAGCCAGCTAGATGTAGAAGACCCTTTTCGTGTGAGCAACTCTAAGGATGTAATTGAATTTTTGGGTGAGCAAGGTGGTGCTTCAGGAGCTAATTTCGCCTTTTCAGTAGATATTGAGGAGCTCTTTTATTCCATTCCCCAAATAGAGTTACTAGACGCAGTAAAAGAGCGAATTGAAAGCTGGGGGGCTGTTAAGTTCCAAAATAGCAGCGGGGTTTCTGTAAATGACTTTGTAGCGTTAGTTAAGTGTTACCTCTCATCCACCTTTATTTGTTTTAACGACAAGTTGTTCGTGCAAAAAGACGGTATTTGCATAGGCTCATGCATAGCTCCAATACTTAGCGAAATTTTTTTAGGTCAATTTGACAAACGCGTTGCAGCGTGCATGAAAAGGGAAAAAGGTGTAGTGAGGTGTTTTAGATATGTGGATGATTTTATTGTGTTTGTGAATGTTGAGAACGAGAGTGACAAACCACAGGTTGTAAAAAGTGTTTTAGATATTTTCGGTGAATGTTCTGTCGGGTTGAGATTCACGCATGAAGTTCCGATCAACGGGTGTCTCCAATTCCTCGAGATTTGTTTGTTCTTTGGCACGGGGCACATCTGCTGGTCGTACCAGCCACGCACAAAAAAGGAAATTTTAGCGTACAATTCGGCTCATTCAAAATTGGTAAAACGGGGCATTGCAAAAAATTGCCTGCGTGGTGCTCTCGAGAAGTCTTGCCAGCATAAAATTGAAAACAGTTTGCAGACGCAAGTGCACCGGTTGCAGAACGCCGGTTTTCCTATGGATACCGTGACGGCTGTAGCGCAGTGCCTCCTGAAAGAAATCAGGGCAGGTGGCCGCCCTGGCGTGGCAGCGGAAACCAGCTGCAGGAGGCTGAGGCGTACCGCTATTCCGTACGTGCACCAGTTATCGCACCGGCTGAAGAAAGTTGGAGAGAGGTGCGGTGTGGACGTGATGTTCACTGCCCCCGAAAAGCTGGTGCGCATGTGCAAAGCGGTCAATGAAGAAAGGAAACCGGTCTGCACCACAAAACACGTTTGCAAGTTTGTGCCTTGCACTACTGGCGTCGTATACCGCATACCCCTCTCCTGCGGTAGATGCTACGTGGGGCAGTCTGGACGGTGCCTGAACGAGCGGCTACGAGAGCACAGCACGCTGGTAGATTCATTGGCAGGGGGCGGTCATTTGGCCAATCATTGTAAGCGGTGCGGGTGCGTGCCGGCGTTTGGTGCCACGTGTGTGCTTGGTAGGGGAGGCACAAAGTTAGGTCGCGAGATTTGTGAGGCCTATCACATTGACAGAGAAGGTGATAACTGTGTAAGCACTAGTTCACTTACCTTGACCAAAAAAGAAAAAATGTACCTAAAGAACAGTTTGCCACACCTTGATTAGATTGTCTATGTATTGTTAACCCAGTGTGCGCATGCACCACCGAATTGCTTATATGTTCCTTTATGTTCAGTAAACAACTCAGTTGATGTTTAGCGCTCGTCCTGTCTACTTCTTTGTCTGTGTCTCTGTTATATGCGCTAGTCTTTTAATTCACTCTGAATTCATTCCAGCAAAGAGATTTTTTACAACCCCATGAGCACGTCTGACAGCTGTCCAATCGAAAATCATGATGCTCTCATGTGCAAAGTGTTGCAGAGGGCCATTTAAATATAAGCCTCGTGCCAGCAAGCTAGACGCGGAAAGCTTCCAGGGTAGCCATGTACTAAAGCTTTTCAGGAAGCTTAAATTTAAAGGCAGTACTTTATATTGCATTAAAGTGGGACAGTTCTTTCAGAAGTATCATGAAATACAGAGCGCGATCCAAGGCACACATCATAAAAAAAAGAACGAAAGATGATACACGGCACAAAGTAACAAGTGATATTAAATTTAAAGGCAGCACTTTACCTTGCATTAAGCTGGGATAGTTCTTTCCGAAGTATCATGAAATACACAACGCGACCCAAGGCATACATCATAAAAAAAAGAATGAAAGATGATACACGGCACAGAGAAACAAGTTCTATTTCTGTGGCACCATGTGTAACAGTTTATATAAAAAAGAGAACACAAAAAAGCATGCTCTTCAAAGTATATATAATCAAGATTTGGTTTTGTTTTCTTGTGCTATATTTTGGCAGCAGTTGTGTATTTATACACAATTTCACTAAACTAAACTTTTTCGTCCTTCACCTTATCTGGTGAAAATAACCTTCTAGCGCTGCTATTAACACGTACGAGGCTAGGATGAACTGGATGAAGTATAGCAGTATGTTTTGCCAAGTGCAGCCTGGAATGAACCCTGGGAGACATACCTCCGTCGTTTCAAAACGACGCAGGCGAAAGCGGCGAAAGACACTACGTACCATGGTGGGCTACCGCAATAAGTGAAAGTGAAAGTTCCTTCCCGCGCTTCCCGCAGTTGCGATAAGTGCGTTCGCCGATTGCTATTTGATTATGACCATGCAAGCCGGAGTGTATCGTTCGAATGAGAGAGCGGGTACGGCGCGGCGACGGCGCGGTAAAGAGCAACAGCTTGAAGGAGCTGGATGTCCCGCACGAACATTTCCGACGTCTCCCGTACATGAACAACGGCCAGAAACCAAGCGCCTCCTTCACTGGAGTCTATTTAGGCCAGCTCCATCATCATCATCATCATCATCATTATCATCAGCCTTACTACACCCACTGCAGGGCAAAGGCCTCTCCCATGTCTCTCCAATTAACCCGGTCCTTTGCCAGCTGCATCCACCTTTTGCCTGCAAACTTCTTAATCTCATCCGCCCACCAAACCTTCTGCCGCCCCCTGCTACGCTTACCTTCTCTTGGAATCCACTCCGTAACCCTTAAGGACCAGCGGTTAGCTTGCCTTCGCATTACATGCCCCGCCCCAGCCCATTTCTTCCTCTTGATTTCGACTAGGATGTCATTAGCCCGCATTTGTTCTCTCACCTACTCTGCCCGCTTCCGGTCTCTTAACATTACACCTATCATTTTTCTTTCCATGGCTCGGTGCGTTGTCCTTAAGCTGAACTCTTTTCGTTAGCCTCCACGTTTCTGCCCCGTAGGTGAGTACCGGTAAGATACAGCTGTTGTACACTTTTCTCTTGAGGGAAATTGGTAAACTGCCACTCATGATCTGAGAGAACCTGCCATATGCGCTCCGCCCCATTCTTATCCTTCTAGTTATCTCCCTCTCGTGAGCCGGATCTGCTCCATCACGTGGTTTGAAACGCGCGCGCGGAGAAGCGGCAACAAGAGCGCGGATAAAAATAAACAAGAGCGCGCCCGGAAAATATGGCACCGAGCTCGTTTTCGGCTTCAAAAAATGTCACGTGATGGACTCTCCTTAAACTTTCCTTGCTACATGTGTTTTGACAAGGTGAAGTCCACGGCAGCAACAAGACGGCGCTGCGCAAACTTTAGTTTCGGCTGTCTTTTTTTAACTACCACGGCTTGTTTGCACTAAAACAAACAGCGATTTAGAAAAAAAATAAAGGAACAAGTTGTTCGTTCAGCGGACATCGAACCATGGCCTTCTCCGTGTGAAGCGAGTTCACTAATCACTACGTTTTTTTTTCTCTTTTGCATGGAAATAGTGCCTAAAAGAAAAGTCTAAGCACGGTTACGCCACAAAACACCAGGCCACCTCACCCAACAGGTGGTGTTGCCTCACCCCAGCATGAATCCTCCTTCCAAAACATCAAAAGTCTGGGAGGCACACACATGCATCCAGATAGGGGAGCCAGCTAGGCGGCTCTTGCAGGGCAGCAGGAGGAGGAGGAGGAGGAAAGGCAGGGAGGTTAACCAGACGAATAGCCGGTTTGCTACCCTGCACGGGGAGAAAGGGGTGAGGGGAGAAAAAGATGAAGGAGAAAAGACAGTTGCTGGAAATTAAAGTCACTATGTAAAGTCGCAGCGTTCAATAAAGTCACAGCCTATCGTGCAGGCCACAAGTCTTCAAAAAGCAGAGCAGTGCCTTGGAGGCCTTCACCACCGACGACCGCCACGGCCAGTGGCCGAGAATCTTCGTTTCCGTCTGTGGGCACAGGTCGAGATGCTCCAGTGCACGACAGAGAGACTGTCTTTCGGCGCTGTAGGCATGGCATTCACAAAGATCCATGGAAAGTGAGAGTAGCGCAAAACGGGACAAAGGGACAGAGAAAGACAGACACAACACAGGCGCTACCGTTACCGACTCGCCCAAGTTTCTACCCTTGTGAATTCACAAAGAATGTGGTCTATAGTCTCGTCACACCCGCAGATGGCACATGCAGGGCTGTCAGCCATACCTACACCAAGCCACAGGCGACACAACAAAGTTGCTTCACGTCGTGGTAGGCCGGATGAAAGCCGAAACTTCAGATCTGAGCCCAAGGGTTTTAAACGCAAATGCGAGAATTGGCCTGACTTCCACGCAGCAAGCGTGATGTCCCGCGTCGTTCAGCAGGGAAGCATCATCCCCTAAGCAGGGCAGCATATTCTCCCCGCACCAAAGCGCATTGTTCACGAAACAAAGGTTTCGACGACCGTGGTGATTCGGCGTGGCGCTCCATCATGCGGCTCTTCCAGAGATAGTTCCAGCAACATAAAAGATCATATGGCACAGCACTGTTTTTCTCCGCGGGCAAAAGTCTAATACTGTATGGTGTGATGTCAATGTCCTTCTTAATTGTTCGTTGTAAAATGTTCAAGAAGAAGATAGGATAAATGCACATGTAAGGCTAAAGAAGAAGATGCGTCGGATGATTTGAAAAGACGAAGACGAGGTGACAGTGTTCTCGAGAGTTTTTGCCAGCGCTACGCTTGTGTGTCTTTTGCCGATCTGATCCCAGACTGCTGCCGTTGCCGTTCCCGTCGCCCCAGTACCTCGTAACAAACCCCCCGTTACATTTGGTGGAGGTGCTGGGTAAAAACATCGGCCCTGGAGCTCCGTAGTCGTGCTCTCCCGGCGCGCACGATGCCTGAGGACGTCCAACACCAGGCCGTACAAGTGGGCCAGGCTGTCATCTGTGCCGGCTCTCTTCGTCAACGGGACCCGACCATTTTCAGCGGGACTGACGAGAACGATGTGGAAGATTGGCTCACATCGTACGAGCGGGTGAGCGTATACAACAAATGGGACGATGTGACGAAGCTAAACAACGTCATCTTTTATCTCGCCGGTGTGGCTAACCTCTGGTATCGCAACCATGAGGCAGATATTCAAACCTGGTCCATTTTTAAGACTAAATTTGCAGACGTATTTGGTCGACCGGCTGTCAGGCAACTCCGAGCCGAACAGCGATTGCGTGAACGATCTCAGCAGGCTAGTGAAAGCTTCACTAGCTACATTGAAGATGTCGTCGACTTGTGCAAGCGGGTCAACGCTCGTATGTCGGAAGCCGACAAGATCCAACACATCTTGAAAGGCATCGATGACGACGCTTTTCAGATGCTTCTAGCGCGCGACTTGCGTACCGTTGCTGAAGTCGTTACGCTGTGTCAAAGCTTTGAGCAGTTGCGCAAGCAGCGGATTCTGACACGCCAGCTGCCACAGCAGGTTGAGTCGCTCGCTGGGCTCACGCCTGCTCCTGACCCCTCGCTGCTACAGCAGATTAAAGACTTCGTGCGGGAAGAAGTGGCACGTCAACTTTCCTTTCTGCCGAGCGCTCACGACCGACCATCATATCTGACTCCAGCGCTCCGACATACAATTCAAGAGCAAGTTGCTGAGGCTCTTCCACCGGCTCATCCGTCACCACCTGTCACGGTTCCGCTGACATACGCTGACGTTGTCGCCAGACCACAACCTGTGGCGGCTCCGCTCACATATGCCGAAGCCGTCGCGAGACCGCCTCCTGTCGCGGCTCCAGTGACATATGCCGATGTCGTAGCAAGACCGCAGCCGCCAATCTATAGTGCGCCTCCGGCGCATTTGCGAGGGCCAGTGGCTTACCGACGACCTACTCCAAGGGTCAGCGATTCCTGGCGCACAACGGACAATCGGCCGATTTGCTTCTTTTGTGGTCTCCCATGTCATGTAGCTCGGCATTGCCGCCGTCGTCTCCCGGACGCGGAAATTCCTCCCCAAGCTCCTGGGTACTGGCCCCCACCGAGTCAGTACTCTGTACCAGCTGCGCCGCCGCAAAGTCGTACTTCCTCGCCGGACCGTTCTACCCTCTCCAGCCGCCGGCCCTCTTCTCCACGACGCCGGTCTATTTCGCCTATGCGACGTCGCCCCACCGCTAACCAGGAGGAAAACTAGGCGCCGCAGTTCCTGAGGCGAGAACTGCGTCCACAACGAACTTCGAAAGGCCTCATCCGTCAGCCGCTAACCTCATTGAAATTTCCGTCGACGGCGTTTCTGTCATGGCGCTGGTCGACACTGGTGCTGCCGTTTCCGTCATGGACGCAAAGCTGTGTAGTTCTTTAAGAAAAGTAAGGACGCCAATTGCTGGACTCTCACTGCGCACCGCCAGCGCTCAGAACATCCAGCCGTCAGCAGCGTGTACCGCTCGCGTTGTAATCCAGGGGACCATTTATGCCGTCGAATTCGTCGTACTGCCCTGCTGTTCTCATGCTGTTATCCTGGGCTGGGATTTCCTATCGCGCCATGCTGCTATCATCGATTGTGCTCGAGCTGAAGTCGAGTTCTCTCACCTGCCCGAAGCTGTCTTGGACACTGCCCCTCCTGGTGCCTGTGTTAAGGCCCTAGTTGCCGAAGACATTGACCTGCCTCCCTGCTCTTGAGTCCTCGTACCCCTCTCTTGCGGCCCTCTTCGCAACGACACTGTCCTCTTCACTCCGTCCCCTATCTTTCTGCACCGCAAGTGTCTGCCTCTGCCATACGCTGTACTGACTATATCCGCTGGCCTCTCCGTACTGTTCGTGTCTAACCCATTCTCGTTCCCCAACGCCTTGCGCCTAGGTGAATGTCTCGGCACGGTACAACCATTCGCGTCTCTGCTCATCCGCGAAGAGACGGACGACGCGCCGCACCTCTCCATAGCCGCACTCAGCCCACCTACTGCTGCGCCCGATCCCTCCTCAACCGAAGCATTCCTTCGCTCCATCGACGACAACCTTCCAGCGCCGCAAAGGGCACAGCTTCTCACTTTACTTAATCAGTTTCGCTCATCATTTGACTCACATCAAAGTTCCTTGGGCCAAACTTCCACTGTCACCCATGCCATCGACACAGGTGACCACGCACCGCTGCGACAACGTCCCTATTGTGTGTCTGTCGCCGAGCGCCAAGTTATTGAAGACCAAGTCGACAAGATGCTCCAGAGCGGCGTCATTCAGCCCTCAAGCAGCCCATGGGCGTCGCCTGTGGTGCTCGTCAAAAAGAAGGATGGCTCCATACGCTTCTGTGTAGATTACCGCCGCCTTAATAAGATTACGCGCAAAGATGTCTATCCCCTCCCGCGCATAGACGACGCTCTGGACTCTTTGCAAGGGGCCGAACTCTTTTCATCTCTTGATTTGCGTTCCGGGTACTGGCAAGTTCCTATGAAAGAACCCGATCGCCCCAAAACCGCCTTTGTGACACCGCATGGCTTGTATGAATTTGCCCTTCGGGCTTTGTAACGCCCCCGCGACTTTTGAGAGGATGATGGACACCATTTTGCGCGGACTTAAGTGGAAGACATGCCTTTGCTTCCTCGACGACATTGTGGTCTTTTCCCCGGACTTTGACACCCACCTCTCCCGTTTGAAGCACGTCTTGACCTGCCTCTCTGACGCCGGCCTGCAGCTGAACTTAAAAAAATGCCGTTTTGCCGCTCGTCAATTAACCATCTTAGGTCATGTTGTCTCTAAGCAGGGCGTCAGTCCCGACCCAGCGAAACTTCGTGCTGTGGTTGACTTTCCCAAACCTACCTCCATCAAAGACCTGCGCAGCTTCCTGGGTTTGTGCTCATATTTCCGCCGGTTTATTCGCAACTTTGCGTCCATTGCTGCACCTTTGACTCAACTGCTGTCTGGAAGTGCGGCTTTATCACTGTGGTCTCCAGCGTGCGACGACGCATACACCACCTTGCGCCGTCTCCTCACGGCGCCGCCCATTCTGCGCCATTTCGACTCGGCCGCTCCTACCGAAGTGCACACGGACGCCAGCGGTGTTGGCCTCGGCGCTGTCCTCGCCCAACGAAAACCTGGCTTTGACGAATACGTCGTTGCTTATGCTAGCCGCACACTCACACCAGCAGAACGCAACTACTCCGTAACTAAAAAAGAGTGTTTGGCGATTGTATGGGCCCTCGCGAAGTTTCGACCGTACATTTATGGGCGCCCTTTTGACATTGTGACCGACCACCATGCGCTCTGTTGGCTTTGCAACCTGAGAGACCCCTCCGGCCGCCTCGCTAGGTGGGCCCTTCGCTTGCAAGAATATGATATCCGCGTCGTGTATCGCACCGGCCGCAAGCATCAAGACGCCGATGCACTGTCACGCTGCCCCCTTCCAGCCGAGATCGCCAGCCTTTCCACCTCCGACGCTTCTCTGCCCTTGCTTCGCCTCAGCGACATGCCTTCAGCGCAACGCATGGATCCCTGGATCGCTTCCCTTTTCGACTTTCTCGCCAACCCGACGGCTGCTTCACCGTCACGTGCGCTCCGCCGCCAAGCTGCCCATTTTGCGATCCGTGACACCCTACTTTATCGCCGTAACTACAACTCCGAAGGTCGCAAGTGGCTGCTCGTTATTCCACGTCACTTACGCTCGGAGATATGCGCATACTTCCATGCTGCCCCCCACAGCGGTCACGCGGGCGTTTTCAAGACCTACACCCGCATACGGCTGCGCTACTACTGGCGCGGAATGTACACCTTTATCATGAAGTACGTGCGCGCATGCATTCCCTGCCAACGTCGCAAGACACCTCCCCATCGTTCTGCTGCTGAGCTGCAGCCGTTACCATGCCCTCCACGCCCGTTCGACCGCGTTGGCATTGATTTATACGGTCCGCTTCCATACACTGCAGACGGCAACCGTTGGGCTATAGTAGCGGTGGATCACCTTACACGATATGCCGAAACTGCTGCCCTTCCGGCTGCCACAGCGACGGACGTCGCCTCCTTCATTTTGCACCGATTCATCCTTCGCCACGGCGCACCTCGTGAACTGCTCAGTGACCGAGGCCGCGTGTTCTTATCTGAGGTGGTGAAGGCGCTTCTCAAAGAGTGCAACACGATTCACCGAACTACCACCGCCTATCATCCGCAGACCAATGGCCTCACTGAGCGATTTAACCGCACAGTCGGAGACATGCTCTCCAAGTACGTCGCTTCTGACCACACGAATTGGGATCTCGTCCTTCCGTACGTTATTTATGCGTACAATACCGCTACGCAGTCTACCACCGGATTCTCTCCTTTCTTCCTACTTTACGGCCGCCAACCCTCTGCTACTATCGACACTATCCTCCCTTACCGCCCTGATGAATCCGAATATCGGCCTGTTTCCGACGCCGCGCAACACGCCGAAGCCTGCCGCCAAATTGCCCGGTCACTCACCACTGACACCCAGCATCGCCAGCGCTCCCGCCTCGACCAAGACCAAACCCCTCCGAACTACACTTCTGGTGCACTTGTGTGGCTCTGGATCCCTTCAGGAACTCCCGGTCTCTCCTCAAAATTTCTTGCGAAGTACCATGGTCCCTACCGTGTGCTGGAGCGCACCTCTCCGGTTAATTATATCGTGGAACCCCTCACGCCGTCTCCTGATCTCCGCCGCCGAGGACGGGAGACCGTTCATGTCCAGCGCCTCAAGCCCTACTACGACCCCGCCGTCTTGCCATCATCCTAAGTCGCCAGGATGGCTCCTCTTGTCCCCGGGGTGATTGTAAGGCTAAAGAAGAAGACGCGTCGGATGATTTGAAAAGACGAAGACGAGGTGACAGTGTTCTCGAGAGTTTTTGCCAGCGCTACGCTTGTGTGTCTTTTGCCGATCTGATCCCAGACTGCTGCCGTTGCCGTTCCCGTCACCCCAGTACCTCGTAACAAACCCCCCGTTACACACAGAACAAAATAATTGTCAATTGTCTCTGGTGTATGCACAGGCGACAATGCCTTCACAGGCAGCGTTGACGTGTGCAGCTTAAAAAAGAATGTTTTCGCGGCAGAAGAAATGCACATTCGCCTAACACGTTTTAAAAAAGTGGTGTCAAGGAACTCAAGAAAAGGTTTCCGATGCAACGGTACAGGGAACAAATACTCTGGAAGTGTCTCAGTCATCTGCCTTCTGGAGAGGCTATATATGTAGGTAAAAGGGCACAGTGAGGAAATTTAAGGTGTCAGCAACTTCCTTAAGGAATCCCCCCAAAGGCCCCTCACGAGTGCGTCCAGTCGGTGCAAAAAGGAAAGGCAAATGAGCACTCAGACGCCTAATAAGGACGGCTACTAAAAGAGGGTGGTTTGAAGATTTGAAAAAGGAAAAACGCGAGACAAGCCGATGCACGAATAAGTGAACAAGGCCGATTCCACGAGACTCTAGAGAAAGGAATAGGTTATCGCGACGCATGGGTTCCCATTGGGCCCATGCTACATTCCATGCGAATGTAGCAAATATTCTGTGCATCACCTGCACTTTCTTCCTCTCACAGTGGATAACCTGCGGCGCATAAGCAAGATTTAAAAATAAATAAAAAATGTTGCAGACTCGAGCCCGAGCAAACACTGGTAGTTCCCTATCCATCCAAGCCTGGGTTTGCCGCCTCATGGAGACTATCTGAGAATCCCAGTAGGCGCCACTGTTGCAAATTTGGTCAGAAGGAACGAACCCCTAGGTAGTGAAGGGGCCTGCAGTCCCAGCTTATGCCACCATAATGACTTGGCGTTGTACCCAAATGGCCCAACCAAAACCCCTTGGATTTATCTAGAATAAGAGCCGCACCGATACCTCTTGAAACTGTACAGTCAAATGCGTTGCCTCTAGCACACTCTTTTTGTGAGAACAAAAGAGGGCGACATCATATGCATCAACTAAAATCTTAATTTCACACTGCGCCAAGGAGAAACCACGGATAGAAGCGCAATTAATAATACTGAGGCAAAGGGGTTCAAGATATAAGGCAAACAACAAAGGCGATAAGGGACAGCCTTGGCGAACAGATAATTTCAATGGAATAGGTTTGGTTAGCTCTTGGATAACGATTAGCCTTGTATAGGGCTCCTTATAGCACAGTCTTATGCTCCTAAGCAAGAGGTCTCCAATATTTGCATGCTCTAAGGCCGCACACAAGACATCGTGACGAAATATATCAAAGGCATTGGGAAGGTCAATCTGAATTAGAGCTACTTGTCCGATCTCATCTGATACTGTCTCCCCTACTAAACGTGCAATATGAAAATAGGTTTGGATGCTGCGGCCTGCGATACCGCAGACCTGATGTGTGCCCATTAAGTGAGCGACAACTAGCTGCAAACGATTGCAAAGAACATTTGCAAAAAGTTTGTAATCTACATTACAGAGGGAAATTGGACGATATCCCTAAACTGCTTTCAACCCATTTGAATCTGTGCTTTTTGGAATTATTATAGTATGCAAAAAATAGAAACTGGGGTGTGGGGGGGAGGGGCAAATAACAAACATCGTAAGAAGCCTGGAAAGCCTCCACCCAAACAGGCGCTAGGCAAGCGGAAAAGGTTTTATAGAACTCGCTAGTAATGCCATCTGGCCCAGGAGATTTCTGCGCCGTCAGGTCAGAAATGGCAGAAATAGCGCTCTGTGGTGTCATCTTTCTTTGTCCCTGTCTTTTTTGCGCTATGAATTGTACCCTTGGCAGATTTTATTTCGTCCAAAGTGATAGGCCCCTCCACAACAGCACGCTGCTCATCGTCAAGTAGGGGCAAGGCTTCGAATAAGTGACTGTAATCTGATGTCACATTTGTGCCCGGACAACCACCAAACAGCTTCCGATAACAGTCAAAGAAAGCCTCAATAATACCAGGGCCATCGCTGTCTGTAACCACCATACTGAATTTCCAATATTTTTTTTATACCCCAGTCACACGGGCATTTCGAAGGCCCTCGAACCGATAGTCTATCGACTCAAAGGCGATCGAGCGCTGCTACACGGGCAGTTTCAATGGCCATCGAGTCAACGGAGCAGCGCGGAACTCCGTCGAGATTTCGAGGGACCCGCCGCGGTGGCTCAGTGGTTAGGGCGCTCGACTACTGATCCGGAGTTCCCGGGTTCGAACCCGACCGCGGCGGCTGCGTTTTTATGGAGGAAAAACGCTAAAGGCGCCCGTGTGCTGTGCGATGTCAGTGCACGTTAAAGGTCCCCAGGTGGCCGAAATTATTCCGGAGCCCTCCACTACGGCGCCTCCTTCTTCCTTTCCTCTTTCACTCCCTCCCTTATCCCTTCCCTTGCGGCGCGGTTCAGGTGTCCAACGATATATGAGACAGATACTGCGCCATTTCCTTTCCCCAAAAAACCAATTATTATTATTTCGAGGGCCTTCGAGCGCAGCCCAAGGTTGCTAGCGTTGCTTCGAGCGGCGCCAAGCGCATTTTCGTACACGACACATTCACGGTACAAAAGCATGAACAAACATTATTAGCCTAAACTTTAATGCAAGCAGTCAGTACAAGAATTTTAAAATTGTATAAGACTGGTTTTAAGCGCAATAATTTTGCGTTGCGGTCTTTGCGTTGCTTGCGTACTTGGCGTTGACAACATGGCGGCGCCCTGCCCGCCGGCTTCACAGCGATAATAGCTTCGTCGCTAATCCCTCGAAGCAATATCGTGTTCTAAGCTTTTGTATTCGTCTTCGATTTGTACATTCTTACCCTCGCATAAAGTTTCAAGAGACAAATAGCTCTTGTTTTTCAGATATCAAGGCGATTTCCCAGGTCTTAAGCGTGACGAAGCAGCGCTCCAACTCAGTTGGACTGGCTTGGTTTTGCTCGTCTTGTATTAGAGTGGCTACAGCAGTGTCTGCTTTTGTCCGCCGCGTACGTGCAATTAAAATGGTTTTAAACGACATGCGCATGTGCGTGTATTTACGCATTTAGTATACATTTATCAAATATTTTTGTCATTTTTGCAAAATCCAAAGTAGCGATTGTGGCGCCACACAAGCTTGGCGTAAGACACGAGAACCATTTCAATGGCCATTGAGATTTGCCGTGTAGCAGCGACACAACTCCTTCGAGTTCGATGGCGACTGAGAATTTCGAAAATCCTCGACTCGATGGCCATTGAAACTTGCCGTGTGACAGGGGTATTAGATAGAGCAGTCTGCCCTTCATCACTCAGTGCCGGACGAGATGATTGCTCATCCAGAAATCTATGTGTTAGATCTTGTGAAGGCCCCTTTGCATCTTTCGGTTTCAAACTGCTGAAGCTCTGCTTTTACGGCAGTGATATCTTCTACATATATAGGCACCTGGGCTAATCCTCTCGAACTCATGTAGCTCAACTAAAGTACGGCCGAGCTCTCGAAGGTGTCTCTTAATAATAATAATAATAATAATAATAATAATAATAATAATAATAATAATAATAATAATAATAATAATAATAATAATAATAATAATAATAATTCGTTTTTGGGGAAAGGAAATGGCGCAGTATCTGTCTCATATATCGTTGGACACCTGAACCGCGCCGTAAGGGAAGGGATAAAGGAGAGAATGAAAGAAGAAAGGAAGAAGAGGTGCTGTAGTGGAGGGCTCCGGAATAATTTCGATCACCTGGGGATCCTTAACGTGCACTGACATCGCACAGCACACGGGCGCCTTAGCGTTTTTCCTCCATAAAAACGCAGCCGCCGCGGTCGGGTTCGAACCCGGGAACTCCGGATCAGTGTCTCTTCAAAAACGCGATTCGTGCTGAGGCTTCAATAGCAATGTTTTTGTTTCTTGTTTAAATAAGTCCTGTTTTTGCAATCCTGAGAGGTCACCGCGTGACCACGTGTCCTTCAAGCAATTAGATACAGCACGTTTGAAGATTTGATCTGAGAGCATGCAGCTATTTAGCTTCCACAGCTCCCATCTATGATGGAATAAGCGCCGACTGTATCGCCCTATCTGAAGAGACACCATGCAGTGATCACAGAAGAATATGGGCCGCATCTAGTAACCAAAAACGCTGGATAACTTGCCTGCTGAAACGTAAATAATGTCAAGCCGAGCACTAGAGGAGCACTGAAAATGAGTGAAATGGTTGCTTTGTTCCTTATCTTGCCCAACATCCACCAGGTTGTATTCGCATGCCATATCAGTGAGTAAAGCAGCACTGGGGTCATATCGCTTACTTAACACTGCTCGGTCTTCATCCCTACAAACACAACTGAAATCACCCAACAGCATAATTTTACGATCCGTGGACAAATGGTCTACTAATGACAGGAAAAATAGCCTTCTATCACTCTGCTTTACAGGGGCATAGACACAAACAATTCGCCACTGCACACCCGCAATTGCAAGGTCACAGCAGATAAGTCGCCCATCATCATCTGTGCTATACGACACAGCAGTAATCTCCAGTGTGTTCTCCTGGAATACCATGCACCCACCTGATAAGCCTCTCGAGTGACTAACGATAACATTGAATTCTGACAAACAAGGCTCGACAGCAGCTCCCACCATTTTGGGTGCTTGTCTTATTGAAGGCCATCCGCTGTACTGGGCGACCAGCCTGCAAATCGGCGGCCTGAAGGGCAGACATCGCCCTGCGTTTTGAGGTTACCCTTCCCAGTGCCAGCACACCAGGTGCCTTCTGCTCATCGGCATCGACTTACGCCTCATCATCTGCAGGACGCTTCAAAGGTGCGCTGCTGTCCATCGCCTCTTCTAAGACAGCCAAGGCTTCGGCCCATGAAGCCGAGTGGGCCACGTCCCTCGCAACCACGCTGACAGCCGATAGGGCACCGAACACACTACAAGCTGAAACTTCAGGCGACACACTGCTGCACTCCGGTGAGGAAGGGCATCGCCGGCACAGAAGGCATGTGGCACATTCACTGGCTGAGGCGCCTCCACTGACTCTACAGCACGGACGTTCTGTTCTCGTGGTCGTTGGGTGAAAGGTGGCTCCTGAGCAGCAAGCACAAGACTCAAAGTAGCAGACCCAGGCAGACCCGGTCCTGTGGATTTGGGTCTGGAGACGGGGATTCCTGTTTATCCCTACGTGCAGACGGACACTTGCCGTTATTCGCTGCAGAAACCTTTGGTTCATCTTCTGTTTGGAGCTCATGACTCAGCTCACCCGACGCTTCCACAACATCCGACACATCCATATTGTGCTCTGACGCCACTTCATCCTCATGTGCCCAGGTGCCTTGACGTGACCTGTCAGCATAACTCATAACACAATTGTCTACTGTGTGCCCCAAGCGTCGGCACTGGGTGCATCGAGGCGTATGACACTGACGCCGTATATGGCCCACACGGTTACAACGAAGACACAGCGGACATCTGCCTGGGATCACAACGGGTGAGCTGAGTGGGCGCGGCGGCAACGCCATGATGCATCGCTCAAACACATTCCCGTTTGCCATCCAGGTTACACTTGGTTTGCTGCTGGCTTCTACCGGACAGTCTTCAGGAAATTCATCGACGGAATTGCTTCGCCTGCCTGTGATGCCGGGACATGACTGGCCTTATCTTCAGGCACCAAAGGGTGCCAAAAGTTGCTTTCCATGAACAGTGCAACTCTACTAGAGGATAAGATCATGACGTAACGGGACTGCTACTTAAGCGACTGCTTCTGCGAGGAACCCTTCAGTGCGCTCGGCGGCAATGCCATGATGCATCGCTCAAACCCATTCCTGTTTGCCATCCAGGTAAGGAAGCGTTTCGGCAAAACCTTTCGTAGTAGTAATGTCTTCCTAGATTTGCTGTCGTGCCCACACGCTTTGCTTGAATGGTTCTGTGATCTTTTGGCTTCCTTGCGGTTTCTGTTGATATTAGCCGGGGATGTTGAAACTAATCTTGGCCCTGGGGACGTTACGATTGAGGAGACGCTCAAATTGATTGCAGAAGGCATCCAGGAGATAAAGGAGGAAAAATCGATGACGAATCAAAAACTAGGAGCAATAGATAAAAGGCTGGAAAAGACAAGCAAAATGGAAAAAAACAGGACTTAGAATGCGTAGAAAGGTTTGAAAAACTCGAACTGGTTCTGTCCTTGACTAGAAAAGTCGACAAATTAGATAACAGAGGCGACAGGTCTAACCTTATTGTATACGGTGCTAAGGAACTCGAAGATGAGACACACCAAGATGTACTCGACACTATTGACAAAAAAATCTTTGAAGATATGATGGGAATAAAAACGACTGGCATCGAAAGAATACACCCTCTTGGGCGGAAACAAGCGTCTGACATTTCGAAGCACAGACCCGTTATCCTGAAATTATTAGACTATCGGGATAAAGCCAATATACTTACTAAGGGCAAAAAGCTAAAGGAAACGGAATACTCTATTAGCGAGGATTTCTCGCCTGTTGTAAGACAAATCAGAAAGAAGCTATGAGACAGAACGAAAGTGCACCGTGACCAGAAAGACAAAGTTTTTTGTCTTACGATAAAGTTAAAATAAATAGCCGCCTGTACACCTGAGATGATGAAACAAATGATTTAGCTGAAGTTGCAGAAAACGAAAACATGGACAACGGCCCCGCCACGTGTACTCGAAATCGCCGTCGGCCCTAGTTGTCCTCAATGTTAACGCACGGAGCCTTTTGAACAAAACTGAACAGTTCGAGACGATCCTGGTCGCCCTTTAACCTGACATTATTTGCGTGACAGAGACATGGCTGCACACAGACGTAAACCATGAAGTTGCTCCACCGGGCTACTCCATCGTCCGGAAAGATAGAACTAGAGGCGGTGGGGTTTCTTTGCTCATAAGACAAGGCATAAATTATTCAGTGATGCCAGATGTCCCAGGTGTACAGGCCGTCTGGTGGAAGATTCAGTTGGGCCAGAGCCAGCTGTGTGTTGGCGCAGTATATAGACCCCCCCCCCCACCCCCCATGTCGAAGTGTCTTATCTCGAACAACTTCTAGAATTCATGCATGAGCACATGATGGGGAGGCCCATGATAATGGCTGGGGATTTCAATCTCCCAGATGTCAACTGGCGCTCTATAAGTCCATCTAATCTAACTAACAATATCCCACTGAGTTTTCTGTTTACCTTCAACCTGACTGAAATTGTTTCCGAACCTACCCGTGTACAGTGTAGACCTTATTTTGGTAAGCGATATCTTCTTGAACGGAAAAAATAACGTTGATATTCTTGAAGGTTTATCTGACCACGAAATGGTACTTTGCACGCTAACTATTCCAAATCGTGTCCGTCAAAGTGGTACTAGAAAGTCTGTGTACGCATTTAACAAAGCAGACGATGGCGCTATTATGACCTACCTTGCCCACTAGTACTACGACTTCTACGAACTAGTCTCAGAGGGCTCGGCCTACATTGATGAATTCTGGCTGCTATTCAAGGCACATGCTATCCACTGCTTGAAGCAATTTGTCCCACAAATACGAAAGACCACTCATAAGCATAACCTATGTATAACACGCGAACTACTTCATTTGAAACAGAATAAAAAGGTTGAGGAAATCTAAGAAATCATGCCCAGTTCCAGACTTCTGTAAAAAAAATAAACTGAACAGACTGCTAAAAGAAAAAAACAAAAGCAGAAAAACAGCGCTTGTGCAGTTCAACGCTCTCAAATTTTATCAGACTCACCCCAGAAGTTCTGGCATTATCTAAGTCACAAAGATAACGCTCCAAAACAGTTGCTTCCGATCGAAGAAAAGGAACAAGCAGAAGCGTTTAATGTATTTTTCCATTCTTTATATTCTCCAGGCAATGGCATTACGCATGCTTACAGACCAGAAAATATACCTCAAAATGAGGCGCTAAGCGCACCAGTCGGAACCGAAGCAGGAGTGTTTTCACTGTTATTAAATTTAGACGATAAAAAGTGCAGCGGTCCCGACGGAATCCCGAACTGCTTCCTTAAAGGGGCTGCGAAACACCGCTTGAATGAATCCCGCTTACGCTTCAGATAGATTTTTTATGTCACACAGATGCTGACTCAAAAAGAATAACGAGAATCGATGCATAGGAACGGGAGTTAATCAATGAAGAAATTTCAAAATACAAGCAAACAAATGCTGCCCTCAACTCAATTTTCGCGCAGCTTCCCATTCCCATTTCACTCTCCCAATGACGACACTCAGGGCGACCTATCAAAACAGCCTATCTTAGCACGTGGCGGAAGTTTGCACTCCATGGTTGCCTGTTCTCTGTAACTCGTTCATGCCAAGGCTGGCAGCGCCGTTTGATTGGTTACAACAACCATGTGAACGCCCAGCTGTCCCAGCGATGCTTCACCGTCACGTCGACGGCGCAGAAGGGAATACTGATCAGTGACGTTCCCTTACTTATGGATCCGAACTCGACCGCGAGAGACTGTGATGGTGTGACAGCCTGCCCAAGATAGCAGACACATTTAGCAGTGGCGCCATCTGGCGCCACTGCTGGTGATTTTCTACAAACTGACGATGCGCACTGCCTGATAAATGTGAAACGAACGCATCCTTACTTGGAACCGAAACGAACGCTTATAGAGTACAATGATTGCTTGATCGGACCGATTCCGCAACGTCGCTCTCAGGTACATAGAGAGTAGCCATAAGTGTTTAGTGCTAAGTCATAGGATGTTTACAGAGAGGCGCGAAGTACTTCATTGCAAAAAGTAGGCAGTGCCTCTGGTGGCGTGTTTTTGTTTTACTTGATTTACAGTGCTTTTATCTAGAGTAAACAAGCTGGTTTTGTGAATGTAATATAAAACACAAAAACTTGACAAAAGGTATCTCTAGTTATTAACCCAATTTGCAGTAAATATTTCTCTTTGTCCAGTAATCAAGCTCGGACAAAGTGATGTCATATCCGCTGCTAAAAGCCGCCACTGTATGGTGACACCGTCAGCGCCACGACTTTGTTTTTGCGAGATAAGTAAAATATTAAAAACCAAGTATACGCGGTACGAACGATGCTAATAGCATCACTATAACTCATTCTAGGCAACCAATAGGCAGAACAATGCACTGAAAACGTGTTTTGGGGCCCCTTTAAACGCTATGCTGAGCCTCTGAGCAGGTATCTATGTCTTGTGTGCAATAAATCAATCACCGAACAATGCCTTTCAGCAGAATAGAAAATAGCAAAAATAGTGCCCGTCTACAAATCGGGTGATACTTCTTGTCAGTCAAATTATAGGCCTATCTCTCTAACGTGCACTTGCTGCAAAATCTTGGAACATGTTATATTAAAATTCGTTACAGAGTTCGTTGAGGCGTCTAATGTCCTCCATCCCTGTCAACATGGCTTTAGGGCTGGTTTGTCTACCGTCACCCTACTTGTTGAGACTCTACACTATTTCGCCAAAGCAATTAACAACCAAACACAAATAGATGTAATTTACTTTTCAAAGGCATTTGACCATGTATCCTATACTAAACAACTTCTAAAGCTTAAACATGTGCTAGGAGATGGAGCAGTTTTTCATTGGATCAGCTGTTACCTAACTGACCGCCGCCAGATTGTTCAGTTCGGCTCCCAAACTTCTGATATTCTGCCAGCTCTGTCTGGTGTACCCCAGGGTTTCGTTTAAGCTTTTATCCTCTTCCTGTTGTTTATAAACGACATAGCTAGTCAGATCGAATCCAAGATTCGGTTGTTTGCAGACGACTGCGTCCTGTATAGAGAAGTTCAAAACCAACAAGACCAAGTTAGCCTCAATAAACACTTCTCCTTGATAGCCCAATGGTGTGAAACCTGGCAATTGGTCATAAACCTTGATAAAACAGTTTCAATGTCAATAACGAAAAATAAATGACAACTTATTTTTCCGTATGGCTATGATTGTACCACCCTTAAAACTGTCACCCAATATAAGCACCTGGGAGTCGTCATAACATCAGATCTTGGATGATGGGCTCATGTACAGCACGTGGCAAGCAAGGCGATGCGAAAGCTAATGCTTTTAAAGCGGGCCCTGAAATATTCCACAAAAGAAGTCAAACTCTTGGCATATGTGATTATACGTCCTATTTTAGAATATGCGAACGTGGCGTGGTTTCCGTATGCCCAAATCAAATAGCTGCTCTGGAGGCTGTCCAGAGGAAAGCCGCGCGTTTTATCTGTAATAGATACAGGCGATCCGCTGTCAGAGATTAACCTTCATCATTAACCAGCCTTGCGAAGCTACACCGGCTCAAAAGTTTGTATCTCATCCTACATAATAAGGTTAAAGTGGATTCTATCAGATTAATTTTCTATTCCACAGCCAGAAAAACCCGTCATAAGCATCACCTAACACTCCAAGAATATTTATGCACTAATAACGCATTCAGTTTTTCGTTCTTCCCGGAGCTGCGGAGCTGTTCGTGAGTGGAATGATCTAGCCAAGACGGTGGTCGCACGATCTACTGTTGATAAATTTGTCAAAATTGCTGGTCAAACTGTGCTGTCCGCACCGAGAAAGTGATGCTATTGTTACTGTGCCTATCGTTTTTTTTGTTTGCCATGTATGATGTAATCTGCGATGCGAAATTGTGTATTATGTTATTGCTTTTATATTTCACGTGCTAGTCTCTATTGCTGTGTCATCATATGTATCCGAAACCAGTTGATTGTGCGTTACCTTTTTTCCCCCATTCAACTCTGTTTGCATTGGTCAATTATCTTTGTTTAACATATCTCGTTGTCCTTTTTGTACGCTTATGTGAATGTCTCTGCCAAAAATCTGCAGTTTTCTACCCACTCCTGTAAAAATTCCTGAAAAAGGGATTGACAGTATTATGAAACAAATAAACTAAAGCTTGTACCCCGAAAAATTTGAGCGTATGAGGAATTTTACTTGCCGACACTCCATCCTTGAGAGCGAGATTTCACGGTTCGCTGTTTCCATGTGCTCCACTCCGGGGCACCGCCACTTCTCTCGCCCGATAGTTTGTACAGTTCCAAAAGGCTCGAAAGCCTCCACAATCCTCCGGTGCTACATATAGCGCGGAAGCCAAAGAAGCTTCAGCTTCACGTTTTTGGTGTCCGGGTCAAATACGATACATTTTAGACCTTTGACGTAGAACTCTGCTTTGTCAATAAGCATCTGTTTTGAGGAACTGCTCCCGCAGGTAACCATCCAAACATGGCTCATTTGGTACTGGCCAATACACAGAATCTCACGGAGGTCCACAATCTGCGCAAGCTCGTCTCTGAAGTCAGGACCGAGGTATGGGCGACCCTTGACGTCAGCATGCAGAAAGACGTTGTTGAGGACAACATTACCGGTAGGTAGTCGAGGGAGGACAACTTTGTACGTGTCTGTGGCAACTTCAGATGTCAGGAGACCTCAGCCAGCGGCCGATGCGCTGTTTCCAGCTAGAAGCATTTCAACACACAACCGTTCAGAACGGCTTCCTCTTCCCCTGACTAACTACTACACTACGGAGCGCACGGCTTCCGCCGCCTCTAAAAACGCACGTAGGGAATGGATGAATGGATAAGGCCGAACCCTTTAAATCGGGCGGTCGCTCAAGCCCCATAGCCATGACTTGTGAAATTACCAATCAGATAACCTTCGCTTGGTTACCTCCACCCGCTTAAAATCTACTTTCCCATCACTGTCTTTAAACCCCAATGCCTTGGATAAATCAGCCCCGCTGCTTTCCACTGTAGGGTGAAGCCTTTTATAGAAAAGTATCAAGTGTTCAGCCGTTTCCTCCTCTCCGCGCGCAACGCACAACGTGTCTATCTCGTGGTACCTGACTCTATATATCATAGTCCGCAGAGTGGGCTCGGAGGGCCCATCGTCAGCATGTGGCTACAGGATCCTTTCTGTTGCCTTGTGCAGGTTATCTTCCTTGGTGTGACCTGAGCGTATGCACAGCCTTACCCATCCTCAGGGCACACATGCAGCATTGCTTCAACCACGTCATCAGCACATGGACATCTCCACTACGGACCCTGTGACGTCACATCTGCAGCGTCACCTTTGGGACACGTGACTTCGTCAGAGCTGACTTTAAAAGACCGGCCAGCAAGTTCCTGCTTCAGTGGGCTCGGCGGACCAAGCGTCAGCATGTGGCTACGGAAACCTTTCTGCTGTCTTTCTTTTGCAGGTTATCTTCCTTAGCCTGACCGGAGCGTATGCACAGTCTTATCCATCATCAGGACACACATGCAGCATTGCTTCAACCACGTCATCGGCACATGGACATCCCTACTACGTACTCTGTGACGTCACATCGGCAGCGCTACCTTGGGACACGTGGCTTCGTCAGAGCTGCGATCAACAGACCGGCCAGCAAGTTCCTGCTTCAGTGGGCTCGGCGGACCCAGCGTCAGCATGTGGCTACGGAATCCTTTCTGCTGCCTTGTGCAGGTTATTTTCCTTGCTCTGACCGGAGCCTATCCACAGCGTGTCTATTTCGTGGTACCTGACTCTATATGTCTTAGTCCAAAGAGTGGGCTCGGCGGACCCAGCGTCAGCATATGGCTACAGAATCCTTTCTGCTGCCTTCTGCAGGTTATCTTTCTTGGTCTGACCGGAGCATATGCACAGCCTTCTCCATCATAAGGGCACACATGCAGCATTGCTTCAAACACGTCATCGGCACATGGACATCCATACTACGTACCCTTCGACGTCACATCTGCAGCGCCACCTTTCGGACACGTGACTTCGTCAGAGCTGCCTATAAAAGACCGGCCAGCAAGTTCCTGCTTCAGTGGGCTCGGCGGACCCATCGTCAGCATGTGGCTACAGAGTCCTTTCTTCTGCCTTGTGCAGGTTATCCTTCTTGGTCTGAGCGGAGCGTATGCACGGCCTTATCCATCATCGGGACACACATGCAGCATTGCTTCAACCACGTCATCGGCACATGGACATCCCTACTACGTACCCTGTGGCGTCACATATGCAGCGCCACCTTTGGGACACGTCACTATGTCAGAGCTGCCTTTAAAAGACCGGCCAGCAAGTTCCTGCTTCAGTGGGCTCGGCGGACGCAGCGTCAGCGTGTGTCTACAGTATCTTTTCAGCTGCCTTGTACAGGTAATCTTCCTTGATCAGAGTGGCTGTTCGGGCGAGTTGGTTTGCTATGACGGAACATATAGAGCTAAGACACCAGGACGAACAAAGAAAGAGACAACACGAGCGCTAAGTTTCAAATGAAGTTTATTCATTGTATGTGAAGTTCTTGCAGCATCTATCTTGCTCTCAAAGAAAGAAATTGAATTCCTTGATGATGTAAATAAAAAGCAAGTGAGTGTTATGTGGTGACTCACGGTATGATAGCCTGGTAGTATTTCTGCGATATTACGCCTGTATAAGAACTTCACATGCGATGAATAAACTTAACTTTAAAGTTAGCGCTGGTGTTGTCTCCTTCTTTGTTTGTCCTGGTGTCTTAGCGCTATATGTTCCGTTATCTTCCTTGGCCTGGCCGAAGCGTATGCACACCCTTATCCATCATCAGGGAACACGTGCAGGGTTGCTCCAACCACGTCATCGGCATATGGACATCCCTACAACGTACCGTAGCTGTGACGTCACATCTGCAGCGCGACCATTGGGACACGTGACTTCGTCAGAGCTGCCTTTAAATGACCGGCCAGCAAGTTCCAGCTTCAGAGGGCTCGGCGGACCAATCGTCAGAATTTGGCTACAGAATCCTTTCTGCTGCCTTGTGCAGTTTATCCTTTTTTATTTCATTTCGCTTATTTCATCCTTAAAGGCCGAAGGCATTACATAAGGAGGTGCTTACAAATGGTTTTGTGTAAATGCACTCATGATAAAACCATAGGAACAATGAACTTAACACTGGAACTGTAAACACTAAAAACACTAAAAAAGGAGGATAAGCGGTTACAAAAATGGTAAGCAAAAAAAGCACAAATATACAGAGAAAAACTACAGGAAAAAGAACAGGGCAACTACAGGTTCACTTGTTCTGAAAATGACTCGTGAGTTTCGCGCGAAATGTTTTGCGATCATTGCATGAAACTAAGTTGTTTGACAGGGCATTCCAATGGGTTATTGCGTCAGGAAAAAAGGAACTCCTCAATGCTGAAGTACGGCTCTTGATGCTGGCTATGGGGTGGCTGTGGCTGAGACGACTGGAAGTTCGGATTGGTGGCTTCAGCAGGGGGTGCTTTGACGTCGGATGGTAAAAAGCTGTGTAGTAGGCAAAGGCGTGAAATAATGCGGCGTGACTCAAGTGTCGGGAGGGAGATAGAACGTTTGAGTGCAGTGATGCTAATTTCTTTTGTGTATTCAGAGGTGATAAAACGGGTCGCACGGTTTTGGATGGCCTCCAGTTCGGCGGTGAGGTAGGCTTGAGAGGGATGCCAGATGGGTGAGGCAAATTCCAATTTTGGACGAACAAATGTTAGGTAAGCAAGTTTTTTTACTTCGGGAGATGCTGACTTGAGGTTATGTCGTAGATAACCTAAGACACTTGAGGCATCTGAACATATTTTTTGGACATGATTTACCCATGGTAGTGAAGATGTCAGACGCAATTCAAGATACTTATATGACGTTGTTGGGACAATCGGGACTGAGTTTATATGGTATGAATGATGAATAACAGCGCGTTTGCGAGAGAATGGCAACAGTTGGCATTTATCAAGGTTTACAGGCATCAGCCAGGGTCGCACCATGTGGCTATTGTGTCGATATCTTTTTGTAGCAGGTGACTATCGGTGGGATCACGAAGGGGGCTGTATATTACACAGTCGCCCGCGAACAGTCTTAATTTGATGCTTGTGTTTAATGGAAGATCGTTGATGTAAATGACGAATAGCAGTGGGGATAAGCCAGCCCCCTGGGGGACACCTGATGATACATCGGTAAGGGATGAGCGGTAGCCATTGCATGAAGTGAATTGCATGCGCCCATTTAAGAAATGATCAATCCAGGTTAATAGCTTATGAGGAATGGCTCGGGAGAAGAGTTTTGCGAGCAGGTGCGAATAAAGAACACGGTCGAAGGCATTGGAAAAGTCTAAAAAAATAGCTTCTATTTGAAGGTTAAATAGTTTTTAGGCGCAAAAAAAGAGACAAGACACATAGGGTAGGTGACAGGACGAAGCGCCATGGCGCTTCTTCCTGTCACCTACCCTATGTGTCTTGTCTCTTTTTTTGCGCCTAAAAACTATTTAATTATGAACCAAAACCAACTAGCCCAGCAGCAAGTGCTCTTAGACCATATTTGAAGGTTATTGTCCATAAAGTGTAGGATGTCATGAGTGAATTCGGCCAACTGTGTTTCACAGGAATTGTGTTTTAAAAAATCGTGTTGGTGGGGATAAAAGAAGTTAATTGAATCTAGATGGTTCATTACGTTTGAAGATATAACATGTTCAAGTAATTTTGAAGGAATGCTGGTTGACGAAATGGGACGATAGTTGGAAGGATTTGTGCGGTAACTTTTCTCAAATATTGGAATGATTTCAGCTATCTTCCAGTCATCGGGGACTTCTCCGGGTTCCAATGATTGAGTGAAAATTAGATGCAGGATTAGGCTTGTGACTGAACTAGTATTTTTCAGGAGTTTACTGTTTATGTTATCGCAGCCAGCAGATGATGAAGTTTCTAGAGAACTGATTAAGTTCGCTATTCCTACTGGTGAGACTGTGACTTGTGGCGTGGGAATTGCGGCGATGGCTGGCAAAAAATTGGGGCTGCTAGTTGCTGAGGAGAACACTGAACAGAAGTAATTATTGAGAATTGCCGCGCACATATTACTGTCTATGGGCAGACGGTCAGCGTCAAGAAGCTCAATTCTACAGGATCGCAGTTTGGGGGAGAGAATACGCCAGAATTTATGAGGGTTTGTTTGGAGGATAAAATATAAGTCGGAAGAAAAAAAACTTCAATTTGGCGGAGGCTAATTTTTCATTGTATTCTTTAGCCCATTGATGGTATCGCTCCCAAGTTTCAGACAGGTTATGCAAGTTAGCCTTACGATAAAGACGCTTTTTGCTATTAAGAAGCCTTTTCAGGTCTCTATTGAACCATTCGTTGTTACAATCGGATTTTACAAGGAAGGACGGAATGTGTGCGTTTTTCAATGTGAGCATTGTAGTTTTAAAAAGTTCCCAGTTGGCATTGACCGAGTGAGCAGAATAGGATTTAAAAAAAGAGTTATAAAATTCTGATAATGCGAGGTTGGCATCGAAATTAGCCCTTTTGTAGTCGGTTATTATCTTTTTCTTTGGGGACCGCATTGTGATGGGCAATGATAGGCGGAAAGAATTCAAAGCGCTACAGAAGGGACAAGGTGAAAAAGGAGACACAAGACACCAGCGCTGGTGTGTTATGTCTCCTTTTTTACCTTGTCCCGTCTGTAGCGATTTTAATTCTTTCTGTCATGAACCAACTGGCCCGGCTGACTCCCCTTTTGAATGATAGGCGGATGTGAAGTAGATTGTGATCGCTAATGGCTGGTAATATGGTTATGCCTTTAACGTCATCGGGGCAGGTTGTCAGAAGTAGGTCAAGAATGTTACTTCCTCTTGCGGGGCATGTATTCACTTGCTGTAGGTTGTAGTCAAGTGTTAGGTCAAGGAAGCGTTTTGATTCGTTGGAAGGTGATCCATTAAGCACTGAGAGTAAGGGCCAGCTAATGTTAGCGAAGTTAAAGTCGCCGAATAAATAGATGGCAGAATATGGAAATTGATCTTTGACGTCGTTCAAAGCACGGCACAGCGCGTCACAGAAAGATGAATCACTATCAGGCGGCCGATAGCAAATACCAAAAACAACTTTTTTTGCCCTGTCAGTCACGGATGCCCACTTGAGTTCAAGGGTGTCGTCACTAAATATGCGAGACGAAGACAAGGTGTTCTTGAAGGCTATGAGAACGCCTCCGCCTTTCTTGTTTTCCCTGTCATGTCGGTATATTGTGTGGTTAAGGTTGGGGGAAAATATTTCACTGTCTCTAATATTGTCGTTGCTAAGTCACTCAGGAGGTGAACTGCAAATCATGATCAATGAGTTAGACGGGTAGAGCAGATCAATGGGTCTAAAAATAACATGCAGAAAACCAAGGTAATGTTCAACAGCTTAGCAAGGGAACACCAGTTCACAATTGGCAGCGAGAGCCTAGAAGTTGTGATGGAATACGTCTACTTAGGGCAGGTAGTGACAGCTGATCCGGATCATGAGGGAGATAACTAGAAGGATTAGAATGGGGTGGAGCGCATATGGCAAATTCTCGCAGATCATGAGTGGCAGTTTACCAATTTTCCTCAAGAGGAATATGTACAACAGCTTTATCTTACCGGTGCTCACCTGCGGGGCAGAAACGTGGAGGCTAACGAAAGGAGTTCAGCTTAAGTTAAGGACCACGCAGCGAGCCATGGAAAAAAAAATTATAGGTGTAACATTAAGAGACCAGAAGCGGGCAGAGTGGGTGAGGGAACAAACACGGGTTAATGACATCCTAGTCGAAATCAAGAGAAAGAAATGGGCTTGAGCAGGGCATGTAATGCGAAGGCAAGATAACCGTTGGTCTTTAAGGGTAACTAAGTGGATTCCAAAAGAAAGTAAGCGTAGCAGGGGGCGGCAGAAGTTTAGGTGGGCGGATGGGATTAAGAAGTTTGCAGGCAAAGGGTGGATGCAGCTAACAAAGGACAGGGTTAATTGGAGAGACATGGGAGTGGCCTTTGCCCTGCAGTGGGCGTAGTAAGGCTGATGGTAATGATGACGAATATTGTCGTTCTGCCAGGTTTCATTGAGTAGCACGACTTCCGCTTCAATATCAACAGTTCAACCTTCAAGTCTGTCTCGTTTAAGGATAACACTCCGGATATTCGTGAACGCAATATTCATTTCGAGGTATAGTGATGGACGCTGTGTAATGACGAGTGAGAGTACTTGTTGGTTGTTGCGTCATATATCGCTTTGTTGGGTGTTTGCGGAGAGTTGTCTGGCGTTTTTGCGGACGGTAGCTGCTGAGTTTGAGCTTTCCAGAACGCTATCAGCGTCAGCGTTATAATAATGGCATTTGCTGCCTACGTAAAGCTTGTAAAAAGCAAGTTTAATGGCACATTTTTTTGGTATAACGAACTCAAGCAGCTTTGAACGTGCTTGGCGTGTAGGAAATTCAGTCTTCTCTTATTTAGTAGTTGGTCCCTTTAAGTTTCCGCCTATGGGAAAGAATGTTTTCTTTTGTTGTGAACTGTGTAAATTTTACGATAATGAGGCGTTTTTTGTCGTTGGAGTGACTTCCAATACGGTGAGCACGTTCGATGCTACTCCGGTCCTGTTGAACGTCAAGGTGATCTGCGCAAAGTTTAACAATTTTGTTTTCTGATTCGGTCTATGATTCGGTGTTTGTGTCGTCAAGGCCCAAGAAAAGGAAGTGGTTGCGGCGCATACGGTTTTTGGTGTCGATGTTGCCAGCTTTTCAGACTGCGATCTCGCGTTGTATGAGGTCTGTCTCTTTACGCGTTTTGTCGGTATTCGGTGAGTGTTCTGGTGATTCAAGATTCATTAGACGGTTGCTTAAAGCGGCTATTTGTTTTTCGTGTAAGACTTGAGTCACGCCGAGGTGAGCTATTTCTAAGCAGAGTGCTGCTGAACTTTTTTCTAGTCGGTGAGTGCGGGCCTCAATAGGTAATGGTTCTTTAGGCGTGCCAGGGCCAGGGTTGAGTTCGACGTCACCAGAAAGCAACAGCATGATTTGTGACAGGTAAATGAAAGCTAGAATATTAGTGAGCATACGAAAAACATCGCGCCAATTCGAGTCGTAGGGGCACGCCACCGTCACCAGAAAACGGTTGCTACAGCGGTTTGTTTGCAATGGTTAAGATAACTAACCTGAAACATCAGGAGTGCGGTGAGCATTGTGCGGCGACTGGTGTCGTGCCCCGTGTGGATCGGGTGGTTTTGCTGGTTAAGTAGGGTAGCGTTGAGTGCCGTGGTTGATGACGTAACCGGTAGGGATGGTTGCCAGATGTGGATGGCGATTATCGTCGAGAATGGTGTCTCGAGCGTGGAACGGGCGGCATTTGGTGCAAAATTCCGGGCGGCTGCGGTGTGATCATCGGAGGGCGGGAGATCAAGGCGGCACCACGTACAAGCAGGTGGCCAGTACGACAGCACCTGAAACATCAGAAGTGTGGTGAGCATTGTGCGGCGACCGGTGTCGTGCCCCGGCGACCGGTGTCGTGTCTGACTTGAGCGTATGCACAGCCTTATTCGTCATCAGGCCACACATGCAGCATTGCTTCAACCACGTCTTCGGCACACGGACATTCCTACTACGTACCACCCAGCCATGACTTATGAAATTTTACTCTTGTAATGATTTTAGCCACAAATCAGATAACCTTCGGTTGGTTACTTCTAACTGCTTAAAACCTTCTTTCCCTTCATTGTCCTTAAACCCCAATGCCTTGGATAAATCAGCCCCGCTGCTTTCCACTGTAGGGTGAAGCCTTTTATAGAAAAGTATCAAGTGTTCAGCCGTTTCCTCCTTCTCTCCGCGCGCAATGCACAACGTGTCTATCTCGTGGTACCTGACTCTATATATTATAGTCTGCAGAGTGGGCTCGGCGGGACCATCGTCAGCATGTGGCTACAGAATCCTTTCTGTTGCCTTGTGCATGTGTGACCTGAGCGTATGCACAGCCTTACCCATCATCAGGGCACACATGCAGCATTGCTTCAACCACGTCATCGGCACATGGACATCTCTACTACGGACCCGGTGACGTCACATCTGCAGCGTCACCTTTGCGACACGTTACTTCGTCAGAGCTGACTTTAAAAGACCGGCCAGCAAGTTCCTCCTTCAGTGGGCTCGGCGGACCAAGCGTCAGCATGTGGCTACGGAATCCTTTCTGCTCTATTTTGCAGGTTAGCTTCCTTGGTCTGACCGGAGCGTATGCACAGCCTTATCCATCATCAGGGCACACATGCAGCATTGCTTCAACCACGTCATCGGCACATGGACATCCCTACTACGTACCCTGTGACGTCTTATCGGCAGCGCTACCTTGGGACACGTGGCTTCGTCAGAGCTGCCATCAAAAGACCGGCCAGCAAGTTCCTGCTTCAGTGGGCTCGGCGGACCCAGCGTCAGCATGTGGCTACGGAATCCTTTCTGCTACCTTGTGCAGGTTATTTTCCTTGGTCTGACCGGAGCGTATGCACAGCGTGTCTATCTCGTGGTACCTGACTCTATATGTCTTAGTCCGCAGAGTGGGCTCGGCGGACCAAGCGTCAGCATGTGGCTACAGAATCCTTTCTGCTGCCTTCTGCAGGTTATCTCTCTTGGTCTCACCGGAGCGTATGCACAGCCTTCTCCATCATAAGGGCACACATGCAGCATTGCTTCAAACACGTCATCGGCACATGGACTTCCGTACTACGTACCCTGTGACGTCACATCTGCAGCGCCACCTTTGGGACACGTGACTTCATCAGAGCTGCCTATAAAAGACCGGCCAGCAAGTTCCTGCTTCAGTGGGCTCGGCGGACCCATCGTCAGCATGTGGCTACAGAGTCCTTTCTTCTGCATTGTGCAGGTTATCCTTCTTGGGCTGAGCGGAGCGTATGCAGGCCTTATCCATCATAGGGACACACATGCAGCATTGCTTCAACCACGTCATCGGCACATGGACATCCCTACTACGTACCCTGTGACGTCACATCTGGTGCGCCACCTTTGGGACACGTGACTATGTCAGAGCTGCCTTTAAAAGACCGGCCAGCAAGTTCCTGCTTCAGTGGGCTCGGCGGACGCAGAGTCAGCGTGTGTCTACAGTATCCTTTCTGCTGCCTTGTACAGGTAATCTTCCTTGATTAGAGTGGCTGTTCGGGCGAGTTGGTTTGCCATGACGGAACATATAGAGCTATTACACCAGGACGAACAAAGAAAGAGACAACAGGAGCGCTAACTTTCAAATGAAGTTTATTCATTGTATGTGAAGTTCTTCCAGCATCTATCTTGCTCTCATAGAAAGAAATTGAATTCCTTGATGATGAAAATAAAAAGCAAGTGAGTGTTATGTGGTGACTCACGGCATGATAGCCTGGTAATATTTCTGCGATATTCAGATTGTATAAGAACTTCAAATGCTATGAATAAATTTATCTTGAAAGTTAGCGCTCGTGTTGTCTCTTTCTTCGTTCGTCCTGGTGTCTTAGCGCTATATGTTCCGTTATCTTCCTTTGCCTGGCCGAAGCGTATGCACAGCCTTATCCATCATCAGGGAACACGTGCAGGGTTGCTCTAACCACGTCATCGGCACATGGACATCCCGACTACGTACCCTAGCTGTGACGTCACATCTGCAGCGCGACCTTTGGGACACGTGACTTCGTCAGCGCTGCCTTTAAATGACCGGCCTGCAAGTTCCAGCTTCAGAGGTCTCGGCGGATCCATCGTCAGAATTTGGCTACAGAATCCTTTCTGCTGCCTTGTGCAGGTTATCCTCCTTTTTATTTCATTTCGCTTATTTCATCCTTAAATACCCGAAGGCATTACATAAGGAGGGGCTTACAAATGGTTTTGTGTAAATGCACTCATGATGAAAACATAGGAACAATGAACTTAACACTGGAACTGTAAACACTAAAAACACTAAAAAAGGAGGATTAGCGGTTACAAAAATGGTAAGCAAAAAAAGCACAAAAATAGAGAAAAAAACACAGGAAAAAGAACAGGGCAACTACAGGTTCACTTGTTCTGAATATGACTCGTGAGTTTCGGGCGAAATGTTTTGCGATCGTTGCATGAAACTAAGTCGTTTGACAGGGCATTCCAATGGGTTATTGTGTCAGGAAAAAAAGAACTGCTCAATGCTAAAGTACGGCTCTTGATGCTGGCTATGGGGTGGCTGTGGCTGAGACGACTGGAAGTTCGGAATGGTGGTTTCAGCAGGGGGTGCTTTGACGTCGGATGGTAAAAAGCTGTGTAGTAGGCAAAGGCGTGAAATAATGCGGCGTGACTCAAGTTTCGGGAGGGAGATAGAACGTTTGAGTGCAGTGATGCTAATTTCTTTTGTGGATTCAGAGGTGACAAAACGGGTCGCACGGTTTTGGATGGCCTCAAGTTCGGCGGTGAGGTAGGCTTGAGAGGGATGCCAGATGGATGATGCAAATTCCAGTTTGGGACGAACAAATGTTAGGTAAGCAAGTTTTTTTACTTCGGGAGATGCTGACTTGAGGTTATGTCGTAGATAACCTAAGACACGGGAGGCATCTGAACATAATTTTTGGACATGATTTACCCAAGGTAGTGAGATGTCAGACGCAATCCAAGATACTTATATGACGTTGTTGGGACAATCGGGACTGAGTTTATATGGTACGAATGATGAATAACAGCACGTTTGCGAGAGAATGACAACACTTGGCATTTATCAATGTTTAAAGGCATCAGCCATGGGTCGCACCATGTGGCTATTGTGTCGATATCTTTTTGTAGCAGGTTACTATCGGTGGGATCACGAAGGGGGCTGTATATTACACAGTCGTCCGCGAACAGTCTTAATTTGATGTTTGTGTTTAATGGAAGATCGTTGATGTAAATGACGAATAGCAGTGGGGATAAGCCAGCCCCCTGGGGGACACCTGATGATACATCGGTAAGGGATGAGCGGTAGCCATTGCATGAAGTGAATTGCATGCGCCCATTTGAGAAATGATCAATCCAGGTTAATAGCTTATGAGGAATGGCTAGGGAGGAGAATTTTGCGAGCAGGTGCGAATAAAGAACACGGTCGAAGGCATTGGAAAAGTCTAAAAAAATAGCGTCTATTACAAGGTTGTTGTCCATAAAGTGTAGTATGTCATGAGTGAATTCGGCCAACTGTGTTTCACAGGAATGGTGTTTTAAAAAACCGTGTTGGTGGGGATAAAAGAAGTTAATTGAATCTAGATGGTTTATTACGTTTGAGGATATAACATGTTCAAGTAATTTCCTTAACACGGTTTAAAACTACCGTCCTTACAGCATGTACAACCGCAAATACCAAAAAGCACTTAGCTTCGGACGTAGTCGCAGGAGCTCCGAAAAAAGCGTCCTCCTCCGGCGTCGTCACGAGCCAACACTCTATGCAGGCAGCCGCGACCTACAGCCAGTGCGATCATAAAATGTGATACTGCTGACGCCGACCACAACACAGAAAAAATTATACACAAAAGACGTTTCGGCTCCCGTATGGGAGCCTTGTTCACAGTAAAAACGAGAAGCGGGTGCGCGAGCTTGTGAATGCTTGAAAAGGGGGCGCAGGGAGCGGGCGCAAGCAGCTGTAAGATTTTCGCAGTTTTGGTTCAAGGTGTGACAGGTATTTTGTATATTTTTTTATCGCGTTTTACCAAGTCTTGTTAAAACGCGAGAGTGGCAAACTAATGTTCAGTGTTTGTAGAAAACCCACCGACACGGGGCGTTATCTCAACTTTAGATCCGCCCACCTAGCCTCACACAAGAGATCGGTTGCTGCCACCTTATTAAAAAGGAGCCAACGCATTTGCAGTTCTCCCGAAGACATGGCAAATGACTTTGACATGGTGCGGCAAAAACTTTCACGCAATGACTACCCGACATCTTTCGTGGCATCGGTCGAAAAACAGCTGCGTCGACCAGAACGTGAAACTGCTGCGTCTTTCCCCCTGAAACGTGTTGCTGTTCCCTACACCCCTGTTAATCAGCGAGGCGTTGGCACACATTCTGAGTACCTTAAATGTTGACGTTGCCCACGTTCCGAACAGAAAACTACGGCGTGCTTTGGTCAACGTAATGGACGTTCTTCGGAAAAAAATATCCCGGCGTGATTTACAGCATTCCCTGCTCATAGTGAGACTGCGTCTTTATTGGCGAAACAGGTAACTTCGAAAGGCGCCTGAAAGATGATAAAAATGACGTTAAAAAAAAGTGGATTCCAGTGCTATCGCCGAACACTCCATATCGAAACAGCATACTATCGACTGGGACAAGGCACAAGTTCTTGCGACAGAAAAGAAATTCCCTCGCCTTCACCTGGAATCTTTAACGATACAAACTACCTGTCACACTTTGAACCAAAACTGCGGAAATCTGACAACTGCGCTGGCTGGCTGGATGAATGGATGAATGGATTGATGGACGGACGGACGGACGGACGGACGGACGGATGGATGGATGGATGAATGGATGGATACAGCTGAACCCTTTAAATTGGGAAGTGGCTCAAGCCACCTAGCCATGACTTATGAAATTTTACTCTTCTCTTGATTTTAGCCATCAGTCAGATAACCTTCGCTTGCTTACTTCTAACCATTTAAAATATACTTTCCCTCCACTGTCCTTAACCCCGAATACCTTGGAAAAATCAGCCCCGCTGCTTTCCACTGTAGGGTGAAGCCCTTTACAGAAAAGTATCAAGTGTTCAGCCGTTTCCTCCTCCTCTCCGCACGCAACGCACAACGTGTCTATCTGGTGGTACCTGACTCTGTATGTCTTAGTCCACAAAACTCCCGTCCTGGCCTCAAACAAGAAAGAGCTTCAGCTACAGTTATCATAGATATTTTCTTTGGAAATTTCCTGCTTAAAAATCTTGTATGTCCCCAGTGATGGTTTCTTCAGCATCCCTGTCTTCCACAGAGCTCTCTCTGTTTCTTTAACCTTTTCTTTATTCGATAATTGCGGATTTGCACCCCTACTGCTGTCCAGATATTCGCTTGTCAATTTTCAAGTTCGCTTTCTCCATTTCGTGTCAACATTTCTTATATATAGGTATTTGAAAACTTTCCTAGCCCATTGATTTCCCCCATTTTTCTCAATCGCTCCTCAAATGCTATCTTACTGCTAGATTCTCTGCTCTCGAACGACGCCCATTCCATATCACCCTCTATCCCCTGATTTGGTGTATTGCCATGTGCTCCAAAAGCTAGCCTCCCTACGCCACCTTGTTTAATTTCTAAGCTTGCTTCAACATCTGGTCTCATGCACAGGACCGCATTACCGAAAGTGAGGCTAGGAACCATCACTGGTTACGCACGCTCCCTGCGCCCCCTTTTTAAGCATTCATAAGCTTGCGCGCCTGCTTCTCGTTTTTACTGTGAACAAGGCTCCCGTCTGTCAGCCGAAACGTCTTTCGTGTTTTATTTTTCCTGTGTTGTGTTTGGCGTCTGTAATGTCACATTTTATGATTAACTCCGACCAGACGAGTTTTCGTCGAACTCTTGATTTCATTAGCCAGTGCGATCACGAGGCCAACTAGCGCGAACTGATTCGCGGCGATCATAGCGGAAATTACCCTTTTTTGCCTCAATTTTGATACACAGGCAGCAAAGGCATTTGACACACTCTATCTTCTAGTTCACTCTACCGCTGTTTTACCGTAGCCCTAGATGTCCAGCTGTTTGCGACGCTTGTCGTAGTTGGCGCAGGGTACTGTGCGTGCGTGACTGTGTACGGACTCGCGTTCGTTTTGAATTCGGTTGTGCTCAGCAATTACTTCATCGTGCACGCTTCATCGATGTGTGACGCTGCAGTGAACGACGTCTTCGCTAAAGAGTCAACGTCTGAAAGAAACAGCGCACGCGAGATCGTCGCGGCGAGCTCATAGTACGGATTCTTTGTGCCAAATTTCAATCGTACATGTAGTGACCTTTTCGTTTTGTCATACGTGGTTTTTACCTACCATCGAAATATGGCGTATTGAATAACGATGTTTTATCATGGATTGTGTCTGCGAGCCACTAGTGGTCGCTATTTTTTGTTTTGAGCCCGCTGTGTAGCGGCCGGAGGGAGCCGATTCATGTACAGCGCACGATCTCAGCGGCGCAATGTGCAAGCATCTTTCTCATGATTTCTTTCACTGCAGGCTCTGACCCTAATCTCCTCCGCGTAAGAAAATTGCCTGTCGTCTCTTCAAACCAACGTATTTGTCAATACTTACGACCACTCAGGATCAGGCAAGTCCAAAGCGCAGACTCCGTTCAGAAAAGGGCGAGTTAATTAGTGTACAAGTTTGTGTGGCACGTACTGCGCGGAGTGCTCACATCTACTGCAGCACTATACCTGATTCTCAGTCGACAGTGAACCTGTTATAATTTTAGCGCTGCAAGACGACTCCGCCTGCCAGGTCACTTTTTTGTTCTCTCTGGTGGGTGAATGGACGGCGCCACTTTTTTTTTAACCTTGGAGTAGAAAGCAACCGAAAAAAGAGCAAACGTGGAACGCTGATAGGCACGAAATTTGCAGCTCATTTGTTCTCTACGTTTTCTAGCATGCGGCCATTTTCGCACACAGCTTGCAATATTCTTTGCTAATCCAGAGAGTGACTTATCATGACACCAGTTTTACTGTATTCGAATGGAAGGTGCTAGTGCGAATGGTGTTCATTTGATAGGTAACCTGCTCTTCACTCAGGCAGAAAACATGGTGAGAAGTGGTCTTTTTTGTTCTTTTGACAAGTGAGAAGGTCTCGGCTAGTTGGTTACCAAACATTTGACCACAAAATCATACAGTCTATGTCACCTTTTTTGTGCTCTTGCATTTTTTAAGTTTAGTTCAGTGTGCAATCCTTGTGGGAGAGTGTAGACTTTGTAGTGAAGCTTCATAGCTTTTTCTTTTATGAATATTTTGGATCTCGTAAGCAGCAACAATGTAGTTCTTTCTTCTACAGTTGCTTTTGTTAGACAATAAGTAATTATGTTAGGCACCTAGTGACATTTCACTGGTATTCAGCGATTGTGGTGTAGAAGTGTGTCTATGCTTATTGTGTGAGCAGCTGTGTGGTATAAAGTAGTGCACTGCGTCAATTACGCCTCTTATAAATACGTGGCAAGTGCTGTAATGGATAAAATTTGGATTCAAATGTTGTAGTTTCTCACTGTCATAATATTGCTGTTGTTTCTTGAGCACGTGTACTGCTATTATATGGTGTAATGATTATACAACTTATGACAAACCGTTACACTAATGCTATTAATGGCGCCTCTATTGCAGTGCACCTGGCAGTAGGAATGATGCAAAGGCGCATAAAGCACTTTCGCTCCTGGCACTGAAGTTCAACCTGGCTTCTTCAATACCGCACAAGTAGTCAAGACTAGATTTGTGTGGTATGTATTATGAGCCATTCAATGTTTTGGAGGACTTAGTAGTGCAGGAATTTTTAAATGATGGTTTGAATAATTGGAATCTCTCTTTGTTGCGTGAAGTATCAGTGCAGTTTCTTTTTTGAAAAAGTAGGCTGGACTTCAGCAAGGTTTCATATTAGTTTGAGGAGCGCTGCCTGCAATTCATGTACAGGAAAAGTCAGAAAAAAATGTCGCACAGCTATAGTAATCCTTGGCAGGCTGGCATGCTAGCAAGCAAATATGACTAGCACCTTTTATGAATGTAAAGCTAAATGTAATATACCGCTGTGTGAGACTGTTAGTCTTCTTTGCACTGATGCAAATAATATACGGTAGCTGACATGAACCGATATTAGTTTTGAATTTTCGCAATGAAGAGAACTTAAAATTTATTTAGCTCAGGTGGCCTGCACGTGACAGCAGATATGGAAGGTAAGTGTTTTTATAGCGGTTCTTTCATGCTCAGTATTTACAATTTCATGATGCTAAGCATCTGAAAAATGCTATATAAAGGTTGCATTCTACTGTTCCGACAAAATGTAATTCATGCGGATTACTGCTGCTGCGTATGCCGCAGGCATTGGATGAAGCAGCACTTTGCGTCGAGGTTTGTAATTTGCTCAAGCAAAAATAGTGTTTTAAAATGAGATTAATATATGCTGCCTGTGTAGTTAATGTAGTGTTTCAGTGAAGGCTGGTTGAGTAACCAAAGCTTTTTGCCCAGGCATAAAGTAGAGGTGTAGTGCAAAACCAGCTATGAAACTGAACTAAAGCAACCTTTATTATAATAGTCCCTTTGTGTGTATGACGTCACCTCATTAACACACAAGTGGAAATGACGCTTTAGATGTGTCAGTTCGCCTTGCTATTATTTCACTTTTAGACCAAAGATTTTACTTAATTGTTTTCCAGGAGCGGTACCCTCAAATACAAGCAAATGAAAATACCTTTATTTCATCTTTTGGTTATGTTAGGACGTGCACCCAAAAAGCCTTAGATTGGCTTGACAAGAGAGGGCACCCGATTCCTTATTATAAATTGTAGTACATAGGCTTTCTGTCATCTTCAAGCTTTTCCCCAGGAATTTAAACTGTTTCAAACGGCAGCGACAATGGGATGCATCTAGAAATGCCATCAGAGGCACCGTTTCGTGCTGTTTACTAATAGGAAATGAAGTTTCCGATAATGTAGGTAGGGAAAGCAGAACATACTGACAATTAGTGTGGCAATACACTCACTGACACTTAACTAATCACCTACACTTTCCTTTTAATTCACACCACGGGCTACAAAACATATCGTGGCATCAGAGACCAGAGCCATATTGTTACCAGGGGCTGTATCAAACCTTAGCGACTCTAGAAATCAGACTACTGGGAAGGCGAATTCTCAAAGGAGAAAAGAAAATTCGTAGACGATGGAATGGAAAAGCAGCAAACAAGAGCAGAAGTGCAGGTGAGAGATTAAGACTTATATAACAATGAATGCAAATGAAAATATGGAGAACTAAACGCATGAGAATGAAGGGAAGGATTTGCTCAATTGCATTTTATTTTCTCACCTTTTACTAGTTTCGATTTCGTACCCGTCTTTTTCTTGACACGACCCTCCCAGTAGTAGTCCGGCATCCAGGATGCCTAGTTTGACCCTGCAGCTGGTTACAATATTCTGGATTTTTTCTGATTTCTTAGTTGTTTTTTTGTTTTTTGACCACAGAATGAATTTTTGCATGAGAAACCAGTGGGCTTGCGATTATGTGAGCAGGTGCGAGTGATAAAGTAGCTGTCATTTGGATTATATTTTGTTTTTTTCTGCATATATTTCCTGATTCTGGTCCTCATCAAATCAGTTAGAAGCCTGCAATTGTGGCATTGTTTTCATGCATGTCGCTTTATTCCTGCCTTTTGTGCAGCTTACATTTTTATACATGAACAAGTTAATCCCATGGTCACGTCGTACTAAACTTTGTAGTTGGAAAATGTATTGCATGGCTTCTTCTCTGTGCAGGTCAATTACATAGTGCATACTGCATCGTGAGGAGCAAATCCGCAAAACAGGACGAGACTGAGGCAGGCGACAACACAGACCCGTCGTGTTTTGTGGTTTTGCTCCTCGCGATGCCCAGCGCCGGTCCTGTTGTCTTCTTCCTTCTTTGTCCCTGTCTCAGCGCTGTTATTCCCTGCAGTATGTACCAACCAGCTCAACTTTCGTTTTACTGATGTCCTACGAACTGGCCTACAACAAAGTCCTTCTAAGTGCATGCTGCCCCCACTTGTATGGAGAAGACTACCGGGCGCCATTGCTGTAATATGGTGTAGCATGTGGCAAAATTAATACTACGGTATATTTCTTTCTCCCATTGTTTGATGAATCCTCTGTGTGCATTGTGCCGTAATACCTGCACCTGAACACAAGACGACAGAGCCCATCTCACATGAAAGAGTTCTCTCAACATTTCGGCTCTGCCTGCACCTAAAGAATGACTACGGCTTTACACCATATGGGTCAGCTTTAGTCCTGTATTCAGTGGGCAGGTTTACGCTACAGAAGGGTAATAGTGCTCTAGTGTGGGCAGTATACACACATATATATATATCTATATATATATATATATATATATATATATATATATATATATATATATATATATATATATATATATATATATATATATATATATATATATATATATATATATATATACCACCGGTTAGTGCATACATACCCTTTGCAATGGGGCAATACCTTGAACCACTAGAGGGGTAACATTATCCCCCATGTGAGGGTATACGCTTGCATTGTAAGACCAAAAGCGCGAAAAAAAACACTCAGACGCAAAGAAAGACGAAGGACAAGCGCTAACTTCCAACTGACGTTTATTGGAAACAAGATTCAGGCTGCAGGATACAACATGCCAACAAGTAAGCAGATTGTACTGTAGGCATCGTTTATAAGATACCACTTGTCAGACATGCGGCAGTTTTTACGTAGGTCAGAGTGGACGATGTGTGGACGAGCGTTTCCAAGAACATGCCAACAATGTGAAACAAATGCGGGAAACTTTGGCAATTCACTGCGGTGACTGTGAATATGAGGGTGGCGGCCATTGTGCTCCGGACTTTCCACAATCTGTAATTATCGACCGGCATCCTTCGCACATCGCAAGCGAGATATTAGAGGCGCTAGAGATTCATAGGACGGGTAGTGGTTGCGTAAGCACGCAATCAATCGGCCTTTCAAAAAAAGGTGATGATGTATCTGAGCGGGTACGAGTGATACATACATACATACATCTTTATTTTCCAGAAGACAACTGGATGGTCTCTTGGGCTAAAAGCTACTCAAAACCTTGACGAGGCCCAAGAGACAATTACAAGGCAGCAGCGTAAAGAATAGAAACATAATAGATGAATAGTACATAGGTAGACAGTAATAGGGAAATAATAAAACAGTTACTGTGACAGGTAATAATGATGTCAATCACATAAAGCTACCAGTAATGAACTGAAACCAAAATAAAACAACTGAAAAGCAGATACGCGGAAACAACAAACAAAAATTAATGGATCACAACTGCACAAAACAGGAATGTAATTGTTTTTTGTTCAAGCCCACTGTGTGTCTATATTTGTTTAGTATTGTAGGGAGGTTATGGGTAAGTGACTGATATTTATAAAATGTACGAGAATGAGGAACTGCCCACGCATCAACATTTCTTGTTTGCACGCTAATATTTCGTCGCTCTAAGGATGCCAAGGACTTTAGAAGGTTAGTAACTTCAGGGGAGGAAAAGTAGATTGACTGTAATAGGCGAAATTCATACAACTTGTCTACACTTATGATATTGAATGATTCAAATGCACCCTTTGTAGTTTCCATGGGCTCAGTATTTGCTATGTAACGGATGATTTTTTTCTGTAAAACCAGGAGTTTATTTAAATTGGTTTTTGTGGTTGTGCACCAAACTAGACTGCAGTATCTTAAATGAGAGTTAAACAAAGCATGATATACTTGAAGTTTTATCTTGAGTGGAAGTACAGTACGACAGTGCGATATAACTCCTGTAATCGACGAAAGTTTTTTACGAAGGTGATCAATGTGAGCATCCCAGGTTAGATGTGAGGAAAAATGTACACCTAATATTTTATGGTTGTCAACGATTTCAATTTCTTGGTGCTCATAGGTTATAGTGTGATTTATTTCAACTAATTTGTTTTTAGCGCGGAATTTAATAGCTTTAGTTTTAGTGCAATTGATTTGAAGTCTGTTTAACTTGGACCATGTGGATAGCTTAGCTAAAAATTCATTACATTACATGATTAAACCATCAGCATTTGGGCCAGAAATAAGAATAGTACTATCATCAGCATATATCACTAGTTTTACTGTATTATCAATATTCACCAAGTCATTAACGTATGTATTGAACAACAGCGGACCTAACACACTTCCCTGGGGTACGCCACTCTTTATCGGAAAAAGGGATGAGCTGCAGTTTTTGACAAACACTCTCTGAAACCTGTTGCTGAGGTAGCACTTTAGCAAAGCTAGACACGTGCCGCGGATCCCGTAAGCTTGTATTTTGGATAGAAGAATGTTATGGTCCAGACAGTCAAAAGCCTTGCTGAAATCTATAAAAACAGCCAACGAGAGCAAATTACGTTCTATGTTTCGTAAAATATTTTCTTTTAATGTTAGTAAAGCAGTTTCCGTCGACCTGTCCTTCCTAAAACCGAACTGTGCATTTGTTATTATGTTTTCTTTGTTAAAGAAGTTAGTTATACGAGCAAAAATGATTTTTTCTAGTGCCTTAGAAAATACAGGGAGGACTGAAATTGGGCGATAGTTTGTTGCCAAGTTTGGGTCGCCGCCCTTGAAGATTACAAAACCCTGGCACATTTCATTTTTTCAGGAAAGACGCCCGGATCCAGTATTAAATTAAATATGTAAGCAAGTACGGATGTAAGTAAGGTCAATACATACTTTATCGGCATGATTTGAATGTTTTCAATATCAAGCGCCTTACTGTTTCGGAGCAACATGAAAGTGTTATAAATCTCCTGCTCATCAGTAGGCTGAAGGTATATTGTTTTCATTGTACAAGTGGAGATTCCAGTTGTATCTGGAGGATAGTCACAAGGATTTGCAATACTCACAAAATGATTGTTAAGGTAATCCGCAAGCGCTTTACCGCTCAATTCACCACCTTCATGTGTTAAAACATCCGGAAGGGAACTTTTACTTTTACGACCCAAAACAGTGTTTATTGCTTTCCATGCAGCATCCGGGCGTTGTCGAGCGCAGTCTGCAAATAACTGCTCATAGTATAAAGATTTGGCTCTCCGAAGCTCAGCGTTTAGCTTATTCCGCAATATTTTAAACTCCTTTAGAGTTTCTTTTAACGTGCACGCAAGAAAGAATGAAAGTGACGATTTTTATTTTTGATCATTTGTAAGTGTTCTCGAGTGACCCATGGTTTCTTAATCTTTTTTGTTGGCACGATAGTTTGCAAAGAGAAATGTTTAGCATAGATGCACACAAAACGATTTATGAATTCGTTATACGCGTCATTCGCATCCACATTTTTTAGCACGGCAGACCAATCTTGGTTCATGATTTCATTCTTGAACGAGATTAGCTTTCCTTCGGTAATGCGCTGAACAAAAAATGTTTCCCTTTTCACATCCCTGTCCAGTGAATCAGTGCGATATGTTAAGAAAGTAGGACAGTGATCAATAACGTCACAGGCAACTGTTCCTGCATTGTAAATTTCAGTGTCAAGATTCGTAACAATGAGATCTAGCATGGATGATGTAGAACACGTAATTCGAGTTGGTGTTTTAATCACATTTATGAAACCAGATGAAACCAGTTTTGTGCTAAAGTCACGAACACAGTTATTTGCCTCTAACATGTTTATGTTAAAATCACCACCACTGATGAGCCTAAGGTTGTTTTTACAAATAAATTCCAAGAAGTCTTCATAAAATTCTAAGAAGCGTGCAACATTCCCAGTTGGTGGACGATACGAGACAGAAATTATTTCTTGTTTATTTTTCAGCGTTAAGATTTCATAATCCACAGTGGTCTTACTGAATTCCGGCAAAATTTCACACTTCTTGTGCTTTGCAACTAGAATTGCGACGCCACCACCCCTGCTGTTTTTACGATTAAGAAAGAAGTTATTGTAACCATCTAGTTCCAACATTTGGTTGCTGTTTGTATACCAAGTTTCCGACAGCATTAGGACAGAAAATTGAGAGCAAAATTGCTGTAATAAAAGGACAATGTCATCTTTACGGTTCACTGAACGTGCATTGATATGCATAACTGATTCGCATGATAAATAATCAAACTTCACATCAGATGGCAGAGTAAGCTCCTGATAATCCATCTTTCAATGCTTGAAAACACGAAGCAGATAGCCAGATGAGCACGATGTCGGCAATCACACGTTATCGGCATCACGAGCTGTGTTGCCCGCTTGAGTAGAAAAAATCTTGTCGACAACGTCCTCACCTGTCACATGCACAGTGGGCGTGTTATCTGCCTGCTTGGCAAAGATTTTCCCGTTGTAGGACCACACCGATTTCCAGTTACACTCATATTTTTTTTTTCACAGCCATTGCAAGTAGTTTCTTCAATACGGGACAGAGGTGCTCATTAACATATATTGCATCTGATTTGTCTAGGCCGATGTCTTTGCTTGTAAGCCGTGTTTTTTTCGCCTTCGTCAGGACAATGTCTCGCTTCCTGCGGGATTTGAATTGGACGAGGATGTGCGACTTCCCAGCAGTTCGCGTCGGCACGCGATGGCAGACTTCAATGTCAGCTTCTTCTATCGGTTCTGAGATGGTGTTGCCAATTTTAGAGAGAATGTCACTCAGGGATTCGCCTTCAGTCTCTGCTATTCCTTGTATTTCAATGTTACACTTCCTTGAATATTGTTCAGCATGAGTAAGCCTGCTTTCTGCATTTTGTAATTTACTTTCGAGAGATGCGCATCTGGCACACAGCGCCTCATTATCAGTTGATAGTTGCACGTTTTTGGAAACCTCATCATCCAGTTGTTTTTTGATGTCCTCTATTGTCCCATGCGCGAACTCAAGGCTCTCGGTCAAGCTTTTTTGCTCGGTTTTTAGGTCACGAATTTCGTTTCGCAAATCTCTTTCCATAGCCTCTCGAAAGGCCTTCAGTTCAAGTTTTACTTCGTCTTTAAGTTTAACTAATTCAGCCCTCATTTCTTCCTTCAGCTTATTTAACTCTTTAGACATTTGAAAGCAAGCAGCCTTTCGGGTGCAACAAGATAATAAAGCACTGCAGCTTGAGACAACACACAAGCACAAGTCCAAAATCAGGCAGCAGCGACGACACACAATACAGAAGATAAGTCAAGGAATCGATACGGCGATAACACTAACCTGTGACAAGAGCGTACAACTGTTAACACAGTGCGCACGGGGCACGTCGCTGCTGCCAAGTGAGGCTAGCTGCGCTGATGTGGCTCCTTTTGTAGCTCCTGGCACTGGCGTAGGGCAGCGCAGTAGTTCTGCGCAGCTGACGGTCACGCCTCCTGGTACAACTTGCGGAAAATCCGGCGTAACAATATGAAGTGCGGCGTGGAGAGCTGGCTTGGTCCGCTGCGGGCGCTGAGTGTATGCGACTTTTTGTATGCTGCTGTCATTGTTAGTTTCTGTCTTTCCCCCTTTCATGTGCCTATATATCTTTCGATGTTTCCAATAAACGTCATTTGGAAGTTAGCTCTTGTCATTCGCCTTTCTTTGCGTCCGTTTGTTTTTTTCGCGCTTTTCGTCTTACAATGCATTACCAACTAGCCCGCACCGCACCTTATGCGCTTGCACGACAGGGGTGGAAACTGTGCTGTTTATATCTGTGTAAGTTATTCATAGACAAAATAATTTTGCACTTCTAGACGTAGCAGAAATTAACATGCTGAAGGTGCAAACTTGCGCCTTTCATGCTATAGGATATGTTTATGCTCTCTTAAGACGAACACTTACCCCTCTTGGAAAGGCGTAATGTTATACCTAGGTGGCTAAAAGTTACTGTTCTTATCGCAGTGCATGTTTAGGCTATTAGAAGCGTAACATTACACTTTGTGCAAAAGCGTAAATACTTAGTCTCCAAGAAACATCGTCACCTTGCACCTAAAAAGGCTTCAGCTCAGCTACAAGTGACTTACCCCCCGAAAATACTAAGATCACACCTTTTTTACAGCTTTTTTAGAGGTTACGGCGGTTGCACAGAAGTACCGAGCGCGGATTTCCGGAAATGCGCGGCTGACTAACCTAGGTGCAGCTTTCACTTCGAAAATCACGAACAATGCACAAGGTAAATCAGTGGCATTTAAAATGCTTCATTTTTCGTACAATGATCTATTGTAGAGAGATACGCAAATGATTTTATTAGGTATATCTTTGCACTGTTTCATGGCACGGGATACTGGAGATGCGTTGAAGGCTATCCCGTTCTGTCTCCCGCAGCTATTTTAGGACAGCACCCATTTCATGGCTTTGGAAAGTGCGCTTTGTGGGCTTCCACCAGGTCCCCTCAAATGGATCGCCTGGACTGCACATTTTTGCGTACTCTGTTCCAGCTCTCAGTTCAGTGCGTTCTAGGGCAGCTCTGATGCTAGGATACAAAAAACAACAGCACAATGACCTTCATTTCTATGTCCTCTGCATAACCTGCATGCAATAAAGACATTAGTCTCTCAGTGATTGACTTTACGCGCCTTTTTTCACTGACTCCGGAAACTAAGGCCCGAATAGTTTTGCAATATGAGACCGAACAAAGCTCATGAACGAGTCGTGAATGCTGTTCGCTTGGTTTGTAACCAACGCGAATTAGAAAGACTTCACCAAATGCTTACCTTTGCTTTGATGAAAACAGTGGTATTGTGCATTCATTTTACAAGTTGAAGACTGCTGGCAATTTCACTAAAGGCTTTGAACCAGCAATGGTTGCCTCCTATGCACTTTTATACAGAAACACAAACTACATAGAAACGTAATATGCAAATCACAGCGACTTGTCAAATGTTGGCGCTGTCTTCTGTGGGGTGACGAATGTGGCATCATGCCTGGCTTTTGCGGTCTGTACGTAACACATGGGTGTGCCATGTTTTGATACTGCCTAGTCTCTGTCGCCATTCTCGTTAAAATGAAGAGTCGCCGGGAGTGTGCGAGAAAAGTCAAGAAATATGACTCGGGATTTTTATACATCATTGCCATGTTGAAAAAAAGTTTCCTTGGCCTTTATGTGCTGCACTGCTCTGACATGATGGGTAATATTGTGCATGCATCCTTATATAGACTCACCGATCCCCCATGCCTTCATATGTAAATGCGGTTGAATCGGGGGTGTTCCTAAAGCACCTCGTTGGCAGAAATAATTTCGTCGAGTACCGTTTAATCACACTGAAGTGCTTGAAAAGCGTCTTCCTAACCTATGCAGACACGCGTAACGGATATTTTCAAGAAATAAATGCCACCTTTGCCTAACTTTGCAATTTTCGCTGCAATTGGGGAATCCCACTTACTATGAACATTGAATACAACGAACACGAGCCCCGTGGCCGTTAGTTATAAGTGGGCTTGAGAGGTAGAGAAAACCTAGCCGATAAGTCAAGTCGCCGGAGTGCTGGTGTTTTGACGCTCGTTATTTTAATTTACCCATAGAAGTGGAATACTTACGTAGCTGCTGTGGTCGCGCAGCAGCGAGGGCTGCTCACCTGAAAGTATTTATGGAACTGCGCCTTGGGATAGTTTGCGGCGCTTCGATGGAATCCCGAAAGACGCACTCAAGGATGGATCTATCATGTAGTCTTCGGCACGAAACTGTAGAGAACACACGTGCGCATACAGCGATACTCTGCCTTTCACCTTTCGTAGCGGCAGAGCAAGCAACCAAGCGGTCCGCAATGGCTAATCTCTTGGCACTTTATGGTACACACACCTCAGGCTCTGCTACTGCCCTGCTGTGATTCGGCACGACTGTTAGGACAACCTACGACGTCGCATTGCCGTTTTTTTGCTGTGCGTTGCTAGTACAGCGCATAGGTGTTGATCAAAAAGCGACCGACGACGCAGTACATCCGCGTATGCTGGCTGTCAGCGCGGCGCACACGGAGGCAGGAAGTAGCGCGCACTGCTCAGCCGCAGGGTAAACTGCAGTACAGGCCAACAAATTGTTGACGAGGCATCAGCTTTGTCCGGGGTCTCGGTTAGGTGAGGAGCCGGCGGGTCGCTTCCCTCTTCCGCCGTGATCAGCCGTTGGAAATTAAGTAGCGGAACCACAGTGCGGATAGTAGCGAGGGGCATGGACTATAGGACGGCGCATCGCGCCCATCGGAGACTGTCCATGGCCTTGGGGCCACTGGATTGTGATTACTTGAACCGCGCCGTTGCATGGCGCAGCATGCGGTGTCGAGCAGGTTCGTCGCGGTTGCAAAAGGCCACAAGAAACGGATGGGCGCTTAAAACATTGAAATTTACACGAAACCGTGCACCCTGCGCGTTCCCGGAGGTCCACTGGATTTGGTTCTGCCGTCCACTTGCATGTACCTTCAGATATGTACTGTGAATGGGTTAAATTGGCCGAGAGCTCGAATAGAGCAGCTATGCCCAACTGCCGAAGCTATTGAATGGAGCCGCAAGCAAACGAGTTGGAGGAATGCGCCGAGTCTCGCTCTCGGCACCTTCCAAATATGTTTTTCTTTACTGCCTAGTATTTTGTCTCCCGTCCCTAATAAAGGATACCCGTTGAGTAGTTTCAAATTGACTGGCACAACCGGGAACGTTTCGCCGGTCGAGTGTACGCAGACACAAGATGCTGTTTTTACTACCATGGAATCGCAGCGCTAGCAGACAAGGACACAGGGGGGACATAAACACACACGCGCGGAACTGTCAAATTTATTCTGAACTTGTCTGAACCGTGCCTTATATGTAACAGAAGACCATTAACACGCAAGCGCATCTACTGCACAGATACGACGGGTATACTCTCAGTCACGTTTTGATAGTGCATTCGGGGAGGGCTCGATCCCGACAAGAAACACCGGCACGAAAAAACGCAAAGCAGTCAGGGCTCGGTCGAACATTTCCAAACGCGAACGCACCAAGAAAAGGTAACAAGGAAAAAGTCAGGCATAAACATAAGTGGAAAAAAGCGAGGCATTAAAAACAGGCGAAGAATCGGTATAAAATCAAGTCAAAAATGGCACTGATGGGGCAACAATTAACACGCAAAAATTCATGAAAAAAATAAAAACGTATAACAAGGGTGCAAGCTAAAAAATTTAACACAACCAAAAAATGCAATGGGGCAATAAAAGCAGGTAAAAGGATAACGTAAGTGAGGCAACAGGCCAAAAAAAGATAGAGTGATGAGAGCTGAGATGGGTACCGAAAACGGTTAAGGTGGCCTTGAGAACAGTACAATCATACTGACCCAGACAGGTATGTGATTTCTTTTTCGAAAAGGGCTACTGAAGGCACGCTAACGCAGCCTGCTTTCAGGTTGTCAATGATGGCTGCTTCAATTATTTCACAAGTTAACTGGTTTTTGTTTTTTGAAAAGATTCTGGTGTTCGCAAAGATTGGAGGGCGGCTCTTGCAGGGTGAGCAGTCACGACAGTGGATGGCCAAGTTGGTTGATTTTTTATCTTTCACGTTCAAATTGTGCTCCTTCAGTCTTTTGTTCAAGCAACGACCTGTCTGTCCAACGTTTTCTTTGCCACAGGACAGAGGGATAGAGTAGACAACTCCCGTGGCACATGAGACATAGGGGTCTTTATGTCTTATTGTGCATTCTTTCCACCGTTCGGTTGGTCCGTTTACGCACCTGCATAGTCTGGAAAGGCGGTGAGGAGCAGAAAAAATAACCTCCACTCCCGCTTTTTTCCCAATTCTTTTTAAATTGTGGGAAACCTGGGTAATGTACAGAATTACTGCCAGTTTTTTGTTCTGCTCTCTTTTGTTGGACGTACTGGGCTTGTTGCTTAGCATGGCGCTGAGAAGTATTTTGGCTATTGAGGAATGAAGCAATGCCGGATACCCGGATTGAAGCATTCTCGGGGCTTGATTCTGGAAACATGTCTCTAGAGAGTGCTCACAGGACTTTGTTAACGCGTTGTTGCAGGCGGCTTGAACAATGTTTCTCTTGAATAGCTTCGAATGCGCCGAGTCATAAGGTAAGACAGGCTTGTTGGCCCTTGGCTCAAAAGACCAGCAAACGTGTTCTGTTGAAAACTGCAACCTGAGCTCGAGAAAGTGAATAGAGCCATTCTTAGGGATCTCATGGGTTAAAATAAGGGTGATAAATATCGATTGAAAATCGCCAACACACAGTCAACCTGCTGCAGGAAACCATCTTTGTCGCTGTCTAATAAAACAAGATAATCATCCACGTACCTAATATTTTAAGAACCGGTACATTTATCAGCTTTGTGCTGAGTGCTCTGTACTGCTTGGCGAGGTACAAGTCGTTCAAGATGGGGGCGATACATGATCCGATACAGATCCCCTGTTTTTGGATGAAAAGCGAGCCGTTACACTCAAGTAAGTGGTTTTTAGATAAGTGGATAATAGCTCCAGAAAGCCGGTAACTGAGATGCGGCTAGCATTTTGGAATGCCACGCTGCCATGATGATTAATGGACTCGCTAACACATCGCTAACATCTCGCTGCTCAGCGCCATGCTAAGCAACAAGCCCAGTACGTCCAACGAAAGAGAGCCGAGCAAAAAACTGGCAGTAATTCCGTACGTTCACCAGGTTTCTCACAATTTAAAAAGAATTGGGAAAAAAGTGGGAGTTGAGGTTGTTTTTTTTGCTCCTCACCGCCTTTCCTGACTGTGCAGGCGCGTAAACGGACCAACCTAACGAAGGAAAGAATGCACAATAAGACATAAAGACCCGGATGTCTCATGCGCCACGGGAGTGGTCTACTCTATAACTTTTTCCTGTGGCCAAGAATACGTTGAACAGACAGGTCGCTGTTTGAACAAAACACTGCAGGAGCACAATTTGAACGTGAAAGATAAAAAAACAAGCAACTTGGCCATCCACTGTTGTGACTGCTCACCCTGCAAGAGCCGCCCTCCAATCCTTGCGAACACAAGAATCTTGGCAAAAAACAAAAGCCAGTTAACTCGGGAAATAATTGAAGCAGCCATCATTGACAACCTGAAAGCAGGCTGCGTTGGCGTGCCTTCACTAGCCCTTTTAGAAAAAGAGATCACATACCTGTCTGGGTCAGTATGATTGTATTCTTCGCGAGGCCACCTTAACCGTTTTCGGTACCCATCTCAGCTCTCATCACTCTATCTTTATTGGCCTGTTAATTGTTGCCTCACTTACGTTATCCTTTTACCTGCTTTTAGCGCCCCATTGAAGTTTTTGGTTGTGTTAAATTTTTTAGCCTGCACCCGTGTTATACGTTTTTATCTTTTTCATGAACTTTTGCGTGTTAATTGTTGCCCCATCTATGCCATTTTTGACTTGATTTTATACCGATTCTTCGCCTGTTTTTAATGTCTCGCTTTTTTCTACTTATGTTTATGCCTGGCTTTTTCCTTGTTACCTTTTCTTGGTGCGTTCGCGTTTGGAAATTTTCGACCGAGCCGTGACTGCTTTGCGTTTTTTCGTGCCGGTGTTTCTTGTCGGCATCGAGCCCTCCCTGAATGCACTATCAAAATGTGACTGAGACTATCCCCGTCGTATCTGTGCAGTAGATGCACTTGCGTGTTAATGCCCTTCTGTTACATATAAGGCACGGTTCTGACAAGTTCAAAATAAAGTTGGCAGTTCAGCGCAAGTGTGTGTTTATGTCCTCCCTGTGTCCTTGTCTGCTAGCGCTACGATTCCATGATGTTCGATCACCACCAACTCGCCCAGCAACATACCCTGCTGTTTATACTGTTAACTGTGCTGTACGACCACCATAGTAGTGTTTCATCGACCCTGGCGATCATCTGAGCAGCCTTAACAGGCTCTTTAAAAGGTTAACTAGCCCTTGGAGCGCCACCTGGAGCTCCTCTGCTGTTTCGCGCTTGTAAATCTAGGCCCGTCAAAAACGAAACCACGTGGTGACGCAAAGCGCATAGACGCGAAACGCCATACATACCGAAACTCACCTGCCCGCGTGTAGCGCCGCGAAGTATCGATTTTTCTTGCTTCGAACATTGAGGTTGCCTTTTGTCTGTTTTCCTTATGTGATTAAAGTGCACTATCGGTTTCAAAATAGAACTTCATATTCAACCGCGCAACCTTCCTTTGTCAGCCTCTGGGATTCGTGCGTCTTTTGTCGTATGACGTCATCACGCATGTACTTGCGAGACTGGCCTATGGCGACGGCACCTGTATTTTGCTTCTTGCTGTTTTTTAACTTACAAGAGTTTTGTTTTCAGTAAGAGTGCCGGTTTTGTGAACAGGAGTTGGCATTCTATCGATACAAGAGAATTTCAATTTCTCCCAAGTGTCTCTTTAAGATCTATCGATGAGAAATATTTGGCTTCGCCGAGCCGGTCTACTGTGTCGTCTATGAGGGGAAGGGGGTAGGCGCCATTCTTCGTCATGTTGTTCAAGCGGCGGTAATCGACGCAGAATCGAAGTGTGCGTCTTCCTCACAAGATTAACCGGTGCCGCCCAGTGGCTCTTCAATGGATGGATGACGTCGTCGCGAAGCATTTCTTCCACTTGGTCCCGAATGGCTAGCCGTTTTCGGGGCGACACACGGTAAGGGCTTTGGCGAAGAAGTCGGGCGTGCTGGTCGGTTACAATGCGATGCTTAGCAATCGGCGTTTGTCGGACCTTCGGAGATGACGGCAAGCACTCGTTGTATCTTCGAAGCAGATTGCAGACCTGGTCTTGTTTGTTCCGAGGCATGGCTGGGCTTATGCCGAAGACGTGCTTGTGATCTCCCTTAGGTGAATCTTCTGGGGGTCGCTCGGACAAGGCGAAGTCGTCGCAAACATAGGATAGTTCGTCGAATAAAGCAATCGTCCTTCTTTTGTTAACGTGCCGGTATTCTTATTTATTTTTATTTATTTATTTAAAACATACTGCATTCATTGAAGACCGAGTAGGGAGGGCAATACAGATGACAAGAAAATTCATTTGAGCGCCACCATTGGCAAGGAATCACAATATATAAAATGAACAGGGTCCAGTGCAAACACGTGATATAGAGTAAAAAGGGGGGGGGGGGAAATAATCAGCAAACAGTGAAGCAAAAAATCAACTCAGTGTTTTTCGTACACCAAAAAAAGTTACATTATGAGCGAAAAAAATACCCTTTGGAAGTGCATTCCACTGGGTAACGGTGCGGGGAAAAAAAAGAATTCTTAAATCTGTTAGTTTGTGTGAAAAGTACTTCCAGGTTGTGATGGTGAGAGTGCCGAGTTTGTCGACCCACACTTGGATGAATGAACAATTGTGGATTGATACCAAATTGGTGATTATTGAGCAGATACAGAAAACGCAGCCTGAAAATCATTCTGCTTTCTAACGTCAAAATGTTGCTAGCACTCATCAGAAACGATGGTGAATCCAATCTGCCATATGAATTGAGTATGAAAAGAACTGCTTTTCGCTGTACAATTTCCAGCTTAGTTACGCTTTTGTTCAAATAAGGGTCCCATACCACGCAACCATACTCCACCTGAGGTGTGTTAAGCATAATGAATGCAAGCAGCTTGACATGGTAAGGGGCTGATCTTAATCTATAGCGAAGAAAATCTAGTTTCCTAAAGGCTGATGCACAGGTTTTGTTAATGCGGCTTCTCCAATTCAAGTTATAAATTATCATCACACCTATGTATTTATACGCGTCGACCTCAACTATTGGATATTCAATGATTTTGTACAAAAACTGAAACGGAGTTTTTTTGTTAGTTAGCCGAAGAAGGGCGGAATTTTCTCTGTCTAATTAAATAGTCCAAAAGTTATACCACTGGTGTGCAGCATTAAGGTTCAATGCAATTTGGTCATCGCTACAACGAGTAGTTTCGAATAGAACACAGTCATCTGCGAATAGCCTTATACTAACAGATCCTATGTAAACTGAGGCAACGATGTCATTATTGTATTGTAAGAATAAAAAAGGGCCAAGGACACTTCCCTGAGGGACCCCAGAGCCAATCGGTAGAATTCCAGAGGAGGAGCCATTGACGCGGACGAACTGTTTTCGGTTACTGAGGTGGGTTCAATCCATTTCAACATCGGCAGAGGAAGAGCAGTGTTCTGAAGTTTTAGGACTAGTTTGCTATGTGAGACGTGATCAAACGCTTTGCTGAAGTCAAGAAATGTCATATCTATGTGCTCGCCCTTATCAAGAGAATGCCACTTCTTGAACGGTACTTATCAGTTGAGTAACTGTTGAAAGAGCTTTTCGAAATCCATGCTGAAAACACGACAAAATATTGCTTTTTCTAGAAATGTGATTATGAAGTTAGACACCATGTGTTCCATGAGTTTACATATAATGGAGGTTAATGAGGTTGGACGATAGTTTGCAACTTCAAGACGGTCACCTTTTTGAATACCGGAATCACTCGGGCCATTCGCCAATCATCAGGAAGAACACTGTCTCGAAATGATAACTGAGGACACTGTCTCGAAATGATAACTGAAACACATGAGTAAGAATATGAGCCAGAGCTTCCGCATAGCGACGTAGGAATACGTTAGGTACATAGTCAGGGCCAACAGAGATCTTAAATTTAAGGTTAAGTATATAGCATATCAAAACACCGTACGGAATAAAACCGAGTGTTAGATCCGGGAGCGAATAATAATACTGGACATCATCGTGTGCCGGGGTGAAAACAGAGTGAAAGTACTGATTAAAGCAGTTGGGAGTAACGGGCGGGTCAAGCGAAATGCAATTATTAACAGATAACTGACTCGGCTCTTTTTTAGTTTCACTGAGGTATCGCCAGAACTTCTCAGGTCTAGGGTAGAAAACGTAGCGCAAAAAAGACAGGGACTGGGAAAGAAACCACACACAGCGCAATAAACACAGGGCGAAGGAGTCTCGTACGTCGGATATTTCGTCAAAAAAAGCAATCGTCTTTCGTCTGTTAATGTCCCGGTATCTTTCGCTGAAGGTAACCAGGAGTACTTTGGCTTGACCATTGCGGAAATGTACAATGCCTCTTGCGATGCCGATTCCTCGCTCTAGAGGCAACTAAGAGTTCCCCTCAATAAGAGTTCCCATGTTCTTGGCATCCGTGGCACCAACGGTGACCACGGCGCTTGTTCGGGGTGGGACGCTCGCTTGTTCATCGACGACACAGAGGACAACATTCTGCTCCATGGCTGTCATCGAGGGATGGCTTCGTCCATCGAAATCGTGATGAGCTTGCATCAAAGGTCGATGATTGCCTGATGTTCATTTAGAAAATCCATGCCCAATATTTTGTCGCGTGTCAAGTGCTGTAACACTATGAAGGTCCCAAGATAGGTGGGCATTTAGACAGTCACTCTTGTGGTGCATCTTCCCGAAGTTGTAATGAGGCGTCTTCCTGCGGTGCGAATTAGTGGGCCGTCCAAGGCGGTCGTGGCTTTCCTCAACTTCACAGCGAAGGTTCCATTCATCACTGATTAATCGGCCGCTGTATCGACTAGAGCGGTAACTTTCAGGTCGTCGATAGCCACCTCTAAATCAGATGTCCTGGCTCTTAAGTTGCAGGTCGGCATCGGCGTCGGGTCACGGCTTCGTCAGGCATGTGAATCGTGGGTAAGGCGTGTCATCGGGCTTTCGTGGGTGTTGGCGTCTTTTAAGTCCGAAAGGTTTGTGGCCGAGCGCGTGTGTCTGTGCGGCGTCGGCGTAGTGTATGTGACGTCTTCATGCGGTGTCGTCGGTTTGAGGATCTTAGTCGTTTCGTTGGGGAGCAACCTGAGGTCCAAAGGTTGTTTTCTTTAGTTTCCCCTGCGGGGGTTGGGACACTTTCCGCGGCGAACCGCTGCGTAGCTGCGGCCCGGCGATGCAAAACGTGGTGTGTACGGAGATGGTGAGGGGGAAAGACGGCTAGATGGCACGTGCTCCTCTCGACACAGGTACTCGTCAATATCCCGCGGTCTTCTTCCGGGACGGGGGGCATCACTCTGGGAAGCCACGCAAGCTCATTCTTTTGTAGGGGCAGAACCGAAGAATGTGGCTGGGTTCGCTTAACTGGAAGAAGAGTGAGAGGCGCTGGTTGGAGGCCTTCCAGACATCAGCTCTTTTCGGTGAACTTGCAACTAAGTTTAGCGGGGGGTGATTGGGGTCTTTGGGGCGGTGTATACGGCTCCTGGCGCTGAGTGGGAGGACGCCTTTGAATGCGCACCGCGATGGCGAAGGTCGTGGCCTGGAGTTGTGTGGCCGTCGAAGTCGCGGTGCCAAGAGCCAGTAGCACTTCTCGCATCACATGCATGAGGGTGACTGCTTGAGGTTGTGGGGAAGTTGGCAGCAGTCGTAGTAGCTCCTCGCGGATGATTTTGCAGATACCTTCCAGCAAGTTATCGCTGGTGGTAGTCGTCGGGTCCGCACGAGTCGCACATACATAAGCAGGGCGGTGGTACTGCCGAGTCCGGACATCGAGGGTCTTCTCGATCCTGCAGGCTTCTTTCATTAATTCCTCGAGGCTTTTTGGCGGCTGGTGGATGAGGCTGTTAACGAGCTGTACCTTTACGCCGCGCATTAAAAATCTAACGTTCTGTCATCTTCGGTCTGGTGTCTTCGGTCATCTTGGGATGGGCGAAAGACGCGCTTCATCTGTTTGATGTAATCGCGGACGGGCTCGTTCGGAAACTGGATCCTGGACTCGAGGAGTCGTTCGGCTCTTTCTTTCCTCGCAACACTGGTGAATATCTTCAAAAGTTCTTTCTTGAAGAGCACCCATGTCATTAGGGAGGACTCGTGGTTTTCGTACCGCGTACGTGCTGAGCCCTCCAGTGAGAAAAACACGCGTGCAATTTCCGCCACATCACCTCAAGTACTGAATGACGCCACGGCCTCAAATTGGCCCACCCCTTATTCGGTGTCCTCGCCTTCATTGCTATTTGGCGGCTCTCGCGGCTGCTGCAGTTTGATCAGTGTTGGTATCTGTGCTAAGTTAGTGGCGCTTGTAGCAACGTCTTTTCCCTGTTGGGAGTTGTCCGGAAGGCCCCGAATTCAGGTTGCGTCGCTTGCAGACGTCAGCTGGCTCGGTGAACTGGTGGCTTGTCCTCCGGTGCGAAGAGCAGAGGGCTGGCGTCATGACTTGAAGGGAGTTTTCGGTATATAGACGGCCACCCAGCAGCTCTACAAGATGTCATGTAGTAGTGACGGCAGTACGGAATGCAGGAAGGGAGCGAAAAAGGTTTCGAGACCAAGCTGTTTATTTGGCTGACTTGCGCCCACATAGAGCTGCTTGACGCAGCGGAGGCAGAGCAGCAAGCGTGCTCGGCGGTCGTCGAAGAGAATGCCCGCCGCTCTTGGGAGCGCTCATTTTAAAGCTGATAGCGAACTTTCGAGATACGGCGGGCAAAGTTACCACGACATTCTGGAGCAACGTAGAACCAGCACTGCGTGGTTGCGATAAATCTAGATAAATCCAGTGGTGTCTTGCAAACAAAGCGATAAAGCCTCGTGCCGGCATATTTGAAGAATGCAAAAAAACAAACAAACGCAGAGGGCAGGTATGATGACGCAGTGTCAAAGTGGTGAGTGGTAAAATTTATGAAAAAGACATATATTCATGTTAACATCGTGGGAGAGCTAGTATTCGGACACGGACGAGCGCTACTCCCAACTGGTTTGTTCGCTGAAGCCTACGCTCTATTTTCAAGGGTATTCCACGTTTCCAGCATCAGTGCGTAACAACATGAAGGAAGGCACCCAGAAAAATAAGCAGTGGGCCGCACAACATTAAAAGCAAATCAGAGCTCCCAGTGACAACAGTAAATCCAGTAGCCTACCCTTGCAGCAACATAGTAGCGGCTCACGTGCACTCTTGCGCATACGTCCAGCATTGCTTGCAAGCAGAACTGGTCAAGGACGCGAGAAAGAGAGAGACGCATGAGCGGTGACCCTCATCGCATTTTTCTCTCCTTGTTCGGCTGATAAATTGTGGCCTGCTTCTTCCAAAAACCCAGTGGGTAGTCAGCGTTTGTCCTGTGCTCTCTAGGCTTCTTCTTCGTCTTCATTTTTCGCGCTGCTTTATGTTCCAGAATGAATAACCGACTAGACCGCACCAAGATGATTAACCATAGACTAAATGCGGTAAATAATCCTCGCAGTTTACGCTTCAAAGCCACGCATTCGAGCGCACCGTAAAAGTGTACGCCTCGCCATTGCTTGTGTCGCTTGGTTTCTTTGTCTCCAAAATCGCATGTGCATGGAACGTGATTGCGGCTGTAGAATACGCACAGCATCCGCGGCTGTGGTTCGTTCCTCTCACACCCACTCGTAGAACCAGCGAGGCGGGAGTAAGCACACCCTTTCGCCGATGACGGCTTTAATGTCGGGACGGCAGGCGGCTGGGTCTGGCTATTCTGCGCCGTTGGCGGTCGACGCCCGGCTCCTCGTGCGTCTTGCGGAAGTCCTCCTCGTCCTGGAGGGGGACGTCCTCTTTGAGGCGCTCGGTGGACTCTGCGCGAAGACCCGCCGTCTGAGCCTGAGATGGTTCCTGGCCGCGATTCTATACAGGACTGTGCTTTTTTTTTTGCTAAAGACCGCGCCCATTAGTAGCTGAAAGAAAACGCGTTACTCTTGGTAAAGAGTTGTGAAAGAGGTCAAATCGGGAGTACTTCCCTGAAAAGCCCCAGCTTTAATGTATATTTATTGCATTTAACGTCTGAATTCACTGTTTTCGGCGTTCAACACACATCTGCCTTTTCTTGTCGAAGCAGAGCAATCTCCATGGGACCACGTTGATACACAATGCGAAACACCTCGAGTGGGTTTCTTTTTGTTATGACTCAGAAGACGTCTAAGGGGTGGCCAAAGCGTAATGACACCTTAAGATGTCGGGGCCCAACAGGCGTTATTATACTGTAGATCTTTTTGCAAGCTGTCCGGGAAGGTGTGGAAGAAGAACGCGCAGAAACAAGTCATCAACATCGGCCTCTGTCATGTCTCAACAATTAACCAGATAGTGTACCAGCTTGCTAATCTCACCTCTCTTACGCCCCCTGATACATTTACCTCCACTCCGTTACCCTTAGCAATCATCCGTTCTTTTGCCTTCTGATTAAATGCTCATTTATTCTTTCTTGATTTCCACTTGGTTGTCATGAACTCGCGTTTGTTCCCTTAATCACTCTGCTCTGATCCACTCTCTCATTGTCACACCTGTCATTCTCCTTTCGCAAGGTCACTGCGCTGGCCTCGCTTTCTGGCCCATTGATCACTACCGGTAAGATACCACTACTATAAAATTTTCTTTTGAGGGATACCGGTAAACACCGTATTCTTATTCTTCTAAGTATTTCACTTTCATAGTCCGGATCTGCGCTCACTACAGGCCCCAAGTAATTGTGTTTCCTTCATATCGTAAACTGTTGTTCCCTTCCGTGACTGTTGAACATTCTTTAGTTTACTGACACCCACCATTGGGCACTGCCTGTCTATGTACTCGATCATGCTTTGAAACCTTTTCTTGGGTGGCTTAGCAAGGCAATGCCATCAGCAGATTAAAGAATACTGAGATACGCTCTATTAAATTTTATCCCCAACTCTTTCCAATACAGAACTCTGAATACCTGCTGTCACCACATGGTGAATAGTACTGGAAAGATCGTGTGTCCCTGCCTGACACAATTCTTTCATGGAATTTTGCTACTTTCTTTATGAAGGACTAAGATGGCTGAGCTGCCACTTAGGTACTTTTCGGTACTTTCAGTGGGTGAGGGAACAAACGGTGTTAATGACATTCTAGTCAAAATCAAGAGGAAGAAATGGGCTTGGGCAGGGCATCTAATGGAAAGGCAAGATAACCGCTGATCCTTAAGGGTAACGGAGTGGATTCCAAGAGAAGGCAAGCGTAGCAGGGGGCAGCAGAAGGTTTGGTGGGCGGATGAGATTAGGAAGTTTGCAGGCATAGGGTGAGCGCAGCTGTCAAAGGGCAGGGTTAATTAGAGAGACATGGGAGAGGCCTTTTCCCTGCAGTTAGTGTAGTCAGGCTGATGTTGATGATGATAATGATAATGATGATATATGCCTCTTATACACCATGGTTTCGTAACGCATGCGTGAGTGCTGAGTTTTCCTCTGAGTCAAATGCCTTGTCTTCAATTATGAAGGCATATATAGGGATTGGTTACATTTTACAATTTTTTCGGTCACCTGACTGACAGGGTGAGTACGGTACATCGTTGAGTTGCCTTTTTGATAGCCAGCCTGATTCTTTGGTTGACGAAATTCTGAAGACGCACTGAATCTATTAGTGATTGCCTGATTAAATACATTGTAGGCAACATGCAGTAAGCCGACCGGCTTGTAATTTTGAAAGCCCTTGATGACCCTTGTCTTATGGGTAAACAGAATGTTAGCGTTCCTCCACGATTCCGCTACGCCCTACTTTATAACATTAAACCACCCGGCTCGTTCAGGCGCTAGTCAGCAGCCATATAACATACTCCAACCCGTATCAAATCCTCAAGAAGGTCGGCAATCTGATTCGCAAAGCCTATAAGTAATCACTTCGGCCAATGCCGTCCACATTTACCGAGAAGCTCATCGCCATACGTCTCCACAGCATAGTCGGAAAGCTAATACAAGCCTACCTTGCGAGCCAAATTGAACGCTTGACCATCAGCACCACCGCACTTTGTCCGCTCTAATGCTACGGCTATCCCCTAGCCACCTGCCATCACAATTCCTCGACAAAGGAACCACCTACGAATCGCGCCGAATGTGCAAACCACACAGGACGAAGGAAAGCGGAAGCGAAGGAGGTGGGTCGAATGTACAGGAAATTACCGGAAGTCCGCTACACGGATGCAGCTCCCTACTCCAACTGCGAAGACACCATTATAATCGACCGAGCCTAGGTACGGCAGCCACAACGTCTACATCCCCACCTTGGCAGCAGAGGATGCAGCCATAGCAGTAGCCATTGTGTCCAGCCCTCTGAATTACACCACATACGTCATCGCACTATGATGCTGTGTGTCGAAACTACTGCAATGTCCTCGTACTCCAGAAGGCGGGAAGAATCCCCATGCCATACGCGACCAACTACTCCAAAATCATACTAGTATGAGCCCTTGGTCATGAGTCACTTCCTGAGAACCAGCGTGCACACTCTCGCCCGCACAAGCGCCATCCGGGCATCAGGAACCGTCATCGGCCGCAGTACTTCACCAGAGAGAGTAACGAACAAGCACGCAAGTTCGATCTATCATCAACGCCTGGGCGGGCAAAGATGGCTACCACTTCACACACGGCTCACGCGACACGAGGCCGTAGCCTGGCGACAGTTTAAAGATAATATTACTCATTTGAGCTTCGTACGCAAACTAGCCCAAACTGGCACTGGAAACCCCACACTCTTCCCAAACACACGCCCACATTGTAACTCAGGAGCACGGACTGTTGGGCGAGTTGGTGCATTGCAAACACGTACAAGCGCACAAAAACATAGACACGAAGAGGGAGATTTAGACACCACGAGCGCTTGCTTCCAACTGAAAACTTTATTGACAGAAACACACATTAAATCGACCTTGCTCCATGACGTCATCTGACCGCGCTACCAACCTCAATTGGTCACACTCAGAACTAATGCCCTATCTGTAAAACACTACCTGGTGGTGCCAACTCAGCACGACAGTACCCCTTTATCCCGACCTCAGCCCTACACACGGGAAGCTTGCTGCCAGCTCGGACCTGGGTGACCAGCGAAAACTGTTAGACCACGCCAGGCGTAACCGCTGCAGAAGCCCTGTAGCGAAGATCACTCGCGGACGGGGCTAACTTCACATTGAACAAAATAAACGTTTTACATCATCATCACTGCGTGCTCAGGGTGGCCTGTTTTCCTATCACAATAAATGTTTTGCATATTTTTCAAAGCGTGCTCAGGGAGGCCTGTGTTCCTAGCACATCTCCCCACGGCCGTTCAAGACGTCTGCTGTTACTTTGCCCCAGCCGCTTACACTCATTCCATTGCTTGTAAGGCATTCTTTACTTCCTCTTTCGTTAGCGACGGTTTGTCCAGTCTTCCTGCACTGCTCCATCCGTGCTGATTATTTCGGCTACTATATAGATCTATGTAGAACATCTCTCCTACTACCTTAACTATCTTGTTTATGTACACGATTAAACTGCCATCCCGGTGTTTTAGCGAGAGTACCTAGTGTGGTCTAAGCGCCTAGTTTTGTCTTGACCGCTTTTAGAATACCTTCCTTCTAAGGAGCATGCTCAATTCTCTGCATATTATGCCTCCTTATGTCGATTACTTTATGCTTATTGATTAACCTTTACAGCTGTGCCAGTTCTATTCTGTCTATGGGGTTCAAGCTTACAAGCTTTGGCGTTTCCTGATCAGACCTTCCGTTTCCTGAGGGAGTTTACCGGTATCCTGCTTAACTGTCCTATCCCTACTGCTATGACGCACTCTGTAATGACATCTGTGAGATTATGGTTCATCGATTGGACACTATGGTCCTTGTATTAAGTTAAAGCAATTATCTGTTCTGCAGCGAAATCATAAATTCCTCTACCTTCCCTCTTGCCGCTAACTCATTGATCGGCTTCTTCGATCCTTGCTGGTTTCTTTTGCTCGCTCTTCAAGCCTATACTCCGTTTAATACATCAGGTGCAACGATGTCAAAGCTACCGCACTAGTTTGCGCTGCCTGCATCCGCGACCAAAGAGTAGTGCGTTCCTTGTGGTGAGCGAAACGTAGTGAATCCTTTGTCTGCAGACTTACTACATGGCACATACAGTGTCATGAACTTGATCAAATGGACTCTTACTGCTGATGTCACGCTGTCCCTTTTTAGTGTCTTAGACCACTCGGGCACAGAACCAGCGTGGCGCAACACGCCTCCCTTTCTTTTCCCGTCCGGACTACTACCGTACCTTTCACAGAATGGCGCATGATGTATGAAACGGAGAATAGGCTAATTCGAGACCTTATCATCGCCTCCACATCCTGCCCGACGCCGGTTGCGCGCATAGCATGAAGTCAATTTCATTTTTCTCTTTCCCGTCAACTTCCGGTTCTCCCGTCCACAGAGGAAGGTATTATCATCATCATCATCATCATCAGCAGCAGCAGCAGCATCAGCCTGACTACACCCACTACAGGGCAAAGGCCTCTCCCATGTCTCTCCAATTAACCCTGTCCTTTGCCAGCTGCGCCCACCCTATGCCTGCAAACATCCTAACGCCTGACGCCCTTTCTTATTGGAATTTTATTGCTGACTTTATGAAGGACTATGGTAGCTGTGCAGTTCCTATATATATCTTCCAGTATTTCAACATAAGGCTCTTCTACACCATGATTTCGCAATGCCTGCACGACTGCTGAAGTTTCCGCCCACCTAACCTTCTGCCGCACCCTGCTTACGCTTGCCTTCTCTTCGAATACACTCCGTTACCCTTACAGAGCAGCGGTTATCTTGCCATCGCCTTACATGAGCTGCCCAAGCCCATTTCTTCCTCGTTATTTCGACTACTATATGCGACACCAATAGAATTCAGTTAACATGTATTTGCATAACCGGTTCCCACGATGTGCCGACTCTTCTGCGGACTAAGCACGATGACTGCCTCGTCAACAGCAGTGAATAAATCCCAGTTCATGATCCACGGCGCCAAAATAAGCGATGGCTTCCGAGAAAGCGAGCACGGGTAGATGTTCCCATGATATCCATGCAGGTCTTCTTAATTTCTAAGGTCACGAGTACAAAACCTTCGTATTATATATTTTTATTTATTTATTTTTGTTTATAGGTACTGCAATCTAGTACAAATCATAGCAGGGTAAAAACAAACAAACAAAATAAAACCTTATAAACAAACTCAAATTCATAACATTTGCGGGCACTTTTCAAACAGCAGTAAATATTAATGTTTAACAGTGTCGCTATTAAGTTTATACCATTCAGTAAATGTCCTCGCGAAAAAAGAGTATTTAAAGCAGATATTTCGTGCGTTGAAACCGGTTATTGTTAGTGCATGCGTTTCGCTCGTGGTATAACCTGAGGAGTAAGAAAAATAATTAAAAATATGAACTTTATAATGACCTTTTATAAGCTGGAAGAAAAACTTTAAACGACAAAAGCGATTTTGGCGGAAATTTGGGCGAGTTGGTAAGTGTTCATTTTCGCTCACAGCGCAACACGAACGGGACACAAGACGAAGGACTAGCACAAACAGGCGCTGACTATCAACTGGTTTTTTATTGAAGAACGAAAAGCGTATAAATACAAACACTGAACTACTTATCAATCAACAAAAAGTTATCTGGAAAGCACGTGGGAGGTTAGATAGCTCAATTCCCTCTCGGATAACGTTATGGAAGGGCTGCTGATACATTTTGCGCCGTTGTGGTAAATATAAAAAGCTTCCATAACTTCGCGTGTTAATTTATTGTTATGTCGGAACAGGATGCGCGTGTTCTTGTAATCGGGAACACATTGGCATTTTTTGCACTGCAAAGACGCCTGGGCAAGGAGGTCCCCTTTAGCTCTCCTTTCTATCCTAAGGCCATTCTAAGCTCATAAAGGAGGGCATTGCCGCATCTTGCCTGCAATCAGCTCTCAGTAAATCTTGCCATGAAAGGACGCGAGAGAGCATTTTGGCGCAAACAGGCAGGTTACGTGTGAACGGGTACCCAGATCAACTCATTTCCAGGGCAGCGGAGAAACTTCTTAGGCAGCTCAAGAATGGGGCTCAGCCGAAAGAAGCTAAAAAGAAAAAGCTGGCTGTGGTCGCGTATGCACACTGCTTGTCACATGGGCTGAAAAAAGTTGCGGGCAGATACGACGTTGATGTCGTCTTTTCTGCACCTAGAAAACTTAGCGCAATGTGCAAACAGGTGAATCAGAGGCACTACGGCAAGAGCAAGAGGGATGCTTGTAAAGTGCGTCATGTGTCGCCATCTATACCTTGCGAGGTAGGGGTGGTATACCAGGTCCCCTTCTCTTGCGGTGCCATGTACATTGGCCAGACTGGCAGGTGCGTTAACAAACGCTTGATGGAACATGAAAACACCAGAAAAAATGATCTCCTGTCTCACACAGGCTCCCACAGCAGGCAATGCAAATGCAGGCATGAAAAGGATCATGCACAAAGGAGAGCTAAAGAGACCCCCTTGCCCAGGCGTCTTTCCAGTGCAAAAAATGCCAATGTGTTCCCGATTACAAGAACACGCGCATCCTGTTCCGACATAACAATAAATTAACACGCGAAGTTATGGAAGCTTTTTATATTTACCACAACGGCGCAAAATGTATCAGCAGCCCTTCCATAATGTTATCCGGGAGGGAATTGAGCTATCTAACCTCCCACGTGCTTTCCAGATAACTCTTTGTTGATTGATAAGTAGTTCAGTGTTTGTATTTATACGCTTTTCGCTCTTCAATAAAAAACCAGTTGATAGTCAGCGCCTGTTTGTGCTAGTCCTTCGTCTTGTGTCCCGTTCGTGTTGCGCTGTGAGAGAAAATGAAAAGCGATTTTGCTCAACGACTGGGGGTAGCCCACTTCGCCCCACGAGCTCACTCACAGATGCACCGCCATATGAGTTAAAAACAAATCAAAGTACTTTATGCTCTATTCGCTTTAATTTCTGAATGTTGGTTAACGTGAAAGGGTCCCAGATGATTACAGCAGATTCTAGTAAAGGACGGATGAGGGAATTGTAGGCCAATAGACGAACACTACGTGGGGATGACTTAAGTGAGTGCCTCAAGAAAAAGGCCGCCACCATCTGGAAGTTGAAGTAATGAGCGTTAGCTGTTTGGCCTACTAGATGAAGAAAGCGAAGAAGAACGCGCCGCTCTTGTCGAGAAACGGTATGTAGTACCCTTTGAAACGGGGTGGATTGCCACCGCGCTCGGCTACGCATGCACGCACGCCACCTAGCGAATGGATGGATGGATGGAAGGTAGGAGCGTCCTCTTTGAAACGTGGTGATGGTAGTTGCCATCATGCCGTTTTTTCCCTTTATTTTTTGTTTAATTGTGCTGTAAGTTGTAGATAAAATTCGCCATATATAATCGCCGGCTAGCGCCATCTATCAGAATAATTACGATGCACGTCTACCCATTGTCGAGTTGCACCTCCTCAAGATACATCTCAGACGGAATTTGCATCGTTTGGGGGGTGAGGGCGAGCGTAAAATTCGGCTTGCGGTGCGATAGGGCAATGCTTCAATTTGTAATTTCATTTGTAATTTCATGTATTGAAAGAGCCCTTTCATTGACGCCGCGTCCAGTTTGGCCGACATACAAGCGTCCAAAGACATCAGGACTAGAAGCGTCGTTACCTTCTTCAGGCACGACAACCTGCGGTTACTTGAGGCCGACCAGAATGGAGGATTCGTTTTCCTAAAAGAGGGTGCCTTCAACGAGAAAGCGGCACAAGCAACCGCTAAGAAATTTGTACGTGTCAAAGCAAGTGCCGCAAGGATCAAAAGCAAGGCTTCAGCGCTTTGCAGGGATGTTGAATTGCGTAAGCTTGCAAGCTCGATTATCAACTCTAAAAAGAAAGCGCTGTCAGTTATCTTCAAGGCAAAAGCGCACGATGACTCTGTGCCGTTTAGAACTATTGTAAGCGAGGAGGTTTCGTGGCAAATGTTAATTAGCCAGTTTCTGCAAAAACATCTTTGTGCATTATAGATTTTAAACCCTTTTGCGAAAAAAAGGGGTGATTTAGTAAGGTTCTTGGATTCCACTGCTCATATTGGCTACACCTTTTCTATTGATGTGGAAGATCTCTTTTATTCTCTGCCTCATAATGAATTTTTCGCAGCCGGGAAAGAATGCATTGAGAGCTCCGGTGAAATAGCGTTTCAAAACTCGGCTGGCGTTTCTGCAGATAGCTTCATGTCCCTGTTGGAATTTTATTTGCAAGCCACCTTTATCTCTTTTAAAGAGTTTTTACATTCAAAGACAAGGCACTTGCATTGGCTCCTGTGTCGCCCCGATCCTCTGTGAAATATTTTAGCTACTATTTACCGTTCTCTGACTCTAGAGCTTACTAACCCCGGTGTTCTTAAGTGTTTTACATATGTTGACGATGAGATATGTTGTTTTTTCTAAACAGAAAACGCTGACCTACACTGATTCAGGTAGCAGTGCTCTAACCCTTTTTAGACAATATGCAAAGGTTTGATTTTCAAGCACGAACTCTCAAGTAACTGTTCATTGAAGTTTTTAGACATTATTTTGACGTTTGGCTTGCATCATGTCTGTGGGAATTATGCTCCTTGAGCACAGAAAGAACCACTTCCATTTGATTCTGCACATTCAAAGACTCTGAAGAGTGGAATTGCAAACTGGTGCCTAGAATCAGCCTTAACCAAATCATGCCAGCATGAAATGCATTCCAGCTTTCGTAATCAGATCACCAGGCTGCTTTCAGCCGGATTCTCCTGCTCGCTCATCACAGCAGTAGCTGAAAACCTTCCCCACAAGATAAAGAAAGGCACGCGCAGCTGTGACCTTGAGCGCTTGCAATGTACAAAGCCAACGGCGGTTCCATACATGCCCAAAGTCCCCCAGAATTTAAAAAAAAGTGGCAAACAGGCATGGTGTTCCGGTGGTTTTTTCGGCCCAAAAAGCTCGCTGGGTTATGCCCCAGGATCACCGATGAATGAGCCCCACGAAGCGCATGCACAAAGAAACGTGCTAAACAGGCTGGAATGTGCACGGGCGTGGTCTATCAAATCCCGCTCAAGTGTCTACGCGTGTACGTCGGCCAACGCGCAGTAGAACATGCTCTTTATATACAAAAAAGAGAAGGGGTGAACATGTCCGCTCATTGTATTTCATGCCATGGTTGTGAGCCACTGCTCAACGACAAGGATTCTGGGCAACAGTAACAAAACAAAAAAACGTGAACTTTTAGAAGCGTTCCACATCAAAGAAAAAGGCGATAATTGTGTTTGCAATACCTCGGTCACCTTATATGATAGAGAAAACAATTTTCTCTGTGGCTTTTGCTGACCTATGCAGGCTTGACTTGTCATCCCCTTTCTTCTTCAATCTCCCTCTTCTGTTGCCCGTGTGAATACTGCACAAATATAATGTCGTGAAAGCAATAAATTCAGTAGCTAGTTTGCACCATATCTGTCATCTTCTGCTCTTCCCTGTGTACGTCTTGTCGTGTGCGCAACGCCATCCCAAGAAAGCTATGCACCAACTAGCGCAGCAAGAAGTCCTTCTGCATTACTTCAAGAAAGAGACTTTCCGCATTGAATTTGCTACGAAAGCACCTATGTGTTTTGGCCACGAAGGGTTGCTAGTAATACTTAGGCCAAAATATTTATACTCTGTCACCTCTAATAATGATATGTTGTTAGTACCGTACACAAAATGGCGAGGTATTTTCTTGTGTTTAATTTTCATAACGGCGGTTTTTTTTTCAAAATTAATGCACATCTGCCATTAGTTGTGCCACGCAACCACCCTCGCTAGGTCAATATTTAGACGTACCTGGTCATCAACTGAAGACACCATTTGATATAAAATACAGTCATCCGCGTACAGCTTCACGCGGACTGAAATTTCTGCCACACTGTCAATAATAAATAATAGAAATACGAGTGGTCCCAAAACGGATCCCTGGGGGACGGCAGGCATATATAATTTGGACACTGCTAGATGAAATGTTGTTCAGAGTGACAATTTGACGCCTGTTCGAGAGGTAACCTGTAATCCATTTAAGTATTCGGTCGTTTTTAGTATAATAACTTAATTTGTGAATTAGTTTGTTATCTGACACCTTATGGCATGCTTTGCGGAAATCTATGAATATTGCGTCTGTTTGCTTTCCCTGATTAATCGACGGAGCAAAGTCATGCGCAATTTCAACTAACTGTGTACGTGTGGAAAACCCACGCCTGAAACCATGCTGAAAATCTGTAAGCACTTCGTGCTCTTCCAAGACACCTAACATATGTTTGTGAATTATAGGTTCTAAAATTTTACATGATGTCGACGACGTAGGTCGGTGATTCTCGATGTGGGCTTTTTTGTGGTTTTGTGTAAAGGCTGTCCTCGCGGCTGTCCTCCAGTGATCCGGTAAAGAACCGTCATGTAAAGTTATGGTTAATATTTCTGTCAAGTATTTTGCCCACCACTCTGCATAGCGCTTCAAAAAAGCGTTGTTACCGGGACCTGGCGATTTTTTAATGTCAAGGTTCAAAAGCAAGTTAAAAACACCAGTCTCTGCAATTACAACGTCAGATATGGCAGGGAGTGCTGTAGAAAAGTTGGGCAGACAACCATTGCCCTCTGTGAATACCGACTGAAAGAATTTCTTGAACGCAGAACAAACAGCCTCATTACGCATACATTTTCCGTCTGCTATGAATTCGTTCGTTGAAGTCGATTTGGGCGTGATTTGGCGCCAGAATCTCTCAGGAGACGTTCTGATGAACGAAGGCAGGAGCGTTCCGTAACATTATTATTTGTCGCAAATTATTTTCTGCTTAAGTTGCTCTGAAATTGCTTCCACAATTGCTTTTAATAATGAATTTCTGCTTCATTTCTTTTTTATTCTTTTAAGCTTTCGCTGCAAGCGTAACGTCTCCCGAGGAATCTATGAATTACAGTACACAGAGTTTTTTGCAATTTTGGCAACGAAACGGGCAATACAATCGGAAACGATCATCTCAAAGGTAAGCCATAGGTCATTCTTACTATCAGGGCTATTCCTAAAATTATCAAAACATGAATCAAGCATATCTAGAACCGATTCGTCTTCCGCATGCGAAAAATTTTGAAAAAAAATTGTACGCTAGTTTGGCGATCTGGGTACACATTTGACAAGCTCAGCAGCACAGCTTTGTGAACAGATATATCGTTTCTGACGTCACAGGTTATGAAGTTGCGGACGGCACCACTTACAAAAAGAAAAAATCTAGAATTGATCCTGCGTCTCCTTGCAAAGTCTCGTAATATTATTTACTACTTGCAGCACAATGTCGAGCATTACAGTATCGGCGTAATGGGCAGGGTATAATGAACAAACGTGCCAGTCAATGTTAGGCAAGTTGAAATCACCAGCCAGCATTAGTCTATTGTCGTTTCTTACATGGCACTGCAAATATGCTCTTAAGTTTTATAAAACGGTAACAGAAGAGTTGGGAGCCCTGTAAAAAGCATCAAGAACAAAGCGAACCTTGTTGATGTATGCTTTGCAAAATACAGCTTCAATGCATTGAGCATCAGGCATCCTGAAAAGTTGCAATGATGATTTCATTAAAATAGCCACTCTTCATCTCTTTTGTCGCGGTCACCACGAAAAACTTTATAGTCTTTGGCAACAAACTCATTGTCAAATATTTCATTGCTTAATCAGGTCTCAGTAAGCATGGCAACGTCCGCGTCGTGTGCTAATAGAATGCCTTCAAATTCTGCAGCTTTTTTTACGATGCTGCGACAATTTATGTTAAGAATTTTGAAAACCGGACTGTTCCCTTTCTGGTGTCACTTCAGATTCTTCGGTATTTTATACCGATAGTTTCTTGCATTACCCCATCAAAACGTGTAACCGTCAATGCTAAGCTTGTAAAACACCAGCTTAACCTTGGCACCATTGCTCTTTTCTCTAGAAGCGCTTTCCCATAACTTTTTTTCTGACGTCACGAATTCTTTTTAAGAAGCCTTCACTAACCAAAAAATCTGTGCCTCTCAACTTTGGACATGCCTTCATTATTGAAGCTGTCTCTCGTTAGTCGCTCAATTTTACGATGACAGGGCGATTCCTTGTTGATTTCATACCTATTCTGTGACACCGTTCTATGCCGTTTATTGCCACTCCTAACTTCTCGCCAAAAATTTCCGTTGTTTTTGTCCCTAAGCTCTGCTTCTGATTTTTCATTCCCTTATTTTATTCCGTAAATAAGCAGTTTGTTCCTACGGCTCCTGTTTTCCAGGTCGTCTGTTTTATTTTACCGGTATATAACAGTGCCTTCAAGTTTAGTTACAGTCGACTTTAGGTCCTGTAGTTCCGTTTTTAAAGTATTGATCGTTGCTACCTGATTTTCAAGACCTTTAATTCTATCTTTCAAGTTATCTATCTTTTCTTTAAAAGAACCCTGTTCTTCCAGAATGTCATTAACAGACCAAGTCTGGGTGCATTGGCCCAAGAGTAGCTCCTGTACGATTTCCTTTTGCATCATGTCTGGGCCTGGATTTGATTCTGTGTCAACACATTCTAACAGGTCATCTTGGAAAGAGTAAACGTACGTCAGAGAATTTCTTATACACGGTGGGCAGGGCAGCAGCAACAGAGAGCGGTTGTCGCTCCGACAGCAACAGGCATTTAAGTAGTTGTCAGTCTACGCAATGAAGCAAAACGGTTTTCTGAGCATTGTGCTCGATGTGCTGCTGCCGAGCCAACTGCATGCAGGCGGCGATGAGGAGCATCTTATACAGGCGACGATTTCCCCGTGATGTGACGTTCACAGTGATGGCGCAATCGCAGAAACGGTGGTGATAGGCACGCTGTGGTGGTTAATCAAGCAAAGGGCGGCACGTGCAGGAGTCTCGAACCAACGGTCACTTGCTTGGTATGAAGGCAGTTTGTAGGAATCATAATCAAGGAATGTGGATGTACGAGCAGCAGGACGGCCAAAACATGCTCAATGAAGCAAAATGGTTTCCTGAGCATTGTGCTCGACGTGCTGCTGCCGAGCCAACTGCATGTAGGCGGCGATAAGGAGCATCTTATACAGGCGACGATTTCCCCGTGATGTGACGTTCACAGTGATGGCGCAATCGCAGAAACGGTGGTGATAGGCACGCTGTGGTGGTTAATCAAGCAAAGGGCGGCACGTGCAGGAGTCTCGAACCAACGGTCACTTGCTTGGTATGAAGGCAGTTTGTAGTAATCATAATCAAGGAATGTGGATGTACGAGCAGCAAGACGGCCAAAACATGCTCAATGAAGCAAAATGGTTTCCTAAGCATTGTGCTCGACGTGCTGCTGCCGAGCCAACTGCATGCAGGCGGCGATGAGGAGCATCTTATGCAGGCGACGATATCCCCGTGAGGTGACGTTCCCAGTGATGGCGCAGTCGCAGAAACGGTGGTGATAGGCACGCTGGGGTGGTCAATGAAGCAAATGGCGGCACGTGCTGGAGTCTCGAAGCAAATGTCGCTTGATATGAAGGCAGTTGGTAGGAATCATAACCAAGGCATGATGGTTGTACGAGCAGCAAGACGGCCAGAACCTGTGCAATGAAGCAAAAGGGGTTCCTGAGCATTGTGCTCGATGTGCTGCTGCCGAGCCCACTGCAAGCAGGCGGCGATGAGGAGCATCTTATACAGGCGACGATGTCCCCGTGATGTGACGTTCCCAGTGATGGCACAGTCGCAGAAACGGTGGGGATAGGCACGCGGGGGTGGTCAATGAAGCAAAGGGCGGCACGTGCTGGAGTCTCAAAGCAACGGTCACTTGCTTGATATGAAGGCAGTTGGAAGGAATCATAACCGAGGCATGATGGTTGTACGAGCAGCAAGACGGCCAAATTCTGCGCAATGAAGCAAAATGGGTATCTGAGCATTGTGCTCGATGTGCTGCTGCCGAGCCCACTGCATGCAGGCGGCGATGAGGACCATCTTATACAGGCGACGATGTCCCCTGGCGCAGTCGCAGAAACGGTGGTGATAGGCACGACGCTGGGGTGGTCAATGAAGCAAAGGTTGGCACGTGCAGGAGTCTCGAAGCAACGGTCACTTGCTTGGTATGAAGGCAGTTTGTAGGAATCATAACCGAGGAATGATGGTTGTACGAGCAGCAAGACGGCCAAAACCTGCTCAATGAAGCAAAATGGTTTCCTGAGCGTTGTGCTCGATATGCTTTGCCGAGCCAACTGCATGCAGGCGACGATGAGGAGCATCTTATACAGGCGGCGGTGTCCCCGTGATGTGATGCTCCCAGTGATGGCGCAGTCGCAGAAACGGTGGTGATAGGAACGCTATGGTGTTTAATGAAGCAAAGGGTGGGACGTGCTGGAGTCTCGAAGCTAAGGTCACTTGCTTGATATGAAGGCAGTTTGTAGGAATCATAACCGAGGCATGATGGTTGTACGAGCAGCAAGATGGCCAATACCTGCGCAATGAAGCAAAATGGGTACCTGAGCATTGTGCTTGATGTGCTGCTGCCGAGCCCACTCCATGCAGGCGGCGATGAGGAGCCTCTTATACAGGCGATGATGTCCCTGTGAGGTGACGTTCCAGTGATGGCGCAGTCGCAGAAACGGTGGTGACAGGCGCGCTGTGGTGGTCAATGAAGCAAAGGGCGGCAGGTGCTGGAGTTTCGAAGCGAACGTCACTTGATTGATATGAAGGCAGTTGGTAGGAATCATAACCGAGGAATGATGGTTGTACGAGCAGCAAGACGGCAAAATTCTGCGCAATGAAGCAAAATGGGTTCCTGAACATTGTGCTCGATGTGCTGCTGCTGAGCCCACTGCATGCAGGCGGCGATGAGGAGCCTCTTATACAGGCGATGATGTTCCCTCGCGCAGTCGCAGAATCGGTGGTGATAGGCACGACGCTGGGGTGGTCAATGAAGCAAAGGTTGGCACTTGCAGGAGTGTCGAAGCAACGGTCACTTGCTTGGTATGAAGGCAGTTTGTCGGAATCATAACCGAGTTATGATGGTTGTACGAGCAGCAAGGCGACCAAAACCTGCTCAATGAAGCAAAATGGTTTCCTGAGCGTTGTGCTCGATGTGCTGCTGCCGAGCCAACTGCATGCAGGCGGTGATGAGGAGCATCTTATACAGGCGACGGTGTCCCCGTGATGTGACGTTCCCAGTGATGGCGCAGTCGCAGAAACGGTGGTGATAGGCACGCTGTGGTGGTCAATGAAGCAAAGGGTGGCACATGCTGGAGTCTCGAAGCAAAGGTCACTTGCTTGGTATGAACACAGTTGGTAGGAATCATAACCGAGGCATGATGGTTGTACGAGCAGCAAGACGGCCAAAACCTGCTCAATGAAGCAAAATGATTTCCTGAGCATTGTGCTCGACGTGCTGCTGCCGAGCCAACTGCATGCAGGGGGCGATGAGGAGCATCTTATACAGGCGACGATATCCCCGTGAGGTGACGTTCCCAGTAATGGCGCAGTCGCAGAAAAGGTGGTGATAGGCATGCTGGGGTGGTCAATGAAGCAAAGGGCGGCACGTGCTGGAGTCTCAAAGCAAAGGTCCCTTGCTTGATATGAAGGCAGTTGGAAGGAATCATAACCGGGGCATAATGGTTGTACGAGCAGCAAGACGACCAAATTCTGCGCAATGAAGCAAAACGGGTACCTGAGCATTGTGCTCGATGTGCTGCTGCCGAGCCCACTGCATGCAGGTGGCGATGAGGAGCCTCTTATACAGGCGACGATGTCCCAGTGATGTGATGCTCCCAGTGATGGCGCAGTCGCAGAAACGGTGGTGATAGGAACGCTATGGTGTTTAATGAAGCAAAGGGTGGGACGTGCTGGAGTCTCGAAGCTAAGGTCACTTGCTTGATATGAAGGCAGTTTGTAGGAATCATAACCGAGGCATGATGGTTGTACGAGCAGCAAGATGGCCAATACCTGCGCAATGAAGCAAAATGGGTACCTGAGCATTGTGCTTGATGTGCTGCTGCCGAGCCCACTCCATGCAGGCGGCGATGAGGAGCCTCTTATACAGGCGATGATGTCCCTGTGAGGTGACGTTCCAGTGATGGCGCAGTCGCAGAAACGGTGGTGACAGGCGCGCTGTGGTGGTCAATGAAGCAAAGGGCGGCAGGTGCTGGAGTTTCGAAGCGAACGTCACTTGATTGATATGAAGGCAGTTGGTAGGAATCATAACCGAGGAATGATGGTTGTACGAGCAGCAAGACGGCAAAATTCTGCGCAATGAAGCAAAATGGGTTCCTGAACATTGTGCTCGATGTGCTGCTGCCGAGCCCACTGCATGCAGGCGGCGATGAGGAGCCTCTTATACAGGCGATGATGTTCCCTCGCGCAGTCGCAGAATCGGTGGTGATAGGCACGACGCTGGGGTGGTCAATGAAGCAAAGGTTGGCACTTGCAGGAGTGTCGAAGCAACGGTCACTTGCTTGGTATGAAGGCAGTTTGTCGGAATCATAACCGAGTTATGATGGTTGTACGAGCAGCAAGGCGACCAAAACCTGCTCAATGAAGCAAAATGGTTTCCTGAGCGTTGTGCTCGATGTGCTGCTGCCGAGCCAACTGCATGCAGGCGGTGATGAGGAGCATCTTATACAGGCGACGATATCCCCGTGAGGTGACGTTCCCAGTAATGGCGCAGTCGCAGAAAAGGTGGTGATAGGCATGCTGGGGTGGTCAATGAAGCAAAGGGCGGCACGTGCTGGAGTCTCAAAGCAAAGGTCCCTTGCTTGATATGAAGGCAGTTGGAAGGAATCATAACCGGGGCATAATGGTTGTACGAGCAGCAAGACGGCCAAATTCTGCGCAATGAAGCAAAACGGGTACCTGAGCATTGTGCTCGATGTGCTGCTGCCGAGCCCACTGCATGCAGGTGGCGATGAGGAGCCTCTTATACAGGCGACGATGTCCCAGTGAGGTGACGTTCCCAGTGATGGCGCAGTCGCAGAAACGGTGGTGACAGGCGCGCTGTGGTGGTCAATGAAGCAAAGGGTGGCAGGTGCTGGAGTCTCGAAGCAAACGTCACTTGATTGATATGAAGGCAGTTGGTAGGAATCATAACCGAGGCATGATGGTTGTACGAGCAGCAAGACGGCCAAAACCTGCGCAATGAAGCAAAATTGGTTCCTGAGCATTGTGTTTGATGTGCTGCTGCCGAGCCCACTGCATGCAGGCGGCGATGAGGAGCATCTTATGCAGGCGACGATGTCCCCGTGATGTGACGTTCCCAGTGATGGCACAGTCGCAGAAAAGGTGGTGATAGGCATGCTGGGGTGGTCAATGAAGCAAAGGGCGGCACGTGCTGGAGTCTCAAAGCAAAGGTCACTTGCTTGATATGAAGGCAGTTGGAAGGAATCATAACCGAGGCATGATGGTTGTACTAGCAGCAAGACGGCCAAATTCTGCGCAATGAAGCAAAATGGGTACCTGAACATTGTGCTCGATGTGCTGCTGCCGAGCCCACTGCATGCAGGCGGCGATGAGGAGCATCTTATACAGGGGACGGTGTCCCCGTGATGTGATGTTCCCAGTGATGGCGCAGTCGCAGAAACGGTAGTGATAGGCTCGCTGGGGTGGTCAATGAAGCAATGGGCGGCACGTGCTGGAGTCTCGAAGCAAAGGCCACTTGCTTGATATGAGGGCAGTTGGAAGGAATAATAACCGAGGCATGATGGTTGTACGAGCAGCAAGACGGCCAAAACCTGCGCAATGAAGCCAAAGGGGTTCCTGAGCATTGTGCTCGATGTGCTGCTGCCGAGCCCACTCCATGCAGGCGGTGATGAGGAGCCTCTTATACAGGCGACGATGTCCTCGTGGCGTGACGTTCCCAGTGATGGCGCAGTCGCAGAAACGGTGGTGATAGGCATGCTGTGGTGGTCAATGAAGCAAAAGGTGGCACATGCTGGAGTCTCGAAGCAAAGATCACTTGCTTGGTATGAACACAGTTGGTAGGAATCATAACCGAGGCATGATGGTTGTACGAGCAGCAAGACGGCCAAAACCTGCTCAATGAAGCAAAATGATTTCCTGAGCATTGTGCTCGACGTGCTGCTGCCGAGCCAACTGCATGCAGGGGGCGATGAGGAGCATCTTATACAGGCGACGACATCCCCGTGAGGTGACGTTCCCAGTGATGGCGCAGTCGCAGAAACGGTGGTGATAGGCATGCTGGGGTGGTCAATGAAGCAAAGGGCGGCACGTGCTGGAGTCTCAAAGCAAAGGTCACTTGCTTGATATGAAGGCAGTTGGAAGGAATCATAACCGGGGCATAATGGTTGTACGAGCAGCAAAACGGCCAAATTCTGCGCAATGAAGCAAAACGGGTACCTGAGCATTGTGCTCGATGTGCTGCTGCCGAGCCCACTGCATGCAGGCGGCGATAAGGAGCCTCTTATACAGGCGACGATGTCCCCTGGCGCAGTCGCAGAAACGGTGGTGATAGGCACGCTGGGGTGGTCAATGAAGCAAAGGGTGGCACGTGCTGGTGTCTCGAAGCAAATGTCGCTTGATATGAAGGCAGTTGGCAGGAATCATAACCGAGGCATGATGGTTGTACGAGCAGCAAGACGGTCAAAACCTGTGCAATGAAGCAAAATGGGTTCCTGAACATTGTGCGCGATGTGCTCCTGCCGAACCCTCTAGATTTCGACTAGAAAGTCATTAACATGCGTTTGTTCCCTCACCCTCTCTGCCCGCTTCCAGTCTTTTCACGTTAACTTTATCGTTTTTCTTTGCGTGGCTCGCTGCGTTGTCCTTAACTTATGCTGAACCCTTTTCGTTAACCTCCACGTTTCTGCCCCGTAGGTGAGTACCGTAATATACAGTTTTTGTACACTTCTCTTGAGGGATATTGGTAACCTGCTATTCATGATATGAGAGAACCTGCCATATGCGCTCCACCCCACTATTATCCTCCTAGCTATTTCACTCTCACATTCCGGTCACCTGTCACTACCTGCCCTAAGTAGACGAATTCCTTTAGCACTTCTAGCACCTCGCTTCCGATTGTGAACTGGTGTTGCCTTCCTTGGCTGTTGAACACTGCTTTGGTTTTCTGAGTGTTAATTTTTTATACCAACCATTCTAGTCTGTCTGTCTAATTCATTATCATGATTTTCAGTTCATCACCTGAGTGACAGGCAGGGAATGTCATCAGCAAATCGCTGATTATTTAGGTATTCTTCTCTTATTCCCAACTGTTCCCTAGGCCTCGGAATACTTCCTGTAAAACAGGCGGTGAAAGGCATTGGCGACATCATGTCTCCCTGCCGGCCGACATTTCTTATCAGAATTTTATTGCTGAGTTTATGGCGGAATAAGGTAGGTGTGCAGTTCCTATATATACCTTCCAGTATTTCGACTTTCTACACCCTGATTCCGCAATGCCAGTATGACAGCTGAGGTTTCCACTGAGTCAAATGCTTTCTCATAATCAATGAAGGCTATATATAGGGATTGGTTATATTCTGCGCAATCCTCTATTCCATAATTGATAGTGTGAATATGATTTATTGTGGAATATCCTTTACAACAGATTGCAAGATCACTTGGTTGATTAAAGTCTAAGGTTGCCTTGACTCTATTAGCGATTACCTTAGTAAACACCTTGTAGGCAACGGACAATAAGCTGATCGGTCTGTAATTTTTCAAATCCTTGGCGTGTCCTTTGTTAAGAATTAAGATAATATTTGCGTTCTTCGAAGCTTCTGGTACAGTCGAGGTCAAAAGACAATGCGTATACAGTGTTACTAGTTTTTCTAGTGCAATCTTTCCTCCGTCCTTCAAGTGATCTGCTCTTACCTGATCCTCACCAGCTCTTTTTCCCCTTTGCATTGCTCTTAAGGCTTTCTTTTCTTTCTTTATTCATTTATTTATTTGTTCCTCAAAGGCCCACGCGGGACATTACATGAGGGGTGGGCTGAAAAGGCAATTTAACATGAATACTGATGATCTTCGATGAGCGGTTTTGAATTTTGCTGAAGTCGATGATGGTTGGCACTTCGGATGGAAGGTCATTCCAGTCTCGGGGTGTTTTCACAAAAAAAAAATACTGGTGATATGTTCCGGTGCGGGCTTTCACATAGTAGACGGCGTCAGGGTGACAAGGGAAATACGAGGAGCGCGTGTGATAGGAATAACTTTGTGATTAAAGGTAAGGTAAAATTTATGATATAAGGAAAGACGGGCGATCTTGCGATGACAGGCCAACGTGAGGAGATTAAGCTGACACTTTAGAGCGGAAACGCTGGTGTGATATAAAAAATTAGAACGAATGAATCTTTCAGCGCGATTCTGGACGGATTCGAGCGTGTCAATGAGGTTAGCAAAGTTAGGACCATATGCGGCGCATGCAAACTCCAATTTCGACCGTACAAATGTTAGGTAAGCAAGAAATTTTATGGAACGCGGTGCTAAGGCAAGGTTACGGCGGAGGTGCCCTAAAACGTGATTAGTTGAATTAGTTATATGGTGAAAGTGTTGCGACCAGGTTAGATTTTTACTTAAATGGATGCCGAGATATTTATATGAATCTACTCATTTAATGGGAAGGTCGTTAATTGTATAAATTGCATCCTTGGGGTACGCCGGAGGTTTAATGAAAGGTCGAAAGTTTTAACAGAATTTAATGACATTAGCCAGGTTTTACACCACTCTTGACGCGTAGCAGGTTTTCTTGGAGGATGGTAATGTCGGACTGGTTTATATAAATAAGGAATAGAAAGGGGCCTAAGACACATCCTTGCGGAACGCCAGACAGAACAGGGGAAAGTCATGACGAATGAGAATTAGTGTGAACAAATTGATAACGGTCCTTTAAAGATGCACGGATCCAATCCAGAACCAAAGGATGAAGGTTTAGGCGTAAAAGTTTGAAAATGAGGCGTGCATGAGAGACTTTATCAAAAGCTTTTTGAAAATCTATGAAAATGACATCCGTAGGAACGTTATGATTTAGACATGCATGTATGTCATTAAGGAAGAGAGCAAGTTGTGTATCACAGGAGCGACCTTTGCGGAAGCCATGTTGATCAGGAAGAAAAGAATTATGCAATGACAGAAACTTGGCATTATGGGAATATATTACACGTTCTATGATTTTACAGCAAACACTTGTTCAAGAGATTGGTCTGTAATTAAGTGGTGATGATCGGTTACCTTTTTTGTAGACTGGAATGACCTTGCCGATCAGCTAATCGCATGGTAGTGAGGAGGAAGAAAGCGACTGCTGAAAAATTAGATATAATATGACACTACAAAGAACTTTAGCATTTTTCAGGATTTTCGGGTTGATGCCGTCAACACCGGCAGATGATGAATTTGGTAATGTTTCTATGATTTTTAATATTCCGCTCGGCTCAAAGATAATGTTTGCCATAAGAAAATAATTAATACAATGGACTTCAGGGAGGTTATAGAGAGGTTCATCAGTGAATACAGAGCAAAATTGATCATTGAGGATATTTGGAACATATAAGTTAGAATATACAAGTGCAGAATGATCAGTTAATGAAACTGCGCTAGACTTAGAGGCAGTAATAGCTTGCCAGAAGCGCTTTATTATTATGCGCAGGTTATTATGGAGCACATTAGGCAAGGTGTAAGAAAAGAAGTTACCCTTAGCTTTGGCTACTTCGGCACCATAGATAGCGGAGGCAGTTTAATATTTGTTCCAAGCGTGCGCCATGTTAGTAGCTTTAGCTGTACGAAATAATCGTTTCTTTTTGTTGTTTAATCTTTTTAGTGTTTTATTATACCATGTGGAACTAGGCCTCTGTTATTGTGATAGTAGGAATGAGTATACCGATAAGGCATTGAATTTGGGACTTAAAAAGTAACCAGTTTGTTTGCAGTGAACGAACTTGAAAACCGTGGGTAAAGTTATCGAGGAAAGCAGCGATGTCTTGGTTAAATGTTTTGTAATCACCTTTTTCATATAGGTTAAGTATTTTCTTTTCTTTTTGCTATTCTGTAGATGACTTGAGAAAGAATGAATAGCCATGTGATCACTTAGCCCTCCTAGATAAGATATGGGTGAAAACCTACCAGTTTGGGATGTCAGCACAAGGTCCAGAATGTTAGTAGCAGAATGATTTGTTATTCTAGTTGGATGATCTATTATTTGTTCTAACCAAAGGTAAGGCAGGTCTGAACAAATTCACTATCAATATTATTTTTTGGGAGTAGATGCAAGGTCGGACCAAATTATGGAAGAAAAATTGAAGTCACCGAACAATAAGATCGGAGTGTTTAAATATAGGAATGTTAATCTGTTCAACGCGTAATGAAGCAGAGTACTAAACGAAGAGTCATGGTAGGGACGACGATAAAAAGCTCCGGATTAGAACTCGAGGGTAAGATTGATCGCAGCAAAGCCAGACCATTTCCAAAGGGCTTGAAATGTTTACCTGCGAACAATGTAACGAGCAATCAGTGGCTATTAGGACTCCCCCAGCTCGCATGTCTCTGCGATCTGATCAGAAAATGCCAAAGTTAGGAAGAGAGGGAAATATTTCAACGTAATAGATAGCAGATATAAGCCAGGTTTCGGTTAATAAAAGAACATTAGCGGAACATGATTAAACTAAACTGCTTAAAGCGTCACGTTTGGAAATGGCACTGCGGATATTAGCAAATAGGAAAGGTAATTGAAAACGGGGAGCCTGTTTTGGACTTCGTTGCTGATGAAGTGATTGCTAGGTATGCTGTGCAACTACGATGTTATTCACGTGATCGAAAGTGTACATTTTGTTTTCGGATGTCATTCTTTAATGTCTTATTTTAAAAGCGAGGCCCTGAGTGTTACCATAATCATAAAGGCGCTTCCGTGCAAGACGGGTATTTGGTGAGTAGCCCTCGGACACACTGTAGCCAGTATTTTTAAAGCGAAAGCTTTACTGGCCGCGAACTTGCGATTTCGCCGTGGCGGTGCTCCTAGGAGGCACATGACGTGACAACATGCGCCTCGCAGCGGAGCCGAACCGCTTTGGCTGGGCCGGCGGCGGCTGGCGCACTCGGCGCGAAATAGAGGCGTGCTCCAAGTCTCCGCAAGTGCGGTCAGTGTGCGCCGAAGCCGCTGAACGCGTCGGTGGTCAAGCGCAGTTGGTGTCTAGAGGGTCTCGGTTTGGCCGATGTGACGTCGCCGTGGAGCGCGCGCGTTACACCGGAGTATAAACGCGCCTTAACAGAGCCTGCGCTGAACTACTAACCAACGTATTCGGTGGCGGCATCTATGGACGCCCTTGAAACCACCCACACACTCACTGAGACGAAAAAAAAACCTGTGCCGAGGCTAGGAATCGAAGCAACGTCTTCAGCGTTCGAGGCGGAGACGCTACCACTCCGCGAAGACGGCTATGCACTCTTCGGATGCAGAAGTCTCCGCGCTTTCGCTACGTGTGTGCTGGCCTAACAGAGCTAGGCCATCAGCAATTTTTTAAATTCGCTACACAGAGATAAAACCTGGACTTTATCTTTGAAGTGAGCGAGTGCGACAATGATAGGGCGGTTTTTACCAGAACGAAATGAGCCAGGGCGATGGGCGCGTTCAGTGCTTTTATTTATTTATTTATTTATTTTTATTTAGAACATACTGCAGGCCTACAGTAGGCTCAAGCAGGAGGGGCGTGTACATAATATATGCAAAAAAGAACAGGTTTAGCAAAATTGAAAAAATGTTAAATACAAGTTGTAACACAAAATACAGCAATAAATACATGGCTCAGATGCAAAATACAAAAAGTGAACGAAAAAAAACGGCTCCCAAAAAATTCTGTGAAGAAAACATTGAGTCAAAAGAATCAGCTCTGGTTAAGAGATCTGGCGAACACCTGTTCCACTCCTCAATGGTGCGTGGAAAAAATGAGTATTTAAAGGCGTTAATCCTAGCACTGTAAGGGGTTAATGATTGTGTATGATGATTTCGTGTTTGGCGCGTAGTGTTAGGTTTAAGGAAGGGGTCTGCATTCATAGACAGTTTATGGTTTTTTAGTAAGAAAAGTAGTTTCAGTCTTTGAATTTTCCGGCGCAGCTGTAATGTTTCAATACCGTGAGTTTGCATGAGGGTCGTTGGTGAGTCAGTTACACGATACTTTGAAAAAATAAAACGGACGGCTTTGCGTTGAATCATTTCAAGGGCCTCGATGTTACGTTTAGTGTAGGGATCCCAGACGGTGCACGCATATTCTAGTGACCGCCTTATTATTGAAAAGTAGGATAATTTTTAAGTTCAGGTGTGGCAAGTTTTAGTTTATGTCTAAGAAAGCAGAGTTTACGAACGGCTGAGGAGCATACGTTTGATACATGTTTATTCCAGCTAAGGTTTTTCGTTATTGTAACTCCTAGATACTTGTACTCGCTGACTTCGGTCAGAAGGTGAGATGAAATATTGTAAGGAAATGAGAAGGAAGCCTTTTTGTTAGTTATCGTCATGTATACTGTTTTCTCTAAATTTAGCTTCATGTCCCATTTATTACACCATGTATGTATGTTCTGAAGATTGGAGTTTAGTAAAACTTGATCATCTTGGCAAGTAATTTGGTGAAATAAAACGCAGTCATCTGCAAATAATCTAATTTGAACAGGGGTAGTTATAACGTTAGTAAAGTCATTGATATATATCAAAAAGAGGAGAGGTCTGAGGACGCTTCCCTGTGGGACGCCTGAAGTGACCGGCAGGTGGTTTGAATAGAAATCATCAATACAAACAAATTGTGTGCGGTGAGAAAGGTATGTGGAAATCCAACGAATTATGAAATTAGGAAGACCAATAAGTTCAAGTTTGCAAATTAGTTTGGCATGAGAAATAACATCAAAGGCTTTGCTGAAGTCTAAAAAAATAACATCCATTTGACCAGCGCTATTTAGTACACTTGCAAAAGTATGAATGACAGAAGTTAGCTGAGTGACAGTGGAAAAGCCTTTTCGAAACCCGTGCTGATGGGGGGTAAGTACCTTGTTATCGTTTTGAAATGTAGTTATGTAGTTAGCTATGATATTGCCGCCAATATTTGCAGTGTTTGTTCGTTTTTCAAATCTGCCGCGACACCACCTTATCGCATTGTTTGCGACGCAAGACGCGACTAGATTTATCTCGATTGATCGCAGCCAGGCAAAGCTGATTCTACGTTGTTCCGGAATGTTCTAGTAACTTTGCGCCCTTTATCTCGAATGTTCGCTATCAGCTTTAAATTGAGCACGGCCGACAGCGGCGGGCACTCTGTTCGACGACCGCCGGGCACGCTTGTCGCTTCGCCGCCGCCGAGTGATTCAGTCCATATTGGGTGCAAGTCAGCCCAATAAACAGTTCTTTTAGAAGACCCTTTCGTCCGTCTTCATCGCTGCTTCGACTGGATGGATGGATGGATGGATGGATACGGCTGAACCCTTTACATCGGGCGGTGGCTCAAGCCACCTAGCCATGTCTTGTGAAATTTTACTCCTGTCTTGCTTTTAGCCACCAATCAGATAACCTTCGCTTGGTTACTTCTAACCTCTTAAAATCCACTTTCCCTTCACTATCCCTAAACCCCAATGCCTTGGGTAAGTCAGCCCCGCTGCCTTCCACTGTAGGGTGAAGCCCTTTACAGAAAAGTATCAAGTGTTCAGCCGTTTCCTCCTCCTCTCCGCACGCAATGCACAAAGTGTCTATCTCCTGGTACCTGACTCTATACTTCTTAGTCCGCAAAACACCAGTCCTGGCCTCAAACAACAAAGAACTTCCCCTACAATTATCATAGATATTTTCTTTGACAATTTCCTGTTTAAAGGTCCGGTATGTTTCTAGTGCCGATTTCGTCAGCATCCCTGTTTTCCACAAAGCTCTCTCTGTTCCTTTAACCTTTTTCTTAACCGATAATTGCTGATTTGCCCCCTTACTGCTGTCCAGATATTTGCTTGTCAATTTTCTAGTTCGCTTTCTCCATTTCGTGTCAACTGCCGTCACCACTACGTGACATCTGGTGGAGGTGCTGGGTAACTTCCATGTTCCGGACGCCCCCTTCAAGTCGTGAACCCAGCCCTAACCGCTTCACACCCGAAAACGAACAAACACTGCAAATATTGGCGGCATCTGGGCTACGTCGAAATTCCGCCCCTACCTCTACAGACGGCCGTTCAAGGTGGTCAGCGACCACCACGCGCTCTGCTGGCTTGCCAATTTGAAGGATCCCTCTGGCCGACTCGCTCGATGGAGTCTGCGTCTCCAGGAGTTTGACGTCACCATCGTTTACAAGTCCGGACGCAAGCACACTGACGCCGATTGCCTCTCACGAGCCCCTGTAGATGCACCGCCGCTGGACGACGATGAGGACGCCTTCCTGGGACCCATCAGCGCAAGCTCTTTTGCTCAGCAGCAACGCTCGGACCCCAACCTAAAAGGCCTCATCGAGTACCTGGAAGGCAAGGTTTCTTCACCCCCCGCTTCATTCAAGCGAGGACTGTCTTCTTTCTGTGTGCAGAATGAGGTCCTTGTGAAGAAGAACTTTACAGCGAACAAAACAGCCTACCTCCTTGTTGTACCTACTTGTCTCCGCGAAGAAGTTCTACAGGCTTCACACGACGAGCCGACAGCTGAACATCTCGGGTTTACTCGCACCCTCCGCCGCATTCAAGACAAGAATTACTGACCCCGATTGTCTGCCGATGTCGCACACTATGTGAAAACATGCCGAGATTGTCAGCGACGAAAGACTCCTCCCACACGACCAGCAGGATTTCTGAACCCCATTGAACCTCCCTCAAGACCCTTTCAGCAGATTGGCATGGACTTGCTTGGCCCTTTTCCAATGTCAACATCTGGAAATAAGTGGATCATCATAGCGACCGACTACCTGACCCGCTACGCCGAGGCGAAAGCCCTACCGAACGGAACCGCAGCAGAAGTGGCCAAATTTTTCGTGGAGTGCATTCTTCGACACGGCGCCCCCGATGTGCTCATCACGGACAGAGGAACAGCATTTACGGCGGAACTCACGCAAGCCATCCTGCGCTACAGCCAAACCAGCCACCGGAGGACAACTGCATACCATCCGCAGACCAACGGACTGACCGAGCGCCTGAACAAAACCATCGCCGATATGCTCGCTACGTATGTCGATGCCGAACATAAAACCTGGGATGTCATCCTGCCTTACGTCGTCTTCGCCTACAACACCGCAGTGCAGGAGACCACCCAGATGACGCCTTTTATGCTCGTCCATGGCAGGGAGGCCACGACCACGCTAGACGCCATGCTGTTACAGAAGAAGAGAACGTCGACGTTGCTGCCTACCTTCAACGCGCAGAAGAAGCTCGAAGGCTTGCCCGATTACGGATCAAAGATCAGCAGCGGTCCGACGCCAGACGCTACAACCTACGAAGACGCAACGCGGATTACAAGCCAGGAGACCAAGTCTGGGTGTGGACGCCCATTCGCCGCCGTGGATTGAGTGAAAAGCTTTTGCGCCTCTATTTCGGCCCGTACAAGGTTCTTCGTCGGCTGGGTGAACTGGATTATGAAGTCATCCCTGACGCAATGACTGCATCCCAGCGACGCCGCGTACGACCAGAAGTTGTCGATGTAGTCCGTCTGAAGCCGTATTATGCTCGCTAAAGGCCGCTGCATTTCCATGCTCTTTTTTCGCAAGATCTGTTTTTTTCCCTTACTAGTCGCATTATTTGTTTTAATGCATCGGGTCGATGCTTCTTTGAGAGGGGAGTAATGCCGCCAAAATTTGCAGTGTTTGTTCGTTTTTCAAATCTGCCGCGACACCACCTTATCGCTTTGTTTGCGACGCAAGACGCGACTAGATTTATCTCGATTGATCGCAGCCAGGCAAAGCTGATTCTACGTTGTTCCGGAATGTTCTAGTAACTTTGCGCCCTTTATCTCGAATGTTCGCTATTAGCTTGAAATTGAGCACGGCCGACAGCGGCGGGCACTCTGTTCGACGACCGCCGAGCACGCTTGTCGCTTCGCCGCCGCCGAGTGATTCAGTCCATTTTGGGTGCAAGTCAGCCCAATAAACAGTTCTTTTAGAAGACCCTTTCGTCCGTCTTCATCGCTGCTTCGACTGCCGTCACCACTACGTGACAATATGCTCAGCAAGTTTGCAACATGTGGAAGTTATTGATATGGGACGATAATTAGCAATCAAGGCAGGATCACCCTTTTTCAGCACGGGCACAATCCGCGCTTTCCTCCAGTCGGAAGGAATGTTTCCTGTTTCAAATGATTTGCGGAAAATAACAACCAGGAACTCTGTGATGGCTTCTGCATAACGGCGCAAAAAAATATGTGGTATCCCGTCAGGTCCAGCGGACGCTTTAGTTTTGGGGTTGAGTAGCATGGAGAATACGCCAGATGAAGAAACAATGTCGGGGGTCGTGTTGGGAGAAATGGTACTGGGTTGAACAAATAAACCATGATGGGAAAACACACTCTGAAAATACTTATTGAATGCCTCAGAGATCTGCGATTTATCAGCAAGCTGGACACCTTGACATGAAATGCACGTAATTGTTTTTTTCTTTTTCGATAAAAATTTCCAGAACTTATGTGGTGAGTCACGAAGAAAATTTGGCAGGCTATACTGAAAGTTATTTTGTTTAGCCTGGCGTAAAGCGCTTGTGAAGTTAGCCTGATGTATTTTAACTATAATTCGACAGGCACCCCCACGCTTCAGATGTTTGATTTTTCTTTTCAAATGTATTATTTCTCGTGTGATCCAAGAAGTTTTTTTACATATTTTCTTTGTTCTATTAGGAATGTAGTTATCAATGCAGCACGTACAGATTTCTTTAAATTTATTCCAGAGCTCATCAACATTAGTTCCTTGAAACATGTCAAGGTGTAAGCTGAAGTAGTCTAACACACTTTCATCATTAGCTCTGGAGAAGTTTTTCACGGAAATAATTTTTTCAGGTTTACTGTCGACATTTTGTTGAATGGGACAAGTAAAAACCACCATGCAATGATCAGATAACCCAGTTTCAACTGAAACAGTAAAACCTTCTGTTCCTTGGCTGAGAAAGACGAGGTCGAGAATAGATGCAGCTTCACCGTGTATGCACGTTGGGTGCTTAACTCCCTGTTGCAAATTATGAATAAGCATAATATCACACATGTATGAAGCATTTATGTCATTGTTTGTACTAGGGAAGGGACTATTCCAGTCAATATTTGGGAGATTAAAATCACCGACAAGATATATTTTATCACGGCGAAATTTATGCATGTGATCGGCCAGATCACATAAATATTTAGGTGGTGAATCAGGTGGTCTGTATACAGGAAAATGCACAAACGATCTACCCCCGTACGACAGTTTTAAGGTCACACTTTCATGGTTAGCTATTTGCTGCAACGTGTGTGCCTCTGTGTTTTGATTCACCAGGACCGTAACTCCCCCTCCACGTGTTGCTCTATCACGGCGAAAAACTTGATAAGAGCGGGGGAAAACAGTTTCATCATCAATATCATCTCTCAGCCAAGTCTCGGTTATAACTACGGCGTGTGGATTGTGAATCAACAAGATAGCCTCCAAAGCCTCCGATTTATTTACAATACTACGTGCATTTATATTAAGTAAGCGAAATTCCTTAACACGAGGTAGTGAAAGTCAGTCTTTGCTTTGATAACTGTTTTTATCATCGAGTTTAACTCTGCTGTTATCGCTGTCATCCCAGGTGTGAAGCATTTTTTCGATTCGCAGCTTGTCATTTATCAAGGTAACTTTTTTTCCTTCATTCCTTTCTGTTTTTGCGCTGTCCCACAGTAGTTTACGCTTCCTAAGTGTGTTTCGTGAATAATCGTTCTGTATTGAAATATTACTGCCTTTTAGTTTCTTGCAGTTTTTAAAGAGTTCTTGCTTTTCGTTATAGTCCTGGAAGAACACAATTACAGGGCGGTTTGTTGCCTTTTTGCCCAGCCTGTGAATTCTGCCCATAGAACTGCAAGATACGTTAAGCTTTTCTGCAAAAACTTCAGTTAGAACCTTCTTTTTCAAGTCAGCCTCAGGTTCCCCGGGTTCCTCTTTTACTCCAAAAACAATAAGGTTATAGCGGCGGCTCCTGTCTTCTAAATCAGTTATTTTCGCCTGGAGTTCATATATTGTTTGTTCTAGAGTGTCAATCCTGTTTGCCTGCTTCTCCAAGGCTGGAAACCTTAGTCTCATATCATTCATGAGTTTTTCCATATTGCTCTGGTGCTCTCTCAAAGCAGTCACTTCAGTGGCTAGGCCCTTTTGCCCTTTAAGTAATTCTTTCAGCATTTCACTAGTATCCGGACCGGGATTAGTTTCAACGTCTCCACATAGGAGCAGTTTGCACATACAAAAAGCATTGTAGGCAATTTCAACGAACTGCTGTGGGCACGGCAGGACCAGAAGACAGCGGCAATCACTTTTAACAGAACAGTAATCGGTACCAACCTGCAGAAGGCAGAAGAGAAGCTTGTGAGACCACATGCCTACGCTGGTTCCGCCGCGCCCACTGAAGACAAGTTCCTGTTGACGTTGTTTTAAAGGCGATTCGGACAAGGTCACGTGGTGGCTAGGTGGCGTTCCAGGCTTGATGTCACGCGGGAATGGACAATCAAAAGGAAGAGGCTCCAAAGTTGACGGGGCAGTCAGAGAACACGTGTCGATTGCTGATCCATTTACTGCAATCGTTGATGCGGTAGAACTGGGCAAGAAAACCTGCAGAAGGCAGAAGAGAAGCTTGTGAGACCACATGCCTACGCTGGTTCCGCCGCGCCCACAGAAGACAAGTTCCTGTTGACGTTCTTTTAAAGGCGATTCGGACAAGGTCACGTGGTGGCTAGGTGGCATTCCAGGCTTGATGTCACGCGGGAATGAACAATCAAAAGGAAGAGGCTCCAAAGGTGACGGTGCAGCCAGAGAACACGTGTCGATTGCTGGTCCATTTACTGCAATCGTTGATGCGGTAGAACTGGGCAAGAAAACCTGCAGAAGGCAGAAGAGAAGCTTGTGAGACCACATGGCTACGCTGGTTCCGCAGCGCCGCGAAGTTCAATGGATAGATTTAGATACTGTCCGCAGTGATCTATAATTCTTTTTCTCGGAGTCATGCCAGGGCTCATTGCTGCATTTTTCAGACCGTAAAAATCTAGGTTGTTTCTTTGTTCTCGGGCTCCCGCATCGTCCAACCGGGCAGTCATTTTTGCAATTTCAGCCTTGAATTCGGCTCTTGTGGACTTAATATCTTCTACTTCCAATTTTATCGAAGAGAAGAAAACGCAATCTGCTTCGATTTTTGAGAGCCGGTTTTTCACTTCACTCAATGCTTTCTCATGGCAAGATAGTGATACTTTGATAGATTTCAGATCAGCAAGTAAGTTTTGTTGTATGGTCTGAAATTTAATGGCTTCAGTAGATCGGATGCCGAGGGCTCCACGTAATTAGGCCCTGGATTGACCTCAATATCGCCAACTTTTAAAAACAAGTTGAAAATCACACAACAGCTTTCAGACACAATGTCAGATGCGCACCGTGGGCTCGGCAGCACGAATAGAAAATGATTACCTGTGCGTTTAGCATGTAGGGAACAGCAATTGCTCACCTGCACAAGCAAGACAGGAAAATTCCACCGGTAAGTGTGGCCCATCGTCGCGGTGCCACCGAGCCGACTGAAAGCTTCCTCTTTCGTTACTAGCGGGATGACGCATTGCTGTACTGCACTGTCTCTATAATTAACGTTCTGATTAAATTTGCTACTGTAAAGATTTGTGTAGAACTCTTCGGCTGCATTAACTATCTTTTTCATATTGCTAATGACGTTGCCTTCCTTGTTGCTTAGCGCATACATCTGGTTTTTACATACGCCTAGTTTCCTCTTCATCGCTTTTACGCTGCCTGCGTTCTTGAGAGCATACTCGATTCTCTGCATATTAAGCTTCCTTATGTACGCTACTCCTTGCGCTTGTTTACTAACTTCGACAGCTCTGCTAGTTCTATTCTTTCTGTATGGTTACACGTCCCCATGCTTTGACGTTTGTTAATCAGATCTTTCGTTTCCTGAGATAGCTTGCCGGTATCCTGTCGAACCGTCCTACCACATACTTGTACTGTGCACTCCGTATTGATAGCTGTCAGATTATCGTTGATTGTATGAAAGTTAAGATCGTCTTCCTCAGTTAAAGCAGCATATCTGCTCTGGTGCGATATCCTGTGTTCCTCTATTGTCCCTCTTGCCACTAACTTGTTAATGGACTTCCTCTTCACTAGCTTCTTCCGTTCCATGTTCAAATCTTAGCTAATTCGTCACCTTGCCTGCTGTGGTCCTTACAACGCGCATTTCCGAGGAAGTCCACGTCCTGAACAGTGCCAGGTTAAGCGCATAGTATGAAGCCGATTTCATTTTTAATCTCACCATTGGGGCTCTTCCAGGTCCACTTCCTGTTCGCTCGTTTGCGGAAGAAGGTATTATTGATCCATAAATTATGTCGATCTGCGAACTATACTAATAGCTCTCCCCTGCTAATCCTAGAACCTATCTCATAGCTGCCTACCGCCTGGTCGACAGCCTTCTTTTTGCCCACCTTCGCATTGAAGTCGCCATCAGTACAGTGTACTGTGAGTTTACATTGTTTATTGCTGATTGCCCGTCTTCATAGAAGCTTTCAGCAGTGTGGTAATCATGACCGGATGTAAACTTGCACCACCTTCAGCTTCTATGAGCCTTCTATGAACAAACCAATTAATCCTCGGCCCTCAGTCCCCAGCAGCTGCGGACCAACTGACCAAGGCGGTGGTCAGACCTGTGACGCAGCGGAGGGTGCTAAGAATCTCTGGCTCCGGACAGTCCGCCATTGTAATCTGAACCTGACAACGTTTAATGCTAGAACTTTATCTAGTGAGGTTAGCCCAGAAGTGCTGTTAGAGGAACCATCATCATCATCATCATCATCATCATCAGCCTTACTACACCCACTGCAGGGCAAAGGCCTCTCCCATGTCTTTCCAATTAACCCTATCCTTTGCCAGCTGCATCCACCCTTTGCATCCACCAGTCGGCATTAAATGGGATGTCATAGAGCTTAGTAAAGTTAGGAGGACAGGTGAGGCGTATACAGTACTAAAGGACGGGCACACACTGTGCTATCGCGGATTAGCGGAAAGACGAGAACTAGGTTTGGGATTCCTCACTAATCAGGATATAGCTGCGAACGTAAGGAGTTCTATAGTATTAAGGAATGTGTGGCGGCTATAGTAATTATGTTTAAGAAGAGGTACAAGAAAAGTATTAGTGATCCGTAATTATTTTGATCTGAGAACTCTGTTAATAACTCCCCCGCTATGCTATATAGGCACCCACTGTCCGGTGCCCAGCCTCCTAGCGTACCTTGGCATTCAAGTCGCTTCATCAGTGGTGCTAGATATTGCCTATTCCACTTCTTTATAGAAGCCTTCTACTATGTGGTCATCGCGGCTGAGCGTAGGCGTGGAGGCCTGTACCACCTTCAGTTTGCACCGCTTATTAAGCTTAATTATGAGAACTGCCACTCTCGTTATTGCTTTAGAATTCAACGGTGTAGAGTTATATTATCATCTCACAGTCAGTTCTTGTCTGCCCGCTAAGCCACGACAGTTGCGATAGGACGCTACTTGCACACCTTTTGGTACGGCTTATGCTTCATCCAAATCCAAATTCCTTCCTTCAACACAGCGACATCACCCCCAAACTTGCTAATTGCTCCGACAGCACCGCTACATAAGCAGTAGCCTTACTTGATAACTTTCTAGCGTTAAACGTTGCCAGGTTGATCTGACCGGAGCCGGAGGTTCTAAGCACCCTTGGCTGCGTCACAGCTCTGACCGCGGACTTGGTCAGTTGCTCGCAGCCGATGGGTACTGAGGGCCGGGGCTAAATAGGAGGTCCTGGCAAGGTGATACCTCAAAGTGTCCAAATCTTTTATTTGCTTTCGCAACAATGTTATGTACGTGAGTGTTCCAATGCAGGTCTGAAGTAATTGTCACTCCCAGGTATGTATATTCTGTTACTCGATTAAGTTTGTTTTCTAGTAATGAGTAGTCAAATTCGAGTGGCTGATGTTTGTGTGTGATTGTCATACATACTGTTTTACTGGGGTTTAAAGACATTTGCCACTTTCTACACCATTCGCTAATGTTGAGCAGGTAACCATTAAGCTTAACTTGATCTTCAACTGAATTAACATTAGTGTGATGACCGCCCATAATGCGCAGGTCCACACGGGACAGAGAGGCAGACACCGTATGGCTCAGTTTAAACAAACAGATATATTCAATAATTACACATGATTAAGATTTTTACATCAGAGGCTGGGGCGTCCGAGCTTACGTGCCGACGACTTCATGGGGACGATAGAGGGGCTCCGGAGTTGATCTCGAACGGTTGCTGGCAAAAGCTGCACGCCGTCGGGCTTCGGCGCTGAAGGCCCCCTTGGCGAACGATGTCGTCCTGAGCGTCCTTCTTCCGTACTGCTTGTCGATTTTTATATCCTCTTCTCCCCACACTCCCTAGGGTGAGGACGCCCACGCCGGAGGGGAAGGAGGGGGCTAGGGCTTTCACTTGGGCGCACAAACACACCACCGCACTTATGGTCTCGCCCCCTCACGTGTTGAGTCCGAGGGAAAGAAGGTTGTCTTCGAGGTAGCGCATAGCGTCGGTTGTGGTAAGGCGCGCTCTGGCCCGCTGACAGTTCCCGCGGGTCACCGGCCTCCGTTCTCCATCAAATGACACTCGCCCCTCAAGGCCGGAACGCGAGGTCACTAAAAGGCCGGGAAAGTGGTCCCTTGTCCTGGGATGTACTCGGGAGGGGCCAGGCCCGCCGAAACGAGGCCGCCCCTGGAACCGCCACGGCAATTGGGGAGGATAAAGCCCGTTTCCCCGCGGCGGCGGCGGCGGCGGCGTTCGACTCGTGCCGACACTATGGAAAGGGGGGTCCGGTTGGGCTTAAACCACTTCGTTCTGGTCGTCACTCTCAACGAGTATGGCTCGGTAATTAATGATGCCGCTGTCATCTGGGTCGCTCCGTCTACGCCGCGCCGTCGAACGCGGAACCTCGTAGCACACACAAGGAACGTCACATTAGTATAAATAATGCAATCGTCTGCTAATAATCTGGCCTTGATTTCTGAATCTTCAATGAGGTCGTTTATGTAAACAAGAAACAATAACGGTCCGAGTACTGAGCCCTGTGGCACTCCCGATGTCACGTCACACACTTGGGATGCGCTCCCGTCAATACTTACAAATTGCCTGCGGCCCACAAGAAAACGTTTTAGCCAACGAACTATATTTAAATTTTTGAGTACTGATTGAAATTTGCCTAAAAGTTTTCTATGATTTATCTGATCGAAGGCTTTCCTAAAGTCTAGGAATATTATGTCAATTTGCCCTTTCTGGTCAATGATTTCGCTAAAATCATGATAATTTTCTATTGTGTAGCCGATGACATGCCCTGTCGAAAACCATGCTGACACCTATTCAAGAATTCAATATCTGTTAAGTATTGTCGAATGTGCTTTGAGACAATGTGCTCTAGAAGCTTACAACAGGTTGACGTTAGTGCGATGGGACGATAATTACTGACCGTTTTTGAATCTCCAGTCTTGAGAATAGGAACTATTTTGCTAGTTTTCCAATCATCGGGAACCGTGCTTGTTGATAGTGACTTCCTAAACACTAGTACGAGGTATCTAGCTGATCATTCTGCGTATCGCTTCAAAAACAGATTAGGAATATCATCAGGGCCCATTGATTTTGATGTCTTTAGGCTCAACAATGAATTCAGTACGCCTTCTATCGGTAAGCTTATATCGTCAATTGCGCGTGTTTCAGCAGCGAACTTAGTATCCGCTGGCTTGTTATCGTCTTCACTGAAAACACTTGCGAAGTATCTATTGAAAAGATCGCACATTTCAGTCTTTTCACTTATAGGTCCGCTCTCTGAGCTTATCTCCGCAACTTTTTTTTGGTACTGCCAAGTGTCTCCAGAACTTTTGAGGTGATTCTCGTAGAAATTTTTCCAGTGTAACGTTATAAAACTTAAATTTAGATTCCTTTATGTGTGACCTCATATTACTACTTAGAGCTAGCATGTCACTCAACGCAGCCGGATCGAGTGTGCGTCGGTACTTTTTCCTACGCCTGCCGATTTTTCTTTTTAGTTGAATAATGTTCCTTGTTATCTACGGACTGCACGCACGTTTCTTTTTTGTGACCAGTGGCACATAACGAGTTATGCACTTATGGACTAAAGATCTGAATTCTAACCATAGTTCATTAACAGTCACTGATTCGTTACAGCTTAGTTCTTCAAACGGGCCAAAGCAGTAATCTAGCTCGTCAAGTACGGCGGTGTCGTCTGCCCTGTTAAAATCTCTGTAAGATGACACTTCAATCGTTTTCTTTCGAAAAGAGGCAAAGGACAATTTCATACTAACTAAACAATGATCGGAAAGACCATGCAACACTTCTACCTCCACCGGCTGTGACAAAAGACCTTGAGTTATAAAAAGAAGGTCTAAAACTGATTTGCTGTTACCCTGTACTCTTGTGTACTCTCGTACTACCTGCTGAAGCCCATGAGAAAAGCACAAATCTAGAAGACCGAGCGCTGCCTCTCGTTCACGTTGCCCCGGCATCATTTCTTCCATTTCACATCCGCAACGTTAAAATCCCCCGCGATTATTGCGTTTTTATTTTGAATTCGCAAATGGTGTAGAAAGTCGTTCAATGCATCAATGACGTCTGAAGTTGCGCCCGGAGGACGATACACAGCGCCAATTAAAATTTCATGTGTTCCGCGATAGACTCGGCAAAAAGCGGATTCGATGTTATGAGGGCCTGAAATAGCCGTGTGCTGTATCGTATTGTCAATTACAATAGCTACGCCTCCCCCTCGGCTGCTGCGGTCAAATATGATAACGCCATACCCAGGGGGGCATATCTCCGTATCCAAAATATCAGGGTGAAGCCAAGTTTCCATGACAACTGCGACATCAGATTGGTGTTCTAATAAAACGTGCTCTAGCTCCTCTACCTTATTAACAAGACTGCGTGCGTTTATGTTTAGTATATGAAATTCATTTCCGCTTGTCTGTCAGTCTTGAACAGATGGAGAAGCACTCCACCGGGTAGGCGTAGAAGCACTCTCTCGGGCAGACGTGGAAGCATTTGATAGCGGCTGATGAACCTGATAACGTTCGCTTGTAACGTCATTCCAAGCATACATGACACCATCTATGTTCAGCTTGTCAAAAATTAAAGCCACTTTTTGTCCGTTCTTTCGGTTATCTGCAGCACTCTTCCAAAGGTTTTGCCTTCTGTTCCTGACGATACTTGAGAAATCTTCGTGAACGAAAAAATTTGTATCCTTCAACTTCTTGGTATTTTTAAGTACTTCTACCTTTTCATTGTAGTTGCCAAAACGCACAATTGCAGGCCTGGGACGCTCTGTGCTTGGTCGTCCTATCCTATGAATACGTTAGGTGCTCGCCACGGAAACGCCCAGTTTTTCATGAAAAACACCGCTTACTACACTGGTTTTTAGCTGTTCGTACGTTTCATCTGGAACCTCACGAATACCGTGAATGACAACATTGTTTCGACGAGAACGATTCTCGAGGTCGTTGATCTTTCTCATCATGTTATCCATGCTTGCACGCAAACTAGATAGTTCTTTCTCAGACTCCTCAAGCCTTTTAGCCAATTCGGTCACATGAGATACCACCGTTTCCATGTTAGACAGCTTGTGCTTCATTTCTGATATATCCGCCTTGATTTCGTTTTGACCATCAAGAATAGTTTGTAATAAAGCCGCCGTGTTGGGCCCCGGGTTCGTTTCAATATCGCCACAACACACCAGAATGCCAGAAATGACATCGCAACACTCAACAGCAATAGACAAGAGGGCATGTGGGCTCGGCAGCACTAGCAAACCAGGACAATCGTCCCTAATACTGCTGTAATAACGTTTTTCACTAACCTGGAGAAGGGTGATAAGTGAATTGTTCATTCTGTTCGCGCCTGTGCCGCCAAGCCCACTGCCGAAATCAGGGACAGGCAGGTTCAAGGAAAACGCCTCCGCCGATAATGTCGATGCTCCTGGTGCTGTGCCGACGCAGCTGTTGCCGGTCCGTTGCCAATCGTCAAAGCTTGTTGCAGCCGCTCCTGTTTCTTGTGCGGCGCAAAGGAAAGCCGTGTTCCACGATACGTTGACGAGGCCGTGTTCCGGTAGAACTTGTGCAGAATAGGCCACCACCTGGAGAAGGGTGAGAAGTGAATTGTTCATTCTGTTCGCGCCGGTGCCGCCAATTTGAAGGATTCTAGGCGAGGACGGATAAATGCTCCAGCGGACAGTTTGTTCCAGTCTCTTGCGGTCTAGGCGAAGATTGATTTCAGGTGCGCAAAAGTGAAAGGCGGTGTGCAGGGGTGATAACGGAATAATGACTCAAACAAGAATGATAAAACCTGTGGAAAAGGCAGAGTCTGGTTATTTTCCAACAAATGTCAAGCCTGGGTAGGTTAGCTTTTCTTTTCAATGCTGTTCAATGCTGTCCAATGCTTTTCAATGCTTTACAATGCTGTTCAATGCTGTTCAATGCTGTTCAATGCTTTTAAATGCTGTGTTTCAATGCGCGGCTCTGGACGGACTCAAGAGTTTTGGGTAGGTTAATTTGTTGGGGGTCCCAAATTGAGAATAACGGCCTGAGGGACGAGTTGGTGCATGATTAAATGAACGTCGGCGCAACAAGGAACGTAACAAGAAAGAGACATCACATGCGCACGCTACCAACTATTTATTACACGGAGAAGGGGCGCATTTACACATTCAGCTCAAGCATGAGACTCATCGCATTATCTCTTCGAACCCAGCACGTGAGTCGTCCCAGATTGAGCATGATTATTTAAGTTTAGGACGGACAAGAGTTAGCGACTGTTTTACGGAAGCAGGTGCCAAACTCAAGGTACGTTTTAGACAACCAAGAACACGCTTAACTTTGTTGGTTATGTTCATTAGGTGGGTGGTCTAAGAGAAATTCTGTGCTAGGCTGATTCCTAAATGTTTATATGAATATGCGTGGGATATCATGGAACCGCGAAGGGTGTAGTCAGGAGCAGGATACGACTGACAACGATAGAATGATATTATAATTGTTTTATTAACGTTTAAAGACATTCGCCAGTTTGCGCACCACTCTTCCACAAGTTTTATGTCGCATTACAGATGGTGTCTCTGTTATTAGTGATGCTCCGGTAAATGACGCAGTCGTCAGTGAACAAACGAACGGTGGAAGACAGATTACTTGGAAGGACGTTAATGCAAATTAAGAATAATAGAGGCCCTAAAATCGTGCCTTCTGGCACGCCTGAGGTAACAGGGGAGATAGAAGATGCGTGATTGTTAGCTCATACCAACCCTTGGCGGTTAGTAAAAATTTTCGGAGCCAATCATATACTAGTGGGTTCAGGTTTAGGCGTGGAAGTTTAAATATGAGGCGTTGATGGGGAACTTCATCGAGACTTTTTCAATGTCTAAGAAATGAGCGTCCACGGGTATGTTTGTGTCCCTATAGAACTGGCGTCGTGAGCAAAGAGAGCCAGTTGGGTTGAGCAGGATAGGTTTTTCAAGGATCCATGTTGAGAAGGATTAAAAAAGTGGACAGCCTACAAGAAGGTCATGATGTGTGAGCAAATTATGTGCTCCTTTAATTTAGAGGAACGCTAGTGAGGGAAATGGGACGATAGTTCTTACAAGACGATGGAGGGCCTTTTTTGCGCACTGGGATGATTTTCCCCACTTTCCAGTCATGAGGTACAATACCTGACTCGACGATTGCTGAAAGATATGACAAAGAAGAATGGCTACAACGTGTTTAGTATTCTTGAGAACTTTTGCGTTAATTTCATCCGCACCAGCTGATGAACATAGATTCATGGAATATATTAACGTGATTATTCCGTTAGGGTCAAAATATATATCCGGCATAGGAGGATAATCAAAATAAGGATAGTCAGACATGTCGCCTACAGGTTCGTAGGTAAAATGGATGAAAATGTATTATTTAATGCTTCGGCCGCGTCAATGTGGGGGAATAGGTGAAGCGTGTTTGTCGCACAGCGATATTGGCGGGGTTGTTATTGGGTTTATTGACTTCCAAAATTGCCTGGGGTTGTTGTGAAGCATATCACGTAAAGTGGATGAGAAGGTTTTTTAGCTTGCATTGCGTGAAAAAGAAAGTTTTTTTCAGCAGCATGATACTTTTCCCATGCGTGCGCGTCATTAGAATGCTTTACAGATCAGAAGAGCCTTGTTGTTTTGCTTAGCGGTTTTTAATTTTTCATTAAACCATGGCGATGATGAACCCGTGGTGACTGTTTTAGTGGGAATGTAGGCGCGGATGAGCTCGCGCATTTTATCAGTGAACAGAGACCAGTTAGTTGCGATAGAGCGGTTTGTTTGAAAGGAAAGAACTACAGAATTCCGCCAGGTTGCTATTCATGGTATCGTAGTCAGCTTTGTCGTAGGGTGTTAATGTTTTCGTTAATTTTTCAGGGCGTAATAAGGAACTGTGATAGGTGCTATAGATTACCGAGTGATTACTCAAGCCTGCTAGGTGCGTAGGTGGTGAAATACTGTAAGGATGAGTAGCGAGCACGAGATCGACAACGCTAGAAGAATGATTATCCTGCCTTGTCGGGTTGGTAATAAGCTGAAATAGACCAAATGTGAGGAACGAGTTCAAATAGTCGCTCTCGATAGTATAATTGTTTAATGTAGTTGCTATGTCGTTCCACGATATGAGAGGGAAATTAAAGTCGCCAAATATAAACAAAGGTGTGCGCGTATTATGGACAGGAGCGCTGCGTGAAAGCGCATGAGAAACGAGGCGTCAGCACGGGAGGCCTCTAGCAGGAGCAGATGATAACGGGCGGGTTAAATACTTTGGCGCCAACGAACGTGATCTCCAAGCATGAGGGGACGTTTAGGGGGTAGCAGAGTAAGCTTTGATGGGTGGCAATTAGGATGCCACCGCCACGCCTGTTCTCGCGATCGTGGCGGAAGATATCATAAATAGGAAAAGTGGCAGATAATTCAGAGTTAGAAACGAAATGATACAGCCAAGTTTCCGTTAGTACCACTAGTTCACTTTCGGTGGTGTCAATAAGACTGCGCAATGAATCTGATTTAAGTAAACTGCTTCTGATGTTTGTGCAAATGACAGGTACATACTTAGCATGGGATTTGGAGCGCGAGGCGGCTGATGTGGAGCAACAAGGAACGACGGTCTGGCAAGAGTGATCAAAAACGTATGTGGTGTTATCTGCAATCAGCTTGTTATATCTTAGTTTGTAACTTTTCGGATTTGGGGAATTCAAGCACACGCTTGCGGACTAGCCAGGTTCGAGATGAGTAATCGTCTAATATTGCATGTAAAGAGCCTTTAAGATTCTTGGCACGTTACATGACAGATTCCTTAGTTTTGAAGCGAGCAAGCGCTACAATTATGGGTCCATTTTTGCCACTTTGGTAGCGTCCAAGCCTGTGTGCGCGTTCGATGTCGGTAGGTGGGATGGTGATATGAAGGTTTTCTTTGCAGGGTTTAATTACGTGTTTTTCAGACTCGTCCCATGTTTCCCGTGCTGCATCTTTCAGGTTGAAGAAAAGAAGAGTAGAGCGATGGGCCCTGTCCTGAGCATCATCCATCCTGGCCGTCATGATAGTGATTTGTTTAGCGTTGTCTTCAGGAAGCGTCTACGTGCATGCAACTTCTGCCTTTAAAGCAATTAAAGAGGAGCAATCTTCTTCAATTTTAGCGAGCCATTTGTTTACCTCTTCGGTAGCTTTGTCGGTTTGCACCAGCTTGCTGTGAATAGTTTGCATTTCACTGAGGAGCGTATTGTGCCCAGATCTAATTTCGTCAAAGGCGTTCAGCACATCAGAAGACGCTTGCGTAGACGTGGAACACACCATTTATTCTTGGAATTTTTCGGGCACACAGCAAGCAGGACACGCATGCGAAATTTTCATGTCCTGCCTGTTGTCTGCACGCCAATTCTAAGAGTCAATGAAGAACCTACTCGCCCAAAGCGTAACGCGTCTGTGTAACAGCGCCCTCTCTGGACGACTGGACCGGCCGAAAAAGACGAAGTAACACGAGCCACGTGCTAGAACGTTTGGGTTCCGAAATGGCACTCGGGCAATGACGAGGAATTGAAAAAAGGTTGGCAGTGGCTTAGCACGACTATGCCAGGATATACGTAGCGAGAGGTAAGTATCCCTGGCTGAACTTGATGTGGTCACTGTATGTTTAGCAATGAGAGACATTGAGATCCATCTCGGCGGCTATGCGCTTTCTATTACAATCGTCAGTCTGGCATCTCCGCTTGGCAAGCAGTTCCTCTCTCCGTTCGGGCGTCTCCGCTCCCCTCTTCGCCTTCTTATGCTCATTTTCTCTTTGTCGAGTAGCCAAGCGCCAGGCGACAACCTCAGGATCGGTATAGTTAATGCTCTCTTGGCTATACCGCCGTTTAGCAGCGGCCGGACTCTCCTTCTTTGCATGTATGTCAAATGTTGTGATACAGACGCTTCTTCTTCTTCTTCTTCAGTGATTGTTGGGAAGAATGAAAAGGAGGGAGACACGGGCTTGTCTACTGGAGGACTAGCCTCCACGCCCACTGCCGGCGTGTCTTAGAAAGAGCAGCGTGCGGCGAGGTGGCGACGAAGAACGCGGCGGAACTTTGGGGTCTCTCTGGTTACCATGGTATCGGCGCATGCGCACAAATGCTCATCCATGTGAAGTCACGCTCCGCTTCGACGGTGGTGGGAGCGAGGTGCCGCGGCGAGGGCGAAGTGCACGCCGCAACTTGCTCCTCTCCGGTTGCCATGGTAATGGCGCATGCGCACAACTGGCTTCTCCCATGCACCGCGAAATGCTCGACTGGTAGCCCAGTGTAGCTCTCGTTACAAAAATCTGTTCTTGAATCCACAACCGACTGGCTCGGGTCCTTCCTTCCAACGGTGCTTTACAGCTAGTGACGCGGACGTGATCCCTGTGGCCCATGCTGAGACGAGGTGGAGCCATGGAGGACCACCGGGACCCGTTATGTATGCAGAACGCGGAACACAGCTCGGTGCCGACTTCGACGCCTCAGGCCGTGGCGCCCCTCTCAGCTGTTGCTGTCCACCTACCACCCTTTTGGGAGAGCAACTTATCGCTCTGGTTTCACCAGGTCGAGGCCCACTTTGGGCTAGCCCACGTCACGACTCAAGCCATACGATATTTACACGTCGTCTGTACCCTACCTCCGACTGTGGCTGAAGAAGTCGCTGATCTCCTGGCCCTGTTCCACTTAAACTCCCCCGCGGATCCATAAGATTAGCTCAAGGAAGCGCACTTCGCGCGCACTGCAGCGACGATGCGAATGCGTATTCAACAGCTTCTGTCCACTGAGGAACTTGGAGAACGTCGACCCGGTCGACTGCTCCGTTGCATGTTGCAGCTTCTCTGAGCAAAAGCAAGCGGTAGACGACACTCTCCTGCGCGAGCTATTCCTCCGCCGTATGACGGTAAACGACCAGATGGTCCTGGCTGCTACCTAGACTATGGACCTTTCTCACCTCGCCGACTAAGCCGGTAAAATCCTGGAGGTTGGAAACCACTCTCCCCAGGTTGCCACAGTCAGCTCTGCAAACGTCGCCCATCCGCCATTCAACCTTTCCCATCCGGAAGAGACGACCCCGTCAGCATGTATCGATTAGCTCTGCGAACGCCTCGACCAGGTAATCGCTACCATGTCGTCTCCGGTCCGCCGAGGGTCCCGACTGCATCACTGACGGCGCACACCGTATCGTTCCGGTTCCCAGGAACGGCGTTCTGACTCAGCATCTCGTCCACTGCTCTATTACTGCCACCGTCGATAGGGCGCCAACGCCCACCACTGCCTAGTTCCGTGCTCTTGGGCGGGAAGCCAGCCGGCCGACCGCTAGCGCGACGAGCCGTCAAGGCCTCGAACCGGTCGCCGTCACGGACAAGGCCACCGGCACCACATTCCTGATTGATACCGGTGCCCAATTCAGTGTCTTATCTGGTACGCGCCACGACCGCACATCGCAACCATTCCCCTATCTGCTCGCCGTGAAGGGCACCCGTATTCCGGTCTACAAACAGCGTCCTGTTACATTGAAACACTGAACTTTGGTCTCCATCGAGTTTCTCAATGGCATTCTGACAATGACGAGGAATAAAAAAACTGCATACTTGAGTATGCAAGCGACATGCTCGGGTCCTTCCTCCCGACGGCGCTCTACAAAATCTCCATTGACACTCAATATTTTTGCCATCGCTGCATCTACAACCAATGTCCGTAAAGTTTCGAGACTGATTTATTTTCTTTAGAAATCATTCACCAAAACAAATGTTGGTGCGTATGTGTAGCGCCATATTTTTGGGCTAACCTGAGCTTTATATTGCCACACTACTAAGTCCTCTAGTGGCGCCATACAGCGGCTAAACTGCATTTCCTGGCAGTTGGCAAGCCTTGAGTCATCTCGGGGCTAGATGCTTCGTCTTCTTCATCTCTCGTGCTGCCTGCTGCCTTGCGCGTCCCAACGTCTTGCGCGTCTAAGTAAATCAAGTAAACCAGCCCTGCTTACGTCAATCGTTTCTCGGTGACATATTTGGGCATCAGTGGAGGAACCGACCACAATCATAAAAACTGACGTGAAACCAAACCTCCAATCTAATTAGAAACGCTGCTTGGAAAGTGTTTCCAGTCTTTCTGCGACTGCTTTGCCTAGACCTCCAAGGTTAGGCAGACACTTCTCACAAAGCACCGAATTATAGTTGACGCCAACCAACGGCCGTTATGTCAGCCGCCTTACCGGATCTCTTCGAAAGAACGTGATGCCATTCGAGGCCAAGTTCAAGAAATGCTCAAGGACGACGTGATACAGCCGTCGACGAGCCCGTGGGCGTCGCCTGTTGTTAAAATGAAACCCTACGGTTCTGCGTTGATTACAGACGTTTAAACAAGGTCACAAAAAAAGATGTTTATCCTCTTCCGCGTATTGATGACTCCCTGGACCGGCTGCGCCACGCCAAGTACTTGTCATCGCTAGATTTACGAAGCGGCTATTGGCAAATCGAGGTGGACGGACGCAACCGGGAAAAGACCTTTGTTACACCGGACGGTCTGTACGAATTCCGGGTGCTCCCTTTCGGCCTGTGCTCGGCTCCTGCAACCTTCCAGAGGATCATGGACACCGTTCTCGCCGATCTCAAATGGCAGTCCTGTCTAATGTACTTGGATGACGTTGTCATCTTCCCTGACACGTTCGAAAAGCACCTGAGACGCCTGCGCAGTGTTCGAAGCAAATCAGTCGGCCGGTCTTTCCCTGAAGCCCGAAAAGTGTCACTTCGCTTTCGAAGAGTTGAAGTTTCTGGGCCACATCTTGAGCGCTAAAGGGGTTAGCCCAGACACCGATAAGACTGCTGCCGTGGCTGCTTTTCCTGTGCCCACCGATAAGCGCAGTGTGCGTCGCTTTCTGGGCCTCTGCGCCTATTATCGGCTTTTTGTGCAGAACTTCTCCCAGATCGCTGAGCCCCTCACCCGACTCACGAAAGATTCCGAACCATTCTTCTGGGGCCTGGAGTGACAGCAAGCCTTTGAAGACCTCCGCACTCAACTCCAAAGTACGCCCATCCTTGGACACTTCGACGATTCAGCCGACACTGAACTACACACACAGACGCCAGCAACATCGGCCTCGGTGCGGTCCTTGTGCAGAGGCAGGATAGTCTCGAACGCGTAATCGCATACGCGAGCCGCAGCTTGTCACGATCTGCGGCGAACTATTCCACCACCGAAAAAGAATGTCTGGCCATTGTGTGGGCACTAACCAAATTTCGCCCGTACCTATATGGCTGCCCTTTAAGGGTCGTCAGTGACCACCACTCGCTGTGTTGGCTGGCGAACCTCAAAGATCCCTCGGGACGGCTTGCACGCTGGAGCCTTCGACTTCAGGAATTCGATGTCACTATCGTCTATAAGTCTGGCAGGAAACACAGTGATGCCGACTGTTTGTCTCGTGCTCCTATCGAGGACAACCGAGCTGACCCCGACGACGATTCTGTTTTTCTTGGCGCCATCTTCACGTCCATTCTCATTCAACACCAAAGGGACGACAGCGAACTACGGCCCCTCATTGAGTATCTATAAGGAAGCGCTCAGTTTCCCCGCGAATCTTTTCGCGCGGGCTGTCGTCGTTCTGTTTACGTGATGGCGTCCTGTATAAGAAAAAACTACAGTCCAACAGAAGCTATCTATCTACTCGTCGTGCCTACGGCCCTTCGCGACGAAGTCCTGCAGGCGAGCCATGATGACCCATCTTCTGGTCACTTGGGTTTTTTTCGAACTTCGGCACGAATACGGCAAAAATACTTCTCGCCCAGGGTTGCCTCAGTTGTGAAGCGTTACGTAAGAACTTGCCGCGAGTGCCAGCATCGCAAGACGCCGCCGACTAAGCCAGCCGGCCTACTCCAGCCTATAGATTCGCCTCAGGTCCCCTTCCACCAAGTTGGCATGGACATAGTCGGCCCATTTCCGGAGTCCTTGCTAGGTAACCGCTACATTGTGGTCGCCACCAACTACCTCAGCCGATACTGTGAGACTAAACCTCTTCCACGTGGTACTGCTGACGAAATTGCGAACTTTTTCATTCAAAACATTGTGCTGCGTCACGGTGCACCCACCATCGTTTTAACTGACAGAGGAACAGCGTTCACCTCGGCCCTTACGCAGGAGGTTATGCGCCTAAGCGCCACCAGTCACCGCAAAACAACCGCTTACCACCCTCAAACGAACGGCTCAACAAGACGATCGCCGACATGATTTCTATGTATGTCGACGCGGACCACCGGAACTGGGACGCCATACTCCCTTACGTCACCTTTGCTTATAATAGTGCGGTGCAGGAAACGACACGCTTCACTCCATTTCGTTTAGTACAAGGTCGCGAAGCCACAACCATGCTGGATGCAGTGCTGCTTCCATCTAGCGCTACCCCCCCTGTTATGGGTGGTGCCCAATTTGTTCGTTACGCTGAAGCTGCCCGCCAACTTGCTCGACAGCGCATCCGGCACCAGCAAGTTCACGTCGCTCGGCGCTACAACCTCCGCCACCGAAATATGTGTTACCTGCCCGGTGAACAAGTTTGGGTGTGGAGCCCAATCCGCATGCGAGGACGCTCTGAGAAGCTTCTACGCAGATACTTTGGCCCCTACTAGGTGCTCCGTCAGCTCAGTCAAGTCACCTACGAAGTTCTTCCCCAAGGAGCAGTTCGCTCTTCTAGACGGCCGACCTCCGAAGTTGTCCACGTAGCTCGGATGAAGCCGTACCACGCCCGCTAGCCCCTCGCGCGAGTCTACACCACACGCCAGACACGTGCGACTACCCTTGTTGTCCTGCCTGCAATTGCTACCACACCGAGTCGGTGTCTTCAAGAAAGGGGGAGCAATGCCACACTACTAACTCCTCTAGTGCCGCAATACAGCGGCTAAACTGCGTTTCCTGGCAATTGGCAAGCCTTGAGCCATCTCGGGGCTAGATGCTTCGTCTTCTTCAGCGCTCGTGCTGCCTGCTGCCTTGCGCATCCGAACGTCTTGCGCGTCTAAGTAATGCAAGTAAAGCAGCCCTGCTTACGTCAACCGTTTCTCGGTGACAATATGTTAATTGCTGTGGCAGCCGCTAGATGGTACTACGGGTAGAAAAATACGTTGTGACTAGTCGTCTCCGCAGTCTACTGTGAGTGAACGTGGAGAGATGGACGTTCACCTCGAACAGCGTGTAAACATAAACTTCTGTGTGAAGCTTGGCAAGACAGCCAAACAGACGTATGAGCCCTTTTGTGACGCGTACGGCAATGAGACATTATCGCGGGCGCGAGTTTACGAGTGGCACAAGTGGTTCGTTTCGGGCAGAATGTCGGTGGAAGACGACACAATGCAGAGGCACCCTTCAACCTCACTGAATGAAAACAACGTGCCTTGGATCAGGAAAATCGTACAGCAAGATTGCACCATTACAGACCGCATGCTATCAGATGCTCTCGACATTAGTAAGATAACATGTAACCAAATTTTGCGTGTGAACTTGGGGAAATGTAAGCTGAACGCCACACTTGTGCTGCATTCCCTCACACATGGCCAGAAGGACACGGGGTCATCAGTGAGCGCTTATTTGCTCTCTGAGGCAGATAAGTATGCCGAATTCGTCAACAGCATCATTGCTGAAGAGGAAACATGGTGTTTTCAATACGATCCTCAAACAACGAGGAAGAGCACCGAATGGTGGTCCGCAAGCTTTCCGACGTGGGGAAAGAAACGGCGACAGAAGACCAAAACAAAGACGATGCTGATAGTTTTTTCGATGCCAGAGGTGTCATACACCACGAGTTCGTACCACAAGGGAAGACGGTGAATCAGTAGTTTTATATCCGCGTGCTCCAACACATGCATGATGCACTGCGACGCTGTCGCCTTGACTTATGGGCATCTGGACAATGGAGCCTTCTCCATGGTAACGAAAGGCCGCACACTGCTCTCAGCGTGACAAAATTGCTCGCCAAGCACAGCATTACTCGGTTCTTGTAAACCAGCGCAACGGCTCGAATCCAAACAGGGAAGGGACAAAACACAACGGTGAACTAACAACAGAATGGTTTTATTCAGGACACCAGTGCTTAAATACACGCTGGTATCGCAGAAAAACAGAAAAATACAGAGCAAACATCAGGTTTCACAGGCCAATCATTCTTAGCGTGCGAAAGCTTTGCCGATGCACGTAATCTAGGACTCCAAGCATTCGTGCTCTTTTTTCGAGATAGCAACAGAAGGGGTGCTCATACATCCCGTACCTATCCTCATGATCTCTGATGCCTCAATTATCTCCCTGGTGAGCTGGTCTTTGATTTTAGCTACAATTTTGCTCTTCTCAAACAGCCGTCGTGCTGGTTCACAAGAATCATGTTTTACCAACTCGCCCACAAGTTCATGTTTGTCACAACTACCGCTCGTCGACCGGCTGCCTAGCGCAAGCCGTCTAGGCACAGGGGCCGCTTTACGCTTCCCTGTGGTCTAACGGCGGGTGTTGGACAACATTTATTTGTAAAGGTTGGCCAGCCCGTGCGTGGTGCACGTGTGTCGGTGTGTCGGGGATCGAGAAGGAACTCAATGGGTTGAGGTTTCTAAAACAAACAAACACTTTACTTGGTGGCAGGGAACAACACAAAAAGGTAAAAACGAACATAGGGAGTGACAGGAAGAACAATATAAAACACGGAACGCGACAAGCAGGAGGCACACAATACAAAAGTTAATCCGTCCAGTTAGGCCACGAACAACAGAGGCATACAATGCATTAGATGTCGAAAATACAACATTACATAGAAAAGAAAAGGAGAAGTCCGGCGGACAGTTCACATACGGGGGCCAAGGTGACGACTCCGGTTCGGGTGGCTGTCGATGCGGCGATGGCTCGAAGGCGGCGGGCCTGGTGCGATGGAACGCGTGCCTCACCGCGGTAATTCGGCCCTCAACGCCGCGGACACACCACCCAACCTCTTTCGTTGCCTGTCTTCCCTCCACTGTTCTCCTCAGCTCGCCGCAACCCGCACGGGGCAGGCGGCCAGCGCACAGTAGTTTCCCTCCCATCATCGGGACGCTTAATCTTTGTTTTTCCACGTGGGGACGACGGGGAAGAGGGGACGCCGTAACCGGCAAAGCACCCCGGGAGCGCGCCGGAGAGCCGCGCCCTCGGGAGGGCAGAAGGAAGCGCACAAGACTTATGCCTTCTGTGACAGCCGTCACCGAGTCGGCTGGGCCTGCACGCTCGAGTTTCGGCAACCAGCGCATATGCGCCACTGTCCTTGAAAACGCCACGCTTCCTCGGAACTAAATGTTCGTTTGGTTTGCCGATGGCCGAGCTCCGAGAAAGACCTCGACGGATCCCCCGCAAGGAGCCGTGCTGCGACCCAGTTACTGCTCTACGTGAGCGCTCTCCTCTGCTCTCTCCAAATGAGCCACGTCCCGCTGGTCTGTGACAATGTTGCACAGCATTACTGTAGTTCCTCTTCCGCCATACTCGCCTGACGTCTCCCCATGCGATTTTTTCCTGTTCCCTCGTGTGAAGAAAACCCTAAAAGGTCGCTGGATGGGGAGCGTTGAGGCCATTCAAGACACCACGACAAAGGAGCTGACAGCCCTGCCAAAAAAAGCGTTTCCCAACCGTTTCTAAGACGTCAAGAAGCTCTGGAAGCTGTGTATAGACTGCAAGGGAGACCATTTTGAAGGAGTGCTGCACAAATTATTTCAATGTTAAGCGCATTTTTCTAATGGACTCAGTATCGGAACTTTACGGACAAAGGTGTAGAAAGATGCTGCATACGAAAAAGAAGCTGGCCTCGACAGCAGCTTCAATAACCATCAACGTACGCGACGTGCCCAGGACGATTACTAGAATGTACACGTATAAGCTTCAATTTTTTTCGATTTTATTTTCTCTGAACAAGTTTTCTGTACGACAGCTGAAACGTCGAATATTTGTCACCCCAACAGATGGCCGGAGTTTCTTTTTTTTGTTGGGACGTGAGTTTGCTGTACACTGCCGAACTGCAATGAAGCAAACGGCTCTATTGCATTTCAAAACAAGGCAGGGGTAAACGTTGACAATTTTGTCTCTTTTAGAGTTTTATATTAAGTCCACCTTCATCCAATTTGACAACCGGCGGTTCCTACAACGCCAGGGCATTTGCATCAGTTCATGTGTCGTGCCAGTTTTATGTAATATTTTTCTCGCATTCATTGACAACATTTTGGCATTACAAACTGACGATGTAACTGTAGTAAAGATTTTTAGATATGTGGACGTTTTTTTAGTGATATTAAAGATACATGAAACAGGCTGCTATGAGGAGACTGCCAAGAAAATTTTAGAAAGTTCACACAACATGGGAAGGGGTCTCTTTCATATTTGAGCTTCCGCAACAGGACTGCCTCTAGTTTTTGGACCTTAACATTAAGCTGGGGGACGGAAGTGTTTGCTGGCGCTACCTACCTAAGGCCAAGAAAGCTTTTTCACGGTTCGATTCGGCTCATTCAAAAACTGTTAAAAGGGCTATTGGCACCCATTCAATGGAATCAGCACTCCTCAAGTCGTGCCCTCACATGTTGCGGGTGAGCTTCCAGGGTGAGGTGAATAGACTGCGTAAAGCAGGGTTCCCTAACCACGCTTTGGCTGCCGTGACCGAGGCACTGCTGCAAAAACTTAAGGGTAAACCAAAGGGGCAACGCCGGAAAGAAGACTTCGGCGAAGCCAAACCAGCGGTGATACCGTACATTCTCAAGGTTTCGCACAATTTAAAACGAGTTTGCAGCAAGTACAGAGTCCCCATGGTCTTCTCCGCCCCCTGCAAATTCACAAAGATGTTCCCCAAGGTTAGCAGTGGTGCCAAGGCTAAATCTGGGTGTGAAAGAAGCACTCGAAGCCCTACGTAATGTGTGCCACGGGAGTAGTCTACGATATCCCCCTTGCATGTGGCAAGGTGTACGTCGGCCAGATTGGACGCTGCGTAAACGAGCGTGCAGGGGAACATAAGAGGTCGTTAGGGAACGCACCAAACTCTTCCGAAAACCTACCCGCCCATTGCCGCTCCAGCATTGATAAAAACGAAAAAAACTGTGAGCTACGACTTGGCGAGATTGAAATTCTAGCTAGACGCAAAGATAGATTAGCTCGGGGACTGGCAGAAGCCTTTTTTATCAAATAGAGAGGTGGCATGTGCGTCAGCACCACTTCTATCTCCCTATGAGAAAGTGAATATAGATTGCAAAAGAATACGCGATAATGAGTACGTTTGGTTTGAGTGTGTGTTTTATGGTGTTGTTTTCTTTTCTCTTTTTTTTCTTTTTACCATGTAAGAAATGCGCATGCGTTCACCTTCTTCGGGCTATATATATGCAACATGTGGCTTTCAATAAACATAGTTGGAGTCAGCGCCCGTCCTGTCTGGTCTTTCTGTGTGTTTGTGTAAAAATTAGCGCTGTTTTTACTTTTGTTACACGATGTTACACCAACTTGCCCAGCAAGAGGTACTGTAACTGAAACCATGTCTGAATTGGTTTTTACTCACCAAGGCGTGTTAAAATTGCTTAGTGATATCAATTCATCTTCCGCCAGTGGTCCTGATGCTGTTCCTAACTTTGTTTTAAAGTCTTGCGCGAACGAAACCTCTCCTTACTTAGTGATGCTCTGAGCATCTCTTAATTCGGCGTCTCTGCCAAATGACTGGAAAAATGCTAATGTGGTACCAGTGCATAAAAGTGGCCCGTAGAGCTCTGTTGTTAATTATCGACCGGTTTCTTTAACCAGTGTGAGCTGCAAAAGGTTGGAGCACATAATATATAGCGCAGTCATAAAACACCTTGACTCTCATGAGTATTTTACTGAAGTTCAGCATGGCTTTAGGTCAGGTTTTTCCTGTACTACTCAGTTGCTTGAGTTTAGTAATGGTGTGTATTCTTCCTATGACCGTGGCTTTCAAATAGATTGCGTATTTCTAGATTTTAAGAAAGCCTTTGACTCTGTACCTCATTTACTATTATTGCAAAAGTTAAGTTGTCTTGGCATGCACCCCACTGTCATCGATTGACTTCATTCGTATCTTCAGAGCCGCATGAAGAGTCTTTTGATTAATGTTTCGCACTCAGATTATGCAAATGTTTCCTCAGGTGTACCGCAGGGTTCTTGGACCCCTTCTTTTTCTGATTTATATCAACGATATTGTCTTGGATCTTACCTGCAAAGCTCGGCTATATGCCGGCGACAGTGTCATTTACCATGTTGTGGAAAGTTCCTGTGATGCGTTAAAACTTCAGCAAAACTTGTATTCCATCCAGTGCTGGTGCTCAAAATGGCAATTGTTTTTGAACGCTAAAAAATGCCAATTTATTTCCTTCACTCGAAAGTGTTCCCCTTTACAAACAAGTTACTCATTACATAATGTTCCCTTGCAAAAAGTACTTGAATATAAGTATCTCATTGTTTATTGTACACCTAAGCTAACGTGGACAAGGCAAGTTGAGTATATCACATCCAAGGCCTGCAGAATGCTTAATTTCTTAAAATGAAATTTCAATAAAGCGCCGTATAATGTCAAACAACTCCTGTATTTCACTTATATACGACCAATTCTTGAGTATGCCTGCGCTGTATGGGACCTTCCAGTTTGCTTTCTTATGTGACATTCTCGAGCGCGTCCAGAATAATGCTTGGCAACTAGCCGCCGCGGCGGCTGAGTGGTTTTGGCGCTCGGCTGCTGGCCCGAAAGGCGCGGGTTCGATCCCGGCCGCGGCGGTCGAATTTCGGTGGAGGCCAAATTCTAGAGGCCCGTGTACTGTGCGATGCCAGTTCCCGTTAAAGAACCCCAGGTGGTCGAAATTTCTGAAGCCCTTCACTACGGCGTCTCCCATAGCCTGAGTCGCTTTGTGACGTTAAACCCCCATAGAACAACACTACAGCTTCGCAAATAGGGTCAAGTCCCTTAAAAACCACCTTGGTTGGGGATCTTCAGCTAACCGTAGGAAACATTTGAGGTTGCAAATCATGCATCCCATCTATTTCGGATGGTTGAGCATTGACAAAGACCGGTACCTGCTTCAACCTCACTTTTTTTCTAGACGACTTGATCATCAGTAGAAGATCCGAGAGATTAAATGTAAGAACGATATTTACAAATCCTAGTACTTTCCACGGATGATCAATGAGTGGAACAGGCTGCCGGCCGGCGTCACTGAGTGCTGCACGGAAGGTCAATTACGCGCAATCTCATCTGACGTGTGACCTCGCGCACAGTTATTTTGCGCGTCTTTTCATTTCATTAGTGCGTTTTTTTGAGCGCGGTTGTTCTCCTGCAGTGCATGCTTTTCCTCATATATTATTAGTTGTGTTTTACATTTTCTGTATTTATATTTTTGTAGTTGTATTTGTATTTTGTTTTTGTTATTCCCTGCACTTTCGGCCATGTGAGCAGAAGTCATTGTGTCCCCCCTCCCCCTGCAATGCTTCCGGGCGCTGCAGGTGTCTGTAATAAATAAATAAATAAATAAATAAATAAATAAATAAATAAATAAATAAATAAATAAATAAATCTGGACACCCCTTCACTGCTTGAGACCCGAGTTAAGGCCCGCTCCAAGGGTGCTTCAGCTCCTTCTCCAACGAATGTTCGAACACCCTTCCGCGATGCTCAGACCCGCCTATTTATTGCAGAGAAATATCTACAGCCAACATCAGATTATGCGGCAGTTCTATTATATCCACATTTCTGCCCCGCGCTTACGGAGGTGCTGGCGTCCATCCGGGATTGCGTCACGAGAACGAAAGTTTAGCTATTGAATGGTGGTGCGTCACTCAAGGAACGACGATACCTTTTGCTACCTTGTGAACGGTTTACGCAATGTTTTGGCCGGGCTTCTTTGACTTAGCCAAGTTCCGGGGCTTATTGCCCCTCTGGCCTCAGTACTAGAGAGATCATTTTTGTCGATTACTGCCAAAGGTGAGCCCTCCAGAACCCAGACCGGGTTCGCCCATCCGCAAATCCCCCATGAGGCACTGAGGCCTTCGGAATAGGAGATGAAAGCGCCGCGATTGAGGGGGGGCGGGGGCAGCATGCGCCCTTCCTGCCGAGAGGGAAAACCTGTGGCATCGTGGCTTTTGAATTGTCGCCCCTTTTGGTATGCCCGATTTACACGAGCTCAGTAAGGACCTCTTCAGGCCGCCCCCTGGCATTGGGCCGCGGAGAGTGCGCCGCCAACTCTTCTGGAGAACCCATTCCGACCGCTGGATGCGGAAGGGCAGCATACCAATGGGCCTATAGCAGCCAGGGATAGCCTGGAGCAGGTGCCAGCCGAATTCCCCCGACTGGCTGCGCCGCCAGTGAATCATCTGCGTTGCGCCCCACATCGCTTTTTTCGACGTGGAGGTACCGCTGCACACATCTGGGCGCTCTGCACAGCTTACCGTCATCGCCGATTTCTTCATCTTCGACGGCATCTTCGGTGGTCAAGTTTCCTGCAGGGAAAATGGGAGAAAGAAATGATAATCCTATCTTGTTCGAAAATTTCGTCTGGTCTTTAGCCTTTGCTGCGTTTCTGTGAGCAGGGTTTCAGTGGACATTTGCACGCTTCTTAAAAAACATGGTCATCGTCAGAGGTGTGCATCCTCACGAGGGCGAACCCTCATGAGGGTGTCCTCGTCCTCACTTCATTAGTATTTCACTCGGTGAGGTGAGGGTGAGGGAGGATGGGCGGATGAAAATTCGTGAGGACGAGGGTGAGAAAGGAAAGACATGGCGAGGTGAGGGCGAGGGAGGAAAGACATGATGAGGTAAGGGTGAGGGAGGGCAAAATTGAGTGTTTGAGGGCGAGGGTGGTGGCCCGAACCATACTCCGGGCAAAAGCTTTTGTCTGTGCATCCCATTATGAATTTCCGTTTTAAAGCGCTACTTCGTAGAGTGAAGGTTCCCGGGGAAGACGTAGTTTCTCCACTCTGGAGGTACACGAGGCGAACACGAAACGCGGGTACAGCCCACTTTCTCCGTAGCCGCGACCTACCACACCGCCGAATGAAGTGCTTTTCTAAGTCAAAAACTGTATTCTTCAAAATTATGTAAAGTATTCGGTGAGATGCCCTGTATAGTGCGCTAACAAGGGGCCACTGGCCGGTCCGTGCGGGTGGCCGCCAGTCCAGCGGGAACCGTGGCACCGAGGTCAAAATTTTCATTACTAGCCCCTAGACTGTCAGATGATCACAGTGTAGAGTAAAAGACAGAAATTACATCTAGTAAGGCTGTTGAATTCCCAAGTTCTAGAACTCCTTTGCCAGAATTAAGTCAGATTTCTGCTCAGTGAGGTTTCACAGACTTAGCTGCAGCGCAAAAATTGCTTTTACGAAATTCTACTCTCAAATCAAAGCCTGTTGGAGGCACTGGTGTGGAAATATTTCATTCACACAATGAGTAGTTTAGTGCAGTCTATCATCTTTCTTTTTTCTATGGAATTGCGGTAAAGGAAAGTGGTGCCGCAGAGTGATAGGCAAAGGCGACCAATGTAGTCTTACCATGAAAATAAAGCAGCACCTTAACCACCTTGTCCTGAATGATCGCTCGCTCCGCCTTGCATTGTACGATGTGTTAAAAAAATTTGTACTGCTCTCCAAATAACATGAACACTCTTAGTTTATTTCTGTCCCTGGTAAGCCTGTGACCGCGTAATCGCACGCCTGATTTTATGAACCAGATTTCTAGCAGACATGGTAGGGAATTGACACTCAGCGTTTTGGTAAGGCGTAGACGTTCAAGCAAAAAAAATCATGGGTTGTTTTTAGCTTTGGGATTAACAATGAATTATCGTGCGCCAGCGCCGTTAGTCCTATTCCCAAAGGTTTGTCTTCACTTTCTAGCATTTGCTTGACCTAAACTGGCTTACTTCTGTTGACATATCTTATGATGTAAGTTTATATTGCATTATTTTAGGCCACGAAAATGCCACGAAACACATCGCAAAAAGACAGCAGCAGAGCAGTATACGCGAGGTAAGGCTGAGCGCATAACCAAGGAGTGCCACTCCGGTTGTAAGCCGGTCGGTTCATACACTTCTCTCATCTGAACATTCAGTTGGGAGAAACCCTAACACCCTGCCTGCGCGAACTGTCAAACTCTCGTGCTGTGCTTGCAGTATCATCGTCTTCGTCAGGTAGCTGCGTTCACGAATGTTGTCGTTGAAAGTGCCACGCTCACTCTGTAGTTTGAAAGTGTGGTCTTCATCATCTTCCATCCATGCTCGTGGAAACGTCATCATACGAGCATGTAGCAAGCCGCTCGAAATGGCGGGAGATTAGAACCAGTGAAATTCAGAAAACCCAGTGCAATCCCAATGTCGTTGGGTAATGATAATTAAGCGGCCAGCAAAATTTCCTCAAATCTCTGCTTAGCACTTATTGTAATTTTCGTGGTAAACGCTATTGAATCGTTTTGTAAATAATCTTGTACATTAGTTTTTCTACACAGACACAACAACGCGCTGACTCATTTTAAGGAGCGTATAGGTTTGGGCAAGCTGGTCAGACAAGCTAAAGGGAATAATGGCGCAGCTTCAAGTGACGAGGACAGCAGGAGAGCACACACACGCACAGACACCATTTTGGCACAGTGGGCTTGGCAGTAGCAAACGAGGGAACATGCTAAGCAATTCTTTTTGCTTTGCTATCCAGGTTAGTAATTCCAAATCTGCACATTGCTACAGTTGTGACGAACGCTTTCTGGTGCTGCTTCCCTGTCCGCTGTGTGTTCAGCGTTTCCTTTCTCGTGCAATTGCATTATCAAAAGATCTGTTGTCTTGTGGCGGTAATGAAACAAATCCTGGCCTGATTGAAAAACAAATGCTATCGGAATTGCTAGAAGGCCACAGCAAGATTAACTCAACAATGGAGGGCCTGCAGGTGTCTCAGAACAATACTGAGTATAAACTTTCCGGTTTAACGGAGCGAATTGATGGTATTGAGAAACAGTTGTTAGGCCGAAATGTCTTAGCCACAAAGGTAAAAGACATAAAATCGGCAATCTCGGAACTTCAGGAACAGGTCAGTAATGTTAGGAACCAGATGGCCAATTTTTAAAACAAAGGCAGAAGAAATAACCTGGCCATTTACGGAGTAAAGAGCTTAGCGATGAGCCTAGCGAGGAATTTGGAAAAGGCAGTAATTGATGGTAGTTTTCTGGAACAACTAGGTTTAACTTTAACTGGTGTCGAAAGATGCCACAGAGTGGGTAAAAAGGAAATAATTAAGGCCCGACCAGTCATTTTGAAACTTCTTTAATTTCTTGAAAAAAATGTCAATATTACAATCATGCCATTAACTCAAAAACACCAGACTCAGCTCAATATCCAAAAACCAAAAAAGCTGGAAATAATTAGCTGCGGACTTTTCTAAACGGTTTAAGGAAATAGGGAAACTGGAAAAGCTCGGAAGAAGAATGGAAAGAGGGCGCCAAGCTTTAAAGCTATTTTATGATAAGGTAAGCTTTGATAGCATACTGTATGATTGGGTGAAACAAAAGCTCATCGCTTCATGATTAGAAACAAAGCAACTGACTCCGGACTGTATAAAAAATCTTAGACCCTGAAAATACGAACTGTTAATTGCAGAAGTGTCCTAAACAAGTCAACTGAGTTGGAGGCTCTTCTGCTTTCGCATGGTCCCGAGATAGCGGTTTTGAGAGAAACTTGGCTTAACAATGCAGTGTTTGACATTGAGTTCATTACCACTGGCTACAGCTCGTACCGAAAGGATCGCGACGGTAGAGGTGGAGATGTCAGCATTCTGTTTAAGTCATCCCTGTGAATTGCACCAATGCCTGATGTACCCAATGCAGAGTGCATTTTTTGCACAACGTACTTTGGAAACGGTAGATATATTATTGGAGCAATGTAGAGGCCCCCCAACTCTATCGTTGCCTTATTAGACGAACTGAAACAATATTTGTGGACGAATGTTAAATTCGATAATTGTACTATATTGCCAGGATATTTTTTTAATTTTGCCTGAAGTAGACTGGCCAAATTTTTCAGGTAAAAAACATGACCCCCAAGTTGAAACTATGTTTGACATTGCTTTTGCCTTCGACTTATTGCAAATTGTAGGAGAAAATACCATATTTCAGGGCAATTCTCAATCAATGCTCGACCTCCTTTTTGTTATCAAATCAATTACTACCAAAAAAAAATTGCCAGATAGTAGATGGAATATCGAACCACAAAGCTGTCCTGCTCACTACTGACGACGCCGGTTTAGGTAAAAAGCCTAAATATTCATCCTATCGACGCTTTTCTCGAGATTTTCGCGAGATGCATTATAAGTATCTCGAACTCTTGATCACTAATGACTTCACTTGGACTAAGCACATTGACTACGTAATGACTAATGTTAATCGCAAGTTGTTCTTTTTGAAGAGAGCTTTTACACTTTCTACTCCTGTCCGACTGCTCGCATAGAAAGCAGTAATTCAGCCGATACTAGACTATGCATGCGTTAGTTGGGACCTTTTCACCACAACTTACACTAATAAGGTAGTAATGGCACCAAGAAAAGCAGCTCGCTTCATTTAAAATGAATTTGGACGTACGTCAGGTACAGAACTCTTAACTAAAGCAGACTTGGCACCATTAACGCAAAGAACCGTGTGTCACGACTAAAACTCTTTTTTCAGCTTATTAACGGCCACTATAAGACGGATCTAGCGAGAATAATTTTTTTCATCTGGTTACGCCACTAGGCGAAGACATAGCCGCACAGTAAAGCCATTAACCGCGAGTAATAACAGTTTTAATTATTATGTCTATCCAGGAAGAGTATTTGAATGCAATCTTCTAACCAATGGCAAAGTTTCAATATCATATATATCGACATTTGTTTCCAGTATTGTTTAAAAATATGTTGTCCATGCTTATTTTCCAAAAAATTCAAGCAACGTTATTCTACTTTTTTCTTGCGTTCTTTGCCTGTGTTATTACGTTTTGTTAACTTATATGTGTAACCCACTGTGATGAAATCCCCAGCGGGGTTTGCAGTATACACAAAATATAGATTACGATTAAATGTTATAAGTGCAGGGCCCATGTATGCATGCACTGCGTGCCAGAAGTAAAGGCAGAGTGATATTTTAGGACTGAAATCGTAGCTGTCCCGGTTTTGTCTCACGTTTTAGCTCAAACAGCTCACACACACGTACACGCACGCACCCAACAGTATGGACCTACTTCACTCTGCGACGTCACGAAGATGCGGTGGCGCTGCCGTCGATAGTGACTTTCGCGTGGTAGGCAAAACAACGCCTCACTCCCCTGCCTACCGCAGTTAGTGTATGGTTCGGGGTGCTCGGAAAAAAGCAAAATCACCATGCCGACTAGCTGTGTTGCCGTGGCGTGCACTGAAAGACACATAAAGGGAAGTTCAGTAAGCTTCCACAGGTTTCCAGTCCAAGAAGGTCGCCGTAAGCAGTGGGCGGCCGCGGTGAAGCGCGAAGGATGGATACCGATGCCGGCTCATCGAATATGCGGAAAACACTTCGTCACAGGTAAGCTGAAGCTGATGCAACTTTACACACTGTGATGTGCCTGCGCAAGAGTCACCATTAACTCTAATTTGACTTTCTTCGCGACATGTAAGTGCATCTAGCGCTGTGTTTGTATGTAGGGTGCGATTCCGAATGTAGTACGTACGTAACTACATACGTGCACGCAGACAACAAAGCATTTGTGTGATGCGAAGGCATTTTATTTGTTGTCGCAGGCTTAGGATGTGTTAACCTGTGCAAACAATTGCTAGAACAAGCCGTGTCACATACACAACTGTAGATATGCGTAGTCAGCGGCTGCGCGAACGAACAAAGTTGCACTCGGCGATGGTTTTGTTGTCGCGGCTAATCTAGCAATTTTAACCCGTACGAAAGGGATCGCTAACAAGTTTAGCCGTGTACACCTCGAACTGCTTTCCTTGGTTTCATGATGAAGAGAGTGCACGTGTTAACTGATAACCATTTGCTCGATCCCATCCGATTTTTTCTTTACCACGTGCATGGTCTATTCACAGCTAAGTAGCCGAGCGCCTTAACCACCGAGCATTCGCGGCGGGTACAGCTCGTAACTGTATAACGCACTCTAAAAGCGCAGAATGTAATTTCATCCTTGGTACACAGGAGAGCCATCAGACGATCCTCACCACCCCGATTATGTGCCGACAATATTCGCGCACAAGAACAAAAGGACTGCAGCAGCTGCTCGCCTGCAGCGCGCCAAGGCCCGAGCCCTCGCTCGAGAAGTGCAGGAACCAATGAACACTTGTAAGTAGATTATAAGCCTGCACTTAAATGTATCATGTATTTTTACTGCTTTTTCCCCGGTTGCAATCTTTAGCACTCAAGCTTCCTACACTTGCTGATGCTTTTGCATTTCATTTTTTTTTTGTCAGCACCCTCATCAGATGATCAAGTTATGGAAGCTGACGAAGCCATCAGTGATGTTGGTGAGCTGGTTGTGGTTCAGTTCTAATTAAGACAGCACTTTATTAACACAGCAGGTCATCTTTTATTATTGTATGCATCATGCTAGTTACATTATTTCAGATTCTCAGGATGAGTCCTCTCAGCTTGACATGGGAGCTACTTATTCACAGCATGCCGGTGCTGAAGGTAAGAAAGTAAAAACACGAGTATCTCAATGAACCATTCAGCTCATTCATATGCAGGCCTCGCAGCTGCACATGCATCATGGAGGGATGAAGAGATGCCATCTGCTACATCAAGCATGGGGGACGAGCTGCTCGTAGCAGTACCATGCTACATTTGCAGTAAGTGTTTTGCAGTTACGTGTGGCGTGCATCATTTATAGCCAATGCTCTTGTTTCAGAGCCAGCATATCAAGCTTTGGAAAGAAGAGCTGCTACTCTTGAAAAAGAAAACAAAAAGCAGGAGCGAGATATTGATGTCCTAAAAAAAGCACTGCATTATTCCAAAGAGAGGGCTGCAGAAGCAGAGCAGAATGTGCAGCAGGGACGCTTCTCTGCAAACTGTATCACGGAGCAGTGCGTGAGTGTGTACACAGGACTGCGAAGCAAAGCGCTTTTCCTCTCTTTTGTTTCACTTTTTAAAAATGTGGCTCTTTATATTCCAAATCGCTGCACTGTAGCAGATGCTGTTCTAGTTGTGCTAATGAAACTAAGGCTTGCGCTGCTGAACATTGACATCAGTCATCGTTTAGGGCTCTCAGAAACAACAGTGGCAAGGATAATGGTAAAGAACATACCAATCATAGCTTCTGAACTGAAGCGTTTCATTATTTGGCCTTCACGGGAGGACGCATGCAGAACAATGCCCATGATGGTGCGCAGGAAGTATCCGACATGCATGGCCATAATTGACTGCACCGAAGTACGAATTCAAAAACCATTAGGGTATTCTGCTAGGTCTAAAACCTATTCCCATTATAAAAGTTCCAATACTATCAAATTCATGGTCAGCATCACGCCATGCGGTGCTATTAGCTTTGTCACGAAATGCTGGGGAGGGCGGGCATCAGACAAGGAGATCATATTGAAGTCGGGCTTCTTGGACAAACTTCAGGAAGGAGACATTGTTTTGGCTGACAGAGGGTTTTTAATCAGAGAAGATGTTGCCCATCGAGGTGCCAGGTTAGAAGTGCCAGCCTTGACAAGAGGCAAAAGGCAACTTTCAGCTAAGGAAGTGGAAGATGCCCTGCACATCTCTAGAGTGCGTATTCATGTGGAGCGAGCCATTGGCCGCATTAAAGTGTTCCACATTCTCAGGGACCGACTGTCCATCACTATGCTGCGGCATGCAACAGACATTGTTGTAATTTGTGCTGCTATCACAAACATGAAACCTCGACTTGCATGAATATGAAGCAGAGCATGGCACAGCATCTTTTCGCTATATCGAATAAAAAGGAGCAGCAAATTGAGGAGTGTCAACATGCGAAGATTTTGCTGTGTCTTTGCTTGTGTTGTTTTAGATGTGTGTGCCGAGTGAATTGCTCTGGGACAAATTAAACATGCTATTGCGTCGCAATAACCAACGTACCTGCATTTATAAACTAATGATTGATGGCAAAGTTTTGTACGAGGCGGAACTGGCTGATGCTTTCAATAATTTTTTTACAAATATTAGTATGCCAGGAAGCTCCTCAAATGCATGTCAATATATCAGCATGCGGAATGCAAAATCAATATTTCTACAGCCAGTGAATGTACAGGAAGTAATTTCAACAATAAAAAATTAAACAACAGCAGCAGTAGGGATATCAACGAAATTCAAATAAAACCAGTCAAGTATGTCGCAGATGTCATTGCACCAGTCTTAACGCATATTTTTAATAAATGTCTGATGACATCGACATTTCCAGTGCAAATGCAAACCGCAAAAGTAGTAGTGCTTTTTCAAAAGGGAAGCCGAAATGAATTGGGCAATTACCATCCGGTGTCTATCTTACCTATATTTTCTAAGCCCCTTGAAAAAATATTACACTGTAGGCTTGTAAGCTTTGTTCATCACTGTGAGATAATAACAAAACACCAGTTTGGGTTTAGGAAGAATACGTCTACAGAATTAGCTCTGCTTCACCAGAAAGGGTATATTTTAACACAGTTTGAATGCAAGGCAATAGTACTCAGCCTATTTGTCGATTTTTCCAAGGCATTCGACCTCGTCAATCATGATGTTCTGCTGAAGCTGGACTTTCACGGTATACGAGGGTGTGGATTACAGTTATTGCAATCATATTTATCTCATCGATGTCAAGTAGTCCAAATAAGCAACTCACGATCACGAGTGCTGCCACTGCCTTGTGGTGTTTCACAAGGCAGCATATTGGGCCCCTTGCTATTTAACCTGTGTATAAATGACATTGTTAACATTAATCAGAACGCCAAATTTATTATTTTCGCAGATGATACCAGCATATTTTTTTCTGGTAATAACATCGATAAACTTATCACTGATTGCAATGATACCATAGTCAAACTGCAGCAATGGTCCTTATCCAATTACATGAACATTAACGAAAATAAAACAAAAGCAGTTCTCTTCCGGCCAAAAAATAAACCTGTTCCTCCTCATGCCGATATTGTTTTAAACTCTCATCCTGTTGACATTGTTGACCAGTTTAAATGTCTAGGCGTTATATTCACTGCCAATCTGCCCTGGGAATCGCATGTGAATTTTGTATTAGCCAAACTTGCTCGAATAACCGGTGTAGTCGGTCGTCTCCGATACATGCTTTCTACTAAAACCAAAATAATGCTTTATAATTTTTTTCTATCCACATGTCAAGTATTGCCAACTTGTCTGGGGCACTACTACTTTCTCTAACACACAAAAAATATTCCATATGCAAAAACGGTATCTACGCCACGTGTACAATGCTGGTTATAATGCAACCACTGCAGAATTCTTTCACAGGGCACATGTTATTACAGCTCACAAGCTATACCGCTACCGTTTGAGTGCTAGGTTTAAGTATGAAGTGAAAAAAAAATATTCATAGCCTCGATGCCTTGGCACATTTAGAAAGAAATGAGAAATGTTATAATACTAGACGTGGAGAAAACTGGAAGGTTGCTGTACCATGCTTGAATTCTGGTATGGAGCGTTTGTGTTTTTCTCTGCCATCTCTTTTAAACTATCATCAGTCACTGAATTTTGATTTATTTAGTTGTTCCACTCTTACACTTCGAGACCTGTTTGCTCATTGACTAACGTGACTTATCTATTCTGGTGTTTGTTTTATCTAGCTCAGGACTTTTTCTTTTCTTCTGCAATTATCAAGTGTCTTGATATGCTTATCGCTTGTTCATTCTTTTGTGCTGATGGTGTTTGATTGGTCTGGCTCAGGACTTTTTCTTTTATTTTGCTCTGTTCAAGTGCCTTGATTTGTTTATCGCTTGTTTATGCTCTGGTGCTGTCTAGACGCTGCCTTATATATGGATCTGCGGTCTCGTCAAGCTGCCAAGTGGCAGCTTTTTTTCCATAGCCCCTCCATCTGTAGCACCTGATGGAAAATAAAGATTTGATTTGTATGACTTCAAGGTTGTATGCTTTTTTTTTACAAAACTCCTGTAAGAGCCTGTCAAGGCCTTCAGTATTTATAAATAAAAAATAGTACCACTTCTGGTTTCTGCTTCTGAAATATACTGCAAGTATGGCAGAAGACTGCGACTGCTCTCTGGCAGGCACATTTCTGTGACCATCTGCACAGCCTGAGCCACGCAGTAATGAATGCCAGGCAAGTAAGACTGCGAAAGTGGAAAAACTTTATGCCGTGAGGCCACATTAAAAACAGCCAGGCTGCTATATTTCGGCCTCATGACTGCAAAGGGGCAGTTATGTGCTAACTTGGTGTGCTCGAAAAACCATGCTAATATACAGCTATCGTTAACTCAATGCAGCAAAAAGGAACCCAGGCACTTACTGAATTTTTAACGGCTCAAGAGGCAAGCAGGCAAAATCTGGCTGGTCACCCTTGTTTGCAACTGCTTTGTTGTAAGAGATGCAATACTGAGTAGATTTCTGAGAATGTTCCTTATCAACGAACAAAGTTCTTGCAATGTGAAAAGCAGCAGAAATTATGGTGGGTCTTCTGGATATGCTAGTAACTAAAGCAGCAAAGATAAAACAAAAATAAAGAACTCCACATCCCAGACTGGAGCTGAAGCAGTAACATAATCACTCATTTTGTGGGGCACGCACAAGCCATGTTCCTGGCCCTCTTCCACTTGCTCACACAAATATTCCTGCTACAAGAAATACAGGCATTTTCTAAGTACATGTAGGCAAACTCAGTGAGGCAACAGTTAGTACAACCGGGCTCCTTGATTTTCAGAACAAGCTCTTCCTGCACAGTCTCAACATAAACACTGCTCAACAGTCGCAACAGTCTGAAGGACACAGTAGCAACATGAGCTTTGACGTGAACATAGAACACATACATGAAATTGGCCAATGGACCTGAAACCACTGCATGCATCTGTAACGCACCACAGTCAGGAGCTTCCTTTCCCATTGAAGCTGAATGTCAAATACCATGCCCAAGTGAGCAAAGGTTGTGTACAGTGAAGTTCTTAGTTGCCAACCGGCCACTGAACGCTATCCTGGGTTACTACGTGGGAAAAGCATTGAAATTTGTTGAAAAAAATCTGGATGCAGTAAATTACTAGATGTATGCATAGCAACTGAGGTTAAAGAAAATGCTCAGCTTCTAGCCGGAGAGGTCTTCCAAGGTTACCATGTTGTAATTATTTTATACCACAGATTTGTTTCTGGTTCATGATTACATCCATCAAGTTTGGCAGGCATGTGAAGTTTCACTCCAGCGCCAATCTATAACATTTGCAGTTTCTGTGGCCTTAGCTCAGGCAATTTCAGTTGGCAACTTTAACGCAGCAGCGGCCTAGTCGTTTGAGCATCCGCTTGCGGGAGACATGGGGTTCGATCCCCAGTGCCGCCTGATACCCACCGGTGATACAATGGGTACAAGCTTCCCCTGCCTGGTGCTCGGCTTCTTTAGGATGAAATGCTTTAGAAATAGGTCTTTGACCCCACCTTGAGAAAATGAAAACCTTGTGGCATGGCACTTTTTGGCCAGAGATGCCGTTGCGCCATAAAAATTCATCATTATTACAGTTGGAAACTCTGGCTTTTCGATGTTACAAACATCCTCTGCACACAGTCATTAACAAAATTTTGAAGCTTCATTTTCGCTGTCGGACATCTTATGCAAGGATTTGTCTATTGGTACTTCAGCCTTGCAGCACAGCCTGCTAAGTGATAAGAATGAATGAACTGCATGCATGAAAAAAAAACATGACCAGTAGTATTTGCAGGCCAGCTTACAACAGAGCAGGAAGCACATGCTCGGCCCAAACAGCACGAGCTTTTTCTAAAAGAGGCTTGAAGAAGTGGCTGCTATATGGCACCTCCACAATTCCAAATTGGTGCGGCAACCACACCACAAAATGGCACACAGCTTTTCTACAAACGTGCAGCTGCGTCTGCACTTGTGTAAAATACGTGTGGGTCTCCAAAAGGGTCCCACTGGCACTCAAGTATGAGGCTTCCAATACTTGGTGGTGGGGCTCCTTAAGAGACCAGGGACATTTGATCTCCAGTAGGCCCACACCATGGCAACTGCAGTGCCACAGACCATCAGGGGTTGCACCAAGGAAGGGAGCCTGGGAAAAAATATTGTTGAGGTAAATTCATGCACCACATAAAATGAACAAGACCATGATCAAGTTCCTTACAAAGCCGCTAACTGAATGTGAATTGAACAGAAACATACATCTGTATCAATCACAAAGCCAATTTCATGGAGCTCGAAGTTGGCATGACGTGCTTTCATGAACTCCAGGTACTGCTCCTTGGCCACCTTCTCTTTGTCTGCACCCCATCTGACAGCCTCAATGTTGAGTGGGGGCCGCCGCTGCAGGACGCTGTCCAGAAGGCCCTGGACATTTGTGTCTGCCTTCAGTGTTCGGATCTAAAAAAAAGATGCAGCTATTTTAATTCACTTACTCCTATGCTCTCACTACAAGCAAATAGTTACAAGTACAAAAATGATTTCTCACCCTGTGCATAGTGGTGCCAGTGAGCCTTCCGTACCTAGCTTCATGCCACAACGGTGATTTGCTTGTTAGCCTCGTGGCTTTTTCTATTCGCTCAATTTCACTGAGCGGAAGAAACATATCCTCAAGGAAGTCTTCCTTTGTGCTTCGTGCTTTTCTAGCATTCCTGGGTGAAAAATTAAGCATAATTTTTTTCCACCCAAAGCATGCTGACTATATTTTGAAGTTGAACATCTCATTTCACCTCAATCAAATATTTTGCAAAAATTATCAAAGGTGCAGCACTCATTAAGCATGTCGATGGAACACTAAGTGACGTATAATTAGCCATGTCATTTACCAACTACCTTTCATGCACCAGCCGATAATCTCAGGGCTAGACATGCAGGCCTAACAAAGTGCCTACTCTGCCATGGCAAGAAAACTTCACTGCCATTTCTTTTTGCACTGTTTGCAGCTAAGTGCATGTACATTTATTTCACTTGTTTCAAATGTCCACCTTCTAGCATTGCAGTGTGTTCTGCTATTGTTACTGCTTTTAATAGATACTCCTATTCATGTTTCTTTTCTTGTACAGCTTGCGTTGCAAATGAATGTGCTAGAGGTTGAGATCTAGAGTCATGCACTCACTTCTCGCATGATCACAAAAGGCAGCAGAAATTATGGGATACATTGTTTTTCCGAAAGAGTAGATACAGGGTTGTCCATTCCTAGCTTGAACATGCGAGAGGTGCAGCAGTGCTTTTCGGATTGCCAGTGCGTCCAACATGGCTATGCATCAAAGCAAAGTGGAACAAGAGTAAAAGGTTCTAGAGCTGGTGCTTCTAATCGTATACCACTTTGCTTTGATGCACACGTGTAATGTACAGACTAGCGTCCTTAAGAGCGCAGCCATGACATGCCGCTCGCGCGTTCAATCTAGAAATGGACGCCCCTGTACTTTGGTTTAAAAATTCTGCTGCTAGCATTAGCTGCCTGATGCAGCACAGAAACTCGCGTATCAAGAAAGAGGTCTATATCAAATAAAAGCAAGCAATAGCAGAACATGGACAGCCTGGGTTGATCCTGACCTATTACTGAATTGTGCATGACAGTGGCAACCAGAATTTGCAAATGAGCAAACATATAACAAAACATACTAATGCATGCAAGCTCCTGTTTTTGGGCAAATATGCTTTCATGAAGACACTTGATGGCACTGAAACGTGAGAAATGTACCTTAAAAACGTGTACATTTCTTCATCCTCTGAAGCAGAGTCTGTCCTCTGAATCTGTCTTCGGAATGCTTCTCAGAACTACAGCACTTGAGCTTGCCTTCCTCAAGCGCTGAAATATTTCTATGTCTCTCGCGTCATAGGTCTCAGAAGTGTGATTGGCTTCCGCAGCAAGTTTTCGTGCCTTCCTGCCGGGCTTGCTCAAGTTGAGCTGGTCAACTGGGACCATGGTGGCCTAAAATGTAACACAATTATGTACAATAATAACATGATGCAGGTATTAGTTGTTTCAAGAAAGCTTTCTCATGTCAATGTTAAATTTACCTTTTTGGACACAGCTGCATGCCAAGCACATGGCTGCGAGGTGCATGAGACATCTGCACGCTCCAGAGCGGCTGCCTCGAGCACAAACAGTAGTGCAGCAACATGGCTGCACACTTCACCTAGCCTGCATAACAAAGCACTCGATGATCACCCTGATATAAGAAGGATTTAGTGGAAGAAGTCAACTTACCCAGCTTTGCACTGGCAGTGGCCTGCCAGTATTTGTCCTGATGTGTCGTTAACACACACCCATGTATCGTGGCCTTTTGCAGCCGCGGTTTGCGAGGGCATGACCTCGGCGCGCACAAAACTTATTTGCACATCACCTGGCCTCCACAGGCGACACTTTCGGACCAGTCCTGCAGACGGAGGATAGTGAAGAACACCAGGAGATTAAAAAATGTACTTGTAATCCCAATGTTCCCATCCAAAGGCACAGCGAGGGAAAAAAAATTAAAATGCATAAAATATCTAGCCTTAGAGGAGAACGGTAGTTTCTGACTTATGAAGCTGTACCTACATCAGATATAGACTTATCTGATAACCGGTTGGTCTGCAGAGTTTGGCGTCTAGGAGGTGTCCCGCAGTACGCAAGCTACCGTGGAAGGCGCCAGATTAAATTCGTGCACGCGCAATTTTTAACGTATCCACACATCACGCAGCACACGATGTGTGCGTTGCCGCCGCTGCTCGCGCTGGCTGAAGGCATCCCGCTACTGCGCTACCGCAGCGAGTCAATTAGAAGAAACAGTTGACAAGTATTCTTGCGGGAATATGATAATTTTCTTTTTGTTCTTTGAAATGCGGTAGGTAACACCGACAGCGATGCCACAAACGCACAAAACGGATACAAACGCCACACAATTAACGTGGCGATTTCAACCGTCTAAAACGAGGGACTACATAGCCATACGGTCCCTACGGCGCGTTGGCGCTGCTACCGTTGCCGTGCTTACCTACACTTATCTGCCGTGCAGTCGTAAGTGCCATGCGATGGTGCTATAACCAATGAAGTACTGTGCGGAATGCTTGGTTCGCGCCATGCTGAGCGGTCTGCGCGCCCTGCTTGTTTACGTACGAGAAGACACATCGGCCACTTACCTGACTCAAAGTAGTTGTAAGCCTCCAGAGCTTTGTAGTTCTCAACGTTTTCCGCAGTGAATTTGCTCGGTGAAAACAGCAGATATACAACAACGTTGCTCATCTTCACCGGCGGACACCGACGCTTCCCTTCTGCGCCTTGTACCCACTCGCTTTCCGGTACGGTGTACGGGTCCGGACGCTGCGCACCGTATACATGGAGCTTCTCCATGTACTGCTTTTGGTCCGCACCGCTCAGGCTCACGACATAATCGCTCGCGGACAGCATGGTCGATCAAGCAGACAAAAAAAGCACATACAGCTCACTCTCGCTAGCTTGGTCGCACTGTAACTGAATGTAGCTTCGCAGCCTTTTGCCTACCACGAGGTCGCTAGCGACTGCAGCGCCACCTACACCAACTCGTTTGTTTGTAAACATGAAGGAGGTCCATAAGCATCTAGCTTCTCGCCCACTAGGGTCTTGAGGCCTTATCTTGAATGTTTATTACTCAGTAATATCGCCTGATGTTACCGAATAGAAAATATAACTCGAATTTTAAAGTTACTGTTAGTGAGGGCGAGGGTGTGGGAGAGTTGACGATGTGAGGGCGAGCGTGAAGGAGGGCCATGGATTCAAAACTGAGGGGGAGGGAGGAAAAGTGAAAACGAGGGTATTTTCCAACCTCTGGTCATCGTACCACCCTCGCCTATTCACTACGAATTTACGGCGCCGCGGCAATTCAAACCACACATGGTGGACAGTCGCAGAGTGGTGACGCCGGGATGACAGCTAGCTAGTGGCCAGGTTCTCGGCGAAATAAACATGGACAAAGGTTGGCATCTGCTTTACTCCTGATCATGTCGGCTGGCAGCTGGCGAGAGCAGCTGGCACAGGTGCTTGCGGGCCGCTGCTTTTTCTCGCATGTTAGAGGGAGATGCCGAATTGAAGTTGCGCCAAGCTTGGCTGCAAGCCCACACTTGCAATAATTTTTTGAACATACATCCTTCAGCGGGCAAGACTGTCTGAGTGTTTGAACGTGATACGATTTTGGCGGAACTAATGAAGGAGGCAGAAAATTAAAACTGGTTTAGCTGCGCATTGTGAATGTTGCAATCTCGTGGAAGTTGGACTGAATTTGAAGAGCCTAAATTCAAGCGATACTAGAAAACGGCGTTTATGCGTTTGAATTTGGCACAGACGTTAATATTTATTTTTCATTTGTCGCGACCTGTGAAGAGCCATCGTATTAAAAACTAGCGCTTAAGAACACAGACAGAGGACGAGACGAGACACACTGAAGGCACTAAACTTACAACTGAATTTTATTAGAAAGTAAGCAGTGAATTTATACAATACACCTACACGCGCAAGGACCTCCTGTCAAACACAGATGTACTGCAATCACAAACATACGATAAAACAAATAAAAAAAGACGGACATGAAACACCCTTCCAAGGCACGTGCGCTATCGTAAACCCCGCTACCCACACTGAAGCAAGCTCATTTCCCTGCACGACAATTTAATGGAGGTTTTGCTCACTCTTCCATCGCCCTTTAATAGAATGTGGAATGCCTCAGCGATCTCTCTTGTGCGCTGGTCATCATGTACAAACAGCACTGGAGTGTCAACAAAAAACGGAGAACAATTACGCGCGAGGCTGTGTTGTGCTACATTTGGATTTTCTTTGCTGCTGACGGAATTGGCATGTTCTGCGAGGCGAACATTGATACAGGTTTGCTTGATACATGTCAGATACATTGATACAGGTCAGGTTTGTTTGTAAAAATCTGGGGTCTGCATAGGTTCCTGAGTAGCCCCAGTTCTTAGTAACATTTTTCTAGGAAAGGTTGACAGAAGGGTTTTAATGCGGGCCAGCTGGTACATTGTAAATTTAAAATAACCAGTCACAAAAAACAAGAGAACGAGGGTTCACGCCAGAACGACTGCCACCAGTCGTTGTGGCTTGAACACTGGTTCTCTTCTCCCTTGTCTTTTGTGACTCGTTATTTTCAATTTAGAAGGTTTACAGACTAGTGGGGGAAGAGCTGGCCGGAAGTAACACTCGCATTTTCCGCTATGTCGACAATTTTTTGGTACTAGGCAGGTCTCCATGCCCAGAAATTACTTATCACGTTCTCGAGTGACTTAGTACTACTTACAGAAACTTGGCTAAATCCATCAATAACTGATCACGAAATATTGCCTTCACTCCCTCACTTTGATATCTTTCGCAAAGGTAGACCCGGCAATGCGCGCGGTGGCGGTGTTCTAATCGCCGCAAACCGATCGCTGCGCTGCACGCTCGTTAATATCTCGTCCCCTTTAGAAATAATCTGGATATGTTGCAATGCTACCTTTCCGCGCTTCCTAACTGGTGTTTGCTATCGACCCCCAACTACAGACGACTCTTTCTTACCTTTATTTTACGAATCATTGCAAGCTATAACAACCATGTATCATAACACCCCCGTCGTTCTTTTTGGTGACTTCAATTATCCCTCGATAAACTGGACTAACCCTGCTTCCACCTTGTCAAAGTGCAACAACGAATGTGAATTCATGAACACGTGCCTGACTTTCGGTCTATCACAGCTGGTCACAGAACCTACACGCATTACAGACCACTCCTCTAATATCCTGGACCTCATTTTAACAACCCAGGCCGATATTTTTTCTTCGCTTATCTTTCTCCCGTCCCCGAGCGATCACGCTGTAATCTGTGGCTCTTTCCACTGCAGTTCACTCAAAAGCCAAAAAAACAAGAAAAAACTGACTCTTTATGGTAAAGGTGATTATGCAGGTATGAATACAGAGTTGGCATCTTTTTGCGACACCTTCGCGGCCAGTTATAAAGAGCGTCCTGTTGATACTAACTGGCAACTTTTTAAAACCGAAATGCTCCATCTAATCGCAAAGTACATTCCCACTATCACAATAACAGAGCGTGCACAGTCGCCATGGTTCAATTCTGTACTAAACCTGTTGAATAACAAGAAAAAAAGGCTCTTTCGCATTGCAAAGCATTCAAACAACGACGCTGCATGGGATAAGTATTTTCGCGCCGCCAGCGAGTAGAAAAAATCTTTATATACCGCCAAACACAACTTTTTCAACAACACTCTGCCCTCTATGCTGCGTAACGACCCAAAACAGTTCTGGAAAACAATCAATCCTTCAGTTTCAACCAGTATTTCTTTGTTCCATAACGACGGCTACAATGTTCCTGAACACGAAGTTGCTGGTGTACTAAACGATGCATTTTGCGCTGTCTTCACCAATGAGACATTTGTGCACCTCCCTTCACCCCCGAATTTGCTCATCCTAAAATGTATCCCATAACTTTCGACCCATTCGGTATCTCTAATGTAATCGACAAACTAAAAATTCATCCGCCGTGGGAACAGATGGCATTAATGCCAAAGTGCTAAAAGATACTAAAGTAGTCAGTAGTTTTGTTTTGTCACTCATATTTCAGCAATCGCTAACTAGTGGTGCCATTCCTGCTGACTGGAGGATTGGGAAGGTCGTTCCTGTCTTCAAAAAAGGTAACCGTTCATGCCCCACCAACTACAGACCAATATCTATCACAAGTGTTTGTTCAAAAATCATGGAGCATATTATTTATTCCCAGGTATATGGGAATGCATCTTTCCTTTCATCGGTCAACTTTTTTCACCCCAATCAGCATGGCTTCCGTCAAGGTCACTCTTGTGAATCACAGCTTGCTCTTTTCCTTCATGACATTCACACCAACCTTGACCTTAATACACCCACTGACGCATTTTTTTTAGATTTCGAGAAAGCATTCGACAAAGTATTGCATCGTCACCTGCTACTCAAACTGTCATGCCTTAATTTAGACTCTTGTGTGCTCACCTGGATCAGCAGTTTTCTAACCAATCGTCTCCAGTTTGTTGTCGCCAACTCCCATTCATCCGCTCTCTCCCATGTCCGGTCGGGTGTTCCTCAAGGTACTGTTTTAGGCCCCCTTCTTTTCCTAATTTATATTAATGACCTGCCAAATAACATGTCATCGAACATACGCCTGTTTGCCGACGATTGTGTGATTTACCGCTCCATAAATAACCAATCAGATGTTGCCGTCCTACAGAACGACCTCGTTAAAGTGCAAGAGTGGTGCGATACCTGGCTCTTGAAACTAAATGTCAATAAAACCTTTGTAGTCTCTTTTCACCGCCGACGTAACTACTCACCTCCCAACTACCTCCTTTACGGTTGTCCCATAACTCAAACCGACAATATTAAGTACCTAGGTGTCCATATCTCCAGTGACCTATCCTGGCACAGTCATGTTACTAATATAGCTAACTCAGCCAATCGCGTCCTTGGCTACTTACGGCGTAACTTTTCCTTAGCACCCCCTTCCGTCAAACTAATTGCCTATATATCACTTGTCCGACCTAAACTAGAGTACGCTAGTTCTATATTCGATCCTCACCAAACCAACCTGTCGAATTTACTGGAATCTATTCAAAATCGCGCTTCGCGATTTATTCTTTCAGAGTACTCATATCGCGCTAGTGTAACTGGACTAATATCTCGACTTGAACTTCGTACCCTAGCATCCCGTCGTCAACTAGCTCGCCTTTCTCTTTATCATACATTTTTTCACAGCTTGCCACCGAACAACGCACTCATCCGCCCAGCCCATCGTTTATCCCGTCACAGCCATCTCAAAGCAGTCTACCCCCAGCGCGCCCATACCACAACGTTCCAAAAATCATTTTTCCTCCGTACTGCCCTGGGCTGGAACGACCTTCCCGGCCATATCGCTTCCCTTGAAGATCTTCAACAATTCAAGACTGCCATCGAAAATCATTTTTTTTTGTCATAACTGCCGTACTCCCCGCCCACCCCTCATGTAATAACCCTTAAATGGGGCCTTTGAAGACTTAATAAATAAAATAAATAAATAAAATAAATGAAGTTCCTCATCAAAGATCCTTGCAGTTTCTCGATTTTAAACTAACCTTTGAACATGGAGCATGACTGTTGGGAGTACTCCCATCGGAGCGAGAAACCTTTATTCAACTACAGTTATTTTCATTCTAAACTTGTAGAAACTGGTATTCTTAAGAACCGCATTGGTATGGCCGTGAAGAAATCTTGACCCCATAGAATGGGATGCAGCCTCCTCCCACAGGTCTGCAGGTGCAGGGATGCAGGTTGCCCGGAGGCTTTAATCGTGTCCTGTGCGGCAAAAAATGCCTAAAACGCTGATGACATCCGGGCTCCCCTCCGAACTCTGCTCTGGTCCAAAAGAAAGGGAGCTGACAGTTTTGCCGTATATTCACGCCTTGTATCACCGGCTTAAAAGACTAGAGGCCTGATACGGAGTAAGCTTGTTTTGTTTTTTTCTGCTCGCAATAAACTGGGAAAAGTAGGGGCTGCATTACAGAGGAAACACGAGGGGAAGATTAGCAAGACGCAATGCAATATTAACATGGGAACAAATATGTTACCTGTAAGAAAGGCGTAGTATACCTTATCCCTTTGTCCTGCGGGCGTATATACATCGGCCAGACTAGGTGGTGTATCAATGTTCGCCTCACAGAGCATGCCAATTCCGTAGGCAGCAAAGAAAATAGAAATGCAGCACAAAACTGCCTCGCATGTAATTCTCCGTTTTTTTTTTGACACTGCAGTGCTGTTTGTACATGATGACCAGCGCACAAGAGAGATCGCTGAGGCATTCCACATTCTCAAAAATTGCGATGGATGTGTGAGCAAAACCTTTATTAACTTGTCGTGCAGAAAAATGAGGTTGATTCATTGTGGGTAGCGGGGTTTACTATAGCGCATGTGCCTTGGAAGGGTGTTTCATGTTCCTTCTTTTTTTTATTGGTTTATCGTATGTTTGTGATTGCAGTACATCTGTGTTAAACAGGACGGCCTTGCACGCGTGTGTGTACAGTATAAATTCACTGCCTAATTTCGAATAAAATTGACTTGTAAGTTCAGCGCTATCAGTTTGTCTCGTCCCCTGTATTTTTGAGCGCTGGTTTTTAACACGATATATTACCACCAACTCGCCCAATCCTCAGTTCTTCTACAGTGAAGAGCAGCAGCCAAGCCTGGCGACGACAGCACCTGAATTTTGTGACTTCTACACTGTCGAGTCTGTGGAGGAAGACGAAGACCTAGTGGGTGGCTACGTGTCTGCTTCTAGGTCTGTGTTTTCGCTTTTCGCTGTCTTCTCGCGTGTGGCGTGGGTCGGACAGTGCCCTCCGTGAGACCGAATGCTGACGACGCCCCTGCGGAGAAATTCCCCGCCAGGTGGGCGCATTCTCAAGTGAGAAAACCCAACCGGAACCCTCAGGGGCGAGCTAGGCTTAGCTCGGCGCTGCCGAGCGAGGCCGCGCTACGCGTCTGCATGGATTCTGCGTTGTCGACGACAGCTACGCGGATGCCCGCTGTGTTGCCACCTGACGCAGCCTCCACCTCCACGCAATCGTCAGCGCCTCTGGGCCTCCAGCCTACGCCGTCTTCCGATGCTACGACTTTGGCCTGTGACATGGACTGCTCCACCGCCTCCGTGCCCGTGGCACTCCCTCAAGAAACTGTGCCCGTCGCGCCAGTTCAGTATTCCCACCAAGGGCCGTCACCAGCGTCTGAGCCCCCTCCACAGATGCCTCCCGTGAGTCAAGGCTCTCTTCCGCCTGCTGCCAACTTGTTCCGCGTTACCATCAAGCCTACATTGCGCTTTGATATGACTGCCATTCCTGCCCGGAATGTTCAAGCCACAATTGAACACGCTCTTGGCTCTTTGAACTACTGCTGGTTTGTCGTCCATCGCCCATCGAAAACCATCACGGTAAACTTGTCATCCTTGATGGACGCGCAGAAACTTTGCGCAGTTACGCGGATCCCCTGGATGACAGCAAGCATGTCCCGGTGCAAATATATTTTGCATCTGGTCCTGACACACTCCGCTGCATGGTTTATCATGTCGACAGCACGAGCCCTCCCGAGGAGGTGCGCGCAAATATTCGCTGCTCAAATCACGTTGTACTGCAAGCACGGCCGGGTACTGCAAGCACGGCATGGGTTGCCGGGGCTCGTACCTGCTCATGCTGCAAGGCCTGTTGTCTCGCCCGAAGTACCTTACCTACTACGGTGCGATCGTCAAACCACAGCCCTTCCGACCTCGTCGTATTTTTGTTATCACTGCCACAAAGAAGGACATATGCAAAATACCTGCCCTAATCCAGCAGCTGTGGCCGACATGAATGAACCAACAGTTCTTTGTGCCCTGTGCAAATCGCCGGACCATGACATTCGCTCTTCCGCTTGTCCAAAGAAGAAGCAAGCGAAGAAGTTTCACAAGTCGCCTCCAAAAATGGATGTTCCTACAAGTAATCGCTTTGCAGCTCTCGCATGTGACGACAACGACTTCCCTGAACTTCCTTTATCCGAGCCCGCTGCTCACCATACGTCTCCTCACTAGCGTACATATACACAAGCGGCTCACCTTCCCGGATCAAATGGTACGCCAAAACGTCCAGTGCATACATCACATGTGGATACCACAGATGAAGACACAACTTTAGACAATGCAATTGCGGAGGCTCGCCGCCGACTAGACGAACTCACCCAGCGCCGGGAACAGCGTCGTTCTCAATCCTCTCGAAGAATTCTAATAACTCGGGAGCAATCATCAGAGGAATCAACTAGGGTAAGCACTGGGCCACAATCAGGCGCCGACCACCTGTTAGCCGTGACTACCCCGACAGTGGATAAGATATTAGCGCTGATGAAGCAGGTGACATCCCTCATCGTGGAAGCTCTTCGGCCTCGTCATGGATAGCGCATCATCATCGGTGGTGGTGCAACGGAACTGTCGAGGAATCGCTAATAAGGCCTCTGAAGTGAACATCCGCCTTCGCGATGGAAAGCCGAGGGCATGGGCGTTTCTACTGCAAGAGCATAATGCACTCCTACGCCTTTCAGGTTTCTGCGCATACCATTGGCCCTCTATCCATGATCGCCGTTGCACCGCCTCCTCCCTCAGCCCAGGTAAACCTGCAATTTATATTCACAGTTCAGTTCCGCACACACCGCTCGACCTTTCACGGTGGTGCAACACACGTCAAGAGGTTGTCGACCTTCTCGTAAAACCTGCACGCACACCCCTTGTCCTAGTTTCTTTTTATAGTCGTCCTGGCTCCGCATCTCCCAAACTGGGATGGGTTCGTTTTCTACATTTTATCAACTCGGGTATCCCTATTCTAGTTGGTGGTGACTTCAACGGCGCACACACTGCTGGGGTTACCCATCGGATTCCGAAAGGGGTGCACACGTCAAAGGGAGCTTTTCGGATCATTCCTTTCAACTTTTAAACCACCCGAATACTTCTACCCGCCCACGAGGTGGCCCCGTATTCCCCTGATTTGACTTGGTGGTTAGGCCCCGGTAACCCTCGTTGGGCTGTTGATTCGGATACTTGGGGTAGCGATCACAGCCCTATTTTTATCTCCCTCACGCCTACGCGTCTACGGAAAATATGCCGCACTGTACGAATAACGTCATGGGACTCTGTACGCGCCGACAATCATTTATCTACATTCAACCCCTCTTCAGCACAGTCTACTCTCTCTGATGTTCTCGCTACTCACACTATTACCACTACTGTAAATGAAGACGACCCAAACCCGGACATACATCTCTTGAATCTGTGGGCTCTTCGTCGCCAGGCGGATCTTTACGCTACTCGTCACCCCGATGACCCATCGGCTCTTCCTACTATTCACCGCGCAACCGCACGGGCGCGGCGCTATGCAAAGCGGCTAGGGAGTCAACGCTGGGCTGCATGGTGTGCCCGCCTGTCCTCTACGCAGGGCAATCGACATCTTTGGAGAGTGTTTCATGCCATGGAGCGCCCTTCTCAGGTTGCAGATTACACAGAGAGGATTCGCCTCGCGCTAAATGTGGATGAGGACACATTTGCACAACAAGCGGCCCGTCAATTTTTTCCAAACCATGACTGCACCGCTACGTCTCCACCTGACTTATCGGTTACAGAGCCCTCCGATGGGATTACTTCTGACCTCACCATGGCAGAGCTGCTGGCCTCCATTGAACGTTTAAAAACTACTACTACTCCGGGGCACGACGGCATACCTAACTCCTTATTCCGTAACTTGGAAGGGAGGGCATTGCAAACCCTACTTGATACTTTTAACGAAGTGTGGCTTTCTGGCGTCATGCCGGGAGACTGGAAGCATTCTGTTGAGGTTCCAATACCCAAGTCACGTCAGCCTCCAGTATCTCTCTCGGCCCTTCGCCCAAATTCCCTTACGCGTACCATCTGCAAGCTTTATGAAAACCTTCTAGCCTTGTCGTGGTGGCTGGAATCCCATGATTGTTACACTGATTCCCAAATTGGTTTCCGCCTACAAATTGGAACGGAGGACGGCCTTGCTGCTTTGGCTGTTGACGTGCTTGACCACTCTCCACAGAGTCACCTTGTACGAACCGTAATCGCTACAGACATAACAAAGGCATATGATAACATCCTTCACTCTGCCATTCAAACTCTTGGTCTCCCTCACCGGTTCCTCCTCTCTATTCACGCCTTTTTAGCAAATCGAACCTTCAGCGTGCGTGTCCACGGAAAGCCCTTTGGTAACTTCACTTCCAATAGAGGAGTGCCGCAGGGCTCCGTTCTCGCTTCCACATTATTTAATGTGGCTTTAATTCCTCTTGTTCGAGCCCTAGAGTTCATTCCTTCTATCCGCATGCTTGCGTATGCCGATGATAATAACCTTGTGGTGCTGTCATCGAGATGCGTCTATTCATCAGTCGGTCCTTCAACACGCGCTGATGTATTAACATCTCGCCTCCCACCTCTGGGTCTAACACTCTCTCCTACCAGATATGTTTCATTCGAATTGGAAATAAAGCCGGCTTACGGAAAGCTCCCCCTTTAAATTTTACGGTACATAATTCTCTGATATCTCAGGTAGAAACTGTTCTTATTCTTGGTCTTCTCCTCCATACATCTGGGACTGGCACCCCGTGGCTGGCAGCTACCCGTAAATCGGTTCACGCTACTCTAGGTCTGATTCGTCGCATAGCTATGCGCTCTGGTGGCGCACGAGCTCATACGGCCCGCCAGCTTGTGCGCTCTATCCTTCAGCCACGGATAGTATATCAGGCACAATTTCAACGTCTCACCCGCAGACAGTGGGAATCCCTTGAAGATATCAATCATGAGGCTATGCGCGTCATAACATATCTGCCTCGTTTAACACCCATACCTGTGCTACAGGAGTTCGCACAACTTAATACACTCAGTGAAATCATCGACCAACGGGTGGCAAATAGAGCTCGAAAACAGTCTCAAAATTCATCGTTTAAAGACACTTCCACCGTGGTCCTATTGCCAGCTCACTGACAATCGCCCCACTGTTTCCCCGCCGGTATCAGCAGCGTATCTGCCTGAAGGGTGCATATTATACACGGATGCATCACATTCCGCAGAGAGGGGAGTTAATGCTGTGTATAGTCCATCTCATCCGCATCTCAACTCTCGCGCGACGTATACTGCGGATACGTGCACTCCCCTGGCATTGGAACTTCTAAGCCATTTATAATGCCATTGCTTCCCTTCCTCTCGTTCCAACATTCAATACAGTTCATATTTACACCGACTCCCGCGCCGCCCTTAAACAGCTTAAGGCTGTTCGACGAACGTTCCAGATTTCACAATCAATTCATGTGCTCTGCGCAAAGTATTCATGTCCTGTGCGCATACACTGGATTCGCGGCCACGATCCGCCACCTTCCCCTCTTCCCCCAGATCCGTTCCTGTCCCATGTTTCCGATTCCGAAGTTCTGCGCCAGCGAACACGCGCTCTAATTCCTCCGTGTTCGCACCCTATCCCCCGTAGTCTTACTCGGCAAGAGGAGGTATCCGTGCGCCGTATTCGGGCAGGGGCGGCTCTGACACCATCTGTCCGTCATCGGTGGCGTGCCAAAGATCTGCCAGCACCTGACAGGTGCCCTCACTGCAGCGCTGCACCGGACATTTGTGATGTGCGGAACTTATTATGGACGTGCCCAGCGACGGCTGCTATCAGAAAACTGCTCCTCAGGAAGGTGGGCCTGCGGTGGAACCGCGAAAGTGACTACGTGAAGTGGACTATGGACAACCGTTTCATTGGCAACCTGTGCGGCTACCTCAGCGCAACGGTTCTTCACTCCTTCTTTTAACTTTCAATCCCATGCATTCCTCCCCCCCTCCCCTTCCTTTTTCAAATTATGCCTCACGGCACACTTCTAGAATAAAAAAAAAGAGTCTGTGGGATACTCTGGCGTCAGTACATCTTCGGTCTCTCCATCGCCGCAGGGAAGACCGAGGCGAGGGAAGTGCTTTCCACTGCAGAGATCAGCGGCCGCCATAGTGGCACGTTCCCGACGGCCGAAGCGTTTGCACTGGTTGGCTAAGCGGCGCTGGCTACAGGTCGGGCATGTAGCATACAGACGGGTGGAATAAATTTCGGGCCGGCGACGTGCGCCTGATCCGTTCGCTTCCTTCCTGCTTATCTGGACGCGGCAGTGCCGGGGCCACATGAGTGCCGTCTGACAGGCCTGTTCACTTACCGCTACTAGAGCGCGTGCTTGTTGGTCGTAGAGCGGCGTGCTGCGTGCAACTTCGCATACGATGCGTATCAAGGAGAAAGGCACACAACTGCAGCCCAGACGGAAGGGGGAATGTGCTACTTGATGGTCGTTTTACTGGCTTAATTTTATTGAAAAGAACATGCGATAAATGAGATATACAACCTTTTCCTTGTTGTTTTTAGGCCAAGTGGGGAAGTTCGGTGAACATGCGCTGACTGTGTCACACAGTCTCTTAACGAACATTTAATCGTGAGAGGCCCACTGAAGAGAGCAGCGATAGGGCAGAAGAAAAGCTTATGTTTCGCGTAAAAAAGCACCGTGGATCTAATCCTGGCGCGGCGCAATTTTTCACGCATAAAAAGTACGTCCGCGTGTCAATGGGACTGAAAACCCTGCCTGAGGTGCACGATCAAATCCCGGTGACTCGAGCCGAAAACGCACTCCCTCATCAGAGCAGGATTCGGCCACCCTAATGTAATACTTGGCCACCACCTGTTACATGAATGCTCTAATTAACCTCCACTCCTCTGCCTTCAGCCACTGCGGAGAGAACTGAACAAGGCGGCGGTCAGACTTGTGATGCAGTGGAGCCGAGAATCTTTAGCTCAGAACAGGCTTCTTTGGAAACTGAAACAGCCAATGTTAAATGCTAAAATATCGCCCAGTGAGGATAGTACAGCACCGCTCTTCGACGGTCTAGATGGTATTAAATGGGTTGTCATAAGACTTAGAAATATGAAGCATATATAGTGCTAATTGGTGTTGTGTCAGCTGGCGCTCATGTCGATAAGAGCACTCTGCGATGTGCGCATGCGTCAACTAAGTATTAAAAGCAGAGTGCCGCTTGCTAGCGGCTCTCTTTCTTGCCCGAGCCTCCACCCATAAGCATAGGTTATTAAACGTCGCTCACCCGGAACTTGTCTGATCCTTTCGGCACGCCTTGGTGCAAAACGTAACACGTCGCGACGAAGATGGGATTTTGAAGAGTTGTGCAGCGTCGAGGAAGGCAAGTGTTCTCGGCAATCAGCCTCTGTTCAGTATCGACGATTGAAGAGTGCTGTTTTTTTTTCGTTTCTTCGCTGACTAATATCACGAACGAAGAAGCCAGTGCAGGTTCGATGCAGTTTGCTGCTCAACTGGGCCAGATAGAACCATTCGACGTTTCCACGAATGACTGGGCGTCGTACGAAGAACGGCTGACGTCGTTTATGATCGTCAACCGTGTTCCCAAAGGTGACAGAGTACATGCATTCCTGAGCATCATAAGCCCCAGTATCTACAGTCTTCTGAAATCGCTGGTTGCCCCGGAGTTGCCTTCAGCCAAGAGCTTCGCCGAAACCGTCGGTCACTGGCGAGCGAGCAAAGCTCCACAGGAGGCAGCAAGTCGAAGACTAGTCCACTTCTGATTGCGTTGCCGACCTACAGAAGCTAGCACGAACCTGTGATTTTGGAAGCGCGTTGGACGAATCCCTCCGGGATCACTTCGTGTGCGGCTTGTTAAGAGAGTATATACAGCGAGTGCTGTTCACTCAGGATAGCAAACTTACGTTTCAGAGAGCGGTAGAGTGCGCTGTGGTTGCGGAGGCGGCAACAAAAAGCACCGCGGAAGCCCGTACAGGTGTGTCTGCAGCCAACCCTATGCATAAGGTACAAGCGACTTCGAATGTCCAGTCGCAGGCATGTTTTCGCTGCGGGTCGCCGAAACATTCCGGGAAAGCGTGTCCACACATAAATGAAAATGCTATAAGTGCAACAACAGGGGGCACCTGCAACGAGTTTGCCGTAGCGCCTCCGGCACGTCGCGTGAGAAACGCCCCATCAAGGACACTGTAAAAACGTTATCGGTAGTATCCCACTCGGAAGTGGTAGCCGTAAAGGGCGTATTTGCTCCCAGCATTGAGCCTATCATGGTACCGATAAAAAGTAAATGATGTGACAGTCCCAATGGAGCTAGATACAGGTGCCGCCGTCACAGTCATGCCTTTCAAACAGTACCGCCAATTTTTTCATCAGCCAGGCTCAACCCGACAGAAGTCAAGCTCGCACCTAGACAGGAGCCCTGGTGATCCCAAAAGGCGTCCTACAAGTCAAGATGCAGCATGGTGGCAACACGGCGAGCCTTCATCTATACGTCGTTGACCAGGAGGGGCCGCCATTGCTGGGCCGGGAATGGCTTCAGGCAATTAGGCTGGAATGGAGAAAAATCTGGAACGTCCACCATCTGCCAAGGTCAGAGCTGCCTTTTTCATGTCGTTTAGAGGAAAGGCTGCACGCTTTAATCGCAAAGTATGAATCTCTATTTAGAGATGAGTTAGGCATGATAACAGAAGAAAGGGCCGAGCTGTATTTCAAGCAAAGCTATTACAGGGGCTAGTTGGTTGATCATACTGGGAACTGATGCGCTACAAGCGACACAACAAGGACACATACACACGGCACAAGCGCAAACTAACAACTGTTTATTCCGTACAGAAGGTGCGTTTATATACGCAGCGTCAGTTTTTGAAAGAAGCAACCATCCCATCATCAAACACATGACCATCACCACGACACAGCATCTGCACTTATCATGTCAATCTCAGTTTTTGTAAGTGCAATAGAAGGAGTGCTTACACAAGTTTCATTTTCCGCCTTCTCGATTAAAAATGCTTCAACTATCTCTCTTTCAATCCTTTCTTTCTGTTTTCCTCCAATTGTGGTCCTGTGGAAACTTGGTGCGCACTTCTTCTTACACCTGCTGCAATGTTGCGCTAGATTTCCCGGGCGGTTAATTTTGTCGCAGTCTTGTGATGCTTCAAAAGTCGCGTGTTGACACATCTTCCCGATTGTCCAATGTATTGTTTTCCGCATGATATTGGTATTCTATATATGATGTTCTTCTGGCATGGTACGAACCTTTCCCTGTGGGCAATGTCACATTCCTTGCGCTTGTCACTCTTTCCTTTTGCGTTCACCTTGTTGCACAGGCTTATCAGCTTTTTTGGTGCGCTGAATACAACTTTCACTTGTTGTTTGTTCGCCACCTTCTTCAATCCGTGCGATACCTTATGTATATACGGTATAACAACCAATCCTTCTCTATTACTCTGTTCTTTCAACTTCTTTTTTTCTTTCCTCATCAGGGATTTCAGCACTTTTTCGCCCACTGACGCGATCATGTTGTCAGGGAACCCACTATCGGTCAGCCGACTTATTTGCATGCTGATGCTCTCAGTCATTTTGTGCTCGCAGGACTTCGTCAGGCTCTGCATCATACACGATTGGGCAACACTCCTTTTGACAAGCTTAGACTGGCTGGAATCATATCGCATGATGCTTTTTTCACTTTTTGTATAATACCACCAGCAAGTATGGACAGGGGTTTCCTGTATTTGTAGATCAAGGAATCTTATCATCGCTTTTTCCGGGAGTTCGTACGTGAAGTCAAGGCCATCAAATATGCGTTTAAAAAGCGTGACCATCGCCTCCGCGTCAACCGCGCATGCTTTTTCCGCAATAAAACAGAGCAAGAAATCATCTACATACCGAAAGCATGCCAACACGTTCCTGCCTTCGAGCTCTGGTTTGAGGTTGCGATCACACTTTGCCATGTACAGGTTCGAAAGCACAGGGGCCAGACACGAACCAATGCATATGCCGCCTCTCTGTGCGTATACTTTTCCTTCATACTGCACGTACAGGGATCTTAAATATACCCAAAGTAGTTCAAGGAACCCACTAACGCTCGTCCCACATTCATTCTGAAACTTCGTCACTCCGTAGCTGTCAATACTTTCCTCTACTGCAGAAATCGCACCGTCTTGAGGAATTGAATAAAACATGTCTTTAACGTCCACAGACAAGCAAGTCACCGGTGTCCCATTCTTCAAGAAGCAGATGACCTGCTCTGATCCTTTCACCATGTATGGGTCATCACAAGTCAGCTTAGACAGTTGGACCTGCAAGTATCTAGCGACATGACTTTGCCATGTGTTCTTGTCCTCAACGATCATCCTGAAGGGGTTGCCTTCTTTCTGGGTATGTCCGAAAAGAATGGACACAGTGTGAGCCCCTTGCTTCCTTTGACCGCGTTCGAGAGCTTTTCCAAACCAAGCCGGGCACAGGATTTGACCGCTTCCAATCTCATTTTCTTCAGATCTTTTTCCCCCCCCATTCAATTCGTCGAAATTCTTTCGAATGGCCTCCATAGCTTTTCTCTCGTGTTCTTCTCTTTTCATAACCACGAATTGACCGGTTTTGTCCGAAATTTGAAGCCTCAAACCAGAGCTCGAAGGCAGGAACGTGTTGGCATGCTTTCGGTATGTAGATGATTTCTTGCTCTGTTTTAGTGCGGAAAAAGCAGGCGCGGTTGACGCGGAGGCGAAGGTCACGCTTTTTAAACGCATATTTGATGGCCTTGACTTCACGTACGAACTCCCGGAAAAAGCGATGATAAGATTCCTTGATCTACAAATGCAGGAAACCCCTGTCCATACTTGCTGGTGGTATCATACAAAAAGTGAAAAAAGCATCATGCGATATGATTCCAGCCATTCTAAGCTTGTCAAAAGGAGTGTTGCCCAATCGTGTATGATTCAGAGCCTGACGAAGTCCTGCGAGCACAAAATGACTGAGAGCATCACCATGCAAATAAGTCGGCTGACCGATAGTGGGTTCCCTGACAACATGATCGCATCAGTGGGCGAAAAAGTGCTGAAATCCCTGACGAGGAAAGAAAAAAAGAAGTCGAAAGAACAGAGTAATAGAGAAGGAATGGTTGTTATACCGTATATACATAAGGTATCGCACGGATTGAAGAAGGTGGCGAACAAACACCAAGTGAAAGTTGTATTCAGCGCACCAAAAAAGCTGATAAGCCTGTGCAACAAGGTGAACGCAAAAGGAAAGAGTGACAAGCGCAAGGAATGTGACATTGCCCACAGGGAAAGGTTCGTACCATGCCAGAAGAACATCATATATAGAATACCAATCATCATCATCATCATCATCAGCCCTACTACACCCACTGCAGGGCAAAGGCCTCTCCCATGTCTCTCCAATTAACCCTATCCTTTGCCAGCTGCATCCACCCTTTGCCTGCAAACTTCTTAATCTCATCCGCCCATTTAACCTTCTGCCGCCCCCTGCTACGTTTACTTTCTCTTGGAACCCACTCCGTTACCCTTAAAGACCAGCGGTTATCTTGCCTTCGCATTACATGCCCTGCCCAAGCCCATTTCTTTCTCTTGATTTCGACTAGGATGTCATTAACCCGTGTTTGTTCCCTCACCCACTCTGCCCGCTTCCGATCTCTTAACGTTACACCTATCATTTTTCTTTCCATGGCTCGCTGCGTTGTCCTTAACTTAAGCTGAACTCTTTTCGTTAGCCTCCACGTTTCTGCCCCATAGGTGAGTACCGGTAAGATTATGCTGTTGTACACTTCCCTCTTGAGGGAAATTGGTAAACTGCCACTCATGATCTGCGAGAATTTGCCATATGCGCTCCACCCCATTCTTATCCTTCTAGTTATCTCCCTCTCATGATCCGGATCAGCTGTCACTACCTGCCCTAAGTAGACGTATTCCGGCACAATTTCTAGGCTCTCGCTGCCAATTGTGAACTGTTGTTCCCTTGCTAGGCTGTTGAACATTACCTTGGTTTTCTGCATGTTAATTTTTAGACCCATCGATCTGCTCTGCCTGTCTAACTCGTTGATCATGATTTGCAGTTCACCTCCTGAGTGACTCAGCAAGGCAATGTCATCAGCAAATCTCAGATTATTTAGGTATTCTCCATTTATTCTTATTCCCAACTGTTCCCAATTCAGGCCTCGAAATACCTCCTGCAAACATGCGGTGAACAGCATTGGCGAGATCGTGTCTCCTTGCCTGACGCCCTTCCTTATTGGAATTTTATTGCTGACTTTATGGAGGACTATAGTAGCTGTGCAGTTGCTATATATATCTTCCAGTATTTTGACATAAGGCTCTTCTACCCCCTGATTACGCAATGCCTGTATGACTGCTGAGGTTTCCACTGAGTCGAATGCTTTCTCGTAATCAATGAAAGCTATATATAGAGGTTGGTTATATTCTGCGCATTTCTCTATCACCTGATTGATGGTGTGAATATGATCTATTGTAGAATATCCTTTACGAAAGCCTGCCTGATCATTTGGTTGATTAAAGTCTAACGTTGCCCTGACTCTATTAGCGATTACCGTAGTAAATACTTTGTAGGCAACGAATAGTAAGCTGATCGGCCTGTAATTTTTCATGTCCTTGGCGTCTCCCTTCTTATGAATTAAGATAATGTTTGCATTCTTCCAAGCTTCTGGTACAGTCGAGGTCATAAGGCATTGCGTATACAGGGTGGCTAGTTTTTCTAGCACGATGTCCCCTCCATCCTTCAACAGATCTGCTGTTACCTGATCCTCCACAGCTGCTTTTCATCTTTTCATTGCTTCTAAGGCTTTCTTTACTTCATCTTTCGTTACTGGCGGGATGACGCATTGCTGTGCACTGCTGTCTTTCTCATTAGCGTTCTGATTACATTGGCTACTGTACAGGTCTGTGTAGAACTCTTCGGCTACGTTAACTATCTTATCCATATTGCTAATGACATTGCCCTGCTTGTCTCTTAATGCATACATCTGGTTTTTACCTATGCCTAGTTTCCTCTTCACTGTTTTTAGGCTACCTCCGTTCTTTAGAGCATGCTCGATTCTCTCCATATTAAACTTCCTTATGTCGGCTACCTTGCGCTTATTTATTAACTTTGATAGCTCCGTTAGTTCTATTCTATCGGTAGTGTTAGATGCCTTCATGTTTTGGCGCTTCTTAATCAGATCTTTCGTCACCTGAGATAGCTTCCCGGTATCTTTTCGAACTGTCCTACCGCCTACTTCTACTGCGCACTCCGTAATTATTGATGTCAGGTTATCGTGCATTGAATGAACATCAAGATCATCTTCCTCAGTTAAAGCCGAGTATCTGTTTTGCAGCGCTATCCTAAACTCCTGTGCTTTCCCTCTTACGGCTAACTCGTTAATGGTCTTCTTCTTCGCTAGCTTCTTCCGTTCCCTCTTCAAGTCTAGGCTAATTCTAGACCTTACCATTCTATGGTCGCTGCAACGCACCCTTCCGAGGACGGCCACATCCTGAATGATGCCAGGTTTAGCGCATAGCATGAAGTCAATTTCATTTTTAATCTCACCATTGGGGCTCTTCCAGGTCCACTTCCTGTTTTCTCGTTTGCGGAAGAAGGTATTCATGATCCGTAAATTATTTCTATCCGCGAATTCGACTAATAACTCTCCCCTGCTATTTCTAGAGCCTATCCCATAGTCACCTACCGCGTGGTCGTCAGCCTGCTTCTTGCCCACCTTCGCATTGAAGTCGCCCATCAGTACAGTGTACTGCGATTTTACTCTCTTCATTGCTGATTCTACGTCCTCATAGAAGCTTTCAACGGTCTGGTCATCATGGCTGGATGTGGGTGCGTAGGCCTGCACCACTTTCAGCTTGTACCTCCTATTCAGCCTAATTACTATAGCTGCTGCCCTCTCGTTAATACTGTAGAACTCCTCGACGTTGCCAGCTATATCCTTATTAATGAGGAAACCCACACCTAGTTCTCTTCTACCCTCTAACCCGCGATAGCACAGTATGTGTCCGTCCTTTAGTACTGTATACGCCTCACCTGTCCTCCTAACTTCGCTAAGCCCTGTCACATCCCATTTAATTCCCGCTAGTTCCTCGAACAGCACTGCTAGGCTAGCCTCACTAGCTAAAGTTCTAGCGTTAAACGTTGCCAGGTTCATATTCCAATGGCGGCCTGTCCGGAGCCAGAGATTCTTAGCACCCTCCGCTGCGTCACAGGTCTGACCGCCGCCGTGGTCAGTTGCTCTGCAGCCGCTGGGGACTGAGGGCCGAGGGTTAATTGGTTTGATCATAGAAGGTTGTGGCCAAGTACTACACCAGGGTGGCCAAATCCTGCTCTGGTGAGAGAGTGCGTTGTCGGTTCTGGTCACCGAGATAAGGCCGCACTCCAGGCCTGGTTATGCAATTCCATCGACACGCGGATTTTTTTTTTTAGATGCAGCGATGGCGTAGAGGTAGAACATCCGCCTCGAGTGCAAGAGGACCGGGGTTCAAATCCTGGTGCCGCGCAATTCTCCACCGGGTTTAAAAAAAAAAAAGAATACCAATATCATGCGGAAAACAATACATTGGACAATCGGGAAGATGTGTCAACACGCGACTTTTGGAGCATCACAATGACTGCGACAAAATTAACCACCCGGGAAATCTAGCGCAACATTGCAGCAGGTAAGAAGAAGTGCGCACCAAGTTTCCACAGGACCACAATTGGAGGAAAACAGAAAGAAAGGATTGAAAGAGAGATAGTTGAAGCATTTTTAATCGAGAAGGCGGAAAATGGAACTTGTGTAAGCACTCCTTCTATTGCACTTACAAAAACTGGGATTGACATGATAAGTGCAGATGCTGTGTCGTGGTGATGGTCATGTGTTTGATGATGGGATGGTTGCTTCTTTCAAAAACTGACGCTGCGTATATAAACGCACCTTCTGTACGGAATAAACAGTTGTTAGTTTGCGCTTGTGCCGTGTGTATGTGTCCTTGTTGTGTCGCTTGTAGCGCATTTGTTCCCAGTGTGTATTTCAAGCCTAATCAGGCACCGAAGTTTCTTAAAGCAAGAAACGTGCCGTTCGCACTGCAAAAGGCGGTTGAGGTTCAGCTTTCGAAGATGGAAAAATGGGCATCATAACGGCCGTGGCCACATCAGATTACGCAGCGCCAGTGGTACCCGTTATCAAGAAAGGCGGTGGCATACGCCTCTGTGGCGATTATAAGGTGACAGTGAATCCGTGCCTTGACGTCACACGTTACCCGTTGCTGAAGGTCGATGACTTATTCGCGGCTCTGTCTGGAGGCACACATTTTTAAAAGATCGACCTGAACCGCGCTTATCAGCAAGTGGTCTTGCTGATGCCTCAAAGCAATACCTAACATTGAAAACGCGCAAGGGATTGTTTGTCGTCAACCGATTACCTTTTGGAATTGCTTCCGCACCGGGGATTTTACAAAAGATAATGAACACGATGTTGAAGGACCTCAAGGATGTTTGCTGCTACCTAGATGATATTTTGGTAACTGGGCAAACACTTGAAGACCACTTAGCTAATCTCGAAGCGCCGCTGGAGCGTCTTAAAAGCCTAGATGTCAGGGTAAAGAAAGAGAAGTGCTCGTTTTTTCAAAGCGAACTTCACTACCTTGGCCACAAAATCAGCGCTGAAGGCATTTCCCCATTGTCAGATAAAGTTGACGCACGTCTCCAGGCACCGGAGCCGAAATCAAATAAGGAGCTTCAGTCTTTGTTGGGCGTTGTCGACTATTAAAGCAAGTTCGTGCACCAGTTAGCAACAATAGCACAACCATTTTCCAGACATCTGAAAAAAAAAAAGGCAGCGTGGCTTTGGGACGAACATGCTAGAGAAGCCTTCAACCAAGTGAAAGCGCTATTGGCACAACCGCCTACGCTCGCACACTATGACCCTGAAAGACAACTTAGGCTGTCATGCGACGCGTCGCAGTATGGTGTAGGAGCGGTTCTCTTTCATGTCTACGATGACGGAAGGGCACGGCCCATTGCTTACGCTTCAAGAACGCCGTCTGAAGCGGAAAAGAAATAGTCAACTGGAGAAAGATGCGTTAGCCATCATTTTCGGTTCCACTTCTATCTTTATGGGCGCTCATTCACCTTGCTCACACACCATAAGCCTCTTCAAACAATATTCTGCCCGACAACCGGGATTCCCACCATCGCGGCTGCTCGTTTGCAACTCTGGGCCGTTACGGTGGCTGCCTACTCGTACAATCTTAACTTCAAGAAATCTAGCGAGAACGCGGAAGCCGATTTATGCTCGCGTCTGCCGTTGCCAGGTCTTGAAGTGGAAATCAAAGAAACAGAAGAACCATTTTATTCGTTCCGATTGGACTCGTTGCCCGTTTGTAGCCGAGATATCGCGGCTGCCAAAAGTAAAGACCGAATTCTTTGTCAAGTGAAGGAATTCACAAATGTGGGATGGCCCACGTCGATCACGGATGAGCAGTTGAAGCCTTTTTTTTCGCAGGTGCAACGATCTGACGATGCATCAGGGATGCGTCATGCTGGGCGCAAGAGTAGTCGTCCCTGCAAAGCTGCAAGGGTTCGTTCTGGACGAACTCCATGACGGCCATTCCGGCATCGTGCGCAGCAAAGAACTAGCGCGCAGCTACGTGTGGTGGCGAACTCTTGAGGCGGACCTCGAACTTCGTATCAGAAGCTGCGATAGTTGTCAAGAGCAACGTAACGCTCCAATCAACGCACCTCTTCACCCGTGGTCATGGCCGACTTCACCGTGGCAGCGTGTACACGTAGACTTTGCGGGAACTTTTCAGAATACCATGTGTTTAGTGGTGGTCGACGCACATTCTAAATGACCAGAGCTTTTCGAAATGAGATCGAAAACTACAGAAAGCACTGCGCAAAGACGGCACAGGAGGAACACTGCAGGTAAAGCTGCATAAAGTTTTGCTGTCGTATCGCAACAGGCCACATGCTACGACTCGTGAATCACCAGCAGCATTGCTCTTAGGACGATGCTTACGCTGTCGGCTAGATGCCGTAAAGCCTTCCATAGGGGAAAGAGTAGCACACAGACAGTGCACTCAGGCACTAAGTCGTCCGTGTCGCGAACGTCACTTCTTGGTAGGCGACAACGTGTTAGCACGTAATTATTCTGGAAAACCAAAGTGGGCTCCCGCTGTGATTGTTGCTCAAAAAGGACTTGTCTCTTTCCATGTACGTGCAACCACCCCGAGGGGCACCTTCACCTGGTGTCGGCACCAGGATCAGCTGCTACAGAGGCCTGCAGAGGACGTTACCCCTAGGCATGGAACAGCTGGTGAAGTTACGACCAGTGAGTTCCTGGTTTATCCTGACACTGCCGGCGCACCAGTTCCTTCCAGTCCACAACCGTCCAGGGTAACTGTGGTTGTGCAACAGGCAACACCAGCACCTGCCGAGGCAAGACGCTACCCGATGCGAAATCGTCACCCACCAGATAGATTCCGAGCTGGACTCTGACTGTGTGCTTCATTAAAAGGGGAGGTGGTGTTGTGTCGGCTGGCGCTCATGTCGATAAGAGCACTCTGCGAAGTGCGCATGCGTCAACTAAGTATTAAAAGCAGAGTGCCGCTTGCTAGCGGCGCTCTTTCTTGCCCGAGCCTAAACCTACAAGCATGGGTTAATAAACGTCGTTCACCCGAAACTTGTCTGATCCTCTTGGCACGCCTTGGCGCACAACGTATCAATTGGTAGGCACGTACTGCCGGAGCAAGAATTAGTCGACACAAGGGACAGCCACCAAAAATTAGATAACACTTCACCGCTGCCCCGTCTGACTTTTACGCTTCTGCTATCCACACACTGCAATGTGCGTGCGCGTCCTTTCACGCTCGCAGCTTGCAGCGGACTAGCTGACTACGTGCAGTGCTTAGCACTGAGGGTCGCTTTCTTTATTCACTATGTCTCGGAGGGTTCAGCGGTGGAACAGCGAGGGCGAAGCGTGCCCTGTGCTCTGATTAGACACACAGCTGCGAGATTTCTCTGCGTTTTGCTGTTGTTCATCGCTGCTGGCACGTGGTCTTTTGACCTTCAGCTACCAGGCGAGACGCGATGTCATTTTCATGCTCGGTAGACGGGAGAAGATGGCTCTGGAGGATCACGCCTGAAAATTTCGAAGATGTATAGGACTTTTTCATCATTATAGATTTCCTTTCCGAAAAGCTCCAGATTATTTGTTCAGTGTGACCACGCGAATTAACGATTTGTTTCTGTTCAATGGCAGCTCAGTGCTACGAAAGGTTTTGCCGCTGACGAGTTTTCTATTTGGGGGCCTAGAATATTCAAAAAAAGTTTGAGTGCCACACCAGCCTGCCAGCCTGTTGTATGCGCCGGTTCCCTTGCCTGCCTTCATCGCTTTGTGTCTTTACCTTAATGCCTTGGAGACAAACCCGTAGAGCAATTTTTGTTCATTCGGTTTTTTTCTGATATTGTTCACAGCGTACGCAGCTTGGCTGAATAAATGGTATCTCGGCATAGAACCAAGAGTTTCGCTTATGAGCCGCCGTTGAGGGATCTTCTTTTTTGGCCACGTGGTGATATTGAACGTCCATTAACTCGCACTAACGGTCAGTTATGCGTTTTTTCCGCCAAAGTGCAGCTCCTTAGGCAAGGAGAGCATTCGATCATTATCAGCTGAGCACCGTACAAAAGAGACGAACGCGGGGGATAGCGGAAGAAATCGGAAGCTGAACAAAAAGGCGCGACTAGTAAATGAGAAGAACTATGCGTGACAAGCGAGGTATAGACGTCAAGCTAAATTATCGGTGTCGTCCAAACGCACTCTAAAAGGCCGACAGCGTGAGTGGCTAATATCGTTTAGATCACTTTCGAGAAAATGTAACACTAGCAGTGAAAAGCGTTTTGTAAAATTTTTTCCTTGTGACGTCAATTAGCGTCACACCTCGTCATTTTCGCGCATTCGAAAATGATAACTGATTACTAGTATAGCTAACATCGACTACCAATTCTTGAGCGTGATTTCTTAATGGTCCCTCATTAGTGCAATCGTAATCATCCGCAGCAATAGAAGCGCTACTACGTCCACTGCAACCTGCGCCAGCTGCGGCCCTCTTTTCCCCACAGACGTCTGCTCACCTGACTTTTTGGCACCCCTTTGATAAAAAGTTGCAGCTAGGCTTTTTAAAATTAGGCGAGTGGTTCGGGAAGTAATAGGAATGAATGAAATTTCACATCTGTTGTTGGTGCATCATTTCAGTTCATGTATTTACTCTCAGGGCCGATCAGAGCTACAGAGAGGAGTGGGTGACAAACAAAAATACTTGTGCAGTAGGCAGATTAATTGAGATGATTACGCGCAGCAGACTTGAAGGCATCGGGTGCAGTGACACACGTGACGGAGGCGGAAAGTGGTTCCAGTCCTGGCTAGTCTTTGGGACAAATGAATCGGCATAAAGATGAGTCCTGCAGATTGGGAAGCCAACATTGAAACGGTCGTCTATGTGGGCCGAAGAGTACGTAGGGATAAAAAAAAGGAATTTTTTAGGTATTCATTGGTGAAATATATTTTCTGAAAAAGACATAAAGGAAAAACATTCAGGGGGCACTTTGTTGACCTATAGTGCGGTGAGGCGGAAGCCTTTAGTGCGGTGTTATTATTTGTGTCACTGGTGTGCGGTTAAGGTGTTAAGTACTTGCGGTTACCCGCATTGTGAGGCTTCATTGAAGCGAGCACTAGGAGGGAGGTTGCGCGGCACCCGACTCTGTCGACCGCTGCGAGAAGTCTGGCGAGCGCGCGGCGCGGGTGATCACGGAGGCCATAGCGTAACGGACGGATGGACGGGCGGACGGAGCATGAGCCATTAAACGCTTTCGCCTTAAAAATACGACGTCGTAAGGAAAGGCCAGGTAGATTAAATGTGTTCTTGACACGCGTTACACTGGCTCAACGTAATTAGAAAGTATAAAACGAGCAGAGCGATTTTGGATGGATTCAAAGGCTTGTATGAGTGACTTGTTGTGGGGATCGCAGACGGAACAGGCATACTCCAGCTTCGGGCGGACAATAGACGTATATAGAAGTGGTTTAAGAGACCCAGGAGCGAGGAAAAAATTACGGCGAAGAAAACCAACCTTTCGGTTAGTATTATGAGTAATATGTTCAACAACGTTTTTCATGAGAGGTTGGAGGTAACATATACTTATAATCAGAGACAAAAGTTGAAGAATAGTTATTTAGGAAACACTTGCAGAAAGACTGCTTAAACATGCGCGTTATTCTTATTGCGTTCCACTCACCAACATTTAGTTTCATAGACCAGTTGCGGCAACAAGTAGAGATGTTATCACGATTATATTGAAGAGTGACTGTATCAGGAGGTCTACATGTTTTTGTATATAATACACACTGATCAGAGTATAGTCTAATTTGTGACACAATAGAATCAGAGAGGTCTTTAATATAAATTAAGAAAAGCAGAGGCTCTAGTACGGAACCTTAAGAAACCTCAGATGTTACAGGACATACAGGTGGGTAACAGTCATTAATTGTAACGTATTGGGTACAGTCCTTCAACAAAGACTCAATCCACTTCATACGTTTAGTGTCAATATTTACTTCGCTAAGCTTGAAAAGTAGTAGTTGTTGTGACACAGTATAAAATGCCTTCACAAAATCGATAAAAATGCAATCCAAAAATGACGTAGAATCCAGAATGGAAAACAAGTCGTTGGTAAACGCAAGCCGTTGAGTTTCGCAGGAATAGTGTTTTCGAAAACTGTGCTGATTAGGGTGAAGAAACAGTAAGCTTCAAATTGAGACGTAAGGCTTGGAGGTATTATGTGTTCAAGCAGCTTGCATGGAAATGATGTTAATGGGATTGGTCTGCTGTTGGGGCGGCTATGGACGTCGCCAGATTTATGCGCCGGTACCACCTTTCCCACCCTCCAGTCGTCGGCTAACATGGCGATCTGCAAAGACTGCGAAAAGACATACGACAATATAATGGGTGAGCAAGTCTGGGTGCTTTTTAGAAATTTGTAGTTTATACCATCGGTACCAGCCCACGATGACATTTTCGCCACTTGAATGTGTTTAGAATTTCCTACTAGCTCTATGAAAGTTCTGGTGTGCAATACAGCTTGACAAATTGTAGTTTGCAGACACATGCCCAAACAAGTGTTTTGTACAGTTCATATACACTAAAGCCAATCCATGAATCCAAAATACATTTCACTAGCAGAGCTATTGCTGAAAGCAACTGAGATTTCAAATTGTGCTGCTTCACAAAAGCCTTTCCTCACTGAGCGAAAGCGCCAACAGAGCTTCTACTTCGGACCCGCCGCGGTGGCTCAGTGGTTAGGGCGCTCGACTAGTGATCCGGAGTTCCCGGGTTCGAACCCGACCGTGGCGGCTGCGTTTTTATGGAGGAAAAACGCTAAGGCGCCCGTGTTCTGTGCGATGTCAGTGCACGTTAAAGATCCCCAGGTGGTCGAAATTATTCCCGAGCCCTCCACTACGGCACTTCCTTCTTCCTTTCTTATTTCACTCTCTCCCTTATCCCTTCCCTAACGGCGTGGTTCAGGTGTCCAACGATATATGAGACAGATACTGCGCCACTTCCTTTCCCCAAATAACCTATTATTATTATTATTATTATTATTCTACTTCGGACAGGACCATCCGCATTGGTGGATAGAAGAATGGCACAATGTAATTTTTTCTCACGTGTCCACTTTTTGCACCGGGTGGGATGAACAGCAGCGCGTGTGGCGGCCACGGAAATCAGGTAACGTCTGCTCTCACTTCTTGGAGATGTTGACAGATTTTCCTGCTTTACGCAAGTGGAAACATTTGTGGATCTAATATCGACAAAAATTGTCGAAATTATTCCGCGAAAGTAGAATTATCTGATAATTCTAATTAAGAACTAAATAGACTGCAAGTAAGAGAAATTGCATAATTAACTGCTCATTAGCAAAAGCTCGAATGTACATGTTTGAAGCTGTGTGCACGACGTTATGATTTAAAGGAATAAAACCTTTTCAACTCTTATCTTTCGCTAAATAAGTTGTCCAAATCTGTTGCCCGTCTGTTATGCTCACTTTAAAACTGCAGATGCCACACTAGCTATACTCCCAGCGGTCTCTAAGTGGCCTGTGTACAATCTGCGTGTGGGATGCTATGAGCAAGGAGGGGTTAGGGACAGTGGCTTAGCCAGAAATTGTTTTTGGTGCGGGGCTCATGTTGCAGCGAGACCTCCTCATAGAATTTGTGGAGGGCTCAAACGCAACAATAATAACTGCATTGCCATTGCCATTGATAATGCCATTGTGTATTAGATAACTCTACGCACTGTCTTGACAAGGGAAATATGTATTTATTAAAATAAAACAATGTATTCGCATTTCTTAAAAATCGTGGCAGACATGATTACAAGACATACAACTTAGCAGGGAACAGGACACAAGAGAGAAGAAAACAGGACGATCTCGTCCTGTTTGCTTCCCTCCTGTGTTTTGTCCCCTGCTCAGTTTTATGTCTTGTGATGATGTCATACCAACAATCCCCTTATCGTTCACTCGTGGCAGATATAACTTATACCAATGCTTCCATGCTTTTGCATATTTAAGAAGTGAAGAAAATCAGGGCCAGATTAAGAAAAATGGGGGCCTTTGGCTAATGCGCATGCAGGCCCCCTTTCTCTATACTGACCCCCCCCCCCCCCCGTCGCCTACTACGCTACTGGAAATATGCCATGCTTCATTTTAATTCAACCAAAATGAAGAGAACGAATTGCGATCACCGGTATTATTATTATTGTTATTATTATAAGAAAAACAACAAAACTTGCTTGAAACGCGTGCTGTTGTAAACACCAACAAATATGTTCAATTTATGATTATTCTGCAATCTGTTTTCAGCAAAAGCTAGATTTTAAAGAAAAGTTTAGTTCTCTCAATACGAACAAGAACGTAGAAAAGACGACACAGCTCAGATGTCGATCCTTCTGAAGCTAGGCTTTGTTTGCATCACTAAGTTTAATCCCGTTAGGAGACGCATGGTTATGGTTGTATCCAAAACATTCTTTATTAAAATTGAAGCATCAGACTGCAGTAATCGACATACACGTTACTCTATAAATATGCAATAGATATATACAATACTTAAGGCAATACAAACACCATAAAAATGCACTATTATACAGATGAAAATTACTTACTGTAATTACGAGACATTATTTGAAAATATTTTCGTTAAAGGTAAGAGAAGCAAGGACGACACCAAATAAATGGGCCACTATCAAAAACAACAAAAATACAGTTCTTCACAAGCACGCTAAATACCACAAGAAGAACAAACAAGAGACGAAGAACGAAGATTTGCATTCCTTGAAATACACTGCACAGCATTTCACTGGCAACGTGGAGGCTGGGAGGCGACACAACGAACTTATTGGAACTATTCATGTATAGCGCAAACAGTCCTCTTTAAAAATGACAAATTTCGCGCCTTCGCTTTGGCGAAATCAGATATAGTCTGCTAGAAGGATAGACCGCGGAGGAGGTCCCTTTCAATGGACATGATAGCAAGCGAGTTCACCTTGTCGTCAAGGGGGCTCAAACGAAGAGAATTTTTTTATCAGCGACAACTTGAAAATCGATCGTTCGGTCTCACAGTTTGCCACGGGTATACTTAAGTACATTCGCAAAACAATAGGAAGGTTCGAAAACACACCAATAAGTTTTTTTTTTCGTGCAGCAATTTCATTATTCCCAGGAGACTCGTGTCCGGGCACACACAGTTGTGCAGAAAGTTCGCAAACTGAACGATTTCAGCGGAAAATGCCGGCTCGAAATCATTTTTGTAGGTATTCACCATCTTCTCAGCCTTCTGTGCTAGTGAGGCTTCGCTCCCAACTTGTGTGTGTAATTTTCAGAATCCGAACCTTTCGCAGGGTTCATTGTAGGCAGCCTTTCGCACTCGCAAAGCAGAGCCTAGACTGGCAAGTACAACTTTGTAGGTCTCTACGATAAACTTTTTCTACCGTGTAGCGCACTATCGCTTTTTGCGTCCGGGTGCTTGCTCAAAACGATGCGTTTGCCCTCATCCTGATGACATTGATTGGTACTTAGGTACTCTCTCTTCGAAGGCATCAAAGAGAGGTCGCAAAGAATTAACAAAGCCTTCTAGAGAGCTCAGCACGTCTACGGCAGTTGAAATGTCTAGACCTGGTCTCTGAAGTGCAACACTCGTTTTGTTAATGCGCTCCAAGATTTCACTCAAGAAAATCGCCATAAATGCAGTCTCTAGATTTGACATTTTCTTGAAGAGAGAGTGCGCTTCGTTCCTAGTGTCACCGTTTTCTTCCTCGTTCTTTGATATAGCTTCAAGGAAACACAAGACTGCATTGAAATTTTTCAGAATGGCCTCACATGATTCAGCGTATTTTGACCACCTGGTCTCAGAGAGACTTTTCAAAACAAGCTGCTGGCCAGTTCCGCCCATGCTGTCCAAAAGATACCTCCATCGCTTAGGTAAGGCAGCAAAGAACACATACAATCTCTGAATTACAGTGAAAAATTTGACTGCCTCAAGGCAACTGTCAACGCTACACGCGCCAACTAAGTTCAGTGAATGACCAGCACACGGGACGTAGACTCCCAATTCATTCATGTGTTTGATTTGAGCTTGCAGTCCTTTGTATTTTCCTGCAATATTACTCGCATTATCATAAGCTTGGCCCTTACAATCATCAATTGAGATGCCATTGGTCGTGAACAAGGGCATCACGGTATCGAAAAGATACAAGCCGGTATGCGATTGGATTGGAACTAATCCAAGAAAGCGTTGGTACACTTTCCTATTTAAATAGTATTGGAAAACTACTGACTGCTGATAAACTTGAGTAATGTCTGGAGTCGTATCAACAATTATAGAGAGGTATTTTGCGCGTTTCAATTCGTCAACGAGACGTTCCTTGACAGCCTTTGCCATATGCTCGATAAATTCATCACAAATGGTTTTTGACAGACACGATGGGTGACCTTTTGCTCTGCTCCCGTAGCGTTCGATGCGCTCCTCTAGAAAGGAATCAAACTTGGCAATGGCCTCAAGCACTCCCATGTAGTTAAACTAGAAGCTTAACTACAACGACTACGCGCTTCAACACCTCTGTCCAGTAAGCGGTCTCAGTGACGAGATGCTTAACCAGATCCTTGTCAATTGTGCTGCTCCAGTTAGAGCGGGCGAGGCACGCTGCGACGCAGTTCCGGTGCTGGACGCTATTTTCATGTGCGCAAACATTTTCTTCTGTTCTTTTACAATCAGAAAAGCCGTGCGTGGTGAAACCACTGGGGTTGCTTGAAATCTATAATAGTTTGCACATGAAACAGTAAACGTAACCTTTGGACTCCGAGTACATCAACCAGTGTCGCTCGTACGCCTCCCCATTTACAGCCTTTCGCAAGAAAAGATGAGGCGCCATATAGCGTTTCTGAGTTTTGTATTGCCTTTCGGACGACAGAGAATTTTCTCCCCGATTTTGAAAATACAATGGACCTTTCTTAAGGCATACACTCCGAAAACTGTCAGTAATAACGTCTGGCCGATTAGCAGTGTCACATCGGAGAATGTCGCAACGTACCTCTTGCTGCGGGGGTGTCTGTACTTGCAGAACTTTTTGCTGGGCTAGTTGGTCCATTCTGACAATAGTGAAAACAGCGCTAAAGAAGAAGCCGGAAGGCCTTTTTGGAACAACATTGCTAAAATTTTTATTGTTAACTACGCGTGTTTCAATCGTTGAGAGTCACTGTTGCATCGTTTTTTTTTTTAAGGTCTGTGAATTTTTTAGCCTTACGTTGCTACATTCTGTCAATTTTTATTCTTTCCACAATTCCATTTCTTCACTTTTTATCGGTGTTTCCCTTATTATCTGCTAAGGATGTTTTATCGGTTTTTATGGCTCTTTACACCTTGTGACATTAACTGTTTAAGTCAACATGTAGTTTTTGTTACCATCCCTTTGAGTTTCTGCGGACTTTTAGCCTTTCTCACCCTGTAGTGGTTTTATCGCTTTTATGGCTCTTTACACCATGTGACATTAACTGTGTATAGTCATTGAGTGTAGTTTCCTTTTTGTTATCACCCCTTTTGAGATTCAGTTCACTGTTGGCTTTATCACCTTGTTTTGTTTTTATCGCTTTTTGGCTCTTTGCATCATGTGACGTTGACTGCATCTGACTATCTTTGCCACTGCCTTTTTATATATTGCGCGAGTTTCGCACAATAAATTCAGTTGTCAGACAGCGCTCTTTCCTGTCACTTCCTCGTTTCGCCTTCCGGCTTCTTTTTTAGCGCTGTTTTCACTATTGCTAGTGTCTGTACTTGTCTGTTGCCGCATTGAGAAGCCGTCTCATTCGTCCTCTCTAGGCACACTTTGTGGGTGGGAACAAGATTATTTGCAGCCAAACTAACAGGAAACAAGTTAGTCAGTTCTTGGAGTGTTGTTTCTTGGCGCTCGTCAGTAGAAAAAGGCTCATCGGGGAGCTTTGGCACCTGCTGATCAGCAGTAGTATAAATCGGGCGAACCGGACACCTGGAGCTCTGTGGCAGGGGCCCTGTTGAGTAGCATAGATGTTGCTGACTCAGGAACAGGACAGGACTCGGTTAGTGTCGGTTGCTCAGAAATATGGACGACCGAGGTTGGCACCGTTTTCACAGGATCCAGAAAACCAAGATGAGTCAAACCTTGCTTCTTGCCAGGAAACCGCGGTGATGGAGTTAGCAAGTCCTCCACAGAAGCACAGTCGGTACTACTGGGAGTTTGACACGGACTCTGGGTGGAGCGATCATATTGCTCCGCGGACGCTGCATTCAGTAGGTACTTTGGCATCTTTGGTAGCTTCTTTTCAAGCTCTGCTCTTTCTAACTTCGCCTCTCGTTTCGACGCACCACTTTCATGCTTCGGACGAAGCATTTTCGCATGAATGGATGCTATTTGTTCACCGCAACAGGCACTTTGTCAGTCCGACGCGACCGCAGGTGTGCAACAGTGGCCGTCCCGATGACTGGCGCACGCTGCCTGGATGGCCCGTGGCTGGCCGAGAGTGGTGCGTCCCCAGGGAGCTCCTCAGCGGGCGGGCGTATGCAAGCTTAACCGGCGGCTCGGGGTTGAATCGCTTTGAAAAACGACGTTGCGCATACAAAAGACACAAACACAGGAAAAAGCCCGGAAGACGGAATGAGCACAAACTATCAACTGAGTTTATTTTATTGAAGGTGCCTTATATATGCAGAATCACAGCAAAAAGAACAAGGGGAATGAGAGAGGGGGGGAGGGGGTACAGCCAGTCATCTCCTGATCAACAACATGTACGCAGAAAATACTTCTCCTTCTTGTACAATTTCACAAAGTTGTCGCTTATACATTTATCACCGTTTTCTTTAATGTGTAGGCCTCCAAAAGCTCACGCGCTGTTTTGTTTTTACTTTTTTCTAGAATTTTTAACTTCTTAAGCAGAGGCTCGCATTCACTGCAGGCAAGGCAATGAGCGGGCAGATTCGCTCCTTCTTTATTTCGCAGCCCGCGATCAACTTCCTTTCATACACGCGCGCCGCGTCTGTCTGTTACTAGCGTCAAAGCAGGCGTTCACATACGCATAGAGTGAATACAAATTCCCTCCTCCGTACAAACTCACTCCTTCTCCCGTTCCGGTCTCGTCTTCCTATTGGCTAGGAGCAATTGTCTGTTCTCGGAGGTTCTCGATTTTTCTTTCTCCCCGTCGACGCTGAGCGCGAGAACGTAGGGGAGAGAGCGACTGCTAGCGCGGGCGAAGTTACACGCCCTCCGACGCCTCTGAGTCATCTTTTTCTACTTCTTCCTGGAAAGTTCAGCGGAGAGTCTGACCTACTTTTTCCGTCGAGCCCGCGCGAGGGTGCGCAGCCAATAGGCAGGAATGGGCCTTGGAGACAAGCCTTTGTGTCCAGCTCTCCAACTTCCCCCTTCACTCTTCCACAACCCTAGCCCGAATAGTGAACCTTCCATGCCCCACGGCACGCGGACAAAAGCACGTGTGACGTCTTCTTTCCTTTCCTGCCTAGACTCTGTCATCAGACACATCATCATCTGCAATCGGACTGATCCTCCCCGCCCAAATTACCATCACGGTAAAGAAAAATCGAATGGGAGGCATTGTTGTGTACTGCAGCACATCCTTTCTGTGAGAAGGACAGCGGCGGAACCATTTGAGAGGTGGGGGGTGGGGGTGGAGTGGTTGTGACGAGGGGCAAGGGAGGTTTAGGTCCTCATCCCACATTTCATGTTTTAGGTGTTTCCCTCTTGCCCATCCTCTCCAGACAGCAGCGGACACACGGACTGTCAGGAAACCACGAAAACTCTTCCAAGCAAACGCACCTCGCTTCGTAAGAAAGAGGGCCCCCGCCGGGGGTGGCGGGGGATCCTGCTTCTGCAGCTCGAGAAGCTCTCCCCAAGTGATCAGGCTAAACTAATGCTGTTACATTAGGCGGGGGGCCCCGTATGCTCGTACTGATTTTCTCGCTTCATACATGTCGCTCGATGTTCCGTTGCCCATGGTTCAATGTACTAAGCAGGTTAGATTAAATGGGCCCCTTCTACTGTCCGAGGTGAGGCCCTGAGCTGCAGCCCCCGTAGCCCCCCCCCCCCCCCCCCCCCCTCAACGCAGCGCTGAAGAAAATATCACACGATGTCTAGAACTATATCGGTCCGGAACCAGCAAAGCAGTGCATGTCGCTGATATGAAAAACGTAAAGGCCATGAAGTTAGCACGTAGAGGACAAACATTGTAATAAATGTTTGTCGTTCAAGAACCTTTACATTTTTGTACATATGCAACGGCCAGGGAAATATCTCAATGACGCTATCCTTCGTTCCAGTGTACTGCACAGTAGCAGCTGTCACCGGTCATGTATTGCGGCAATTGCACCGAAATTTTAGTCGGAACAGCGAGCCATCGATAAGCCCTTGAAAGTTTGTGCTAGGATGGGGCCCCTTGCGTTACATGACTCCAGGTGCAAGGACGTTGCCACGAAATCCAACCAGAGTTAGCAATGTTCGCGCCAAAATGTCTTTTATTGTCTGAAAAAGACAGTGACAAAATCCTGAATAGATTCAGGCGCCGGTGGTTGTTTGTTTGGTCAGCGGTGCGTGACAGTTCAAAAAAATTTCGGGGAAACTGAAGCCCCATAAGCCCCCCCCCCCCCCCCCCCCCCCCCCTGGCTAGGCGACTTATGTCCGCATAGATGGTGAATTCAACCGCGTCCTGTTACAGTTATTTGGCACAAGACACCATGCTCTGATATGTGCCGCAAGGGCCCACGCCCGACTGCTGCTTTCTGTTACAGCTGGGCACGTCAGGCGATCACCCTGTTTGAAGACCTTGGCGTGCGCACGTTGCTATGCCCTCCGAACGGCGCGGACGGAAAATGTGTGCGACGCGCAATGAGTCGTGCCATACCAGACGAAATGTCCAGGGCAGCAGCAGACGCGCTGCAGAACGCTGTTCGTGAAGAAGTCATTCGAGGTAACCGCAAATATTTCTTCTCACTTTACAATTCTATCCGAAGGAAGACGTTGGGGAAAGCTTCCGCGGGGTCGTCACTTCGTGAGGTGTCGGTGCGGGCTAGTTGGTAATGCATTACGAAAAGCGCGAAAAAAAAACGTACCCAAGAAGGACGAACGACAGGCACTAACTTCCAACTGACGTTTATTATAAACATCGAAAGATTGGAATATACCCAGCAAACAACGTAGCTCCCCAGGTGCGCCTTGAATGTCCCAGTCCCAGTCCAAGATGGAATGTCCCAGTCCCAGTACAACATTTATCGAACATTTCCAGGCCGCAGAGGCAGGACACAGAAACACAAGCAAAAGGGCAATGCGCCCACTAATGACCTAGAAACGTTTTTTACGATGTTGTTAAGCAGAAACAAAAACAAATACTAGCATTTTGGTCCCAGAAAGGTAACTGGGAGAACTTTTTTGGGACCAATGCTTTTCAACAAAAAATACAAATTGACTCCTCGCTCTCTTTTCTCTCTCCCTCGCGGCAAAAGCTAAGGGGAGGGAACGTTTTGCTCTTGCACTCGCCGTTTTCAACATGAAACAGTTTTGTTCGAACAGCCGAAGGAAGCGCAGTTCACCCCGCATCTCTCTTGTGAGCCGTCGGCTCCATGCTGCAGGCAGGCAGGCGACGGCGGTCTGCCTTTTCATTGCACCGCCGGGAGCGGCGGTCACCAACGTGAAGATGGCTATAGTGTTTCCAACTTCAGCACTGTGCGGCGGTCCCGGCAGGCATCTCCAACTACCAGCAGTCTTCGTTGCGCCGCTGTCTAGCAGAGGCGCAGTAATGGCCTCCCGTCGCTCGCCCGGCTTCCTCGCTGGACGGAAGCCATCTTGCGCACACGTATTCGCGCAGCCCTTAGCCGCTCGCGCGCAAGCCCCAGACCGCGGCAGCTCTTGCTATCATCACTGGGCTGTGGTGAACTTCGTAGCTGTGGATTCATGGCCGCTTTCCCGCGCACCTCGGCGTGCCCACATAATTCCTTTTGGAACTGGTGCAGCGGCGCGCGGCGCATCGCAAGTCTTTTGCACAGGTTCACGGCCCTACACCATAATGGCCAGCATGAACTTTGGGACACAAACGAAGAGAGACACATGGAACACGGAATTCACTGCTGACTAACAACTTTAATGAAAAGGCGCGGAACACGCGGAAATATATACAGTGGTAAAGGTGGAGAGAAGGATGGAGAGAAGGCAAAGGGCATGGCGAAAGAAGGCCGCACCAAAAGCAAATGCAACAACAATCCTTAGAACAAAAGGCGAAACAGCTGTTACCGGGAAAGCGAAATCACTGAGCCCCCCACAATCTTAGGCCGCGTTAGAAAACTGTGCGCACGTGATGAACCAAAGCATGATCGAGAATCAGTTCTAAGAGTAGTCACAGGATAAGATCTAGGCCACAACAAGGACAGTGAAAGAGCAAAAGCCGCGTCATAAAAACAAAACACGAAACAACTGAAAGAATATATGAATGAAAACCCGCAAGAATTCACGCCAAATCAAAGCTAGAAGTTTAACATGAAGATGGACATGAGGCTGCGAAATCATGAAAGCTCCTTCGCCTACAGGTGAGACGAGAGTTGAAAAAAGCCAAAGAAGCCAACACTAACACGGCTAAAACAGAGCTAAAAGCCTGAAGTTGAATTTAAACCAAAATGCCAACAGTGACACGACTAAAACAGGGCTAGAAACCTAAAACATGATGTGGGAGATAAAAAACAAAAAGCACAAACACAGTGCCGAACAGGACGGGCGTATAATTTGGCCGGTTCATGGGACAGGGCAAACATCATGGAGGAACGTTTTTTTCTTTGGTTGAGAGTGCAATTGACGAGGTGCTTACGCAGTCCCTCCCTTTCTTGTGGATGGCTACAGCTTCGATGATTTCCCTGGCCAGCCTATCTTTTTTTCTTCCAAGGATTGAGATGTTGTCGATGTTGGCCTTGCATGGGTGCTTAGGCTGGCGGCAATGAAAAGCCAGGAAACCTGATGTGGCAGTTGCTCTTAATGAATTTGCGTGTTCTCTAGCTCTTTCATTGACGCACCTGCCTGTCTGTCCAATATAACATTTACCGCATGCGACAGGGAAATGATAAATTACACCTTCGTCGCAATCTGCGTATCTTGTCTGGTGGTCTACTGCGCACCTCATCCTTCGCTCTTCGTTGTTAACTTGGCGGCACATCTTGTATGCTTTGTTGGGTGCAGAGCAAACCACCTTGACAGCTTGTTTTGCGGCGATCTTTTTGAGGTTGTGAGTAAAGCCGTGGACGTAGGGTACAACAACGATGTTCTTGCTGGTCCAGCAGTGTGTTCCGGGTTCCATGTGTCTCTCTTTGTTTGTGTCCCAAAGTTCATGCTGGCCCAAATCATGGATTCATACCAACTGGCCCAGAAAAAATACCATAATGGCGCTCTTACAGGCGTCGTTCGCGGCAGCGGATTTCAAGGCAACGGGCGACTCCAAGCGCGCACTCTGCATCCCTCAGCGGCCCCGACGACTGTGGAGTGCTGTTGGTGGCAGCGTGGCCGTCCGCTGCGGTCATAGGCGGGAGAGATCTTCGGAGGCCCACCAGACACCTGCTGCAAGTGCCCATGGATTAACCTGCTCTACCTACATTGCCGTCCTGTCGCAGCGGTATAGTTTGTGTTGTGTTCGCGTCGCTGACTTCCAACCCACCACCACCGAATTACTTGTGCCTTGATCACCTTGGTCTCGCCTCCCACGCCGTATTGTGCCGCATGCGTGGTCTGATGTACCATGGGTGCGGCGCGCCAGGGCTCCTACCTCAAGACGTCCCCCCTTTGCATCCGGCTCCAAGCAGTCTTATCTCCACATATCGTCAGAAGAAAATAAAACGGGGGTGTAACGAGGATGTAACGCGCATGTTTTAGCGTTCGCTGTGCCATGAGAAGGCGCAGGACAGAAGGCTGCGTTGAATTCATAGATATAGTTGCAGCATTTTATTTCATCCCCCGGTTTCCGTTGGCAACGTCGTCAAATTATGTTGGTTTATGCTCGTTTTTGATTTTCGCCTCGTAGAATTAATTTTTTTTCCAGTTTTGATAACACGCTTAAGCTTACTCCGAGGCTCGTGCGAGAGGCAATCGAGAGGGAGGTTTCACCCTGCAGAAAATCCGTGACCTGAAACCGCGTATCTGTATCGTGCGCCCATATCGTCTTTTCTTTTGGCACCCAGGTTGCTGTTTACAAGCGTTTGGTTTGCGTGTGCATATATGCTTTTGTACCGTTTAGAATGTTTGCTTAAGGTGCATCAACTTTAAGCATGTATTATGTTTTTATTGCTTGATTTTTAAGATTTCTCAGAGCTAGAGAAAAATTTAGCCATTATTAAATGCTGGTGCCGTAGTCCTCCGTACATTGTGCGTTAAATGGTACATACATATGCGTCTCCTGTTTGTATTCATTTAAATTCAAAGAGCACATCTAATAAACTGAAATTACGTCTGTACTGCGCTGCTATTTCCTGTTATATGGGCGGGATCAGGCGACTTTTTGAATTCATATTTCCTTTGTGTGTAAAATTCTAGCACATTTCATGTTCTTGTGGCTTGAGCAGCGCAGCACGAAACAAAGAAGAAAGAGGCGGAAGTCGACGCTGACTAAAAACCTGATTTTTAATGCACGTTCGTCGAATATATGCATGTCGCTCGTGCAATAAGGATAGGACAGAAGCATGACAAAGGCATAAGATGTACACGGGGTGAAATATTAGGAAAACGCACGCAGGTAATCAATTTCGCTGTCACGAAGCGCTGTCGAAAGTATGCTGACGCGTTTACGTCGCTCTTTTGTCGGATGTTGAAGGTTTCTTCAATCTCCCTGGTCCGTTAATCAAAATATGACGTGACGACTATTGTGTTGCTAAGCTGCAGGTCACATTCATGCTCTCCGCAATGTTTTGCTCATTCACTGCTGATGGCGCTCTTTAGGGATATTTTGTGCTCTCGAAGCCGTTCATTTAAACAGCGCCCAGTTTGACCAATGTAGGTGCGTCCGCATGACAAAGTTACTTTATAAACTCCCAATTCACACATTTCACATGTTTTTTCCGGTGTTTTTTCTTGCATTTATTTTTTCTTTGCTCGCTGTTGACTTCGGCGCACATGCTTCATAACTTTTTGGGTGCTGACATAAGCACATTTACACCAGCTCTTGGTCCTACCTTTTTGAGGCTGTGGGAAATGTCATTATGTAAGGAATGACCGCGTACGGCAGCCTGTATTCTGATGTGATTGTGACATTTTCTTCCTCTAAGTGCTTGCAGAATCCCTTCTGCGACACTGGATAGCAGTCTCGTCGGGCAACCTGCTGCTTTCAGCCGACTGTTCTGGGCGTCAAAACTGCCTTGAACTTCATGACGACAGGATCTCGTCAATGCGGCTCTTTGCTGCTTTTGCTAAGGACTAGAAGGACTAGAAGAACTAAGACTAGAAATAACAAGTGAACTCCCAGAAAACAACGTTATGCGATTTCTTGACTTGACGCTATAGCCTCTCTAGGCGGTCACATATTTTGGCGGTACGGACCACAAAGCTAGAAGGGACTACTCCCCTACACACCTACGCATTCCAAACTCATCAAGCGGGGGTAGAAAAAAACAGCAATGAGAGCCGCATTGACGCGATCCTGTCATCATGAAGTTCAAGGCAGTTTTGACACCCAGAACCGTCGGCTTAAAGCAGCAGGTTGCCCGACGAGACTGCTATCCAGTGTCGCAGAAGGGATTCTGCAAGCACTTAGAGGAAGAAAATATGTGACAACCACATTCGGAATAAAGGAAGCCGTACGCGGTCATTCCTTACATTAATGGCATTTCCCACAGCCTCAAAAACGTATGAGCAAGAGCTGGTGTAAATGTGCTTATGTCAGCACCCAACAAGTTATGAAGCCTGTGCGCCGAGGTCAACAGCGAGCAAGGAAAAAATAAATGCCAGAAAAAACACCGGAAAAAACATGTGAAATGTGTGAAAAGCAGGTTTATGAAATACAGGCCTCTGTCATGCGGGCGCACCTACATTGGTCAAACAGGGCGCTGTTTGAATAAACGGCTTCGAGAGCACAAAAGATCCCCAAAGGGCGCCGTCAGCAGTGAATTAGCAAAACATTGCAGAGAGCATGAATGCGCTCTGCAGCTTATCAACACAATGGTCATCCCTTCATATTTTGATCAATGGAGCAGGGAGATTGAAGAAGCCTTCAACATCCGACCAAAGAGCGACGTATGTGTCTGCATACCTTCAATAGCGCTTCGTGACAGAGAAATTGATTATCTGCGTGCGATGTCTTAATATTTTACCACGTGTACATCTTATGCGTTTTTCATGCTTCTTTCTTTTCCTTCTTATACGAGCGAGATGTACATATTCGACGAACGTGCATTAAAAATCTGGTTGTTATTCAGCGTCGTGTCCCTCCTCTCTCTTTGTCTCGTGCTGCGCTCCTCCCGTCACAAGATCATGCGCCAACAAGCCCAAATTTTCACCTTGTTAAAACACATTTCATGTAAACAGCTAAGTCTGAATGGCCTAGCCAGCTAGTATTCACGCGAGTCGACACATGCATTACACCACCTGTAACGTAATCATGTGCCTGAAATTTGGCACATATCTGCGCTTAGATGCCTAAAGTCTGCATGAAAAAGAAATTATTTTATTGAGCTAGAGCCGAGAAATCTAGCATTAACCTTTTGGGGCTGTCCCTGGGACGCACAACTTTTTGGACACGGCTAGTTGTGGGGGCGTTTTTTGGATGTCTTCGGGGAAAATCAGCACCTCCTGGGGAGATTCCGAATGTCCCGATGGGATATTTCTGGGAGGTTTTGAGGAGGTTTTGTGTTTGTTGTGTATAGGCACATGAAAGGGGGGGAAGACAAACAAACAATGACAGCAGCATACAAAAAGTCGCGCCACTCGATTTCCGCTCAGATAGATCATCTCCTTTTTAGGAAGGGCGATAGGTGGCGTCCTTACGCAGCTACAGCCCGTCCTATCAATCTCCAGCGCCTCCAATATCTCCCTTGTGATTTGCGAAGGATGTCGGTCGTCAATTACTGATTGCGGGAAATCCGGAGCACAAGGGCCGCCACCCTCATAGTCACCGACACGGCAGTGAATTGCCAAATTTTCCCGCATTTGTTTCACATTGTTGGCATGTTCTCGGAAACGCTCATTCACGCATCGTCCACTCTGACCGGCGTAAAAACGGCCGCATATCAGCGGTATCCTATAAATGATGCCTTCAGTACAATCAACATAAATGTTGGCATGTCGTATCCTGCAGCCTGAATCTTGTTCTCCCGATTGGTTCGTTAGCCTGCAGAGCCTGCTTCAGGCTGCACAATGCGACATGCCAACAGGTATGCTGATTGTACTGAAGGCTACGTTTACAAGATGCCACTGACATGCGGCTGTTTTTAGGTCGGTCAGAGTGGACGATGCGTGAACGAGCGTTTCCGAGAACATGCCAAAAATGTGAAACAAATGCGGGAAACTTTGGCAATTCATTTCCGTGACTGCGACTATGAGGGTGGCGGCCATTGTGCTCCGGATTTCCCACAATCAGTAATTGTCGACCGGCATCCTTCGCAGATCACAAGGGATATTGGAGGCGCTAGAGATTGATAGGACGGGCTGTAGCTGCGTAAGCACGCCACCTATCACCCTTGCAAAAAAAAGAGATGATCGATCTGAGCGGAAATCGAGTGACATGACTTTTTGGATTCTTCTGTCATTGTTAGTTTTTTTTGTTTCCCCCGCTTTCATGTGCCTATATATTCCGATCTCTCTATGTTTCTAATAAACGTCAGTTGGAAGTTAGCGCCTCTCCTTAGTCTTTCTTGCGAACGTGTTTTTTTTCGTGCTTATCGTAATGTAATAAAGTGGCCACTTCGCCCGCTTTTAAATCTGTAGAATGAACGGGGGCCATACAGAACACGTTTCGCTGGTGCTGTTCTTTTTTACTGGCGCTAAACCATGCTATCATTTTTGTTCTCTCATGTTCAGCCTATGACTGCTCCGATATCTTCTCAAGGCATTTTTTTTTGCTCCTCTACTTGCTTTTATTTTTGCTTGTATCATGATGATCCTCCTATATCGTCTCATCTGATGGTAGTAAATAAAACCATTTTAGGATCAATGCCTTTTCGATTCCGATGTCCTTGTTCGTACTTCTACGTCGCACGGTATGTTTGAACGAAAAAGAAAATGCAAAGAAGGGAAGAAATCCTGCATGCAGCGGCGCTTTTTCACCAAAACCGGCAAGATATGTCATATGTCTCATAACCCGCCCCGTGCCCCCTCCGAATTGAAAAAGTACAGCGATTCCTAGCGTCAAATGTAATCAGCTAGAGCACTGCAAGCGAGCATGAAAGGAAGCGAACTGCGATTTCCCGTGCCTCGATTTATTCTGCCGCCGGTTGTACTATGCTATCGTAATTTAGTGACAGAAGAGAATTAGGTGCGAGATTCCTGATCAATAAGAATATAGTAGGCAACATGGAGGAATAAATTCTATTAACGAGGGGAAGGCAGTTACCGCAATTCAGCTTAATCACAAGTACGAATTGAAAGTAGTACAAACCTGCCCGCTTTCATCAGGCCAAGATAACAGGTTGTCGAAACTTCTATAAAGATGTGGAATTGACACTGATTAAAGTAAGAACACTGAATACTGCAAGGGGAGACTTCAGTGCCAAGGCAGGAATGAAGGCTGGTTACCAAGCAGTTTGACTACTGCTTAGGTTCTGCAGGAGCGAGCTATTAATAAAGTACGAAGAAATTTTGTACTGATCGTGAATGCCTTGTGCCGCAAACTGGAGAACCGGAAGTGGACGTGGAAGGGTCCGGATGGCTAGACTAAAGATGAAATAGACATATTGTGCGCTCACCAAGGCATCGTGCCTGCTGTCGACCTGCTTGGAAAGGTGAAATGCAATGATCGTATAACTGCAGGGGAGGCCTAGTAGTTTGAGCATCCGCCTGGCATGCGGGAGGTGCGGGGTTCGATCCCCAGCGCCGCTGGTTACCCACCGGTGATAGAATGGGTGCAAGCTTTCCCCTGCCTGGTGCTCGGCTTCTTAGGGTGAAATGCTTGGGAAACTGGTCTTTGACCCCACCTTGTGAAAAGAAAACTACCTTGCGCCATGGCGCTCTTTGGCCAAAGCTGCCTTTGCGAAATAAAAGTTTATCCTCATCAGCAATGATCATAGGATGGTTTGGTCTCGAGTTAGCCTAGAATTAAAAAAAGAACGGGAGAAACTAGCAAGGAAGGAGCCCATCACCTAGCTGGCGGTAAGAGGGAAAGTAGAGGCATTCAGGATCTTAATGCAGGATAAGTATGCAACTGTAACTGAGGACGACGACCTTAGTGTTGAAGCAATGGGCCATAACCTTGGAGATATCAGTTCGATGTGCGCAATAAAGGTAAGCAGTGGAATAGTTAGACAGGATACAGGAAAAGCCAAAGTGTGAAAGCGTTCAGCTTAACAGACAGAACACAACTGGCAGAGCTTTCAGAGTTAATCAGCGAGCGTAAGTTAGCCGACTACTAGGAGCTACAATTACGGAGATAATCGAGCATCCTCTGAAGAATGAAGGTGACATAGAAGTGGTCACGAGGAAATTAGGGATGGGCAAATGTCAGACATGCGCTAAAAGGCATGGCTGGGCAATGTCATAAAAGATAGGGATAAGATAGTTTAAGCAGACCAGGAGTTCTACACAGATCTATACAATAGCCGCAGTAATCAAGACTACAGTGAAGTAGGCAGCAGTCCAGAGCAATGGGTCATGCTGCCGGTAACAAAGGAAGAAGTAAAGAAAGCCTTAGGAGCAATGAAAAGCGGGAAAGCAGCTAGCGAAGATCAGGTAACAGCAGAGATTTAGAAGGACAGTGGCGTGAATGTACTAGAAAAACTCGCCATACTGTATACGCAACACCTCATGTCATCGACCCCACCGGAATCTTCACTCTTTCCTGACCGTGGAAAAATTACTTCTTTCGAGTGTTTTAACACAAAAATTTTCTTCAAGTTCTAAATGCACTGCGCATTGTAATACTTTAAACTGCAGCTTGTTGATTACACTTCCGAACAAAAAAAAAACGCCAGAGTTATGTGTGCAAAACTTTGTGAAAATTTTTGGTTAAATATGCAGGTAACACACGAAAAAAATTGAATGGTACACTTGAGCTCCACCTAAAAGGTGCACTAACGAGGGATCGGCACCCGTATTTTGACCGCGGGAACGCGATCTGCCCGTTCTGAGCATTCTTAGAAACTTCCAGTTATCGCCCTGTGCGGCCGATTTTCCCAATTTAAATTGAATTAAACGTCCCAGCTCCCGCCTTTTTTTTTTAACTCAACGCTGAAAGCAGGAGGAGTCAGCCAACGCGTGGAGTGCCTTTCACGCAGTTCCGTGGCAGCTTCGCTTTCCATTTATTTTATTTTTTACATTTTTGTGAATAAATAGTTTCAGTCGCAGACAACGTAGCCGAAAATAAGGCCCACGGAAATTAAAATACACATGTACTCTTTGGCTAACGTATCTCTCCGCCGACGGCAGAGCGGCAAGCCGTCACGCGACTGGCTAAAAGGCACTCCCCGCGTTAGTGGAGTCTTCCCACCTTCAGCGTTGAGTTAAAAAAAAAACAAAAAACGTGAGGGTCGGGACGTTTAATCCGATTTATGTTACAGAAATGGGCCGCACAGGACAATATTTGGAATAAATAGTTTCAGTCGCAGCCAACGTAGCCGAAAATTAGGCCCACGGAAATTAAAATACACATGTACTCTTTGGTTAACGTATCACTCCGCCGACGGCAGAGCGGCAAGCCGCCACGCGACTGGCTGAAAGGCACTCCCCGCGTTAGTTGAGTCTTCCTACCTTCAGCGTTGAGTTGAAAAAAAATAACGTGAGAGTCGGGACGTTTAATCCGATTTATGTTACAGAAATGGGCCGCACAGGACAATATTTGGAAGTTTCTAAGAGTACTCGGAACGTAAGGATCGAGTTCCCCGCTAAAAAACGAATTCAGATTCCTCTTTAGTGGCATGACGCGATAGCGCAATGGGTTAATTCCCATATATGCAGAAGTACATTCTCTACTTTATATTCATAAATGTAAAGGCAGTCCCGTACGCCTGCTGGCGCAGTGGAGCAGCGGTTAAGCGATGCGCCCTTGATGGCAGGTGTTTCGAGCGGTGGGCCTTGTGCGGCCCAGGTCGCTCTCCTCCAGTGACCAATCATTAACTGCCACTTGCCACAATGAGCACTATCTGGTGGGCAGGTTGCGATGACGCCACAAGGTGACGCAACCTAGGTGGCTTCTAGGTTGCTCTCCCGTCACCAGTGCCACGGCCGTGATTTTTTTCGCTCACAACCCCTACGGCGACATCGCCAATACCGGGTGTTCGGAAAAACGGGGCCTCTCGTGTTAAAAGTGAGCATAGACGCTGAACACTGCTTACGTGTGAAACGGTGTAAGCTCGCCCGCTCACTTTTGTGTACGCAGTCGCTACGCGCTTCGGCGTGATGTTACCGCCACCCTACCGCGGCCCCCTCACCCACCAGCTGCCGCATCACATTGCTTTCGGATGCGCCGACCGTCTCTTCGAGTTCATTCTCGACTACATTCAGAGGTACATGACAGTAATACCACTCCATGCACAATGGCGGTTTTTGTGACCCAAATCGCACTTGACGGGCAACGTATCGAGATCAATCATTGGTTTAACACACACACACACACACACACACACACACACACACACACACACACACACACACACACACACACACACACACACACACACACACACACACACACACACACACACACACACACACACACACACACACACACACACACACACACACACACACACACACACACACACACACACACACACACACACACACACACACACACACACACACACACACACACACACACACACACACACACACACACACACACACACACACACACACACACACACACACACACACACACACACACACACACACACACACACACACACACACACACACACACACACACACACACACACACACACACACACACACACACACACACACACACACACACACACACACACACACACACACACACACACACACACACACACACACACACACACACACACACACACACACACACACACACACACACACACACACACACACACACACACACACACACACACACACACACACACACACACACACACACACACACACACACACACACACACACACACACACACACACACACACACACACACACACACACACACACACACACACACACACACACACACACACACACACACACACACACACACACACACACACACACACACACACACACACACACACACACACACACACACACACACACACACACACACACACACACACACACACACACACACACACACACACACACACACACACACACACACACACACACACACACACACACACACACACACACACACACACACACACACACACACACACACACACACACACACGCGCGCGCGCGCGCGCGCGCGCAAAGCTTAGCTTGTTTTTCACGGGCAAGGCGCGAAGCCTCTCCTCTCACTGCCCGTCTTGGAAGGTTTGCCAATGTATGTCACTGATGGTACGTACTGCTTTGCATGCACCCGCCATAACACTATGGTTACAAGTACAATGCCATAGTTCCAATTGCCATATAGTTCTTGTCGCATTTACCAACTAAGCATCACACTTTAGATTGGACTGCGTTGGACTGCGCCGCGGCTTTCCTTTCGCGAACAGGAAAAGTCAGCCGTTGGCTTCGGTGAGCTTCGGCCGAAACAAAAGTCTTTGCTGCTCATCCAGATCTACAAGGAATTCAAAGACAACCCTGGAGGGTGACTGAAGAAGGGGTTTTCGGAGGCAACCTAACACCAATCGAAATAGGAAACAAGTGGCCAACACTTCAGAGGCGATATAAGCGAGAGCGGGAGCACAACTCTCGTTCTGGAAATGACCGTCGGTCATGCGAATTTGAAGAGTGAGTCTATATACCGTCATGATTATCTCAGTTGACATATAACTAAGCACTGCAATTGCTGCTTTCATATGTTTGCGTATTGCGTGCATAGGTAACAAACTGAAGCCTATGCTGACATAGGTGCGTTCCTTCCCAGAGAGTTGAGTGAGCTGCCGGATGAGAGCAACGCCGTGAACCCGCAGTGCTTCCGGAGGCCCGGGGTTGCGCGGACTCAAAACGAGTAAGTTTGGCACTTAATTTGTCTGTTATTTATAGTTATATATTAGCGGGAATTGCAGGCAGCTGAAAGAACCCAATCAACCAGTGTACATTCATTGGATCTTCGAAGTATGTCCTTCATTGGATATGCGTATATCCGTGGGAGATCCGCGGATGTCCAACGGCCCTCGCATGGACCTCGGACAGAGGTACAAATATAATTAATTAGACCGCCGACAGATATCCATCTCGGATATCCGCCGCCGGACCTTCTGAGGATATTAAACCGGAAATTTGGGCAGGTTGGACATCATTCACAATCATATTCGCTAGCGCTTGTTTTGACACGGACAGTGTAACATATATGCACAGGACAGATGGTGTCGTCTGGTGCGTATGTGTTACTCTGTCCTCGTGTCAAAACAAGCACTAGCAAACATGATTGCTTCTGAGGACATTTGCAGGTAATGTCTTCACCATCATGAAGCAAGCCAAATCTACTACAACGAATTACATCTCGCAGGGCCCATGGGTTTATTAAAAGCCCGCAAAATGTCTGAAAACGGACATACACCTTGCCATATTATATGCATGAATCTGTAGAGCAAGCCGCGACTAAGATAGCAAAGCGCATCAAATTCGGGATGATTTTATTAATGACATAAATACCGTATTCAATCTTCACAAGATATTCTTCAAGGTGGCCGTATAGATGATTTACGCTGCAGGAAGGATACTGTACAGAACATGGAAAAATTTGTAGCCAAACTGGGGATGTTTTCTGGAGAAAACAGTGCGCATTAATAAGTTCGGAAGATGTCATTAAAACGAGTGAATCTGACAGATCACGTTCACTTCTATGCAATAACTCTACAGTGCCCACATCTGTAGCTGCGAGAGCAAGTTTACATCTCGAACAACTCGTAAGCAACGGAGGTGACAATATTTCTTGCAATGCAAAATACTTCGCTTCTCCAAAAAGCACTGCAAAAACAAGAGAAATATGCCCCAGTTGGAAGGGGCTTTCTAGTAGTTCATGAAAAATGCGTTTACAACACTACTGCTGCTCCCGCAGGCAGTCACATCCATATGCCTAAATAATTCATGCGTGAGAGTAGGGATCCTTACCACACAGCTACAATCTACCCGTTGACTTAGCACGTTGAGCATAAGGTACACTCATAGAGAAAGTTTGTAGGATGTGGGTTTCCAGAAAAATATTTATTTTTGCATTACCTCGCTAGGCAGTCAGCAGAAATTTGTTCAATAAGATCGAGTATTTTGCCTCATGATTCCAGGCTTTTGATTCAACTGCTTTGGCTAACAGCACAGAGATACACTTTTCCCAAGAATTCTCATCCCGCAAATTTTTATCCTTCACTCTAAATGTACACAACACTATAGCTAGATACCTTCCACAGCACAGTGCAAAGAAGAAGATAGTATTCGTTATGTCATAGGAGGAAACTTACACTGTAGTTCAAGCTGACCTGAAGGCTGCTGCTGTACACTTCAGGTACTATATAGCTGAAGCAGAAGGAAGAGATTACAGTCACTGACCAAGTTAAAGTAAAAACAATTTGACGTTTCGGAACCCGTACGGGTTCCTTGTTCACAATGAGGCTAAAATTACAAGATGTCGAAACTTAATTACCCATAATATGACATAATGATTGTACGTACACGGGAGGCATCGTCTTTTCCTTCCGGTTCATAGTATTAGGCGCCGTTTGGATGAATCATGACTCAAGCAAAAGGCGTGTCGTCAGGTTCGGCTCTTTGGATAGAATTGCAACATTGTCCCAGTCGATATCATGCGTTTTCTCGTGGGCGTGCTCACCAATCGCATTGGAAGCCACTTTGTGGTTTTCGACGTCACGCTGATGCTCTTTCAATATTCTGGAGAATTTTAGTGTTTCGCCTATATAAACCTGGTTATAATCACCGCGCGGGATTCGGTAGACAACGCCGGGAAAGCGGTTATCTGGCAGGGGGTCCTTGACTAATATATAGCTGATAGATTAGGTCGTTCACATCCACACTGCATGAGGAAAAAATAAAGTATGGGAGAGCAACTTATACCGCACTGTGTCAACAATGCAGCAAAACACGATTTATGTCGTAACTACGCTGCTCACAAGGTTCGGTAATGAATCACACATCAGGGCACTGACAGCATATTTCATGATCCACAGCTGCACAGGAGAAAGGAAGAGGCGTCTGCTCACAATCCAGGAACATGCCATATATGGTAGTGTTAATAAGCTCAGCATTTAGCCGCGCGGGCATAAACATGCTTGACAAAACTGTACCTAGTCCTTGCTGCACCAACGCACTGCCTGATTTCATTGCACTCAGTTTTCAGTGATTTGCAAATAAGTGAAAAATGGGTGACTGAAGTACGCAAATTTAACAAAACACTTAAGCTTTCCTAAGCAAAGCTACTGCAGAGTGCAAAGTGCTGTGCAGTATATGGTTGGAGACTTCAATTCGGCAAGCCTAATAAAACAAGTGGATAAGCTGTGAAACTAGACAACTTTTATATTGTCACGTAGTGATGACGGCAGTCGAAGCAGCGATGAAGACGGACAAAAGGTCTTCTAAAAGAAAACTGTTTATTGGGGCTGACTTTCACCCAAAATGGACTGAATCACTCGGCAGCGGCGAAGCGATAAGCGTGCTCGGCGGTCGTCGAACAGAATGCCCGCCGCTGTCGGCCATGCTCAATTTAAAACTGATAGCGAACTTTCGAGATAAAGCGTGCAAAGTTACTAGAACATTCCGGAACAACGTAGAATAAGCGCTGCCAGGCTGCGATCAATCGAGATAAATCTAGTCGCGTCTTGCGTCGCAAACAAAGCGATAAAGTTGTGTGGCGGCAGATTTGAAGAATGAACAAACACTGCAAATGTTCGCGGCATTACTCCCCTCTCAAAGAAGCATCGACCCGATGCATTAAAACAAATAATGCGACTAGTAAGAGATAAAACGGATCTTGCGAAAATAGAGTATGAAAATTTAGCGCGCATAATACGGCTTCAGACGGACAACATGGACAACTTCTGGTCGTATGCGGCGTCGCTGGGATGCAGTCATTGCGTCAGGGATGACTTAATACCCGACGAAGAACCTTGTATGGACGAAATAGCGGCGCGAAAGCTTTTCACTCAATCCACGGCGGCGAATGGGAGTCCACACCCAGACTTGGTCTCCTGGCTTGTATTCCGCGTTGCATCTTCGTAGGTTGCAACGTCTGGCGTCGGACCGATGCTGAACTTTGATCCGGAATCGGGAAAGCCTTCGAGCTGCTTCTGCGCGTTGGAAGTAACTGGCAACGTCGACGTTCTCTTCTTCTCTAACGTTGGGCAGCATGACGTCTTGCGTGGTCGTGGTCTCCCTGCCATGGACGAGCCTAAAAGGCGTCATCTGAGTGGCCTCCTGCACTGCAGTGTTGAAGGCGAATACGACGTAAGGCAGGATGACATCCCAGGTTTTGTGTTCGGCATCGACATACATCGCGAGCATATCGGCGATGGTTTTGTTCAGGCGCTTGGTGAGCCCGTTGGTCAGCGGATGGTATGCAGTTGTCCTCCGGTGGCTGGTTTGGTTGTAACGCAGGATGGCTTGCGTTAGTTCCGCCGTGAATGCTGTTCCTCTGTCCGTGATGAGCACATCGGGGGCGCCGTGTCGAAGAAGAATACACTCCACGAAAAATTGGCGACTTCTGCTGCTGTTCCGTTCGGTAGGGCTTTCGCCTCTGCGTAGCGGGTCAGGTAGTCGGTCGCTATGACGATCCACTTATTTCCAGACGTTGAAGTTGGAAAAGGGCCAGGCAAGTCCATGCCGATCTGCTGAAAGGGCCTTGAGGGAGGTTCAATGGGGTTCAGAAATCCTGCTGGCAGTGTGGAAGGGCTTCCGTCGCTGACAATCTCGGCAGGTTTTCACATAATGTGCGACATCGGCAGACAGTCGGGGCCAGTAATACTTGTCTTGAATGCGTCGGAGGGTGCGAGTAAACCCGAGATGTCCAGCTGTCGGCTCGTCGTGTGAAGTGTGCAGAACTTCTCGGAGACAAGCAGGTACAACAAGGAAGCAGGCGGTTTTGCTCGCTGCAAAGTTCTTCACAAGGACCTCATTATGCACGCAGAAGGAAGACAGTCCTCGCTTGAATGAAGCGGGGGATGAGGAAACCTTTCCTTCCAGGTACTCGATGAGGCATTTTAGGTCAGGGTCCGAGCGTTGCTGCTGAGCAAAAGAGCTAGGGCTGGTGGGTCTCATGAAGGCGTCCTCATCGTCGTACGGCGGCGGTGTATATACAGTTGCTCCTGAGAGGCAATCGGCGTCAGACTGCTTGCGTCCGGAATTGTAAACGACGATGACGTCAAACTCCTGTTGACGCAAACTCCATCGAGCGAGTCGGCCAGAGGCGTCCTTCAAATTGGCAAACCAGCACTGCGCGTGGTGATCGCTGACTACCTTGAACGGTCGTCCGTACAGGTAGGGGCGGAATTTTGACGTAGCCCAGATGATGGCAAGGCACTCCTTCTCAGTTGTCGAATAGTTAGGCTCGGCCTTGTAAAGGGAACGGCTAGCGTATGCGATGACTTTCTCCAGCCTGTCACTTTTTTGCACCAGAACTGCACTTAGGCCCACGCTGATTGCGTCGGTATGAACTTCAGTATCGGCGTTTTCATCAAAATGCGCGAGGATCGGTGGGGACTGTAAGCGACGCCGAAATTAATTGAAGGCTTCTGCTTGCGGCGCTTCCCATTTAAACGGCACGTCTGCTTTCGTCAGCTGGGTCAGGGGGTCGGCGATGCGCGAAAAGTTTTTCACAAATAGCAATGGGACAGCCGGCTCACGAGCTGCGAACTCGGGGTCCAAAGGGCCCTAGTAGCGCACGCAAGCGAGGTGGCCCGACTCAGTGGAGCCCTGGAATAGGGGCCCACCAAGGCCAAGGAGGACCCAAGCTTCAAGATGAAGACTTCGTCCTCCACCGCTACCACACCCCTAAGAGAATCAATAAAAAGTTTTCCATGCATTCATTCACAAATCGTCGGTAATATGCGCACAGACCGAGAAATCTGCGCACTGCTTTCTTATCGGCCGGCGGTGGAAACTGTTTATTAGCAGCTGTTTTCTGCGGGTCTGGGCATACTCCCTCCTTGCTAACGATGTGGCCTAGAAACAGCAGCTCTTCGTAGGCAAAGTGTCACTTCTCTGCTTTCAAGGTTAGGCCGGACGTCTTGATGGCGTCTAGAACTGTTCGAAGTCTTTTGAGGTGCTCTTCAAAGTTCGAGGCGAAGACAACGACGTCGTCTAAATATACCAGAAAAATTTGCCACTTCAAGCCTTGCAGCACTGTATCCATTACTCGCTGAAACGTCGCTGGTGCGGAACAGGAACCAAATGGCATCACCTTGAAGTCAGACAGCCTATCCGGAGTGATGAATCGTGTCTTCTCGCGATCTCTTTCGTCGACCTCAATTTGCCAGTAGCCGCTCTTGAGGTCCATCGATGAGAAATAATTGGCGTTGCAGAGGCGGTCCAGTGTGTCGTAGATGCGGGGGAGGCTGCAGATGTCCTTCTTTATTATGTTGTTCAAGCGGCGGTAATCCACGCAGAATCGAAGTGCGCCGTCTTTCTTTCTCACTAGAACAACCGGTGCCGCCGATGGGCTGTTTGAAGGCTGGATGACGTCGTCGCGAAGCATTTCCTCAAATTGGTCCCGGATGGCTTGTCGTTCTCGCGGTGACACGCTGTAGGGGCTTTGACGGAAAGGTCAGACGTGTTGGTCCATTATAATGCGATGCTCGGCAATTTGCGTTTGTCGGACCTTCGGCGATGTCGAAAAACGCTCACTGTAGCTTCGAAGCAGATTGCCGATCTGGTCTTGTCTGATCCGGGGCAGAGCTGGGTTGAAGTCGAAAGTGGGCGAGTTCTCTTGGTCAGGCGAATCTTCTGCGGAGGGGTCGGAGAGGGCGAAGGAGTCTCATACGTCGGATATTTCGTCGAAGAAAGCAATCGTCGTTCCTCTCTTAATGTGCCGGTATTCTTCGCTGAAGTTAGTCAGCAGTACTTCGGCCTGGCAACTGCGGAAATGTGCGATGCCTCTTGCGATGCTGATTCCTCGGTCTAGAAGCAACTGCATGTTCCCCTCGATGATGGCTTCAGCGTTAATGGCTTTCGTGGCGCCTGCGGTCACGATAACGCTTGAACGGGGTGGGACGCTCATTTCTTCCTCCAGGACGCTCGGGGCAACGTGATTATCTCGAGTTTTCATCGAAGCCATGGCTTCGTCTGTTGAAAGCGTGATCAGCTTGGATCGCAGGTCGATGATCGCCTGATGCTCATTAAGAAAATCCATACCCAAGATCACTTCGCGGGAACAATGCGGTAGCACAACAAAGGTCGCAGGATATGTATGTCCTTTGACAGTCACTCGCGCTGGGCATCGTCCTGATGGCGTAATGAGGTGGCCCCCTGCGGTGCTGATCTGCGGGCCGTCCCAAGCCGCTGTGACTTTTCTCAGATGCGCAGCGAATGTTCCATTCATCACCGAGTAATCGGCTCCTGTGTCGACTAGAGCGGTAACTTTCCGGCTGTCGATAGTCACTTCTAAGTCGGAGGTCCTGGCTCTTGCATTGCATGTCGCTCTCGGCGTCGGGTCACGGCTTCGTCGCGTATTCAAGTCACGGGTGGGCGTGTGATCGAAGCTTTTCTGGGTGGCGGCATCGTTTTGAAGGCAGTTTGCGTCGTGGTCGGGGTTGTCATTGTGTGCGGCGTCGGTGCAGTGAGTATCGGTTCTTGATGCGGCGTCGCGGGTGCAGCGTTTTCATGGGGCGTGGTCGGTGGAGGATCTTCGGCGTTTCGCTCGTGAGCAAACTCACCTGCAGAGGTTGCTGTCTTTAGTTTCCCCTACGGGGGCTGGGAGACCTTCCTCGTACCGCGGCTGCGCAGTTGCGGCGTGGCGACGCAAAGCGCGAGGTTGACGGCGATGGTGAGCGCGAACAGCGGTTCGGCGTGTGCTCCTCTCGACGCACGTACTCGTCGATTTCCTGCGGACGTTGGTAAAAGCGTGGTCGTGGGGCGTTAACGGCAAATCCTCGAAGACCGATACGTCGGTACGGGCAGTGACGAAGAATATGGCCGGCCTCACCGCAATGGAAGCACACCGGCCGGTTGTCGGAAATGCCCCAGGCGTCACATTTCCTTGGGCTTGAGCGTCGATCGTAGGCTGGGCGTGCGGAGGCAGGGAGATGGCGTTCGGGAATAAGTTGTTCATGTCGGACAGGATGCAGGGGTTGTCGTTAGGGCTGAGGAGTCCTTACTGCAGCGGCGTAAGTCAGGGCCTGGGGTTCTGTGGCCGTCGGGGTGCCAAGTGCCTGTTGCACTTCTTCCCGTACCACATCCATCAGAGTCGCTGCTTGTGGCTGTCGGGAGGATGGCAGTAATCGGCGTAGCTCCTCTCGGACGATTTCGCGTATAACTTCTCGCAAGCTGTGGCTGGTGGTGGCCGTCGTGTCCGAACGGATTGCACAGGCAGAGGAAGGGCGATTGTACTGCCGAGCTCGGGCGTCGAGGGCCTTCTCATTCGTGCTGGCTTCTTGCATGAATTCCTCGACGGTTTTTGGTGACTGCGGACGAGGCTCCCAAAGTGTTGTTCTTTTACGCCGCGCAATAAAATCTGAACTTTCTTTTCCTCGGTCATCTAGGGGCCAGCGCGACGAAATAGGCGCATCATCTCCTCGATGTACCCGCGGACGGGCTCATTCGGAAGCTGGATCCTGTACTCGAGGAGTCGTTCGGCTCTTTCTTTCCTCACGACACTGGTGAACACCTTCAATAGTTCTCTCCTGAACAGCTCCCATGTCGTAAGGGACGACTCGTAGTTTTCGTACCATGTCGTAAGGGACGACTCGTAGTTTTCGTAGCACGTGCGTGTGGAGCCCTCCAATGAGAAAAACACGAGTCCAATTTTTGCCGCATCCTCCCACTTGTTGAATGACGCCACGCGCTCAAATTGGTCCAAACATTCTTCAGGGTCCTCGCCCAGCGATCCATTGAAAGTTGGCGGCACCCGCGGCTGCTGCAGTATGATCGGTGTCGACATCCTCGGCGAGGTTGCGGTGCTCGTAGCAGCGTCTTTTCGCTGTCTGGTGTGGTCCTGCAGGGTCCCGAACTCAGGCTCCTCTCTCTGGAGACTTTGGCTCGCTCGCTGAGCTGCTGGCTCGTCCTCGGGTGCGAAGCGCTGAGGGCTGGCTTCATGACTTGAAAAGGGCGTCCGGAACATAGAAATGCTACCCAGAACCTCCACCAGATGTCACGTAGTGGTGACGGCAGTCCAAGCAGCGATGAAGACGAACAAAAGGTCTTCTAGAAGAAAACTGTTTATTGGGCTGCCTTGCACCCAAAATGGACTGAATCACTCGGCGGCGGCGAAGCGACAAGCGTGCTCGGCGGTCGTCGAACAGAATGCCCGCCGCTGTCGGCCGTGCTCAATTTAATACCCCTGTCACACGGGCATTTCGAGGGCCCTCGAACCGATAGTCTATCGACTCAAAGGCGATCGAGCGCTGCCACACGGGCAGTTTCAATGGCGATCGAGTCAATAGCCTATCGAGTCAACGGAGTAGCGCAGAACTCCATCGAGATTTCGAGGGCCTTCGAGCGCTGCCCAAGGTTGCTAGCGTTGCTCCGAGCGGCGCCAAGCGCACTTTCGTACACGACACATTCACGGTGAAAAAACATGAACAAACATTATTCGCATAAAATTTAATGTAAGCAGCCTGTAAAATGATTTTAAAATTATATTAGACTGGTTTTAAGCGCATTAAGCGCATTCATTTTGCGTTGCAGTCTTTGCGTTGCTTGCGTACTTAACGTTGACAACATGGCGGCACCCTGCCCGCCCGCTTCACAGCGATAACAGCTTCGTCGCTAATCCCTCAAAGCAATATCGTGTTCTAAGCTCTTGTATTCGCCTTCGATTTGCCCATTCTTACTCTCGCATAAAGTTTCAAGAGAAAAATAGCTCTTGTTTTTCAGATATCATGGCGATTTCCCCGGTCTTAAGCCTGACGAAGCAGCGCTCCGACGCAGTTGGACTGGCTTGGTTTTGGCTCGTCTTGTATTAAAGTGGCTACAGCAGTGTATGCATATGTACGCCGCGTACGTGCAATTAAAAGGGTTTTTAACGAATTTCGCGTATGCCTGTATTTCAACATTTAGTATACATTGATCAACTATTTTTGTTATTTTTGCAAAATCCAAAGTAGCGATTGTGGCGCCACTCATCTCTGGCGTAAGACTCGAGAACCATTTCAATGGCCATTGAGATTAGCCGTGTAGCAGCGGCGAGTTCGATGGCGATTGAGAATCTCGAAGACCCTCGACTCGAGGGTGATTGAAACTGGCCGTGTGACAGGGGTATAAAGCTGATAGCGAACTTTCGAGATAAAGCGTGCAAAGTTACTAGAACATTCCGGAACAACGTAGAATGAGCGCTGCCAGGCTGCGATCAATCGAGATGAATCTAGTCGCGTCTTGCGTCGCAAAAAAAGCGATAAGTTGTGTGACGGCGGATTTTATTAATGAACAAACACTGCAAATGTTCGCGGCAAAATTTTCAACCTACCTATGCTTTCCATGACGCGGCATAATTTAGGCACCAATACACTCCGCATGCAGGCCACATCCACACTGAGAGGGCAATTAGGAAGTAAGAAAAACTCAGTCGGGAATGAGTGCAAAACACACCGTTCCGACACAATGCTTTTCGCGCGTCCTGTTTTATCGCAATTATGAACAAGATCGCTGAAGATTCACAACATGTAACTACACTCTGTCACAGCTTTTTTATCAGTGTAGAGCAAAAGACAGGCGCGGCGCACTGGCTTCCGGAGCTTCGAGTTAGGCTCGCGAACGTGAGCGAACACGTTTGCGGCCTTTATTGCATCGTGCTTTTAACGCCCACTTCAGTACAAACAAGTTGTGAAATAGAATATAACTGCGTTAATGCGCTTCATTCATCCCACAGCAACATCATGAAAGTGATTTTCAAGCACAGTTACCTCGAAAGTGATAACACCAGGCCGCTTCTTCCTTTCGAAGCAACCAAGTATCGGCGTCTCCGCAAGGGCACGAAACCGGAGCTTTTTCACGAGAACTTCTAGTGCAAAAGAATGTCTTTTCGAGCGCGTAGGTGACACATTATATTTGTAGCACAGCCACGTAACCACAGAACTAGCAAATGGCACATTACAGCAAAAGTAAAGGTTGAAAGGAGCACCACGCGACGAAAAACAACCGAGACGATCACGCCACAACTGTTGACTATCGGAATGGATCCACTTCTAGGCCTGTCGGTCTAGCCGTTTAGTCGGTTTAGTTTGCGCGGATGGCCGCATCCATGCATGCATGGCTGCATGCCTCAGTTATTACCTCGAAGGCATAGAAAAGGGCGATATTTACGAGCACTGGCGCCAGAAAGTTGCGCATTTAGATATATTCAGGTTCTTTCAGAGTAATACCGTACTGGAGTGATCTTAATCAATTATTCTAAATATTTAAGAATTGCTGCTGGAAATGCGATCGAGGAAATTTTGTCATTTACAAAACAAAATTCCGTTCAATTTTTTGTCTGGGGAGAAACAAAATATGCATGCATTTCGTAAGTACACATCCCTAGTGGGATATTTACGGATACTCCTCGGACATCCGCGGGCGGATGCCCGCCAACCATAATGGGTTCAGACGAGCAGGACAGGACTGCGGATGGTCCGGGCGCGTCAGCGCTGTCCGCGTGCCACGTGACGTGAACGTCACTGCTCAGAGGGACCTTCAGCGGGCGGCTCGGTCTTTTCCGGGCCCGGACCGCGGACCGGACGAAAAAGGCGAGCGCTTTATACAGTCCGCGGGCTTTGCGGCAGACCAGGATTGTTTTTGCTCTTTTTTGCTTCTAGCTCTGTAAACGTTGGTACGAGAGCTCGTCTGGCTGGCTATCCGGAATGACGTCGGGTTTGCTCCATGCTGGCGCCTTTCGATCTGGCGCGCGTTTCGCCGTATTAGCAGCTCGAGTGCAGCATTGTGTTCCCTCCTTTTCGTTTTTTCTTTCACAGCGTTGTTCACTCCGTATTTGCTGCACTGCGTCGTTACTGTATGTATGAGCGTGCGCGCTTTCGTGATTGCCCGGCTTGCTTTGTTGGTTCTGCTAATATGAGTAATGTTGGAAAGAAGGCGCTCGGTGACGAAGCGACCGCAGTGTTTTTAGCTATGGTTGAGAGCTGCCAATTTGTAGATGAAATATTTAACACGCTTATCACCTCAACATGAAGCTAGAAAATAAAGTGTGGCAAAAGATCGCCACGGCAATGGATGTGTGACATACCGAGTCGGTCCCGTACACGCCCGGTACATAATGTTTTTTTTTAATTTTTTACTGAAACTTTCTAGCAAAATCGACTTTCGAACTTGCGCTTGCGCCGCATTTTACTTTGTTACGATTCCCTACAGGATTCTTGAAGGCGCTCGAATAACACCATCTGCCGGGCTAGTTTCTTGCGATCCATATGCATCAGCAGCGCGGAACAAAACCAGGAAAAAGAAGAAGGTAGTGCAGAGCGCTGAACTTCCAACTTTTATTTCAACGAAACTGAACCCGCACTTACATACACACACGAGGTAAAAGCCCACCAGGGGCAGCGGTCAAGGCACGCGAACTAAGCGACTAAGACATATATAGTCAGGTACCTTGAGATAGACACGTTGTGCGCTGCGTGCGGACAGGAGGAGGGAACGGCTGAACACTTGATACTTTTCTGTAAAGGGCTTCACCGTACAGTGGAAAGCAGCGGGGCTGATTTATCCAAGGCATTGGGGTTTAAGGACAGTGAAGGGAAAGCAGATTTTAAGCGGGTAGAAGTAACCAAGCGAAGGTTATCTGATTGGTGGCTAAAATCAAGAGAAGAGTAAAATTTCATGTCATGGCTAGGTGGCTTGAGCCACTTCCCGATTTAAAGGGTTCAGCCGTATCCATCCATCCATCCATCCATCCATCCATCCATCCATCCATCCATCCATCCATCCATCCATCCATCCATCCATCCATCCGTCCGTCCGTCCGTCCGTCCGTCCGTCCGTCCGTCCGTCCGTCCGTCCGTCCATCCATCCATCCATCCATCCATCCATCCATCCATCCATCCATCCATCCATCCATCCATCCATCCATCCATCCATACATACATACATACATACATACATACATACATACATACATACATACATACATACATACATACATACATACATACATACATACATACATCCACCCATCCATCGAACTGGGACCCACACGATGTCCAGTTTATCAAAATATAACAAAATCTCACTGTGCAATGAGTTTAAAGACATGAAGCACGAATTCTATGTGTAAAAATAATGGAAAAATATGGTTGAGTATGCGCGAGTGACAAAAAAGGTGGAAAAATGGAGAAACAGAGTTGAGGGCGCAAATTTTGCTAAAACATGAGAAGGCGAGAAGAGGGTAAGAAGATTAGCGAAACGAAGGATGACCGCCAACAATGAACACGGCTAGAATGAAAATGCAACATGTGAAGTGTGCCTCTAAGAACCAGGTAAAATCAGTTAAAACCAGAAAGAAAGGTTATTTCCTTTTGAGATAATGAGATAGATGGGGTGCTTACGCAACCTTCCATAAGCCCTGAGATGTGAGCTGCTTTAACGATTTCGCGCGTTAGCTGGTTTTTATGTTTTTTCAAGACGATTGCGTTCTTAAAAGGAGGAATGCATTTCTTTTTGCTGTCACATGCCCGGCAATGGGCGGGCAAGTTCCTCAATGTTGCCGCAGTTAAATCGCTTTTATGTTCCATTAACCTTTCATTTAAAGATCTTCTCGTTTGGCCTATGTAAGCCTTACCGTAAGTTAAAGGAATGGAATATACAACTACCTCCACGCAATGCACAATAGGGTCTCGGTGCCGGGTTGTACAGCTGCTGTCCTTTTTCTTTTTGTTCACTTCTTTGCACATGCTTGACAGGCGCAGTGGGGCTGAAAAGACTACGTCTACACCTGATTTTCTACCAAACTTTTTAACATTATGTTATATTTGGTGCAGATACGGCAAAAAGGTAACCGTTTTGTTCCACTGTAGCATGTCATCTTGAGCTTCACTTTCATTCTTCACACCAATCAGGACTTTTATTTGCTACAGACGACAGGAGAGATTGCGGGCACCCTGTCTGCGTCAGCCTCAACACTTGATTTGAAAAACTGTCTTGTAACCTGTGTTCACAAGACTTTGTGAGTGCTTTCTCAAAAGTGGTCTTCACGATGTTCCTTTTTACATGTTTTGAGTGGGCTGAATTGTAGGGAAGGATGGGTTTATTAGTTCTTGGTTCAAATAACCAGCAGACGTGGTTCTCTCCAAAAAAACACCTTTAACTCTAGAAATCGCGTAGCGTTTTGTTCTGGGAATTCATGGGTAACTTCAAGATGTGATACAGTATTAGAAAACACGTGGAGGACTTGATTTGCTTCTGTTTTAAATGCTTCAGTGTCGCAATCTAAGAGAACCAAGAAGTCATTAACGTACCGGAAAATTTTGAGAACGCTTGAAGACTCGAGCGTGCCCTTCAAGGATCTGTCATGCATAGCCAGGAAAAGGTCGCTCAAAATGGGGGCAATGCATGAGCCTATACATATGCCTTGCTTTTGTATGAATCTCGAACCGTTCCACTCAGTTACTGTAAATTTTAGGTAAGGGCATAGCAACTCAATGAATCCAACCGCAGATACGCCACACTCATTTTGGAAGGCCACCAAACCGTGTCTATCGTCGCTAAAACATCCTACGAGGCATCCTGAGGAATGCCCTTGCAAGTTCAGCGCTCTGTACTACCTTCTCCTTCTTCCTGGTTTTGTGTTCGTTCTGCTGATACGTATGTTTCGAAGACGCTGTTTGGAAATAAGTGCCGGACGTTTCGAAATGAACGTAAAAATTGTACAGCGACAAAGAGCGGTCAGGAAGCCGAGCAAACAGCGCAAGCACTGGGGGAGAGAGTTCGCACGGATTTTCCGCTGCATTCATGTGAATGCTCGACGTCCGGACTGACTCGCGGATGCTTGGTCACGTGTCACGATAACCGCGCTGACGCGCGTGGACCAACCGCGATCCGGTCCGGTCGTCTGTACCCACCTTTAACGAAGGTCCTTTGGACATACACAGGATCTCCGATGCGTATATCCGGATATGGACGTCCGTAGGATGTCCTACGGATATGCCAGCCTGGCTGTGGAGATTCGGATCTTACTCGGACCTTCCACGGATATCCGTGGTTGACTGGAAAACTAGGAGAAACTATGCTGGGCTTAGTTTTTCGAAGTTGAAGTTGTCGAACTTAACCTTGCACCCTCTACAACAAGTACCATAAGACATTATTATGCACACTCTTTAACTCCATATGAAACTAAAATTAACGCCCTTAAATATTCTTTTTATCCACGCACTTTTGAGGAATGGAACAAGCTGTCTTCTGATGTCATCATCTCCATTGATTCCACTGAAAAATTGTTGTCTACGTCATGGTCGTGTTTCGTATTTATGTATGTTTTCTTTTAAGAGTTCAACATGTCTCAGTGTATTTTGCTTACCTATGTCTCGCGCGACGAATTAATGTTCACAATGCTGTATTTTTTTTCGCCCCTCTTGCTAGGTTCCACTTAGGTACTGCAGTGCTTAATAAATAAATAAATAAATGAATAAGTAAATAAATAAATAAATATAAATAAATAAATGTTCCGTAGGCAGACAACTTTTTCTCCCAGTGCAAGTTTTTGGCACTGATTTTTGGCAGTTATTGCTTGCGTGTTTTCTTTGTAATGCGCGCGAATAATTTCTGGGTCTTAGATCACCAAGCGACTGTTAAGTAATTGATTGTTGAATATTTTCACGTGCCCTTTCGGTTTTCACAAGGTGCAAATCAAAGACAAGCTGTAGAAGGAAAAGTTCTCAGGTGTTGTGTATCCAATCCCATGTGCGGACTGCCTGTCTGTGTGCATCGGCGAGTCGGGTGAATTTGAGCGAAGAATACGTGATCACCAGAGTGACGTTAGAAATCGGCGCGCAGGTCAAAATGCGTTTGCCGAGCACTCGGCGTCCGCCGCACACCGCATAAACTGGGCGGAGGCACGTGTGATCGCAAAAGAAAGGGACAAGAAATCACGGCTCTACCTGGAATCGCTGATTATTCTGACGACAGCGCATACGCTCAATCGGAATGACGGTAACTTGCCATTATCTAAGAGGAACCAGCGCAAAATGAACAACGGACAAGAAAAAAGGAAGCCAACATGGACAGAAGCACTGAACTTTCAACTTTATTTTGGAAGAATTATTACAACGTATTTATACAGTTCTTTGTTGGTCTTTTTGCGCTGGTTACTGTGAGATAATGGCCTACAAACTAGCTCAACAACAAGTTTTGCTGGTAACTTGCCCCAATCCACGCCAGATGTCTGGGTTCGCTCATGCGCCGTGTATGAACAAACGACGCAGCGACGTTATGCCTCATTGTGAACAAGACTCCCGTGGGGAAGCCGAAACGTGATAACGTGATACCATGATGGGGAAACGTGATAACGTGATACCATCCATTCTTGAGGTCAGCGCCTTCTATTTTCGTCATAGCCTTCGTCAGGTGTGGAAAAACTGTCATGTGATTTATTTTGATTCATTATAACGGTAAAGCCAGCCTAGCCCAAAGTGCCGGAGTGATAACTTGTGCAGAAGCGGCTATCATATCGCAGTCAGGGGCGGTATAATATAATGGCTCACTTCAGTCAATGGTGAAGGGCAGGGAAATGAAAAGGGGCACAGAATTTGTCCCCCAATCAATTCCATGACATTTTTTACTTTTCCGCCCTTCACCATTCGTTGATGTGACGTCAAGCCTCACGTTCGGTCTTGGTTATCGGTTGAAGCTTACGCCATGGCGTCACTTCAGCCAATAGTGAAGGGCGCGAAATAAAAAAAAATGGCATAGAATTGGTTGGGGAACCGTTGTATTATACCGATCCTGAATGTTTTCGTCACCGCCTGGAGAAACGTACCAAAACTGCGTGGGCAAAAATGATAAATTATTCAGCTCTTGCAAGCGAATACCATTATGAAAGCATGCATACCGCTGCTTTGCGCACCATTACAACCTAGAAAGCACTAACCAAATTTAGGTTGTCTGTACTCGGTTAAGGAAGCACTGAGTTTTAAAGTTAGAATCAGCTTTACTCAAATGATCGTTTTTAATTGGTTCTGTGTATTTACAGCCCTTTCTGTCTGCAACCCGCTATCGTCGCGTTCAGCAGAGTCTAACCATAAGAGACCAAAGCACAGGTGGCAGGGATGTACCCACTGACAGTTCATCCCAAGAGCAACCAAAAAAGGACCCACCTGGACTCAACGCTTGCGGCGGTACAGAGGTTCTTCAGCCACCTCTGCAAAGCTGAGATGAACCTCTGAGTGGAACTGCTGGCCCCATGTTTATCTAGTTGTTACTCTCGAAAAAAGGGCTACAAGGTTTGAGCGTCAGCACTGCACACCAGATGTTGAGCCTGCAAATGAGTAGCTTACTCACAGTATCATGAGGTGAACACAGACACACTCACAGCATGAAGAATGACAATAAACGCAGCGCGGTGTTCGTTCTCTTTCTTCGTCCTCTGCATGTGTGTCTCGGATTGCACTATTCACCTCATGCTGTTTCGTAAGAAACTAACATGCCTAAATATATATTATTTACAGCAGTCTCAATGGCAACAATTTGCATCCTCTCTGTACATTTCTTCAGCGTTTACTTTTCATAATGAGGCAACTTTTTTTTGCTTTCGTGTTCATGATTTTTGCTGACTTCCTCTTTATTGAAACATCCTGGAATTGTGTTATTTTCAGAATTAGCTGTCATGTGTATTGTATGCCCACCCTGCTAAGATCTTGGAAAAGATTGGAGAAACAATAAATGAATTAATAAGTCTGCGGCGCTTCCGTAGCGAGATGTTTCCCATGTGATAAGAATTGCAATACTTAATTTTCAGTGCCATTATTTTCATGTTTTCCCAGGAGCTTAAGTACATGTCAGCTTGCTAGCTTTTGTTTATCCAATGCCTGGTTTGATTCACTGTAAACTAACAATGCTTCTCCCAACTTTATCTTTCAAATGGCTGTATGCACTGTTAGAAGCGTTGCGTAAGTTTTTCCTGAGAAATTAATGTTGTAAATTTGCACTTACTGTTTGATGTTAATAGATGTTAGTACAAACTTTTGTAGCGAAAGCTACATTGGCCACGAACTCGCAGTTTCGCAGTGCTCGCATTCCCACCGTGGTCGCACCGTACCACGTGACCAACCACGTGACTGGTCTCGTGACCAACTGCGTGACGAACCACGTGACAACAACTAGCCAGACAACCAGACTAACCTGGACTTGCAATCAAGATTAACCAAGCTACGCCTTAGCTATCGCTGCGTACATCCTGGCTTTGACGAGCTAAGCCACTGCCAATGTTTTATTTACATTATTTTTTGTAACTAAGTCGCATTGCACTGTGAATTCAAACAGTAGTATATACGCGTTCAATAAAAATATCACGCAATAATTTTGGCTCAGTCTTGAGTGCATATCTTAAAATGTTACTAGAACAGTTCATGCAGATTTCGCACAACAAATGTGCAAGCCCTTCCTCTTGGTTGCACCATTTCATAGATTTAGTGCTTTGCTGTCTCATAAAGGAACAGCAAAAGAAGATGCATCATGTGTTTCAAGGAAGCCGGTAGTTTCAACGTCAGCCTCTGTGTCGGCGGCGTCTGGCAAATCCATCAGTGCGTCGGCACGGCGGCTTGCCATATTGTGGAGCACACATGCTGCCAATACAACATATGCGGCCTTGGATACATCTCACACATGATTGTCCAAGCGACGACGAGACCACAGGTGAATGCCTTCAGTGACGACTCTTTGCCTGGTATGGACACTGTTGAAAGTAGCCATCCACGGTTGCCAAGCTCCTGTATGGCGAAATAGAGGCAGAAGCCATGTCAAGAGCGGTTAAGCTGCGTCTCCTAGCAGGTAGTAGCCTGGAAATGCAGCAAATGGTTACCGTTACTATAAAGTACTTTCCGCTATTGTATATATGCTATGCAGGTATGCATTGCAACTGCACATATTCATTTACAAAATCAAGATAAAGATATGTAGCTTTGGGGTGTTTTTTTTTAGGTTCGTGCTGATAAAGGAAACTATTATACAGGTTTTCCTCTCAGTTCAGATTATTCACAAAGTTTGGCAGCAATGTAGGATACATCATCCTGTGCAGGTCAATTTTATAGGTTTTTCGTTTCTGTACCCTTAGTTCACATCATTCTTGCGACGCCAGAAACTATGGCTGATGCCTGCTTCTCACCACGTCAAAAATATTTTGAGCCTTGTGAAAGGTCTTTGCAGGCACTCTGACCACGGACTGAGCTTTTGTATGCATGTTTTCATATTTTAGAATTATTCTACTCTACACTTTGCAAAAGAGTTTGTGACGGAGCGAGAGGCCACGAAACAACAGGAACTCAGTATTTGAAGGAACATCCCGGAGACACATCTTAAAGAGCAGGACCTCTGGTACACAAAAGTGACAAACAATATAAAGCCCCTTTTTACACTCCACTCGGCTCAGTTGCGCGGCTACCCCCTCCCCTTTTTTTCTCTTTCCCTTCATAATGCCTCTACAGAATGCCCTTAAGTTGTCATTTATTGAGGGTGAATTGCTAATCCTTACCTTTGAAGCTTGCCTCTCCGAACAGGAAGCTGTGCTGTAGGGCTTGGGAGCAATAAACGCTGCCAGGGAATCCGACGAACACGTCTGTGAACATCACGTCAGCATTGCACACTCATTGAAATAATTTTGAGCGCAGTTTCTTGCTATTATAAAAGCTCTCGTCTCATTCCGACGGCCTCGAAATTCGGACGCGGTACCCGTCAGTGGCAGCAATCGCATCTGACAGGCCAACGGATTCTCCGTGGACAGTGTAAAGGGCACAAAATGACCGCTTGTTGAGAGCCTGCTCTAAACGATCCGGCCAGAAGATCTCCCTTCCACTCACAGGATTGGTTTAATGGCGACGTGGGCGGTCGATTGGCTAACATCAAGCTTGTCGGCGATCTGATGGAGTGCCGATTTCGTCCCCATGTAAGTGAGTGATATGAGCACAAGAGCACGGACTGTTGGCGAGTTGGTGTATTGCAAACACGTACAAGCGCATAAAAATAAACACAAACACACGAAGAAAGAGACTGAGACACCACGAGCGCTTACTTCCAACTGAAAACTTTATTGACAGAAACACACATTAAATCTAACTTGCTGCATGACGTCATCTTACCGCGCTACCGACCTCAATTGGCCACACTCAGAAAAGTAATTTCTTTGGCTGTAAGTGCAACAGATGGTGCGCTGACACATGACACACCCGCTTTCCTAATCAGATCTGCTGCTATTATTTCTCTTACGTCCTGGCATTTATGCTTGGCTACTTTTTTGCACGCGCTGAAGAACTGTTTAAATGGCTTTTTGTTCTTTTCAGCGCAGTCATAGCAATGTACAGACAGAGATGTGAGTTTGGCGAAAAACAAAGGAAAAAGCAACGCCACTTTTCTGCAAGTCATGTTCACAGCCAAAACCCACAAAGTGGAGTGTCCCCTAAGGGTGATTGTATCGAAAAATGGCACGTGGCAAAAATCAGTTGCACTCTTCCTGCAAAGAAAACTAAATCTTTTAACGACTGATGACCCCTTTCAAATTCGTAGTTCTGAAAATGTTATCGAGTTTTTAGAGAAGAATCACGACAAAGCTCTTCTGGCTTGCTCTTTTGACATAAAGGATTTGTACTAGTCCTTGTCACAAGAACAAATCCTCAAGTGCGTGGAAGAGTGCATTGATTGCTTTCGGGCAACAGCTTTTCAAAACGCAGCAGGTTTGCCCGTGAGAAGCTGCCTTGAATTACTTTCTTTTTATCTAAAGTCAACGTACATTGAAAGGAATGACCAGGTTTTCATTCAGAAGCAAGAGCTTTGTATTGAATCCTGTATTGCCCCTGTTCTTAGTGATATAGTTTTAGCTCACTGTGACAGAGTCGTCTCTGACCGCCTGAAAGCTTTTAATAATGGGACTGTTTTTAGATATGTTGATGATTTTTAAATTTTGTTACAATGATGCAGGGATTTTCCGGCCACTGTCAACCAGCTATTAGCCCTTTTTGGCGAGTGTCTTAATACTTTAGTATTGACGCATGAAATTCCAAAAGACGGCGTTTTACAGTTTTTAGATTTAAGGCTAACTCTCAGAGAAAAGTCGATGTGTTGGGAGTACCAACCAATGGCTAACAAACCTCTCTTACCTTTTCACTAAACCGCCGCGGTGGCTGAGTGGTTATGGCGCTCAGCTGCCGGCCCGAAATAAGCGGGATCGATCCCGGCCGCGGCGGTCGAATTTCGATGGAGGCGAAATTCTAGAGGCCTGTGTACTGTGCGATGTCAGTGCACGTTAAAGAACCCCAGGTGGTCGAAATTTCCGGAGCCGTTCACTACGGCGTCCCTCATAGCCTGAGGCGCTTTGGGACGTTAAACCCCCATAAACCATAAACCTTACCTTTTCACTCATCCCATTCTAAACTTGTTAAGAGAGCAATTGCTGAGCCATGCCTGAATAATGCCTTGAAAAAATCCTGTTGTCATTCAATGTGCCGTAGTTTCCAAAGGCAGGCGACGCGCCTCGAGTCAGCCGGGTATCCGATCAGCCTTATTGTATCTGTGTCCGAGGGGATGCTGAAAGAAGCAAAGAAAAGGGATAAGAACCCTAATGACAGAAATGCCAACAGAACAGTGGTGATTCCATACTTGCATAACACATCGCATCGCCTAAAGAGGATTGCGAAACGCAGTGATGTCAGAGTGGTGCTCTCTGCTCCTGAAAAGCTGGAAAAGCTGGTAAAAATGACTAATCCTTTCCAAAAGCCTAAAGAGCCATGCACTATCAAACACCGTGACCCTATTGTGGCATGTGCTGCTGGTTTGGTCTATGAAATTCCCCTCTCGTGTGGCTCTAGGTACATAGGTCAAACTGGCCGATGCCTAAATGAAAGACTGCTTGAGCACAGGAGGAAAGTAGGCGACCACAGGGACGGAAATCTGTCTGTACATTGCTCTGACTGCGCTTGAAAGAACAAAAAGCCATGTAAACCGTTCTTCAGCGCGTGCAAGATAGTACCCAGGCATAAATGCCAGGATCTAAGAGAAATAATAGAAGCAGATCTGATTAGAAAAGCGGGTGTGTCATGCGTCAGCGCACCATCTGCTGCACTGACAGCCAAAGAAATTAATTTTCTGAGTGTGGCCAATTGAGGTCGGTAGCGCGGTCAGATGACGTCATGCAGCAAGGTCGATTTAGTGTGTGTTTCTGCCGATAAAGTTTTCAGTTAGAAGTAAGCGCTCGTGGTGTCTCAGTCCCTTCTTCATGTGTGTTTTTTTGTGCGCTTGTACGTGTTTGAGTGATATATGAGACCAGTTTTCTCGGCTGAGAGGTTTTTGGCCTCCCTCTCAGGCCTTCGGTGTACAAAGAGGAGCTTTGAGACTGCTCCACTAGTGTAGTGTATATCGAAAAAGGCGAAAACGCTTTTTAACTCAAAGTCCAAGTAGCGCGGCACAACCTCTTCGACGTAGAACTGCACTCTGTGCCGCTCCTGCCATTCTAACTGTGTGAAGAGAAGGCACATTACAAATGCGTCGCCAAAATTATCGGCGTTGGATTCCTCAGAGTGCGAAATATCAGACTCCAGCAACTTGTCTGCTGCGAAAAGCGCGATAAATTTCTCGAGCGGCATCGCGACACTCTTCGTTCTGCGCTGACTGCCCAAAGACTGCAGGCCACAACCGCTCGCACGTGATGATGACGTATCTTCCTGCTTGACAGGAAACCGCGAACTGCCCGAGGACTAACAGAGCGCGATAAATCTAAGAAGTCTCCCCCCCCCCCCCTCCCCCACATACTGCTGTGCCCGGACAACCAGCCCGGACTCCACATTTTCAAGACGCACAATTTCTCCTGCGAACGCCCTTCAACAAGCCCGGTGCTGCGCCGCAAGGCAACAGCGCCCTATGGCTCCCTTGACAAGCTATGATGCTGTCACAAAACGGCTGGCGAGCGTTACGGGACCACCTCAAAGTCACAACATTGGTGGCAGCGGTGGGATCGCCAGTCACAACATTGGATGGCAGCTACGGTATTGACCGACATCAGCTACCTCGGCGCGGTGAGTGCCTGTAGTTTACCTCAAACACCAGACTTTCTCTGACACAGGCTATAGTAGCTTAGAGAAGGACTTGGTGTAGCATTGCGTTAGCCTTGTGTGTTTCATGCCTAGTGAGCGCGTTTTGAAAACCAAGGGTTGCTGACGGGGTAAACAGGGCAGTGTGTGAAATACTTGCGCGTGTCTTACTAGTAACGTTATAGTAGCGTACGGCAAGTATATTCAAAAAGGGCAAACAGCAAGAGGACAGTGTGAACGATAGAGAAGTACAAGGTCAAAGAACTACAAATTTGTGAGGAGTTGGGGATTGAGTTGAGTTCAGCAAAAAGAAAGAATGCGATCCTTGAGGTCATGAGGGCTGAGGGCGTAACGGCTGAGGAAGCCTAAGAGGCCTGGACGGATATCAATGAACGGCGGGAGCGGCAGGAAAAACTTCGCGAGGAAAAGGCAGCAAGACAGCAGCATGCTCGCACAATGAGACTGTTGGACTTGGAGCTTGAAGCGCTGCGGATGAGTTTCGAGAGGGATGAAGCGTTATCTGTTCAGCTTGAGACTAACCGTCAGAACTCGAGCGACAGGCTGCGGCCCCTCGTGATCGCCGAGGATATGGCGAAGTATCTGACGGTTTTTGAGAGCACCTGCAAGAAAAAGCGCATTGAACGGAATGGTTGGGCGCAGGTGTTGGTCGCCCTTCTTTCTAGCGAAACGTCTGAGGTGGTGAAAGATTTGTTAGACGGGAGCATAGACAGCTACGATAAGCTCAAAGTGATTTTATTGGGTAGGTATCGGCTGTCACCGCTGGATCTCCGGGAAAAGTGCGAGTATGAAGGTCGCAAGTCGTACTTCGATTTTGCGTACCAGTTTAAAGCCGACATTTTAGAATGGCTCGATGATGCGGAAGGTCCGAACGACCGTGGCGAAGAGGTAGAGTGCGTAGCTGTGGAGCAGTCCTGTCAGTACGGCACAGAGGAAGGTAGTCCGTACTTGGCAGATGTAGGTGCTGCTCTATCAGTGGAAGACGCGCCGCATTCGCCAATGGAGGAAACCCTTTTACTTTTGGATAAGGTAGCCACAGCATCGGGCGACGGTGAAATCACAGGATGGCTCGGTGATGCGGAAGGTCCGGACGACCGGGGCGAAGAGGTAGAGTGCGTAGCTGTAGGGCAGTCCTGCCAGTACGGCACAGAGGAAGGTAGTTCGTACTTGGCAGATGTAGGTGCTGCTCTATCAGTGGGCGACGCGCCGCATTCGCCAACGGAAGAAACCTCTTTACCTTCGGATAAGGTAGCCACAGCATCAAATGACGGTGCAGTTACAGCGGTCTCGCTCACTGAGACGGGAGAAGAGTTGAATGAAACTCGATCTCATAGCTTGCCAAAAGCTGAGAAAAAGGTTGGCGGCCCCGCCAACCGTTGCAAAGGGACCAGGGATGGTTTGGTTGGGCACGCTGGCAATAAAGAAATGTTTCAGCGGGCAATTCTTAGCCCCCAGATCCATGCCACCTTGAAAGGGAATCTCGTGGTTCAGGCAGGCTGCGAAAAATCTCATCAGAACGCAGCTGGTGAGACACCCGAGAACGATTCTTTGAAGGTAGGCGACGGCAGATTTGCAGCGGCCCGCGATAGATCGCCAGAAAGTAAGGAACCGAGGCCAGACATAATCGCAGAGGTTTCCGAAATTTCCGAAGAGCTGCTACCTGGCACTGACAGCAGGGCTCAGGGTGGTTTGCAAGGCAAGGAAAATCGCGAACCCAACAAACCTTTGGGAACTAATGGGTTAAGTTTTCATGTTGCGGCGAGGGCCGACAGCTTCGCACTTGACGACACCGCGATAACTGGAGGCGCGGGCGCGCGGAAGAAAGCCGCTAGGGCTGCTTCGAAAAGGCGACGGCGCTCAGAGAAAACTAATTTGGGCGGTCGCGCTAAGAAGAAAAGGTTGCGGATCAAGACGCTTGTACGTTTACGGGCCAGCCAACCACGTAACTGCCCGAAACCGACACCGCGGCTCTCAAGAACTTGGAGGCGTCGTATGAAAGCCAGTTTGACTAGGCGTCCCTTTGCAGTGCGGAAGCCACTTCCGTCACTGTTGGAGCACCGTGGCAGTAGTCCTGGGACAGGTGACGAGCAGAGTGGGCTGCAGAGAAGTGCGCGCGGCCGGCAGACAAAAGGGCGCCACCGAACGCGCGCGAGTGGGATGGGGACACGCAACTCCCCTTTTGGGACACCAGCAGGGAACCATAAGAGGAGGAAGCGCCCTCTCGGCTTAAGATTGCCAAGCGCTTCCCTGGCTTCGGGCACATGTCCTGGAGAGGCGGAACTAATCAGCCTCTCAACTTTTGCGAGGGGTCGGCAGGTAGAGCGACCTTCCGATCGCGACCGCGCCGGGCGCGACTAAAGAATGCAGGATTGCAGGAATGAGTGCTCCCTCTATCTACTGTTTGCTTTTTAGTTTTTCTCAGCCGTAGAGAGATGAAAGCTGACCAGGTTTTGAGCCTTTTGCCTCAGTGCATTTTGTACTTTTCGTGTTTTCTTGCCCTAATGATATAGCCTAAAAACGTCTGCTCATTATGTGACCTAAGTGCTGCACAGCTCAGAGCGGTTATCTCACCCGCGCGATTATCTTATGTTTTTGTTCTTTCATCGCATTGCTTATCTTGAGGTTCGATGCAAGTTGTGTTCCAGCATGCACTTGTGAATACGTTTAGCTGAGCTGCTCATTTTGAGGGCATGCGCTGACGCGCGGAAGTATAGCTAAGGAACTCATGGGCCATTGTGGCGCAGTCACTCGCATGGAAGCCTCGTGTATGCTTTGGGTTATTTATGTGAGCTTTGTTACATGTTTTTCAAGTGAACTTGCTGTATTTGTTAGGTGCTGCTATCTGCAGACATTGAAACGTGGGCGAAGCCTCTGTTGGGCATTGTAGCTTAGGCAGCTGGCGCAAGCTCCTAGAGATGCTACCCTTTCCCCTGCATTAAGCATTCCAGTATGCTCCTGCCTCGACACTTTTGTGGTGCTAGTTTGGCGCATTAGAACCGCTGTCATGGTATCTGCTGCTACGCAGAACAGAAAGCAAGAACGCATGGCCAGCTTCAGCCGTGACAGTTGCGAACAGGAAGTAGCTTGGGGCAAAATTTAATGACCTCATTTGTTTCCTCAGTAGTGTGTTTTCGGTCCAAGTGATTTCAAGGGGACCATTCTACTTTCATTCGTATTGCTGATTATGATGATTACTGATATTTTGGCGTTTTTGTTGATTTGCAAAATTGCTGTTCGAACCTTGTGTACCAGATCGTACACCTGCCTCTTGTTGCAGCGTGAGCAAAAAGGGGACAGCAATTTAGTTAGGTTGATTTGGTTTAAGGCCTTGTCTGGTGTTTGACGGGAGACAGAGGGCACTTGCTTGTGTTGGGTGTTGCCTTTTGCCGGTCGGCTCTTGCAAGCTGCAGAGCGACCAACTATGACCTGTGGAGAGATGCAAGGGCATCGGAACGACCTGAGCGAAGCTGGTCGAGGTGCCTTGGCGACAACGCTGTGAGCAGCGATCCTGGCCCGGCGAGTGGGACCTGGGCATGTGAAGCTACCTGGCGTCCGGACACTGGACGTGAACATCGAAGAGCCTGACAAACGTGTGCGCCTGGCATCCGAGCCACGTGGAAGCAGCTCGTCTTCCCGGCGCCTTATCTGAGGGCGGGGATGCTGTTGTGCCCGGACAACCAGCCCGGACTCCACATTTTCAAGACTCACAATTTCTCCTGCGAACGCCCTTGAACAAGCCCGGTGCTGCGCCGCAAGGCACAGCGCCCTATGGCTCCCTTGACAAGCTATGATGCTGCACTGCCAGGCAGCAGCGTTCTATGGAGAAGCATCGGCGAGCAACATGTCCAAACGTGTTGCAACATTGCTAGACAGCCAGGCGCCGGTTCCCTTTCCCCCTGGGAGTCACCGCGCGCCGCAAACTTGAAGCGGGTGGCCAGCGCGGTCGCTGGTTGGAACTCTCGGACGGTTGTCAAGTGCTGGATTTTTATTGGTACGTTTGTGTGTCGACCGTTTCTCGGGGCTATATAAGCCCCAACGCTGCCGCCTGGAGAGGACTCCGGACTCCGATCTTCCGACCCCGTTCTGAGTGTGCCGCTCCCGAGTGGAGTGTGATGTGTGACGCGTTGGAGCCTCGCCGGACGTCACCGTACGAGAACAGTCGCGTTTTGGTGTTAGTTCTCAGCCCCCGTGCCGATCTCGTCCTGTATAATGCTCTGTGCATAATGTATAAAATCCCTTTTGTTGTTCTCATCGGCGCCTGACTCGGAGTCTTCGCTACCAACTAGAGAGCTGGCGACGCTCTGTCACAAAACGGGTGGCGAGCGTTACGGGACCACCTCAAAGTCACAACAATACACATATCAGGCAGACGGGTTTTCTCTCAATTGAGCAAGTAAGGCTTACGCCTTCAATATGGATAAAAGCAAAACAAAAATAAGCCGCTGCTCTAGGCCAGAAATTCATTAAACAAAAATAAAATACACTAAACGCTGCACATGTTCTTAGCTACAATTCTTCCGATTTTCAGCGGCGTAAATAATCCGCAGCACTTTCTGTGACCTTTCTAGTTAGGCAATATTGTTAGATGGCGACCAGCCGAAGAATGAGGCGATGAACGATGGCAGACATATTACCAAGACAACGAAGTGAAAGACGCGCGTGTGCTTACAGGTGGGACACTGCTTCACTGTTTGTGGCCTGTGCCTAGCCCTTTTGGTTCTGCAACCTATTTGTGACATTGTTTTGGTTGAGGTGCTGGGTTAATCTCCCTGAAATATGTTGCACACCCCTCTTAACGAGGACCGCAGACCTCTTCCTGTAAACACGCCAGTGCAATGGGTCAGCAGCCGATACCTCGGACTGCCCCCTGAGCATGGGCTATTGGAGACTAACTCTGCGCCTTGCCGACTGGCTGCTGAGCTCAGGTCATTCGACTCTACCTCGGCGCCTAACCCTCAACCAGTCATGCGAGGCGCCGCGTACTGCACCCTCCAGAACCCACGGCTACCAAAGTCCTTTCACGGGACTCAGCTGGAGGACGTGGAAGATTGGCCCCTCCAGTCTTAACGTGTCACCGCGTTTAACCAATGAGATGACGTCGCCAAGCTGAGGAACGTTTTCTTCAGCTTGGAGGACGGTGCTCGTACGTGGTACGAAAGCCACGAGGACACTCTTTCATGATGGCCTGAGTTCCGGCGTCAACTACTCGCCGCGTACGTCAGCGCTGATCGTCGGGAGCGAGCTGAACACTCCCTACAGTCCCGCATGCAAATGCCCAACGAAACGATTACCATGTACGTCGAAGACATGACGCGGCTCTTCCGACGGGCTGACCCAGCCATGGCGGAAGCCAAAAAGCTGCGCCACCTAATAAGCGGTGTTAAAGAACAGCTTTTCGCCAGCCTCGTGCGCATCCCCCCAAGCACTGTTGCCGAGTTTCCAGCGGAGGCTGTCACAATGGAGCAGGTCCTCCGGCAGCGTTTCACCGCGTAAGACCGCCAGTCCTTGCTGTTTGTGTTACGGAGTCCCTCCCGGCTTTCAACAGCAATACCGACTTTCTCCGCGACATGATCCGCGCTGTCGTCTGTGACGAGCTAGGGAAGATTTGTGGTACGTCACCGCCAGCGGCCAGCTCCGTTATGAGCGTTATCTGCGAAGAGGTGCAGATACAGACTACTGCCGCCCGACATACGCCGAAGCTCTGCGACGCCCTGCCCCAAATCCACCGGCATTTCTACCGCCCAATCATACAGACTACTGCCGCACGACATACGCTGACGCTCTGCGACGCCCTGCCCCACGTCCAGCGGCAGTTTTTCCAACACATAACGCCGTCCTGCTACCCTCCGTGCAGCCAGTGCAGCACCACATCCCGAGTGATCGACGATCCCTGCGCGGAGCGGACGTCTGGCGTGGCCCTGACCGCCGGCGTTTTTGCTTTCACTGGGAGCCGGGTGACCTGTTCCGCCGGTGCCCATATCGAGAGTTTGGCTTGCTGGGTTTTTCCTCCGATGCTCCAAGGCCCCGGTTTGGCCAACGGCCCCGTGAGATTGAAGAGTACGTGACGCAGCACTCTCTGTCGTCCATGGCGCGCCGTCAGTCCTGATCACCATCACCTCGCCGATCATCGCTTTCACCGAATGCGCAGAACTCCTCGCGAGCGACGGCGGACCGCCAGCCCAGCCTTCGCCGGGAAACCTGAGGACAGCGACCTCCGGGGGCGTGGTCGCCGGATATCGACGCAGTAAAGACCCCCTGACGACGCAAACATCCGATGATAGAGTTTGACTACGTCGACGAGAGCAGCTGAACCAAGGGACCGCTTCTCCCTCGACATATCCGTGCTTCTCGACGGTCACAGCGTTAGCGCGCTGGTGGACACAGGAGTGTAGTTTTCAATTATCAGACGCAATTTGGCAGCGCTTCTAAAGAAATTTACAACTCCTTGCTCTGGCGTGCAGATCCGGACGGCGGGGGGCCATATCATTACTCCGCTTGAACAGTGCAAGGCTAGGGTTCAGATCAGAGACTCGACGTTCATACTTAGCAGCCTGGTGCTCCGCGACTGTTCTCGTGACCTGATTTTCGGCGTAGATTTTCTCCGTGAGAATGGTGCTATTATCGACCTGGCGCAGAACCATTACGTTTTCTACGCGAGAGCCGACGACACCTCTGACGTTCGTCAGCGCAGCTGCGCCATTCGTATTTCGACTGAAAGCGTTTTGATCCCGCCGCGCGCAAGTGTTTTTGCAAACTTCGAATGCGATGATGGGCTACGTGATGGACCCGCAGTCGCCGAGGGCCATCGTTCCTTGTGCTGACACACGGCATTTGCTCGGCCGTAACGGTCGGTCGGAACTCCTGATTACCAATTTTACGAACGAACCTCGTCACCTTTTCTGAACTACTGCCGTCGGGTGGGCCGACCAATTGGCCGATGTTACTGAGTGCTTTGCGTACGAGGCCATGGGACGTTCGCACACGTCCCTAGGTCGCATCAATATTAGCCCCGGACTCTCAGCGACTCAACAGAGTGACCTGCGCCCTACTGCTCCAATAGAAAACCTGCTTCGCATCCTCCTCGAAAGCGCGGCAAACGGCGATCACGAAGCATCGGATCATCACTTCCGATGACGCTCGCCCCATACGACAGCAGCCATACCGCATTTCCCCGAATGAACGCGACGCCATCCAAACGCAGGTGAAGGAAATTCTTACAGGCCATATTACTCAGCCCTCTAAGTGCCCGTGGTCGTCGCCCGTCGTGCTTGTTAAGAAGAAAGATGGGACATTGCGCTTTTGCGTTGATTACCGTAAGCTAAACGCTATAACTAAAAAGGACGTCTACCCGCCGCCCCACATCGATGACTCACTCAACAGACTTCGCCGCGCCAAGTATTTTTCGTCGATCGGCCTAAAGAGCGAATATTGGCAGATTGAGGTTGATGAACGTGACCGCGAAAAAACTGCCTTCATCACACCCGACGGCCTAAATGAATTTAAGGTGTTGCCCTTCGGCCTTTGCTCTGCGCCGGCGACGTTTGAGCGCATGATGGATACTGCCCTGCCTGGCCTGAAATGACAAACCTTTTTAGTTTACCTAGATGACGTGGTGGTTTTTTCAGAAACCTTCGACCGACACCTTGAACGCCTGCGGACTGTGTTGGATGCCCTGCGGTTGGCCAACTTGACACTTAAACCCGAGAAATGCCACTTTGGCTACAAAGAGCTCAAGTATCTCGGCCATGTTGTGAGCGCCGACGGCGTAAGACCCGATCCCGATAAAACTGCCGCCGTAGCCGAGTTCCCCGTCTTATTCCAAAGAAAACGCTCAAACGCTGCTAGGGTTTGTGCGCCTACTACCGCCGTTTTATTGCCGACTTGTCCAAGATCGCTAAACCGCTGACCCGTTTAACGCGTAACGATACACCGTTCGTCCGGACTGCCGAGCAACAGGCTGCTTTCACAGAGCTGCGCCAACAGCTGCACACTACCCATATGCTGGCTCACTTCGATGAGGAGGCTGCTACCGAGATACACACCGACGCTAGCAACATCGGGCTTGGTGCCGAACTCGTTCAACATCAAGAAGACGTTGAACGTGTGATCGCGTATGCGAGTCGCACATTCTCGTGCACCGAAATCAACTACTCCACCTCGGAATAGGAGTGCCTCGCTGCCGTCTGAGCCACGATAAAATTTCGGCCTTATATCTATGGTCGTCATTTCAAAGTGGTCTCAGACCACCATTCCTCGTGCTGGCTGACAAATCTTCGGGACCCATCAGGCCGCCTCGCACGCTGAAGCCTTCACCTTCAAAAATTTGATTACACAATTGCCTATAAGTCCGGACGTAAATACGAAGACGCCGACACGCTCTCACGCGCACCCGTCGAGCAAGCTGATGACAGCGCAGAGGATGACAATCGTTTCTCGTTTCCTACACGTGATCAGCAGTTCGGACTTGGTGGCAAGGCAGCGCGCTGACGCTGACCTGCGGTCTGTCATGGATCACCTGGAGGGCCATGCTTTCAACGTACCTCGACACTTTTCCCGCACTTGTCCTCTTTTTGCATTCGCAATGGCTTACTCTACTCGAAAAACTCTAGCAACGGTGACCGGACCTGCCTCCTAGTCATGCCATCAGACCTCCGCGGCGACATCCTTTCGGCGTGTGATGATGAACCAACCTTTTGCCACTTCGGATTTGCACGCACACTTGCTCGAGTGCGTGAGGCCTATTATTGGCCTCAACTTGCAAAGACCATCCACCGCTACGTCAGAGGTTTCCGTGAGTGCCAGCGTCGTAAGCCACCACCGCTAAGCCCGCAGGTTTGATGCAACCTTCAAGGAAGCTCCAACTAATTGCGCAACCTCGAATACCTTTTGACCAAGCCGGCATTGACCTTCTGGGCCCATTCCCTGTGTAATTTTGCAATAAGTGGATTATAGTTGCGACTGATTATTTTACACGCTATGCGGAAAGCAAGGCGTTGCCGCGCAGTACATCCGCTGAAATCGCGCACTTCTTCATACACCACATTGTTTTACGACATGGCGCCCCGTCCTCCATCATCACCGATTGGGGCACCGAGTTTACAGCGCAGCTCATGCACGAGGTGTTCCAGCTGAGTCACACGACCCACCGCAAGACTTCTGCATACCACACGCAGTCAAACAGGCTCACGGAGCGCCTAAACAAAACCTTAGCGCACATGCTCGCAGTGTACGTCGGCGTAAAGCCCAAGAGTAGGGACGAAATCCTCCCATATGTTACGTTTGCTATAACACGGCGATTAAGGAAACGACTCGCTTTACGGCACTTCGCCTCGTTTACAGGCGTGATGTGCAAACGATGATAGACGCCAACGTAGAGGAACCGCCAGCTCGTTAGCAGCAGTCGAGGTGCGTTGGCTGAGTAACGCCGAAATTGTAGTGCGCGTTGACGGAACCCAGACGCCGATCGCTGATGAGACGGATGTGACAGAGCCATCAGTGTAGATGTGACGGTATGCACTGTAGCATTCATAAATGTGTTGAAGAGCAAAATATTAAGTGCAGGACCTGTGGTGTTTGTATTTCTTTTGATGCCAGGAACTGTTGTCTTGATTTGCCATGCTGTGTACATTTAAGGTGGGGAGGAGGTCGTGACAGGGCGCTGGTTGTGTGGTGGGAGGTCAGAAACTTCCTCTATGCAGTGCGCTGCGAGTGGATGGTGAGGTGCACGAGCCACAAATCGCATATGGGCAAGCAACAACTCCTGGGTTAGCAGTACTGATGAAAATAGACGTCTGCTCTCTGCCAGAGTGCACATTGCGGAGGTGTTCTTGGGAAGGCCGAGGCCGATGCTCAAGGCCTTAGATTACATCGCTTCGATGAGATTGATATTTGTTTGTGAGATGCCCTGAAGAGCTGGGGAACTGTAGCACAGGAGGCCTTCACAGAGCGCACCATACAGCCGTAGTAATGAAGGTGTAGAGCAGCCTTTTCTGGTGGTGGAGAGCATACGGAAGATAGAGGCGTAAGAGCAGAGCTTGATTTTAAGCTATTGTAAATGTGTGGACCCTGCCAGTGAGTTGTCAGATGTCACCCCAAGGAATTTATGGCTTGTAACGTATGGTGTTGGGGTACCAGCAACTTTCAGCACGATCGCGCCTCGAAAATGCAATTGCTCAGCTTTTATCTGGCGACATGACGAGACCGCTCTTACTTAAAAGCGATTCGATGCAGCCTATTGCCGTCTGTAATCGGGCATGCACAATGCGCCTGTTGCGTCCGGAACACCATATACAGATGTCATCTGCGTAAAGGGATTTATCAACCGTAGGAGGCAAGCATTTTTCCAAGCCAACAAGTGAGATATTGAGAAGGGTGGGAATTAAAATCCTCCCCTGAGGCTTTCCGCGAGATATTTGATGCAGAGCTGTGTCAACTTCACTTTTTCACATAAAAAATTGATCTTTCGTGCAGATAACCGCACAGCCAGTGATACATCCGCCCACAAATACTAATTGATTGAGTGATTGATTGGCTGAGTGAATTGCTTCATGTGTGACGTTGACAAAGGCTCCCTTCACGTCAAGAAACACAGCGATCTTCATAGACCGCTCTGTTTTGCTGCGTTTGATACAATTTGTGAGGGCAATAACGATGTCAATGCTACTGCGTCCTTTTCGGAAACCAGACATGGCCGAAGGATAAATTTCTGTGTTTGTCAGGTCCCAGGTAAGGCGAGGGTGTACCATTTTCTCTATCAGTTGTCCGACGCAGCTTAGAAGTGCACTGGAACGGTAAGCGTTTAAGTTAATTGATGGTTTTGCAGGTTTTAGGGCAGGTATCACACGCGCACGCTTCCAACACGTTTCAAGGCAGTCGGTCTTCCAGGAGGTGTTATAAACTGCGTGCAGCCGAGCCTTGGCTTTACTTCTCAGGTGAGAAAGGGCAGTGTAGCTTACACCATCTGGTCCTGGGCCCGATATTTTTTTGGTAGCTGCCAAAGCCGCATGAAGTTCTTCCATAGTGAACGGTTCGTGAAGAAGGGCAGTATTAGGTTAAGGGGTAAAGCTTTGGAGAGCCAACGGCACCGATATGGCCGTTGATCGAGCAGTGATATTAGAACAGAAAGCCTCCGTTGCATCCAGACGTGAAATCTTCGCATTTACAGCTACGCAGTTAAAATGATTTAGTGGGGCGGGTTGACTACTGAGGGTGCGTACACTGCTCCATACCTTAGAAAAAAGCTTTCTGGGATCAAGATTCGCACAAGAGGATCGCCATTCCCGTATTGCCAGCTTGTCCTAATGACGTTGAACATGTTTCTGTGCGCACCTAGTAACCCTGATGTCTTCTCTATAATTTGTTCTGCGTGCTGGTCTTTCTGCTCTGCGGCGAATCGCTCTAAGTCGCTCATATTCAGCATCTGCAGTTCAGTGCACTTTTGATAGAGTTGGAACCTTAGTGCTGAACGTTTTAGCACGCCCTACAGCAGCGATGAAGCTTTAATAATTGAGGTTTGAGAGGTCCACTTTTTCAATTCTGTTAGCGAAAACTTCCCAATTCGTGTAGCATACCACACGTCACTGTGAACTTAAGAAAGCATCACCAACCTCTAAATAGGTAGGCAGATGATCGCTGCCATGAGATTCTATGTCGGCACTCCAGGTTGTTGAAGACGACAGATGATGAGAAATCATCGAAATATCAAGGGTACTGGACCTTCTACCTTGATAAGAAGTTGCCTGGCCGTTGTTAAGGAAAGTGAAATTGTTGCACTGTGCGAAATCAAATAACTGTCGTCCTCTGGCTGTTGATCTGATGCCTCCCCAAGCAAGCTGATGTGCGTTGAAATCTCCCATTATGATGTGCGGCGCTGGTGTACTGCGTACGATAGCCTGAAGGCAATCGACGTCAAAGTTCACATGCGGGGGTATGTACCCGACGATCGCTGTGAAGGACAGGTTCATGATCTGGACGGTGACTGCAAAATATTCTTTCCGTGAGTCGGCAGATGTCAGCACCTGTCACCGAGTTCAGAACGGCATAGCCTGAAAGACGGATAGTAGTACGCAGACGGGATTCTGAGATGGCAATGATCGGAAAACGGTGTTTCGAAACAAATCGTCGAAAATCAGACAGTCGTGGACGAAGGCTGCAGGCATTCCAGTGAAAGATGGTGGCCTTGTTACGGATGCTTTGCAGGCTAGGGAGAGTAGCGGGTCTATTGACTGCTACAGCGGTGCAATGAAACCAAGGATTGTTAGGATGGCTTCCGCCACCGGCGAGGAGTATGGTGTAAGAAAAGCGCGGAGAGCGACAACAAGCGAGCACAGTAGGGAACTGGCACTATCGGAGTTTTGGCGAATAGATTATTAGCGTGGGTGGTTCCAGGTTGGATACTGTAGCGGCCGTGGAGTGTTCACTTTTGTTCTTAATACGGGAGGTGGCTCCACATTTAGTCGTAGTGGAAGAGGAGGAAACTCAACCACGTGCTTAATGTGCGGGTGACTGTCTTTGTCTTTGTGCGGCGATTGGGGAGATTTCTTCCCCGGCGATGAATTTTTCCTGCGGCGAGTTGCCCGGATTTGGTTTTGCTCAAGTAGAGCAGTTTTTGCTGACTTATAGTCTGTATAGTTTGAGTTGTTGTGCTTGTAGATGTTTTTCTCCTTTTAGTAGGCAGTTCAGCGGAAAAACGTCGACTCATGCTGCTTACCGCAGTTAGTACAAGAGGGTTTATCACTTAAATTGCAGATTAATTTCGGTCATGGCTGCCACCGCAACGAGAGCAGCGCAAGGCAAGTCGGCAAGTGCTAGCCACATAGCCGTAGCGTTAACATCTGGTTCATTGCCGTGGTGTTTGAATGTACTCGTACACACGGTACCTTGTATATCCGAGAATAACGTATTGCGGAGCAGATTCATCCTAAACAGAAACAACTCCAAAGCTCCCATATCAACAATTACTTCCGGTAAAAAAACATATACAAATCCCTGAGACATCGCTGAAGCCTTCAGTAATTCATTTGCTCTAGCCTCAGGAGTATTAAATACTGCCGCTAATCAAACATTACCACGATCTCCCCATAGCATTTCCTTTTTCCTGTCTCTCCTGATGAAATCGGCAAAATAATACGCAATCTGAAAGACGCCAGACCAGGTCCCGATAATATACACTCATCCCATATTAAGTTAATTGCGCATCTCATTTGCAATGTCTTCGCCGGTATTGTCAATCTGGTCTTTAAATCAGGCACTTTCCCTACTGCATTAAAAAAGGCAAAGCTATTTCCAGTCTTCAAAAAGGGAGATAAACAAATGATTTCTAATTACCGCACAATCGCCATTTTATCATTTTTCAGCAAAATTATTTAAAAAGCAATTGTTATCCGAATAAACAATTACTTAACAAAATTTGACATTCTGTTATCTAACTGTTTTTTTGGGGGGAAGGAAATGGCGCAGTATCTGTCTCGTATATCGTTGGACACCTGAAGCGCGCCGTAAGGGAAGGGATAAAGGAGGGAGTGAAAGAAGAAAGGAACAAGATGTGCCGTAGTGGAGGGCTCCGGTATAATTTCGACCACCTGGGCATCTAACGTGCACTGACATCGCACAGCACATGGGCGCCTTAGCGTTTTTCCTCCATAAAAACGCAGCCGCCGCGGTCGGGTTCGAGCCCGGGAACTCCGCATCAGTAGTCGAGCGCCCTAACCAGTGAGCCACCGCGGCGGGTCCAACAAGTTCGGTTTCAAAATGGGATTGCCACATTGCTGACTAGTGTTACTGTATATTCTCCCTGCGGGAGCATATACAGGAACACTATTGCTGACATTCTGCCGGCGCCACCTGGTGGCCGAACCTGTCTCCCAGCGCGTGGCCGAACGTCTTCTTTCTCTCGAATGTGCGCGGCTGTTCGGCAAGACTCGCCCGAGTAAACAGTTGTGCTTCCCGCGTCCCCTACGTTTGTCGGTGACATTTGGTGGAGCCGTGCTGTGTACCATCCCATGTACGCTGACCCCGTCGAAATGATTGACGCTTCTCCCCGACGCGCGGACGCCACACCTGTCCACAAAGCCAGCCGTTGCCTGCGAAGCCTGCAACCCGAGTTTGAGCCACTGAAAAGGCTTGTGCAAGCTATGACTTCCACCACTGGCAGCCAGACAGGTCAGTACTCCGGCAGTGCCCAGCCGTTCGTCCTTCTCGCACCTCGGTCGCCACCATCCTTCCACGGAGACCGGTTCGAGGACGTTGAAGATTGGTTGGCCAGTTTTGACCGTGTTGCTGCGTTCAACCAATGGGGCGACGAGCGGAAGCTGATGAATGTTTATTTCGCACTGAAAGACTCGGCGAAAGCGCGGTTCGAGAACAACGAGGCATCCTTTTCTAACTGGGCAGCTTTTCGTCGCGAGCTGCTCGCCACGTTCAGCTCGAACGAGCGAAAGTAAAATGCTGTAATATTCCTTCGCTCCAGGTCCCAGCAGTCCAATGAGAGCATGGCCATGTTTATTGAGGACATGACCCGCCTCTTCAATCGGGCCGACCCAGCCATGCTCGAAGCTACAAAGGTGCGGCACCTTATGCGAGGTGTAAAGGAGCAGCTGTTTGCTGGCCTCATGCGCGACCCTCCGAGAACCGTCGCCGTTTTCGCCAAGGAAGCTACGAGCATGGAACGTTCATTACAGGAACGGAGTGCCCAATACGGCCGTCAGGCAAATCTAGCAGCCACTCACTACTGCACGTCCTTGCCAGGCCTTGGGGATGAGGCGCTGCGAGAGCTTGTGCGGAGCATGGTTCGCTAAGAACTGCGACACCTCCACTTGGATGCTCCGTCGGCAAGCATACCTTCTACAGGCGATGTCCTCAGTGACGAAATTCGGCGAGTGGTGCAGCCACCACCAGCACCACTATCAGAGCCGCACGTGATGTCCTACAGCGATGCCCTGCGCCGACCTGCCCCCGCGCCGCAAGCGTTTCGTCCTGTTGCCGAACCACGACCACCCCATCGTTACTTGCGTCCCGTCGAGCAGCAGCGGGACCTGTGCCCTCCTTTTAGCTAAGCGCACGTATGGCGAACATCCAACAATCGCCCACTGTGCTACCACTGCGGGGAGCCCGGCCATATTCTGCGGAATTGCCCGTACCGGCGGATGGGTTTGAGAGGGTTCCCACCGGACGCACCTCGACCTGCGCTATGGTGAAAGACCGCAGGACATAGTGGAGTACCTGGCCACTCAAGTGCTGCCCCCGACCTCGCAGCGGCGCCAATCGCGATAACCGTCCCCGAGGCGCTTTGCTTCGCCCAGTCGGCCCTCATCCTCTGGTCAGTTCAGAGGCACGTCCCCTCGCCGGGAAAACTGAAGACGGCGTCCTCCGGGGGTAGGGACGCCGCCACTGCAGAGTCAACAGTCTCCACCCGACGATTTGACGCGACGGCCCGAGCGGCGACGACCCGATCCGACGTGCTGCGAACGATTAATTGCTGCTGAAATTTTTGTAACCGCCGACAGTCATGAAGTGACCGCACTCGTCGATACCGGTGCTGATTTTTCTGTGATCAGCAGGCAGCTCGACACAACCCTCCGTAAGGTTCTGACGCCTTGGTGTGGACCCGTGATCCGCACCGCCAGTGGCCATTTAGTCACGCCGATCGGCGTCTGCACCTGTCGCATCCAGATCCGCGGCCTTACTTTCACTGGCTCCTTTGTCGTATTACGTGACTGTTCGAAAGATCTCATTCTGGGCATGGATTTCCTTCAAGAGTATGGTGCGGTCATCGACCTTCGGGAGCTTATGGTATCTTTTTCCGCCCAGCGAGCCGTTGAAACCAACACCGAGCCCAGCAGAGTAATTTTGCCCGTATGTGACGACCACATAACAATCCCTCCGCGAGCCAGCAAGTTCGTCACAGTCGAGTTTAATGACAGCACCGGCACTCTTGGCATCGCTGAAGCGAACTTGTCGCTGCTACTCGCTCGGCAAGTTTGTGTCGCTCGAGGCCTAGTAGAACTTGCCAACGGTCGCACGGACATCTTAGTCACCAACTTTACCCGTGAACCACAGCATTTAACGAAGACAGCGGTCATCGCTTATTTTGACGAGCTTGGAGAGTGTTCCAGGCAGTGCTCTTTGTCCACCACGTCAGACATCGACGATGCAACGGCTACCGCCATTGCGACCGACGTAAACCCGCACGTCTTGGCCAGTCAGAAATGCTGCTTGGAAAACCTCATCTCTTCCTTCCGCGACTGTTTTGCATCAACCTCCAAGGTGCGACAGACGCCGCTTACCAAGCACCGAATTATCGTTGCTGACGACCAAAGACCACTATGCCAGCGCCCTAATCGCGTGTCTTCAAAAGAATGTGAAGCCATCCGCCATAAAGTTACACAAATGCTCCAGGACGACGTCATACAACCGTCCACGAGCTCCTGGGCATCGCGTATTGTCCTCGTTACGAAGAAAGATGGCACCTTCTGGTTCTGCGTGGATTACAGACGCCTCAATAACGTCACAAAAAAGGATGTGTATCCTCTGCCACGCATTGATGACTTCCTAGACCGACTGCGCCATGCTGCCTACTTTTCGTCCCTTGATCTCCGCAGTGGGTATTTGCAAACAGATGTCGACGAACGCGACTGAGAGAAGACCGCCTTTATTACTCCTGACGGTTTGTACGAGTTTAAGGTGCTCCCTTTTCGCTTGTACTCGGCCCCTGCCACATTCCAACGAATGATGGACACCGTACTGTCTGGCCTGAAGTGGCAGTCGTGCCTCGTATATCTCGACGATGTCGGGATCTTCTCTGACACGTTCGATGAGCACCTGAAACGTCTGCGTGCTGTTTTTGAGGCCATACGTTCCGCCGGTCTCTCTCACAAGGCAGAAAAATGTCACTTTGCGTTTCATGAGTTAAAGTTTCTTGCTCACATTGTCAGCACTCGAGGTGTTACTCCAGACCCCGAAAAGGCGGCCGCCGTAGCTCCCTTCCCCAAGCCAACAGACAAACGGAGCCTGCGTCGTTTCTTGGGCCTCTGCACGTACTATCGCCGGTTTGTTCGCAATTTCTCTAATCTAGCAGAGCCTCTGACCCGCCCGACGAAAGACGCTGAACCCTTCTTCTGGGGCGAGGACCAGGAAAGAGCTTTCACGGAACTCAAATCCCGTCTCCAATGTGCGTCTGTGCTTGGCCACTTCGACGAAGAGGCCGACACGGAACTGCACACTGATGCCATTAACGTTGGTCTCGGTGCGGTCCTTGTTCAGCGGCAGGATGGTCTAGAACGCGTGATTGCTTACGCCAGTCGCAGTTTATCCCGTTCCGAAGTCAATTATTCCACCACGGAAAAGGAATGTCTGGCTGTGCTGTGGGCAGTTACGAAATTTCGACCGAACTTGTATGGCCGCCCGTTTCGGGTCGTGAGCGACCATCATTCACTGTGTTGGCTGGCGAACCTGAAAGATCCCTCGGCGCGGCTTGCTCGATAGAGCCTTCGGTTACAAGAATTTGATGTCACCATCATGCACAAGTCCGGCCAGAAACACAGTGATGCTGACTGTCTCTCCCGCGCTCCTATTCCCCGCCCCACGGACAAGTCTGACGACGATTCCGCTTTTCTCGGTGCTGTCACTACATCCACCCTTGCCCGCCAACAGAGGGACGACTCCGAACTGCTGCCCCTCATCGAGTACCTCGAAGGAACCGCTCCATCACCAGCTCGACTCTTCAAGCGCGGACTGTCATCGTTTTGCTTGCATGATGGTGTCCTCTACAAAAAGAACTACAGCCCAACAGACACTGTCTATCTGCTTGTAGCGCCTACAACGCTTCGTGACGAAGTTCTGCGTGCGTGCCACGACGACCTTCCTGCGAGCCACCTCGGGTTTTCCCGCACGTTAGCGCGGATACGCCACAAGTACTACTGGCCCAGGCTTGCTGCAGTTGTCCACCGTTACGTGCGAACCTGTCGTAAGTGTCAGCGCCGGAAGACGCCGCCGACTAAACCAGCCGGGCTCCTGCAGCCTATCGATCCCCCGCGCCTCCCATTTCAACAGGTCGGCGTGAACTTACTCGGCCCGTTTCCGGCGTCTTCCATGGGTAACCGGTATATCGTTGTTGCCACCGACTATCTTAGCCGCTACTGTGAGACCAAGGCCCTTCCCCGTGGCACCACCCCCGAAGTTGCATATTTTTTCATTCACAACATTGTGCTTCGTCACGGAGCCCCAACAGTCGTATTAACTGACAGGGTAACCGCGTTTACGTCGGCACTTACGAGCGAGGTACTTCGACTGAGTGGCACCAGCCATCGCAAGACTACAGCTTACCATCCGCAAACAAACAGACTGTCTGAGCGGCTTAACAAGACAATTGCCGATATGCTTTCTATGTGTGTCGACGATGACCATTCGAACTGGGACCGGATACTGCCTTAAATCACGTTCGCGCACAACACTGCGCTCCATGAAACGACGCGCTTCACTCCGTTCCATTTGGTGCACGTTCGCGAAGCCTTGACCTTGCCGGACGCCATGCTTCTTCCGGATCCTACTCCCTCTTCTGTCGTGGACGCTGAACAATTTGTTCGTGACGCCGAAGCCGCTCGCCAAGTTGCTCGACAGCGAATCCGGTGCCAACAACAACGCAACGCCGAGCGCTACAACCTCCGCCGCAAGGAGGTGATTTGCACCCGGTGACCAAGTCTGATGTGGAGTCCGATCCGTTTGCGAGGGCGGTCTGAGAAGCTTGCTCGTCGTTACTTTGATCCATACCAGTTGTTACGCCACCTCAGCGCGGTGACGTACGAGGTGCTTCCTCAAGGAACTGTCCGGTCGTCTCGACAACCGAAGTCCGAAGTAGTCCACGTGGCGCGAATGAACCCGTATTACTCCCCTTAGCCCCTTTCCACGAAGACACTCGCGCCGCTACCTGGAAGCCTTATGTACGTTTTTCCCCCTCGCGTGCGGCATCGAGTCGATGCCTCTTGGAAGGGAGGGGGGCAATGCCACATTGCTGACATTCTGCCGGCGCCACCTGGTGGCCGAACATGTCTCCCAGCGCGTGGCCGAACGTCTTTTTTCTCTCGAATGTGCGCAGCTGTTCGGCAAGCCTCGCCCGAGCAAACGGTTGTGCTTCCCGCGTCCCCTCACCGATAAAATTAAATCCTGCATCGACGCAGGTAACTTGGCTGGTGCATTATTTATTGACCATCCAAAGCTCTTGATTCCCTCAACTATGCTATTTTATTCAATAAGCTTGACTCTGTCGACATAACTGGGCCTGCACTTTCGCTAATCAGAAGCCATTTATTCAATACAAAACAAGCCGTGTTCATCTCGGGAACATACTCAAAATTCAAGACTACTAACGTTGGAGTTCCGCAAGGTTCCCTTTTTGGCCTTGTTCTATTTTTATTATATATAAGTGACCTCCCTAGGTGTCTTTATATTTCCAACTGTTTTCTTTATGCTGACGACACAACAATCTTAACCTCAGATTCATATATATAAATAAAGTGGTCGATAAACCTAACATTGATGCGCAGAATTTATGAGATTGGTGCAGAAATAATTTGCTGTTCATTAATGCATCCAAATCTAGCTTTATAATTTTAGGTCACCTCATAAAATTCTTCGCGAAATCCCGTTTGTTAGCATAGGTTCTAACTAAATCCTTTCAGCTGATCACGTATCCTTTCTAGGCGTAGTACTGGACAAACATCTTAAATGTCAGACCCACATCACACCTCTTTCCCGAAAAATGGTGTATGGTATTGCAGTATTAATTAAAGTTCGCCCATATTTGCATGCTCCCATTCTCATTTCCCTCTATTACTCGTTCATCCACTCCCATATTCAGTATTGCATTTCATCCTTGGGAAACACGTATCATTCGCATTTATCTTCTCTGCAAAATATCAAAATCTAGAAATTCGAATTATCACTTATAGTCACTACTGTGTAAATGCCCTAGTCTGCTCCTATCATACAATATTTTGTTGGTGCCCAAAATAATCGACAATTATGTACCCTTATGTGCAAATCTGTTAGAGATATACTTCCTTTTTCGTTAACTAGCAGCGACCAAAATTCGCGTCCCAACGACACGCGTTTTACTAATCACAGTAACTTTTTACTAACTAAACCTAACAATAATTATGGAAAGCAAACAGTTCGAATAATTATGGAAAGCGAACAGTGCTTTTCTCTGCCACCACATTATGGACCCATTACCAGTTAGCATTAAGCAATCATCAAATATCTCTGCCTTTAAATCCGCTCTCTGTCAGTTTTTACAATCCCTCTAATAGTATTTTACTTGGTAAATAGTACTAGTTTTGTCATATATATCATTCTATGATTTGTGTTTTGTATTGGTGTGTACGCTATTAGGTGTGTAATCATTTTTCATTCAAACAATGGTTTGCATTATTTCTTGTATTTCACTCTCTACTGTTTAATGATGCCAACAACTTTAATTTTTTTGCATGCGCTGGCTGTACATCTTTTTTGCAATTGTTCTTCAGGAGGTCCCGTCCACAGTCTATGACTTTGGGACCTCCTTCTGTATTCCAGTGTTTTTCTAATATTGTACCATAAACCTGCAATAAAAGAACTTTGAACCTTGAACCTTGAATACCATACGGATATTTTATGAGTTTCCAAGTCGGTGGATGGATTTAATCGGAGGTCTCTGTAGCAGCGCTGAATAGATATCTGATTGAGAAAGTTCCAGGGCGCGCCCTTAATGACACCCACGCCGCAGTTGCTGAGGAGAGGCACGTAGGCTTGAACTGCAAGTCCAGCTAAGCTTGTTATTTGCAAGAGGCGTTCATTTGCGTGCGCTGTACGGGAGTCAACTGCGAGAAGGTTTAGGCGCTCAACGAGAACAGAAAACTGGGCGAGTTGGAATGGATTCATCTTTAAGCAGCGCGAAACACAGGACGTAGGCGCCCGTTGGGGTGAACTTGAAGAACGCCGTCTTGAGCCACAGATTCTAAACCTTGTCTCAATGTCAGTGGATTAAAGCAGGTAATGCGGTGCCCGGAATCAAGTGTCTTGAAGACAACCGTAAGGTTGTGCTTAGGGGTTTGAGGTACATGCGGAGTATCTGCACTCATAAGTGACCGCTTTCAACCGCGACGGCGCTTTGAAGACACGTGAATAAATCTCTCAGACCCTTCTCCGGACTTTGCAGTAGTGTCCATGTAGATATTAGAAAAATCTGAAGAATCAGAAAAATTGTCGTGACCTGAAGGTAGTGGGAGATCACGGCTTGAGTTGTAAGCATCAGGGGTGCGTTGTCCATGAGAATCTGGAAATTGTAGTCCTGGTGCAGCTGGAGCAGAACAGTGGTTGCAAGACACCAGGTTTGAGGCCAAAGGAAGGGCATGCACAGAAGGTATGGCCTACTGAGTAAGATCTGACGCAATGCCAGGTGAACAGCCAGGTGTTGAGCGAGGGTGCGGCACCGGCGGAGCCGCACCCACCGCAGGAATCATACCAGGATATAGCAGTGCAGGTTATCTGAACATAAATGTTCTGCACTGATGAGAAATCCTTCACAAAGAGTAGCAGAGACGAGCGGGCACAGCCCGAAAGCTCTCGTTCCCAGTTTCTCTTTCCCAGTAGCTATTGTACGGGAAGTGAGTGTGATATATTTCAGTGTATAATATTATACTGATATTATGATGGGACTTGCTTCGTTATTTCTGATATTTCTTTCATTTTATTCTCAGGATTATTCAGTGTAATATTATGAGATTGCATTTCTCAATAAAAATATTTTTAAAAGTGACATTCTACTATGATACAAGTAATGCTAACCTGTTCAGAAATGAGTACGATTTTTCAGGCTACTATGCATATTTCCTTTTCTTCGTGCAGGCAGATGCACCTGTAGTACGTACTGTTTCATGTCAGACATTATATGTCATTGCAATTAAAGTCGTGTGACTTCTTTAGAAGGTCACTTGTTCTTTCGTATGTTTATTCCGGTTCAATAAAATTGGCCGGTGTTTATGTGTGTATATTCTGCTTGAGTAAGGCTCGCCGATGTTCTATGGTCACGTGGACCTTTATTTGTCATTGAGTAGGGTGTTTCTTCCAGCCAATTAAAACTAGCCGATGTTCTAAGGTAATTTAATAAAAACAGCAAGGAGGAGCATTTTATGAGATAGCATTTTATATGAATGAAGGATTCACTGCTTGGGGACGCCCATCAGCAGATTCCCTGGGGATGCTCAGGGAAAAGACAATTCATCCAAACCATAATGATATAGCGTAAACTCCAGTATCTTAAATTTCTAGTAGCCTTCATTGACGCTGCCCTAGACACAATTGTTAAGCATTCTTGAGTATTTCAGCTTGCCATGCATTTAAGACCCCTCATTATTTCTTAAAGAAAACAAAGGAGAAGATGTATTTTGGATGCGTATATTCATTGCTTTCTATGAAGTGTTCATTATTCTTTTGGGATGTTTCAGATAATAATTGGCTTGATGAAGGGTAATATTTTGATTAAGTGTTAAATATTCATTGGTTTTGATGGAGTGAAGTTTTTAGTCATTGTTCGCTTGGGATTAAGTATGAAACTTTGTTTTCGGATTGAAAGCTTACATAGGAGTAAGCTAATTTCTGTGTTGACATGTTGGTTCATGTTGTATTCATTGTGCCCAAGGCACCGCCAGGCGTCCCGGTCCCTGAAGGAAAGGCTCAAGCGCACGAACGCCCGAGAACCCTTGCGTCCCGTTCGACATTTTTTTCCCATTGATAATATTTTTCACAGCTTGTATTTGTCTAGTACAATCGTCTCTCAATTCAACTTGCAAACGTCATTAACAGTAAATGAAGAATACCTAAATAAATTGCAATTGGCTGATGACGTTACTTTGCATAGTCACTCAGGAGATAAACTGCAATGCATGATAAATGGCTCTATCAGGAAGAGGAGAATGGTTCAATAAAACTTGTTGCTTGGCTGGTTGGTGACACATACTTGATGTGTACGCCTATATACGTTAACTGCACCCGAAAATAAAGCCAGTGGTAAGTAGCGTTCGTGTTTGGGGTGTAGTTGCGTTCCTTTAACCCCTTTCTCTTCTTTGATGTCAGCCGGAAGGGGAAAGGTAGAAGTTGTTGGATGCCGACGTCTTGAGGTTCTAAACTTGCTCAGTCACATTACTCGAGGAACTTTAGGAAGTAAACTGTTTAATCACATATAAAATAGTGAAGACAGAACGGAAGGTACAACATGGAGAACAACTATGTACATACTGATTGATCCGCAGAGTGACCAGACGAAATCAACACCCGGTCCCACCAAAACGTCTTTTTTTAATCCCTAAGTCACCGCCCTCGGTGGGGACACCAACCAATTAGTTCAAAACACAAGCACTAATCCAATCAAGGACCGGAAAAAGGAAAACACATCCAATAAAACACATGGGAAAGGAAAACACATTGAAAAGGAGACAGAGGAGAGTAAAACACGCCCAATCAAGGATTGGGGAGAGGGGACAAGTCATTGTCACGAATACTAACAGTAATTCCCCTCTCGGATCACTCCATCCTCCCCCTCGGGGCGGCATGTTTACTCGCTTAAAGAGCATGCGAGGACCGCACAGATTGTCGAAAGCCGTCCCCGAGGGGCCATTTAAGGCGTCACCGCTCCCCAATTTTTCTTGACACCCCCACGTGCACAGGATGTGCCTGGCAGTCATATGGAGCTGATAAGCGCTCGCAGTGAGCATGAGGAACACGTCTCCAAAATTGCCTCCTGGCCACATACTGAACGACCGCCGCCCAGGACATGGCCTTGGGCAGCGTCGCCGCGGTAGGGATGAAAGGCGTCGCCCGTCTTCTTCGCTGCTTCTCGGAGCGGGCGGTGAACAATGGGCCCCGGCCAAGCTGGGTCGCCTGCGCACCCTGCACTCCCCTCCGGCACCGTCTGCTTGACTCATTAGTTCCATGTGGAGTCAAAAAAAGAAAATGAAATCACAGCGTACACATTCTTGTCCACACACAGGCGGCGTTCCGTACGTGTTTACTTGGGGCTCCGGATGTGCCCAAGCCATCCGCGCACGACACCTCCCTACCAAGTGTGCTGCATAACATCTTGGAGTGAAGCACACACAGAAACCCGAACAGGCCAACGTGTCGCGGGCCCGGAGCCGAAGAAGCACCCCCTGCCGCTGCCGAAGCATATGTGTTGCCAAAGCCTCAGGGTACACCTCCATAAATTACATAATTTCAGGCCCCGTGTTCCCCCACGCCTCCAGTTGGCAGCTACGAGTCGCGACATTGCATCGGCATTGGCGTTTTGCTCCCTCTTTTTGTGCTCGATTCGGGTATCGAATCTCTGCAGAACGAGTGCCCAGCGTGTTAGCTTGGCGCTGTGCGGAATACTGAGAGTCAAGTATTTGAGCGGGTTATGGTCCGTTATGACCCGGTTTTGTGCGCCACACAACCAGACTTCAAGTCGTCCTAATGCCCAAATGATGGCATAAGCCTCCTTCTCGATAGTCGCCCAGCGGGTCTGAGCCAGGCTAAGCTTTTTGCTCAGAAAAGCGATAGGCTGCTCGCGGGCCTCGTCATCGCACTGGTCAAGGCAGGCTCCCACCGCGTAGTCCGAAGCGTCGGTTGCGAGCACGAACTGTCGACTTGGGTCAGGCACATGAAGTGAGGATGTGCTCTTCAAGCAAACTTTCACCTCATCAAACGCTTTCTGCGCCTCGTCATCCCATGGGAGCCGCTGCGGTGTCCGCCTGTTAGTTAAGCTCGTCAGTGGCAGCACGACGCGGGAATAGTCGGGGACATATTGTCGGTAATAGTTAGCTGAGCCCAGAAAGCTTCTGAGCTCCTTCTTTGTCTGGGGCCTCGGCATCTCGTGTATTGCCCTGACCTTTTCTGGATTAGCGCTGTGCTTCACCGACCCAACTACATGGCCCAAAAATTCGACTTCTTGTCTCGCGAAACGGCATTTGCCCGCGTTCACGGTGAACCCGGCGGTTTAGATCGAAGCGAGCACCGCCCGAACGTGCCTTAAATGCTCCTTCCAGGTGTCTGAATAAACTGCGAGGTCATCTATGTAGGTACATGCGTACTCGCGGTGCTGTGCTAGTACCTGGTTTAAGACCCTCTGAAATGTCGAACTCGCATTTCGAAGGCCGAAGGGCGTGACCTTCCATGCGTACTGCCCCACCGGAGTGACGAATGCCGTGAGGCCCTGTGCCTGCTCGTCAAGGGATATTTGCCAATAGTCTCTCAGCATGTCTATTAGGCTGATGAAGTTGGTCTTCGCTACTCGGAACAGCAGCTCGGACGGTATTCTCATCGGGAACGCGTCCTGCTCGGTTATCGCGTTCAACTTCCGATATCGCAGCACAGGCGCAGCCCCCCATCCTTTTTAGTGACGCAAACCACTGGGTGAGCAGGAGGGCTCTCGACGGGATATATTAGTCCCCACTCCAGGAGCTCATCTACTTGCCTCTCCACTTCATTCCGATACGCAATCGGGACCTTGTACGCATGGCCAGCCCGTGGCTGAGCACCCTCCTTTAGCACGATTTTGTGCGCTCCTAGCGTGCAGTTGCCGGGCCTGCTGTTGAAAACCTGGCCATTCTCCTCGATCAGTGCCTCTAGTTCTCGGCGCTGTGCTTCGTTCAAATGTTCGAGAGCACCCGGCGGCAGCGCGTCGCTGGCACTGAGCGCATGGGGAACGTGGGCATGTCGCCGAACTCCGCGTCGCCCTCGAATATCACCCTTACTACATTCACCCGTGCGTGGTATGCTCTGAGCTTGTTTGCGTGGACAGTCAGACATGCGCCATCGTCGAGCTTGATCAGATAACTGTACGGGCGCGTCTTCCGCATTACCGTCACAGGCCCCGTCCACTTGGACATCAACTTTCCCTCCCCATCCCTTTCAAACAACAACACCTGCTGCCCATCTGTGAAATGTTTATCGACGGCGCGCAAGTTGTATCGTCCAGTGTACCTGTGTTGCGCTACCGTGCTGTTGTTCCCCGCCTTTTCGTTTGCCTCGGCCAGCTTCTCGCGCAAAGCTGAAAGGTACTCTGCCGCCGGAGTTGCCAAAGAATCTGGTACCGCCCAGTCTCCCGTCCAAGTTTTTTGGAGAATGGATAGCGGTCCGGTCGGTATTCTGTCATACATTAACTCAAACGACGACTGCCGGTCGTCTCATTAGGGACCTCTCTGTAAGCCCAGAGCAAGAATGGCACAAGCCTACCCCAGTCACGCCTGTGCTCCTGAATAATCTGAAAGAGCATGGACTTGAATGTTCCATTCCAGCGCTAGACCAGTTCGTTGCTTTGAGGGTGGTCAGGCGTGGAGAACCTCGGAGAGGCGTCCAATTTCCTGAGAAGCTCTTGCGTAAGCTTTGCGGTAAAATTTGTGCCCTAGTCACAGCACACTGTTTCAGGGACTCCCAGGCGCGCGAATATTTGCAAAAGAGCGTCGCGCGTGGCCTTAGCGGTCACGCTTTTAAACACACCACTTCAGGCCAATGCGTGTTCATGTCCACTACACAAAGATCATAGCGGTGCCCTCGAGCTGACGGTGGCTCTATCGGTCCTATGCAATCGATGTTCACCATTTGGAATGCGGCATCTGGTCTAGCGATCGGCGCGATCGGCACTCGATCTGCTGTGAGTGCAGGTGACTTCACTTGACACGAGTGGCATGAGCGGCAGCACTGCTTCACGTCGCGCGTGACCCCGGGCCAGAAGAACGAAGCCCTTATCCGCTGAAGCGTTTTCCGCTCGCCGAGATGACCTGCCCACACTGAGTCGTGCGCCAATTTCAACAGCTCAGCGCGTCGTTCGGTTGGGAGCACAAGCTGAGTACACTGATGCCCGGCAACAGGATCCTGGTGGAACAGAAGCTCGTCCGAGACCGTCATGCCGTGTGTTCTTTCTCTAGCCTGAGCCCACGCTTCCTGGAGTGATTCGTCTCCAATATGCGCCTCGCGAAACCGTTGCCGCGTCGTCTGTGCCACAGCGGTTACCCCTTCGCTGCAATCTGCTGCTACCGCGCCCACTAGAATCTCGTCAACCCGCTTCTCTCTGTCTTCGATTTCTTCGTCAGAAGCCTCAGCTTCTCCCTGTTCTTGCGTCTGGGCGCGATCGTTGAGAAGCTGTTCATAATCTTCGGGAGTTATTAACGCATTTATCCCAGTTATCAGCTCGTCTGTGACTGCACACAGTATGCCCCGCTCCGACGGGTCAAATGACACTCGCGGTGCTCCCTGAGTTGCTACTAGGGGAACGTACGCTAGCTCCGTGAGAACCTGCTTTCCGAAAGCCCCGTTGAGTTTTATTGTTTACCCCGCGCATTCATATCGTGGCACGAGCGACCTGCGGATGACCGTGATGTCGGCCCCTGAGTCAATGCGCGCACTTATAGCGTTCCCACCACTCAACAATGACACCTCTCCGGCGCTGACCTCCTCCGCGGGCTGCCTTTCAACTGAGCCGTGAACTGCCTGCCTGTCATGCAAGGGGACCGATATTCGGGCGATTACCGGTTTCTGATCTGTGCGTCCGCCCCCCATACCTGGCTTTCCCGCTGTTTGCCTTTTCGGGCAAAATCTCGCGATGTACCCATGCCCATGACAATGGAAACACTGTGCCCGTCCCCGGAACTGTGCGTTGTTTGGTCGGGACTGGGTTTCGTCACGCTGTCTTACCTCGAGTGCCTCGTTTGCCGCGCTCGCTGCTTTCCCGACCTTATACCTTCGGCTTTCGTCGTAGTTTTCTGCCAGCGTGACAATCTCGCTAGGTTTTAGGAACCCTGGCTTATCATTTGGAGCAACGTGCGCTCTCGCCTCTGCACTGAGGGCTTCCCTTAGTCGGTCTGCGACAGCTACACACTAGACACGAGTGACACGAGATGGGAGGTTTATCGGTGTTCGTCCGCTTGAAAACACCGCATCGCCAGACGAGAACACGGGTAAAACGGTGCACATGATATCATAAACACCGAAGCAACACCAGCTAGAACTGGCGGTGTGCTAACGAGGTCCGCATTCGTTCATCAGCCGTCTCTAACGGTTTGGTTGTCGCCATTCGGAACCTTCCGAACGGTGTAGAAAAAACACCGTACTGAGACGGAGTGTGGTCTAATTCCTGCTGCTGTTCAAAAGAACGCGCCAGTGGAACTGTCTACTTTTATCTGTTTCGCTTAGTTCCGGAACGAAGCAGCAAGTTTTTGTTTCGGTCGAGATGCAATCGGTAGCAGGCGGCGCAAAAGATCAGAATACGGCGAGAAAGTCGTTGAGTGCGGACGCTGAGACTGTGAGCGACGTAGGCGCTAGGCCTAGCAACGCCAGCGGGGCCGTCTCGAATTGCGTCGCAGAATTGAGCACGGCGGGTTGTCTGCAGCCTCTCTTGGAACGGATATCGTGAGCGGCGACTTCGCGCTTGACACTGCTGCTTTTCGATGCGCGACGGGGAAAGGAAAGATGGATGCTTTACCGAGTTCACTGAAGTGGATATCGTAAACGACGGCTGAGCTTGCCCCTCGCTCTGGTTTGAGAAATGGCGCTATCGCGCCGTTGCGAGCGAATTGAGGCAAGCGCTGGCTTTGCCGCGCCCTTGGCCAGTGGGAGAGAAATTTCTATCTCGACACTGCTGCCCGGAAGGATATTTTTGAATGCCTGCCGTCTCACATCCGTCTCACATCCGTCTCACCGTCATGGTAAGTGATTTTGCTTCCTAAATATCGTTGTACGATAAAGACGTGAGCAGGCTTGTGAGGAGCGCTGAAGCACTGTGCTGCGGAATGGAGCAAAACATTAGCGCAGTTTTCTTAACGACGCGCTGCGAGTGTGTGGGTTGTTTTATATGACTATGCGCCAGCGCTTGAGCACCTGCATTGTCAGTCAATCCCACTGCCTGCGTAATAAGTTCGCCTTCATTCCGCAAAGCACCGCACGAGCGCTCTGTACAAGTCTGCTTGCGTCTGCACTGAAGTACACCTTGAAAGCGGCTGTAGGTTTTCGGCATTTTTATTTTAGTGCCGTCCGAAGCATTTGTGTAATTTTAGTTTGAATATGTGCAGCATTTTTGGCCACTCTTAATTTCATGCATGTTCGCAGAACGAGGTATGCGGCATCGCTATTAACATAAAAAAAATCAGGTTGCTTTTTCTAAAATGCCATGGTTCCCCACAAAAAAACATTATTTTGCTTATCGTGCGCGTCGCAGCAAATGAATGTGCTCAAAGCTTCTGAAGTGCATACTTGTATTGTGCCGTCATAGATTCGGCCGCCACATTTAGAATTCCAATATGATTATTTGTTGCTTTCAGTCAATGGCGCAATCTGTCACTGGAACACGAGTGAAAGCGAGAAAGCAACGGCTGTCAGTTCTTGCCTTATGTTCTGCGGTTCGTTGCGGCATAACTTCGATGGGTGCAGTATAAACGTGCTGTCACTATTTGTGAAAATATAACAGCTGCTTTTAATTTCAAAGCATCACATCCTTTATTGCCTTGCTCACCTATATTATTGGAGTCAGTAATTCGAACGACATACATTTTATTCATAATGATTTGTTTGGTATCAAACCTAACTGGACATTGTTCTATACAGGTTCTAATCTATGAAGAACTCCAAGGTTGCATCAGTTTAATCTACAAGCAGTACCAAACAGTTCAGAGTTAAGTCGCAAAGAAAGATGCCCCCTGCAACACTTGTAGGTATTTTTGTGCATATTGGTGGACATAGGCAGGAACTGAAATTTTTGTATGAAAATTGCAGCTCAGTATTTATCTGAGCATCTGATGACTACCTTTTAGGCACAGAATTTACTCAAATTTAGGCATTGAAGTCGCGAGCCTTAGCAAAGCTTGGGTTTTGTGATTGTTTTAGAATGGGGCTGGCACAAAGCCCTGGTGTTTCGTTATCTTGCAAAGAGGCGGGATGCAAACAGTGACAGTAAGGAGCTGCTGACCCCCAAGGGATTTTCTTTAAAATGCAGGCATAGTTACTTGTGCAATTAAAAAAAACAGACAATAGTAGGAATAAATCGGGGTTATTCCTGCGAGATTCAACTTGCTACGTTCATTCACGATCTGCATGCTAATCTTGATTGTAGTCTACAGACTGACATCGTATTTTTAGATTTTACAAAAGCCTTTGACAAAGTACCCCATAAACGCCTCCTGATAAAACTTTCCCAATTAAATTTGCACCCCCATATTTTGAAGTGGATTGAAGAGTTTTTAACTAATCGTTCGCAGTTTGTCTCCGTTAACCATACGAACTCACTCCTAGTAACGTCGGGCGTTCCACAAGGATCTGTGCTTGGCCCACTACTGTTTCTCGTGTACATTAACGATCTGCCTTCAAACGTAACATCTAATATACGCATGCTCGCTGACGACTGTGTACTTTATCGTGCTATTCTCACCCTGCTGACCAATCTTCTCTTCAAAATGATCTCAATGCTGTTCAGGAGTGGTGTAATAAGTGGCTAATGGAACTTAAGCCACGTAAATGTAATCTTTTGTCCATCAGCCGCCGCCGTAATCCTCTAATTTTCTCTTACGTAATATCAGAAGTTCCCGTACAACTAGTCCAGTCATACAAGTACCTAGGCATAACAATTTCTAGCGATCTTTCTTGGAGCTTGCATGTTACTAACATAATATCGTCAGCAAACAAGACGCTAGGTTTCCTCAAGCGCCATCTTCACCATGCTCCAAAAAATGTCAAGTTATTAGCTTACAAATCATTCGTCTGGTCCAAACTAGAATTTGCATCGCCCATTTGAATCCTCATCAAGCTTACCTCCTCAATGCCCTCGAATCTGTTCAAAATCGCGCTGCTCGCTTCATTCATTCATCGTACTCTTATGAAATCAGCGTTTCCTCCTTAAAAACAGCATCCGGATTATCACCCTTATCGCTCCGCCGTCACATTGCCAGCCTGTCTTTATTTCACAATTTCTTCCACAGCCGTATGCACATCGCACCTTATATTCTTCCCCCAGCACGCATATCTCATCGCACCAGCCATCACCTACAAGTTGCCCGTCCACGCTCACGCACCGTCACTTTTTCTAATTCCTTCTTTCCTCATGCAGCCGCAGACTGGAACGGCCTTCCAAACAACGTTGACGTCATCACTTGCCCAAGTCTTTTCGCTGAAAATGTAAAAACTTTCCTGTTATTGTGAATCTGTGCTTTTAATTGTTGCCACCCATTATGTAACACCCCTCTTTTGGGGCCTCTAAGGTAATAAAATGAAATGAAATGAAGTGGCCAGTGTTACTGCTGCAACTATGCTCAGTTCTGAAAATAGAGTCTTTAATTTATGACTAAACCAGATACAGCGTACTGACACGCTGCTATTTTGGGATTTGCACTGCTACTGTCTCATTTTCGCGCGTGTTCACTACCACTCTTTTCAAATAACCAATAATCCAATGTTGAGACGGTTGGGGTTACTTTAGACTTGCACGAAACTATGGAGAGGCGACCACCATTATTTGCTTTTGCGAGTGTGGTTTTTTCATTTTATTTACAATTGGTAATAAGGTCTGGATACGGTGCAGCTATTTTATTATTTTCAGTTGGAAAAGAGTGTTTTGTGTTGTAGTCTTCGATGGCATCCAATCATTGTGGAGTGCTACTTCACAAGCTGTGTATAATGGCGATATACACTTTGAACAACACCATACCAGTTTTGTATTTTTAGGTCTTCTTATACACACGCAAATATGATTCATGGGGAGTACTGATTGTTGCATCCCGGGCTGTTATAGGTGCTCAAAATGTGATTCCCTAGAGAACATTTGCTTTTTCGATGCTCAGCGAAAATTCCTGTAGTCGCTATATGTATGAAATGTCACAGATAAAGCAAGAGTGGTAGCTTTCGTGTGCAGCTGTACCTTTCGAATACGCACTTTGTATCACTCTCCCTTATGAGCAGTGGCTCACCATTGTTTCTTTAGCCTCTAGTTCGATTACTGTTAGGCTGTTGCTGCACTGGTTGCAATTAAATTAGATTGAGCAGCTCAGTTGTCTTATATCTAGATTATGGTTTTCAAATCTTTGGCAGGGAGGCCATTGCAGCAGTTTTTTTAACTTTTGCGTAGTTGTGGTGGCCCACTATATGTGATCATGGCTCTAATGGACAAATCATATATACAGTCGCACCTCTGTAATATGGACACTTTGGTTTCCGAGCAAAATTCTCGCAAAGTGATCCATCCATACTAACGAATCATGAATGAAAAAGTTTTGATACAAAACTTGTCACCAAGGTCTCCTGCACATAGTGGTAGGCAATGAAGTTGAAGCTAGACAGTGTTGATAGCTCCAAGTACATTAGCCTGGTTACCATTCCCTTTAAAAATCGGTCAGTGACATGTTTGAATCTCGCATTTCTTTGACTTTATTCTTGAAAAAATTGGGTTGAGCATGTTTTTTCTATGTACAATTTATCACTTTGAGGAGGGGAGACCACCCCTCATGAATTCATCCCTTGGATAGTGTAGTCATAATGTGCATTATACTGAAATGCGACAGTATTTTTTTGCACTTCTACAAGTGTTAGAAATGTCAGCGATATTTCGTTTTTAATTTTGCAGGACCAAGCACTTACAGCATGCCTCCTCACCTATCAAGGCGAAGTTTTCCTGTTCATTGGCCATCACCTTGTAGTGAAAACCTCATCGCTTCTGTGGGGATTCTGCGGTTTGCAGTCTTCTGGGTGTTTCGTTTGGAAAATCTGAAGAAGGAACTCTGTCTGCTCACCTTTCTTGAGAGTGCTTTTAGATACTTGGCCTAAAATAAACCACGCTTCGATGGTTTTGAGCTCCTCAGTTTTTAAAAACCACTTTGTCTTTCCTTCACAGCTGCCTCTTCTATCTGCATGTACATGTTTTACATGTCTAGTTTTTTAGTACTGTCGGGAATACTGGTAGGGGAACACAAACTGTGCTGCTTTAACTTATCAATGTTAACATGATACAGTTCGCCAGAGCGAAGAAAAAGGAAAACAATATCAGCATGAATCTGTGAGAAAACTGATGTATAGCCTTTGTCAAAAAGTACAGAGCCAAAGGGTTTGGCTTCTAAGCCGTGTAATAAGGCCTCTGAGCATCCATGGATGTCCAACATTCACGGTGGTCAGGGCAAGATTTTCTGTACCTTCAAGAGATCTGGAATGCTAGCGATGCACAACAAAGCTCAGAAGCGCAATCCTTGGGCTCTGAACTTCGACAAATGCTGTACTCGCATTATGTGACAGCATGGAAAGACATGACAAACAGGAACAGCAACATTTCGTTGACCCTAAGAATCATCTCCCCAATGGTTTCTTGTCCCTGCATGGGCTAATCATGGTTTTTATCTATTTGCATCTAGCTCGGACAGCTTCCTGGGAGCACTGTCAGCATTTTGTAATTTTTTGTTTTTTAATAGACTTCCCGTTCTGCCACATGACACATTTGCTAGCATTTATACATATCCTTTAATTAGAACAAAACAATGGTGATAATGGATTTAGTGAACAATTAAGTTTTCAAGCAAATATGTGCTTAGACACAGGTCTTCAGAAATTCAGTTACTTATTTAATCACAAAGTTACTAGTCCTTAGTCTAATCAGTTGCCATGGGAACTTTTCTGGAATTTTTCTTCACTTCGTCCTAAAGTAAAGGTGATGAATGCCTTTCTCCCGATCAAACAGAATGCATGTGTCCTTAGCGCTTTGACCTTAGCCCATGTGTTTTTGCTTTGCTTCTAGTGCGCACAGTCAGGTAATACCAGGTTGACTAATTCCTTGTCTTTCAGCATTAGTCATTACTTGTTAGCTAGATTGAAAAGCATGTGTGCATGTGTTTCTGTATTCTAACTTTTTCCATATAAGTTATGGGTGCTACGTTTTATTTGCGACAGGCTCCTTCAAATGGGTGGCTAACATATCTTTCAGGGCACATACACTTTCTCTAGAGCATAGGCCTCCATATATTGAGTGTAAAGATTTGTTTTGTGTTCTTTTTATGTGATTGTGTGTTAAATTGAATGTATTGTATAAGTTTTCTAAGGTTATGTTCATTCTATGTGTTTCTCAAGAACAAACACAAACATTAGAGTTTGAATACCTGTGATATTTTACTGTAGATTTAGTGGGCTGCTTTAAGATGTCTGTTTAGAATTTCTTTTACTGTAATTTGTAATCTGCACCTTGAAGTTAGCCACTAGGAATGCACTTTGTATCCAGCGCACTTTGTATCCAGCGTTCTTGCCCTGTTGCTTACAGTACTACTTCGTGACGGCATGGACGGAACGGGGCTGGTTGTTATATCTAAACATTGAAGTTCGATTGGGCTTTCTTCACGATTACAAAGCGCATTCGAACCTGATTATTGTGATTAACGAACTAGCACCGTTCCGCCTATATAGTTAGCAGTTGTAGTAGCCTTGTAAGAAAGAGCAAAAATGCAATATAGAAAAACGGAGCGCTGTCATCACCTCCTCCTCCTAGATGCCGGCGTTGCGAAATCTTGGCGCCTGCATAAACGCGGCACCGCAGCCACCGCTCAGCGTATCGCCGCGGTTGAAACCTCCCATTGCTAACCGGAAGTGCATCGTATTTTTTGGTGTAAAAATCTACACCAAATATACTCCCACTGTCAACCGCAAGTGCTTCGTATTTTTTGGTGTAAAAATCTACACCCAATCTGATCCCTTCGCCAACCGTAAGACCTCCGTATTTTTTGGTGTTGAAATCTACCACAAGTCTAACGGTGTATATCGAACCTAGATTTTGGAGGCCGCTAGAGGACAAGCCAAAAACACCAATCTGGGTTGATTTGTGTATAGTGTGTAGCAGTTTGAACTCCTCAAGCGAAGTTACCTGACAGCTTTTTAAATAGTATTCCAGGTATTTCTGCAGGCGCACCGCAATCTGCTCCCGCGTCTCCTTTGGGCCTTTGGTCACGCATGAGTAAAGGCGCTTGTATTCGGCGGCAGTGAGCCTCAAGTCGTTTAACACTTTAGCTTTCAGGAGTGCGTACTCGCTCCTTTCCTCGGCGGACAACCGCGTGAGTAGGGTGCGTGCCCTCTCGCTTAGGTGTGGCAAAACTAGTACAGCCCACCACTGAGTTGGAGCTTCGTATGACCCCACCGTGGCCTCTACGCCCTCGAACCATCCCGGCACCAGGGCTTCTTGAAGCGGCATCGGTGTGAGGACACCTTTCATAAGGTTAGCGAATTTCAACCTTCTGTCCTCGTCAATTCTCCCGCTCGCTCCCGCGCTCTCACCAAGCCCACTCGCTATTGCGCTCTGCTTAAGATTCAGCCTTGTATTCTCCAAAGCCAACCGCTCCTTTTCCACCGCTAGTTCAGCAATTCGTAATTGCACTTGCAACTCTGTCACTTGTTGCGCCGGCGCGCTGTCAGAGGGTGCGTCGGACCCTCATTTGTCTGAATCGCGGCTGCCAACTCTGCGTTTCCTGCCCCGTTCTCCATCTCTTTCTGTTTAACACTGTCACTCCTCAAAACCCAAGGCTTTGGCATAAGCACAAGCCCGACAGAAACAGAAAGGTACTCGCCTGGCTACCGAAGCTCCGCTTTACGAGGCTGCCGGTGCCCCAGCATGGAAGACTGGCCCGGAAGTTGGTCGTTGTGCCGCACGGTCCCGGCTGGAACTCGCCTCCTTGATCCGGGTCGTCGTCGGCTCCTCCTGATCAGCAGCGCCCTCCTTCGCTCTGGTCACCTGTTTCCTTCAGCTGCCCGCTGACTTGAGCCTTCAGCGTCACGTCGGCGTTGACCAGCTGTCACTCATGATGTCTTCTCCTCTGGACGTGCCAAGCTTTGGCTCGTCCGCCGCCTTGTACTTCCGCCCTCCTTCAGTTGCCTCGAGTAGGAAGACGCCACAATCCAATCGACTGCGACAGTTGCGTTCCTTTTACTCCTTTCTCTTCTTTGATGTCAGCCGAAGGGGAAAGGTAGAACTTTTTGGATGCCGACGTCTTGACGTTCTAAACTTGCTCAGTCACATTACTCGAGGAACTTCAGGAAGTAAACTGCTTAATCATATATAAAATAGTTAAGACAGAACGAAAGGTACAACAAGGAGAACAACTATGTACATACTGATTGATCCGCAGAGTGACCAGACGAAATCAACCCCGGTCCCACCAAAACGTTTTCTTTTAATCCCTAAGTCCCCGCCCTCAGTGGGGACACCAACCAATTAGGTCAAAACACAAGCACTCATCCAATCAAGGACCGGGGAAAGGAAAACACATCCAATAAAACACATGGGAAAGGAAAACCCATTGAAAAGGAGACAGAGGAGAGTAAAAAACGCCCAATCAAGGATTGGCGAGAGCGGACAGGTCATTGTCACGAATACTAACAGTAATTCCCCTCTCGGATCACTCCATCCTCCTCCGCGGGGCGGCATGTTTACTCGCTTAAAGAGCATGCGAGGACCGCACAGATTGTCGAAAGCCGTTCCCGAGGAGCCGCTTAAGGCGCCACCGCTCCACAATTCTTGACGCCCCCACGTGCACAGGAAGTGCCTGGCAGTCATATGGAGCTGATAAGCGCTCACAGTGAGCATGAGGAACGCGTCTCCAAAATTGCCTCCTGGCCACACACTGAACGACCGCCGCCCGGGACATGGCCTTGGGCAGCGTCGCCGCAGTAGGGATGAAAGGCGTCGCCCGTCTTCGTCGCTGCTTCTCGGAGCGGGCGGTGAACAATGGGCCCCGGCCAATCTGGGTCGCCTGCGCACCCCGCACTCCCCTCCGGCGCCGTCCGCTGGACTCATTAGTTCCATGTCGAGTCAAAAAAAGAAAATGAAATCACAGCGTACGCACTCTTGTCCACACACAGGCGGCGTTCCGTACGTGTTTACTTGGGGCTTCGGATGTGCCCAAGCTAGCTGCGCACGACAGGTGTCTTCCTTATGTGGTCGCCTTTTTTGCGCTATCTTTTTATTCAAGAGGAGAATGGTGGGTGAAAAAATTAACGTGCAGTAAACAAAAGTTATTTTCAACACTCTATCACGAGTGCAGCTGTTAAAATCTGGTATCGAGGTCCAAGAACTGGTAAAAAAATGCACTTTGGACAAGCAGAGAGCGTTGATCCGGATCATGAGAGTGAGATAGCTAGAAGGATAAGAATGGGCAGGAGCGCATATGGCAGGTTCTCTAAGGTCATGTACGGCACTTTACCAATATTCCTTAAGAGAAAAGTATACGACAGGTGTAACTTACACCTATGAGGCAGAAACGTGGAGGCTAATTAAAATGATTCGGGTTAAGCTAGGGACAACGCAGCGAGCTATGACAAGTTTAACGTTAAGAGACGGCAAGCGGGCAGAGTGGGTGGGGGAACAAACGCGGGTTAATGACATTCTAGTCGAAATTAAAAGGAAGACTGGGTTTCGGCAGGGCATGTACTGCGAAGGCTAGATAACCGCTGGTCTTTAAGGGTAAGGGAACGGTTTCTTAAGGAAGGCAAGCGTAGCGGAAATGGGGCGGGAGGAGAGAAAGTTAGGTGGGCGGATGAGACTAAAGAGTTTGCGGGCGCGGCTCGAAAAGGACAGGTTTATTTGAAAAGACATAGGAGAGGCCTTTGCCCTGCAGTGTGTGTTGTCAGGGTGATGATGATGATGACATCAGCGTGGTGCTCTGGTCTGCGACGTCCCCCTCATCGCAAGCTATAAAGCATGGTCCCCAGCGCTTCATCCTGAGTGGGCCTGGGAAAATTAATTCAACGTTGTTGGTCAGACCTGCCCCTTTAGTCATTCAGGTTAGTCTTTCTTTTGGAGTGCGGAAAGCTGGATTAGCTCGTTGTGAATGGCCATATTGAAAACTAACGCCAAAGACGACGGGGGACAAAACCACCGCTGTGCTTATTATTATTAGCCTCCTCGTCCGTCGTCTTTTTCGCTGTTTTTCAATATATTTATTCTTGTTGTGTGAAGAATGGTTATAGGTGCTTTGTTGTGCCGAACCCACATCCCTGTCTGTGTATTATGTTCCAATGCATTCTTCTTTGCCAGCTTCTGCTGTGCGGTGGCATTCAATCTAATCCTGGACCGAGTAATGACGCTATAGCGAATATTAAGGGCCAGACAGCTATACTTAAGGGTGTAGATGAATTGAAGGCGCAGCAGTCTCTTCTTGATGGAACCATGAATGTCCTTGTAGAGCGCCGTCGGGAAGACGGAACCGAACCAGTCGGTTGCAGACTCAAGAACAGTTTTTTTTTAATTCCTCGTCATCGTGCTAGTGCCATCTCTGACCCCGAGCGTTATAGCACGCGGCTAGTGTCACTTCCCATTCTTCGGCCGCTCGAATCGTCCAGTGAGAGCACTGCTATGGGGCTTCCCTCCACGCAAGGAACAGAGCGAGGAGTGAGTGAACGCGGAGTGCCAGTGAACGCTGCGCGGCACCGAGAGAGTGGCGGACTGACCAGTGGTGGTGGAAAGACCGGCGTTGTCGTTGAGAACGTAGGCAGGCTTGAAATGTTCCAAAGCAATATTATCGGGCGAACCCCCCTTATCTACGGTGTATGAGTTGGGGCCGCGATACAGAACACGAAACGGGCCCAGGTATTGCTGCTGAAGAGGGCGGCGGTGGGGTGCGTGCCTCACAAAAACATGGGTAGCCGTCTTTAAGGCCCCACGAGATGCAAATTTACGAGTGGGCTCAGGGCGCCACGGTTGAGGTCGAAGGTTGCGGAATACTTCCTGAAGAAGCTGTGTGTAGTCGCTGGGGCGGGGAGGGGAGGTTGAAGGATCAAAGAAGTGAGTCGGGAGGCGTAAGGAAGTGCTATAAACAAGCTCAGCCGTGTAACAGCAGATGTCTTGTTTGAAGGCACAGCGTACGCCGAATAAGGTGATAAGCAAGCGCCGAAGCCACAGCGTTACCGATGCATGAGTGTAAGGGCCTCCTTCAGGTGGCGGTGAAATCGTTCGACCAGGCCGTTTGTCTGGGTGTTGTAGGCGGCGTTCTGCAGGCGACACGTGCCGAGAAGGCGAAGAGATGGGCGAACAGGGACGACTCGAACTGGCGACCATGGTCCGTGATAAAGGTAGACGGAGAGACAAAGCCGGCCACCCAGGAGGACAGGCAAGCACATGCGATAGTCGAGGCCAAGATATGAGGAAGCGGTCTAGCTTCAGGCGAACGAGTGCACCGGTCGACGCAGGTAAGTAGCGTTGACCTTGACAAGGCAGGAAGGAACGTTGACTTAAACGAAGAAACAGCGCGATGAAACACGGACACACGAAGACACGACCCACACGAGCGCTGACTCGCAACTGAAATTTTATTCTGATGGAAAGGCGATTAAATAGTAGACATGAGAAGGTGGATAACACGGCTGCTGCAGCGATAAACGGCAATCAATGTGGTGGAGTCACAAGATGGCAAAAAAACAAGAACAAAAGAAAAATTAAGCGATAAAAAGACGCTGTATAGAGCCGCGAAAAGGTGGTGAGGTAAAAAAACAAAACCGAAGAAAAATTACCCAAAAGGAGGGGAATGCGTTAAAATGATGAAGGACACAGAGGAGAATATACAAGTAGATACAAAAAAATGAGTGTAAAGGCTTTAAAAACATGCCCAAAAAAGGAAAGTAAAAGCGTTAAAATCTTTTAAGACGCTTCGGAGGATAAAACAAGATAAAGGCAGTACCAAAAAGGGATCAGTGAATTATTCAGTGGTATGTGGCACACAAGAAACCTTAGGATTCGTCAAGACACGCAGAAAATTTGCTCTTTTTCTGACAAAGAGAGGGATGGAGTGCTCTTGCATTGTTCACCGGCATAATGGATTTTTAGGGCCTCGACAATTTCCCTCGTCAGCCTATCTCGCCCTCGGCCGATAGTGGTGCAGCGATTAAAGTCGGGGGTGTATATTCTTTCAGGGCTGTTTTCTGTGATTTTGCATTTCTTATAGTGCTTAGCCAGATTCCCAGAAATGGCTACACTTTTCAATCAATCAATCAATCAATCAATCAATCAATCAATCAATCAATCAATCAATCAATCAATCAATCAATCAATAGTTTTATTCTCACCACAAAATTATGAGGGTTGGTTCGGGCAAAAAGTGCAAACTTCCACTTGAAACAGCCTGAACCGTGAAGCGTGTGGAGACACGTGTGCAAAAAAGAAGAAAACAAAAAGAACACGCCTATGATTTGCGTGCGAAATAATGCGAAAAGCATATGACACTTAAGATGTACATTCTGATAAATCAAGAAACATATCAAGCAAGGCGGTCACTTGTTCGCAAATATACAACAAGAAGAAGTGCGCCAAGTGATCAAAATGAGATAGCAATCGTAAACATATGTCCCGGATGTCTTTCGGACTGCAGGTGTCAATACAGACGCTCTTTAAAATAAGTTTATTTAGCAGTACTGGAACGTTATGGTGCAGCATTTGATGACCATATGTAGTGCGTGGGAAGGGGATCCAACAAAACTCAGGCTTTCGAAGAGTATATGTTGGATCATTTGATTTGAGCGCGCACATGTCTAGATAGCCATCGTGTATATGGTGAAATGACTTTTTATACCTTGTGGCTAAGTAATATTCGTAGAGTTTCGTAATTTTGATTATATTGAGGCGTGTAAACAGCTCATATGTGTGGGCTTGGTATTCTGCATTTGCAATAAAACGAATTGCTTTCTTTTGCAGTCGCAAATTTTTTGGATATTTGTCGCCATGGTACTGCTCCCGACCAAAAAGCAATAACTGAGATAGGACAAAAACAGTGCATTGTACACTATGAGTTTGATTCGCACTGGAAAACAGAAGCGATATTTTGCAAGAAAACCCGTGCATTTTGAAAGTTTAGATACAACATTTTCAATCTGAGCGTTCCAACTCAAATTTTCGTGAAAAATAACTCTTTGTGCTTTAACAGAATGTTAAACGTTTATAATGGAATCCCCCATGCATAAATCAATGTTTTGAACAATTACACGTTGCCCGGGGTGGAATATGACTGCTTTTGTTTTTTGTGTATTTATGATTAGAGAATTTTGTTCACTCCAAGCCCTCAGTTTTTCTAGTGTACTATTTACAACAGGAGTTAATGTATCACGAGTGTCGCCTTTAAAAAGCATAGTAGTATCATCTGCGTATATTATGTACTCCGGTACGTTGTCGATGTTCGTGATGTCATTTATATACAAAAGAAGCAATAGTGGACCTAAAATGCTACCATGTGGAACAGCGGTTTTAATATTTAAAAAAGATGAGGCCTGCTTTGTTATTATTACACATTGAAGACGATGCTGCAAATATAACTTTATGAGAGACAGAGGAGTGCCACGGATGCCTAGAATTTCCAATTTTCTTAATAAACGCTGGTGATTATGGTGGTCGTACGCTTTAGAAAAATCTATAAATACGCCTAGACAGATCTGTTTATTTTCTAAAGCACTCAAAATATTTTCTATTTGCGTCAACAGGGCGGTTTCAGTAGACTTGCCCTCCAAAAACCGGTATTTTTATGAAGAAAGTAAGGAGAATTTAGCGCAAAACTTCGTTAGTCTACTGTGGATAACCTTTCCTAAACCTTTAGAAAAAACTGGTTTGATGAATATGGGTCTATAATTAGACATATTATTTTGTCTCCACTTTTAAAAACCACAATAACATTAGAAATTTGAATTAATTTGGGAAACTGCCCAGAAAACAAAGCAAGGTTATATATATAGGTAAGTGCAGGAGCTACCAGGCCGATACGTGTTTCACCGGTCCTATTTGAATGCCATCAATATCGCAGGCTTTACTATTTTTGAAAAAAAGGCAAAAATGTTACAAATTTCTTGTTCATTAGTTGGTCCAAGAAAAATACTGTCAGTATTACGTCTTATATCTAGCCCCACAGTATCATAAGATGGCACAATGCAGACAATGTCTATGAAAAAGTTATTGAATGCTTCTACCAATTCTGATCGTTGCATGTGGTGCCCTTCATGAATTAATCCACTGACAGGAGATACAGTTGATGTACGACTGAATAAAAAATTAAGTTTGTTCTAAACGTTGCTGCTTCCCTTACAAGCTTCGAATTTATCATGCAAGAATGCTCTTTTCTCGCGCTTTAAAAGATCAGTCACCTTATTCCGATATTATTTATAGTTTGCCAAGTCGCTCAAAGACAGCACTCAGAAATTTTTTATAAAGCTTTATTTTCTTTTTATCATCTCTAATGCGTTTCAGTAATCCAGGGCTTAGTAAACGTCCTCCAACTAGTTCCCGCTGCGCCAAACCGTCACTTTTCTTCGAGCCAAGGACCTGTTTCTGGCTGAGTAAGATAAGGAAGGAGGCTTCACGGTGCTCCCAGCGGCAGACTTAAACTCAAGAGCCACCAGACTGTCCTCTATAGAAGAGACGATGTCAACCTTCTCAAGTTGAAGAAGCAAGCTGCGCGCCTTTGTAAGTCACTCAAGTTGGACAATCGGGCCAGTCGAATTCAGTCTGCGAGTCGTCTCAGCGTGAACGTGTGTTCCTCCGCAAAGGCCCATAAGTCTTGGACCCCCTTTCTTGTTATAGTTTCTGAAAAGGAAAAAGTCGGTCGCACTTTTTCTTAGGCACAAGCTGAAGTTAATAACCGTTGACGACCCTTTCGTGGTCAACGGATCAGATAAAATCACCGAATATTTAAACACTATCCATTGCAGTACTTTAAAGGCCTTTTCCGCAGACATTAAGGACTTATATTACTCGCTACCGCATAACGAATTATTGGTGTGCATTGAAGCCGCTATTGATACGTTCATAGCCATAAGCTTCCAAAACGAAGTTGGACATTCCGTCCGTGATTTTTTGCGACTTTTGGACTTCTACCTAAAATCAACATTTGTTACCTGGAATGACCACAAGTATATTAAAAACCAGGGTGTGTGTATTGGGTCTTCTGTAGCGTCAATTCTAAGCGAACTTTTTCTAGCCCAACATGATAGAACCCTGCATGACATGATTTCTGAGACGGCCGTGGTAAAAATTCCCCGGTACGTTGACGACTATCTCGTCCTTTCAAATTGCAGTCACGAATATTTCACCTTAGCGGTATCGCAGGCCCTTTCCTTCTTTGACCGATGCATACCTCTCTTTTTGACGCATGAAATACCCAACGATCAGTCGATCAGTTTTCTTGACCTGAACCTCCAATTTTCCGATAACCACACCTGCCGGTCTTACCAGCCTAGAGGCAAGAAGCCACTCCTGCCTTTCGCGTCAGCCCGCACAAAACTTGTCAAGCGGGTCATAGCAAAACTTGGTTTCACAAACGCGCTGCAAAAATCATGTTAGCATTTCTTCCTGGACAGCTTCATTAACCAGACCGATCGCTCTCTAAGAGCAAGCTACCTTTTCCATCTGCTTGTATCCGTAGCGCAGAAATTTTGTGGTAATGTCCTACCTCCACACAATCGCCATCCTCTCAGGAAAGTCGCACAGCGCACCGGCGTGGACTTCGTCTTCACGGCTCCCAACAAGCTTTCCGCCCTCTGTTCTAAAGTGAATAACCCGCCGGAACCCCGATGGTGCAAGGTGACACACTCTGACCAATATGTCCCCTGTTGTTCAGGAATAATTTACTCCGTCCCAGTCTCATGTGGGAAGAGGTATATCGGTCAAACGGGAAGGTGTATCAATATCCGTCTCAAAGAACATCAAAACAACGTTAAATGTATAGCCATTTCTGGGCTCCTGGCTAAGCACTGTGAGAAGTGCAAAATCACAGAAAACAGCCCTGGAATAATCTGCACCCCCGACTTTAATCGCTGCACCACTATCGGCCGAGGACGAGATAGGTTGACAAGGGAAATCGCGAGGCCCTAAAAATCCATTATGCCGGTGAACAATGCGTGAGCACTCTGTCTTTCTGCTTTTTAGAAAAAGAGCTGAATTTTCTGTTTGACCTGACGAACACCTACGGTTTCTTTTGTGCCAAATACAGCTGAATTATTCACTGATCCCTTTTTGGTGCTGCCTTTATCTTGTTTTATCCTCCGCAGCGTCTTACAAGACTTTAACGCCTTTAATTCACCCTTTGTGGGCACGTTTTGAAAGCCTTTACATTATTCATTTTTTATGCATTCACTTGTATATTCTCCTCTGTGTCCTTCATCATTTTAACGCATTTCCCTCCTTTTGGGTAATTTTTCATTGTTTTTGTTATTGTTACCTAACCACATTTTCGCGGCTCTTTACATCATCTTTTTATCGCTTATTGTTCTTTTGTTCATATTTTTGCCACCTTGTGACGCGACCACACTGATTGCCGGTTATTGCTCCAGCAGCCCTGTTATCCATCCTCTCATGTCTTCTATTTAAGCACCTTTCCTTCAGAATAAAATTTCAGTTGTTAGTCAGCGCTCGTGTGTGTCGTTTCTTCATGTGTCCGTGTTTCATCGCGCTGTTTCTTCGTTTAAATGCAGCACCAGCTAGCACGGGACCTTGCGCTTCTAAATTTTGACATTGTCACAGCGGATGTCAGGTAGAAGAAAAGACGCGCCACGAAAAACAGGCTGGTGGTATACCTTGGCTCGTTGACAAGCAGCCCAAGCACGCAACCAGTCCCGAACATGGACATTCATTTGCAGCCACACGTAGCGAGATGTCACGGGCTTTTGCGTGGCGTGAATGCCTGGGTGGGATAAGGTGTGCAGGGTGTCGAAGATCTGCTTGCGATAAGGAGTGTTGTGTTGTGTTGGGTTTAGTGGCACATAAGCATCTAAGACTATCATGTGCCAAACACAAGATAATGAAAATTGTTTTGTGAAGGATTTTATAAAAAATCTAGAAGGGTATAAGTTATTCCGTAATGAGTAGTGAAGATAAGGGGCGTAATTTCTAATGACTAATGGTAAAGAAGATTAGGGAGCATCACCGGCCATCCTTAGCTGGCCGAAGATGTCAAGGCTCCCGAATAGACACCTCAGCCTTCTTCTCAGGATGAGAAAAAGGCTGAGGTGTGGTGAACAAAAAGTGTCTTTTCATAAATATACAATTTGTTTAGAACTGTTGCTCTCTTCTAAAACATTAAATCCTGTGAAAGGTCAACAAATGCATCTTCACCTAAGAGTAATGTTGGATGGAATGATATGTGTTCATTTTAAAAAACTGCAAAATGATTTTCCTATGTGTTCCGGGTTTTCTGCAAGAAAATAGCAGATAGTTTAGTGTTGGCCCATCACATCTTCGCATAATTCACATTGGGGTTCTCTTCTTTTGTCAGTAGGAAATTATGTGTGAGGTGTGCGTGTCCTATACGGAGACAGCCGCTAATCACTTCCTTGAAGCCTTCCTGGCGGAGGAAGGACTTCCACTCACATAAAAGTGGTTTTACAAAGTGTAATCTATAATTTGTTTAATTGTCCCGAGCTGACTGACTTTTTTCCCTTATTTCACAATGCACCGAGTAGATGAAATCCTTCAAGAGAACATTTACTTTTTTATTTGCTTCCCAAGAGCCTGCGCAGCGCAGAGGTCTGCTCTTTCGTTGCCTTTTATGCCGACATGACTCGATACCCAGCTGAGTTTTATCTTTCGTTCTTGAGCTATGGTAATTGTTATGTTGTGTATGATGTCGCCGAGCAGTGGAGTGATTTCATTTCTATAGTTAAGGGGTTTGAGCACACTTAGCGGGTCTATGTAAATAACACTATTAGCTAGGTTCTTGTTTCCTATCTTTTCTACGCCTACACAGATGACGTAACATTCGGCTCCGAAGATGTATGCACACTGTGCAAGTCTTATTATTTCCTTCTCGTTCCATCTTACCACTGCACTTCCTACTTAAGCATCAGTTTTTGAACGACCAATATAAAAGCCTGTGAAACCATTGTATTTTTCCTCCAGTGTAAGAAATTTTTGTGCTATATGTTGTTGTGGAGTTTGCTTTTTGTGGAACTGTGTAAGAGTGAAATCACAGACTGCGGGAATATTGTACCATGGGGGCAGTGATTCTCGTCTACGTGCAATGCTAGGTAATGTGTTCAGTACGCCGAGATTCTGACACATCTCTTCGAAACGTAAGAGCAGTGGCCTAGTAGTTTGTGGTTTGTTGTTAAATAGTGTTCTAGATGGGCATTTTGTAACTATTTGGTGACAGATATGTTTCGGTAGGGAACTAACTTTTACAATGTATGAGCATGCGAGCATGCTTCTTCTGTCTGCAAGCGGTGGTTCATTGGCTTCTTCATACAGAGTGGTTATGGGTGACGTCCTGTATGTACCAGTTGAAAGAGGCAAAGCTAAATTGTGTACGGGGTCTAGTCGTTTCAAGTACGGTTGCCTTGCTGAACCATATACTATACTGTCATAGTCTAAGCAGGATCGTACCACCGAGAGATAAATTTCTAGAAGACTTGCCCTGTAAGGACCGCTGAGTTTATGTGAATGTACTTTCAGTATAATCACTGATCTGGAATTTTTCTTTTTTAACGCGTCAATGCGAGGCAAGTAAGTGAGTTCTATGTCTAATGTTATGCCTAGAAATTTGTGTTCATTTTTTACGGGCAACCCTGTTTCGTTCAGGCGTAGGGTAGGATGTGCCTGTGAGCCCCGTTTCATTGATAAAAGAATAGCCACTCTTTTCTGTGTAGAAAATCGGAAACCATTTTTGTCTGCCCATGACGTCAGTTTGTTTATTGTTAACTGTATTTGTGTTTCACATGCTGATATGTTGGAAGATGTGCAGGCTATCTGGTGATAGTCTACATAAAGTGAATACATAACGGATCTTGGGATTATTTTGCTAAGAGAATTCATTTTTACAATAAAGAGAGTGGTGCTTAAAAAAACCCTGAGGTACTCCATTTTACCGAATAAAATTCCTCGAAAGCGTTAAGCCAGGTGGTCATTAATTGAACGGTTAGACAAAAAGACTTTTAGGGAGTTCAACATTGTGCCATGGATGCCCAGCTCAGCTAATTCCTGAAGGATCCCTAACCTCAAGGTTGTGTAATATGCCCTTTATAAATAAAAAAACAGCAAGAAAGCGTTGTTTATGTATAAAAGCTTCTCTGACAGTATATTCAAGAAGAACTAGGTGGTCTGTAGTGGAGCATCTCTTTTTAAAACCACACTCATGGATATCAAGAAGTTCACAAGACTGAAGGACAAAAGTTAATCTATTGTTTAGGACACTTTCAAATGATTTGGCGAGACAACTGGTAAGGGCTATGGGTCTGAAATGATAGGAGAGGTTGGTGGCTTCCCGGGTTTAAGAAACGGTACAATTATAGCTTTTTGCAGGCTTCGGGAATTTTTACCGATATCCAGACTTTCTTAAAAAACCCAAAAGTGCCTTTGTGGCAGGCTCGGGGAGATTGGGCCAGCTTTTGGTAATGTATTAGGTAAGGGTCGGGTGCTGTGTACTTGCAGTAGGAAAGCACACAGCAGCGGCTGGCGACATGGCAGCAGCGGCTGTGCCGATCGGTTCACTAAATCTGCGCACGTGCCGTATCTCTTCGACTATGCACGTTTCGCCGCTCATCTATAAACTACCGTGGCCTCCAGTGTGACGTCAGCGAGCAGTGGACCAGGATTGGCTGCCTGAAAGAGCCGCCGACTGCAAAAGGAACTGTGCCTCGCGGCTGATCCTCACATGGCAGCTGCGGCTGTGCCGACCGGTTCACTAAATCTGCGCACCTTATACACAGGTTTGTGCAATCATTTGTAGCCACTTTTTAATTTTTTTTCCTGCCGCTGCTGCCAAGCTCTTGTACAAGTGTTTGCTGAACTGCTAATTTGAAATGCCTTCTAAAGTGACAAAACTGTTGAAATATTTTAAACAGGAAATGCAAGATATGCGGAATGCGCTGGAGAAAGATTTTCGAAAGGAATATAAAGACCTGAAAAAATCCTTAGATTAGTTTAGTGAACAGTTTGATGCTATGGCTCAGCGCAGTGCAAAATTAGAAAAGGAAAACTCAGCGCTAAAGAAAGAAAATGCCGCACTATCACAGGAATATAAAGGACTGAAACAACAACTATCTGACCTTAAAGACCGGGTAACAAACAAAGAACAAAGAAGTGAGCATGGAAGCAGTGCACAAAGCAGCATGGCTCACAATCTTCTTTTGTTTGCCCCGCAGGCTATGCTGACGTTGGCAATGTACTGCTACCACCTTTCGCCTTGCGGTGAATTTACGCCCAGAACCGTTCACGATACTGCCAGCATGCTTGGTCCCGGCAATCCAATCGAAATTTCCTCCTACTACCGGCCTTCCTCAACCGTGCTCCTTGCGGTCAAGGCAGCATCACGGACAGCGACAGCGTCACTGGTCATGAATATAAGCGACCCCCGGAACACCTTCGCCTTCAGTGAGCATGGGAGCAGCGCACACAGCAGCATGGCTCACAATCTTCTTTTGTTTGCCCCACAGGTTTGTAACCGTTCTACACTTTATGCAAAAAAGTGCAGCAATGGTTGTCTAGTCCTGCTCCCATGCCCACAAACGTTTTGTGCACATATGCGCGAATGTGCTGAAGTGTTATTGCTACTTCTTTCCGGTGATATTGAATGCAAACCTGGCCCCTCGAATCTCCGCTCGCAAACCGAGAACCAACCCGACCAATTATCGGCTATTACCGAGATGCTTAAAAATATAAGTAGTCAAACATCTGTTCTTGCAAAAGGTCAGGTTCAAATCCAGTCCGACGTTAAAGTTATTAAAACTGCCCAACTAAATATTGTGGCTAAGCTTGAGAATATTCACGCACGTCTTGAGGCCCTGGAAGAAAAAGCCCACTCCATAAACAACCTCGAAGAAAGCCTTGCAGCCGTTCAGAGCACAGTAGGCCGGCCTATTTAGCAAGACAGCGCTCAGTCTCATCTGGACGATTTTGAAGACAGAGCCCGACTAAACAACCTGATTTTTCACGGCATTCCTGACGAGACTGAATCGTGGAAAGATACAGAGGATAAAACGCTTGCTGTGCTATCGTCCGCCCTTGGTCGTCATTCACGCCAGACCTTGTTGAACGTGCCCATCGCATCGGTAGTTTTTCGCCATCAAAGTGTCGTCCTGTAATCGTCAAATTCTCTTCGTGTAGAACTAAAAATGCAGTCCTGTTATCGCGCGCAGACCTAAAACCAGAAAAAGTTTCTGTGACCGAAGATTTTTCTCCTGCTACACGGCAGGTGAGAAAAAAAATTGTCGAATTCGCCAAATCCTTGCCACAATCCCCTAATTATCAGCGTAGGTACAAGAAGCTGCTTGTGAACAAAGAATGCTACGTCTACGACTGTACAACAAACATCGTTAAGAAGCTGCCTCAAGAAAGGCCTCTCGACAATATTTCAAACGAGTCGAAAATTGTGTCTCCATATGGCCACACGAGGGGACGTGATGCGCAATCTTCCAAATCAACCTTATCTGTTCTTCTGGCTAACGTTCGAAGCATCCTTAACAAACGTGACTCCCTTAACTCTGTTATCGACACCTGTGACGCAGGCATCATTGCACTAACCGAAACCTGGTTGCACCCCAATGTTCAAAGCAGTGAAGTATTTTACAGGTCATCACATTTCACAGTTCACCGCTGTGATCGCACTACCCGTGTTGGTGGCGGCGTGTTGCTCGCGATAACTAAATCCATTACTTCCTATCCTTCACGGCTTCCGAAAAACATTGTCTTGTGAAACGCAACTAATTACCTTTACGCATAAGCTCCACCTAATCCTTGACGGACGCTCCCTTGCCGATTGCATTTTCTTAGATTTTGCCAAGGCATTCGACAAAGTTTTCCACAAACTACTACTCTTAAAGTTAGCGCAACTTAACTTTGACCCCAAAATTATTACGTGGCTAGAACACTTCCTTTTTCATCGTTCTCAGTTTGTATCCTGTAACGTTCATACTTCATCTTTTAGCGCGATAAACTCTGGAGTGCCTCAAGGCTCGGTTTTAGGTCCCCTTCTTTTCTAAATCTATATTAATGACTTATCTCAGCAGGTTACTTCTAACATGTATCTATTTGGCAATGACTGTGTTGTGCTCAGAGAAATTACTAGTGACCAGGATGTCAACACGTTACAAACTGATCTCAACGCTATTTTGGATTAGTGCAATCACTGGCTCATGTCACTTATTATCAATAAATGTAAAGTCATGCGCGTATCCCGTAGAGATTCAATTCCAGCTGCTTACCTTCTTAATAACACTATCCTTGAGTCAGTAACATCTTACCACTACCTTGGCGTACATCTTGCGTCAGATCTAACATGGTCCTTTCATATTAACCATATAATATCTAAAGCCAATCGAATGCCCGGATATATGCGACGTAATTTTTCTTCTGCCCCAGTATCACTAAAATTGCTCCTTTACAAAATATTAGTCCGCTCTAAACTTGAGTATGTCTCCTCTGTATGGGACCCGAGCTGTACTAAGCTAACTAACTCACTCGAACTTGTTCAGAATAATTATACTCAATTCATTCTTCATAACTGCAATCGGACTGCCAGTATCTCTACTATGAAACAAAGCTTAAGTCTACCGTCATTTGCCTCTCGCCGCTATAATTCTCGCCTTTGTCTTTTTCACAAAATATACTTCCATAACACCCACCTGCGGAATGAACTAATCTCTAATCCGTACATCATTCTGCCCGTATTGACCACTCTCACAAAGTTGGTATTATTTCTTGCCGTACTATTGCCTGATCCCAAAGTTTTATTCCCCGCACATCACAGGATTGGAACCGCCTTCCCGGACTTATCGCCGGCATTGAAGACCATCATCACTTTAAAAATGCACTAGCTAACATTGTTTAATTAAGAGGCTAATCAACTTGTATTTTTATTTTTTGTTGCGTTGCTTGCTTTTGTCTAATGTGTTATCATTTTAATCACTCCCCTCTGTAATGCTAAATATCCTTGAGGGTATTAATAAATGAAATGAGATGAAACAGTACCCAAGGAACTGGAACATTGAGATTAGGGCGTTCCAGTCAGCGACGACGAGAAACTACCTTCAATCTTCAGCAAGCTAGGAGACGTCATAAGTGAACCCGTTCCTAATTCTGATGTAGACATGTGCCATCGTGTGCCAACGAAAGACAAAGGATGCCCTAACATTGTCGTGCAGTTCCGCTCTCGTGCGAAACGGGAAGCGGTGATTCAAAAGGCCAGGAAAAATCGAATTTTATCCTCTGATTTTGGTTACCAGACGGCTGATGGTTACAGTTCTCCCCCGGTATTTATTAATGAACACCTTTGCCCCGCCTTGAAGAAACTTCTTGGATAAGTTGTTGAGCAAAAGAAGGAAAAATAATGGAAGTACGCGTGCACAAAGGGCGGCAAAATTTTCGCCCGCTAAACAGACACTTCGAATGCACTGCGCATATCTTGCGTTGCGGACAACGATTAGATGAAATGAGGATCTAGGAACCGAGCATTTTGAAAACCGCCACTCACATCGATGGCTGGTAAATCGCTGAACCCTGCGGATGTGACTAAAATTTATCATAAAAAGCCGTGCACAAATTTTTTCCTCTTAAACAATCAGTCAGCGCGCAATTAGTGTGATGAGCTGTGTGCCTTGTTTTCATGTTTTGGCTTTCCATTTGATGCTATTATGCTCTGTGAAACATGGTGCCGACACGAACACGAAGTAATACAGATCCCGGGCTACACAAGACACTACTTCAATCGCACAGTCAAGAACGGTGGAGGAGTGCTTTTCATGGCTAGAGAAAGTTTCCAGTGTGATAAAATCGACGACTTTACGGCGCTTACACCGGACTTCGAGATTTTGACTGTCACTCTTAACAAAAGTATATTTTCAGTCATATCGCCCTCCAGGCGGAAACGTGGCAAAGTGTTTTTACATATGTGGTAAATATCCTGGGAAAATGAAAAAAGTTATGAATTCGTCTTAGGCGGCGATATAAATATAAACATGTTGAACGAAACACATCTACATAGTGATTACACTCGACTATTAGAAGCTATTGCATGTTTTAATACAATTACTGCTCCAACTCCCAATAGCAACGACTGTGAAAGTTTGCTTGATGTTTTCATTACAAACATGCAATCTCGAACTATTGACTCCGGTGTAATCAGCGCTCATATTAGCGATCATTTGCCAGCATTTCTTTTCTTGGAATTGTATGTCTCGGGTAAAGAGCCAAAAAGTGTCCCCCATTGACTATTCAAGATGTTAATCCGGCCACACTTGAGGAGTTCTGCACAAAAATATCAAAAATAAATTGGCTCGAGGTGTACAATCAGCCTAACATAGATGCCGCGTACGAGTCATTTCTGCGTCTTTTCAAAAAGGCTTACTCCGAATCTTTTCACCAAAAAACACTGAAGCCTAAAAAAGCTAGAAAACCTTGGATAACCAATGCAATTCTGGAACTAATCAAACAAAATGATGCTCTATTCAAACGTTTTTTGTACACAAGAGACACGTGCCATCTATCCGAATTTACGAAATTTCGAAATAAGTTAACTGCTACTCTCAGACAAGCCAAGAAAGATTGCCTTGATAGGTTATTTAATCCTGAAGCTATAGAGCGAACGGATTTCACGTGGAGAAACCTTAGCACGGTGCTTAACATTGGACGTCAGCATTCAGAAAGCGTACGAGAATTGATACTTAATGAGGAACGTTTATTAGGCGCGCATTTAGCAAACGCTTTTAATAATAATTTTGTGTCCCGTGTGAATAGTTTGCACGATCCACGCTCCGCAGAGTACGATACCAGAAATTGTGATAGTGCTTTTCTGCACCCAACTAGCGCCGAAGATATTTATCTCACGTTCTCCGCTCTGCGAAACAGTAATAGCTGCGATATTGATGACCTACAAATATACCTCGTAAAACACGTTTTAGATCTGAAATGCCCAGTTCTTGTGCTTTGTAAATGGTATATTTCGCAAGCGCCTGCAGCTCGCAAGGGTTACAGTGCTCTTCGAAGCCAGTGATCAAAACAACCTAACTACAGCCCAAATCCATTTTGCCTGTATATTCAAAATGCCTAGAAAAAATAATAACACTGAGGTTGACCGCTTTCTGCAAAAAACACATTATTATTACTGACTGTCAGTTCGGTTTCCTAAAGGGTCGCTCCACAGAGTTAGCTCTACTAACACTAAAGGAGCTAATACTACAAGCATTTGAGCAAACTTTATTGACACTAGACATTTTCATCTATTTTTAAAAGGCCTTTGACACAATTAACCACACCACTCTGCTAAAAAAACTTTAAATTTATGGTTTCAAGGGCACATCCTTGGCTTAATCAAAAGCTATCTGCAGTTCAGGTGTCAGAGGATTTCAATAAACTGCATTTCAGATAACTTACCCATTCATTCTGGTGTACCTCAAGGAAGCATTCTTAGACCTTTGTTTTTAATATTTAAGTTAACGGCGTAATAAATATTGGCACCACTGCCAAATTCACCATATACGCCAATGACACTAGTCTGTTTTTTACATCTGGTTGTTCAAGGGACTTGTTGGCTCTTGCGTACGCTGCTTTAAGTGAACTTAATCGATGGAGTTCATTGAACTCACTGTATATATATAAAAACAAGACAAAGACTGTACTTTTTCAACCTAAAAGCAAAAATGTCCACATTGAAGGCTATTTGCAAATTGCTTCCCCGATTATCAACTATGTGCCATCCATTAAATGCCTCGGTGTCGTATTTCAAGAACACTTACCTTGGAATCTTTATACAGACTCAGTTGCTAACAAAATCGCTAGTGTTGTGGGAATAATAACGAAACTTTGATTTTTTCTTCTCTTGAGCGTCAAAAAACCGCTTTATAACTCTCTCTTCCTGTCCCATATGAATTACTGTCATTGAGTCTGGGGAAACACCAAGATATCTAACATCACAAAACTTCTATTGCAGGAGAAAGACGTGCGCGCTATCGCCAATTTTTCATATGACGCTCATACGCAACCTCTTTTCAGCGCCCTTAATTTACAACCGGTCACCTCCATATATCGTAGTATTTTACTCAAGCGTTTCACTACTGCCAAAAAACAGAACGTGAAATTTTTCGAGCATTTATCTCTATTGACAATAAATTCTAACATTTACAACACACGTCACAGAGAAACATGGTATGTTTCTAAAGCGCGCACTAACTACGGTCAACAAATGTTACGCCACGCACTGCCATCTTTGTTAAACACATTAGAAACTCAATAGACACCTATCTCTCCATTTAATGGGCTCATTGTAGATTCCCTTTTTTTGGTCTGGTATACACAGACGCCATGAATGCTTAACCAATTTTCTCTCCTTGTAACCAACTTATTTTTTATAGATGTGAATTTAAAGGCTGTGTTATTTGTATCATTTTATATTCTACGCTTTCTGTAATTTAATTCCTTGCAGCATTCTCTCGTAGATTTTTTTATCCGTATGTATTTCTGTTATAGAATGTTCACTAAAGCTTTTTTTTCGTTTAGCCATTATTGTATGTTTGTGTTCTCTTATTGTGTATAGTGCCATTTCTGTAGGGGTACAGACCCCGTCAAGTCGAATTCATTTGGCTTTTTCTCTGCACTCCCGTCATCTGTACATGTATAAATGCAAAAAAAATTGAATTAAGCACTGCGTGGATTTCTTGAACTGTGACTAAATTTTTGTAGGGCTGATTTGTACCACAACCTGCAGACAGTTTTTGCCTTTCTGCTGTGTTTTTGTATTTTGGAAATGAATCTGCTGAGTGGGATGAACTGTAAACTGTGGAAAAATATTCACCTAAGATATCTGCTTGTTCTTCTAGACTCTTGTTCATACCAGGAGCTGTCAGAAGGGGAACAGTGAATGGGGAGTAGCTGCCATTTGCCCTTCGAATTTTCTCGCACGTGCGTTTTGATGTAGGTCGCCTGTTTATACACGACACGTAATTTTGCCAAGAAGATTTTTCGGCACTGCGGCGGATACATCTGGCTTTCGCTCTTGCCATTTTAAAGTTTATTAAATTCTCCCCCGTTGAATACCTACGGGAAAATTTCCAAGCTTTGTTTTGTGTCTTTTTATCTTCTCTACATTCTTGTATATACCATATATTTGATTCTGCTTGACTACTCCAGACGACTGAGGGATGGCTAGGCGTGCAGCGGTGATAATACAGTTAGTGAAATGTTCGTTATGTTTGAATGCAATGATGTTGTGGGTAACTATTTTTTCTCGGCTGGCCTTTTCACAGAACGGTGCCCAGTCAGCTAAGTGCAGCTTTCATCGTCGCGGTTTCGTTGGAATGACTTCTGGTGAAGATGGTAAGTTGATTACTACAGCTAGATGATCACTTCCATATGGGTTCTCTATGGCATCCCACTTAAAATCTGTAAAAATAGAAGGTGAACTAAAAGATAAATTTCTGCAGCTCAGTTTCCCTGAGCTAGGCGAGCAATACTTTGGTTTTCCTGTGGTTAACAGACAAAGATTATTACTCATCATAAAATCCTGAGTAACTTGACCTCTTTTGTCAGCTTTATCACTACCCGAAAAGCTGGAGTGCGCGTTAAAATATTGTAATATAAAATATGGGTCTGGTAGTTGCTCCAAGAGCTCCTCTAATTCATCAGTGGTTACATTAAGATGTGGCTCCTGGTATACGCAGCACACTGTAATTGTTTTAAACGAGTGTAGCATGGCCGCCACAGCTTCTAATCTAGTTTTGAGTTTTTGTTCTCGGGCTGCAACGCCTTTTTTAACTATTATTGCAACACCACCTGAGAGCCTCCTCGCCTGTTCTCGATCGCGGCAGAAGACTTTGTAGGTTTTTAGAATGTGTTTGTGTTTTGAACCTAAGTAAATCTAAGTGTTTTCAGGCACCCTGATTCGGAGATTTCCTTCCTTTCCTCGATATAAGGAGCCCCGCCCCCCATTAGACTTTGACGGTACAGAACTGCCTTGTCTGGTGTTGAAAGAAAAACTGGTAATGGCGCAAGAAACGGGGACACAGAAGGCACACAAAAAACAGGACTGACGCCAACTTACAACTGGGGTTTATTGCACCTGGCCTGCCTTTTGTACCACAACCAAGCCATATCAACAAATGCGTAAACGTTGTACATATCAAACGGCAATTCATGCGCACACTGGCAACAAAGTAACGCTGATCACTACAGAATCTAATCTACACAGAGCTTGGGAAGCCAACTTCTTTTCTGGCCAGCAGAAATAATAACAACATCATCCAAGGGGCATGACAAGTCCACACTATCAATTTATGAAACGCGTGAACAAGGCGAAAAAGAGCACGAATTGAACGACTATGAGATAAAACCACGTGAAAAAAGATGACAATAATGAGGGATGAAGTCTGAAGATACAGCGATTAGCGTCAAGTGATAAAAACTGAATATCTTCCTGTAAAAAACAGTCGTCTTAGTGTCTAAAAAACTAAAAATTGTAAAACACCGAAAGAAAGGACGAAACAAGAGCACAAAACCAAGGGAAATCTGCGAACTACAAAAAACCTTCTATAAAAGACGTCTCGGCACTCCTAAGAATAATGGAAGGCCTGCTAACGCATTTGTTTCCAGCTTTTTTGATGAAATATGCCTCAACAATCTCTCTCTCAGTTTTATCTTTTCCACTCTTCAAAAATCTAGTTTTCTCGAATTCGGGACGGCACTTAGAACAGCTTTTGCAGTGGTCAACGAGGAAGTTCCTTTCGTTGTTGCGCAAGTTTCGGGAATGTTCACTTGCACGCTCATTAAAACAACGACCTGTTTGCCCGATGTAAACGAGGCCACAGCTAAGCGGTATCTCATAAACCACTTGTGTCCTGCATTGCGTGAACTTTTTTTGGTGTTTTATGGTGCAAGCCGGCCGCTTTTCTCTGTTGGTCAAGGCGCAAAGTCTTGAAAGCTTACAAGGCGCGGTGAATACAACCTGAACATTATGTCTGCTCGCTATTTTCTTAATATTATGCGACACCTTGTGAATATACGGTATTACTGTTACTGATGAATGCGAAACCGGATCCCTGATGCGAGTAAGTTGCTTAAGTTTCTGCAAAAGCATTTCGCAAACCGCCGAAATTAGACAAGGCGGATAACCTGCCTGTTTTTGCCTTTCAACTTGAGTGCGAAAGCTTGTTGACAACATGTGGGGGCAAGATTTGTTTAAGGCAGATTGCAGGGAGTTAGAAACAATCGCGCGTTTCACAAGCTTTGAATGAGCGCTGTCAAATGGTAGCAAGCCTTTCTTACAACGCGGGTTGTACATCCAACAGAGACCTTTTTCCGGAAACAATAACTGGATATCTAAAAACTGGAGTTGGCCGTCCGTAGGGACCTCCTTGGTGAACGTGAGACCCTGGCCGTGGCTTCAGGAAACGGACACAATCCTCGTGACGGCAGCGTCTAAATCCTGTTCCGGATTGTCCTTCATAATGACCAAGAAATCGTCGACATACCTGTGTATGGAAACTACTTGAGGGTCACTGATATGTCTGCTGATGTCCGCCCCTACCACTGAACGGAAGATGTCGCAAAGGACGAGTGCAACAGAAGAGCCGATGCGGATTCCTTTCTTCTGGACGTAGAACTTTCCCTCGTAGGAAATTGCGGTGGATTTCAAGTAGAATTCTAATCGCATAATGAAATTATCAGTGCTTATTCCAGCGGCATTTTGGAAGCGAACTTCTCCTGTAGACAGGGTTTTATCCCTGACCGCTCTTAGGAGTCCTTGGTGAGGAACCGAATAGTACAGTTCCTCTATGTCAATGGAGAACGCGGTGTACTTGTGGGCGGGCAAAGCCTCTAAATGCTTAATAACGTCCGATGAACTGCGCACAAGGAAAGGGTCATCGGTTACCAGGGTGCCAAGGTTTGTCTGGAGGTAGCGGCTAACGAGACGTTGCCAAGTACATTCGTACTTGCCTCCAGTACTCAGACTTGAGTATCTTGCAGACGCGCCTGACGTGCCCCCAAGATGGCTGCAGAACACCGAATAATGACTGAACCTCCAAAGGAACTATTTTCCGATTCAAGCAGTAGGAGACCACTCGAGACTGGCACGTTGAGACGTAAATCAGGTTGAGACACGTAATGGCAGGTTCGGTGCGGAAGCTTCGGAAGAGGAAAGGGCCCATTGTAGGAGAAATATGCTCAAGTAAAACTCTAGTTTGGGCGAGTTGGCTCATGTTGAAAGAAAAACTGGTAATGGCGCAAGAAACGGGGACACAGAAGGCACACAAAACACAGGACTGACGCCAACTTAAAACTGGGGTTTATTGCACCTAGCCTGCCTTTTGTACCAAAAAACCAAGCCATATCAACAGGAATGATATTCAATTTTTATCACTTGACGCTAGGCGCTGTATCTTCAGACTTCATCCCTCATTATTGTCATCTTTTTTCACGTGGTTTTATCTCGTAGTGGTTCAATTCGTGCTCTTTTTCGCCTTTTTCACGCGTTTTATAAATTGATAGTGTGGACTTGTCATGCCCCTTGGATGATGTTATTATTATTTCTGCTGGCCAGAAAAGAAGTTGGCTTCCCAAGCTTTGTGTAGATTAGATTCTGTAGTGATCAGCGTTACTTTGTTGCCAGTGTTCGCATGAATTGCCGTTTGATATGTACAACGTTTACGCCTTTGTTGATATGGCTTGGTTGTGATACAAAAGGCAGGCTAGGTGCAATAAACCCCAGTTGCAAGTTGGCGTCAGTCCTGTTTTTTGTGTGCCTTCTGTGTCCCCGTTTCTTGCGCCATTACCAGTTTTTCTTTCAACATGAACCAACTCGCCCAAACTAGAGTTTTACTTGACCATATTTCTCCTACAATGGGCCCTTTCCCCTTTCGAAGCTTCCGCACCGAACCTGCCATTACGTGTCTCAACCTGATTGCCGTCTCAACGTGCCAGTCTCGAGTGGTCTCCTACTGCTTGAAACGGAAAATAGTTCCTTTGGAGGTTCAGTCATTATTCGGTGTTCTGCAGCAATCTTGGGGGCACGTCAGGCGCGTCTGCAAGATACTCAAGTCTGAGTACTGGAGGCAAGTACGAATGTACCAAGACTGGCTTCGTGTCCTCGTCGTGGTAGAAAGTGAACCTGCCAAGGAAAACCGGCGTTTTCAAGAGATGAAGCGTATGGCGGCAAGTTCTACAGAGATTCTCTGGCAGCGTGCTCTTTTGAGCGTTATTCCCCGTGAAAAGAGGCAGCCTGCTGAAAGCCCCAGGCAGCTTACCATGCTAGGAAATGCAGTTGTGCCTGAAAAAGTCCAACGGATTTTGGAAAAAGGCCCAAAGTTCAACTTGGCTCCTTGTGCTCAGCATCAAGAGCTACTTGCCATGGTAAGAAGGGTGGCTAACAATGCCCCATACCAGGAAAAAGGCAGAATGATAAGCGATGGCGTTGCTTGCATGAAGGCCACAGCACATGGCTGTCGTTCGAAAAAGCCGCCATTGCAGAAGCTTTCAACTGCACTAAAAGACAATGATCTCGTACCGCTACAGGCTGATAAGGAGGGTGGCTTTGCTCTCCTGTCCGCTGGTGTATTCCGTGAAAAGGCATTGGCTGCAATTCACCAAAACTTCGAACAGGTCCCGAATAAAGTTCGAAAAAAAAGAAGCTCTTCAAATCCTAGAAGAGTTGCATCTAGAAGGCATTAAGAAATTGGCAAAGGGTGAAAAGAGAGGATTTCTTGAAGTGTTCTTCACTGTAAAGACCCGCAAGCCTGGATTCCCGCTGCGCAACATCGTGTCAGAAAAAAGAACTTGGCAACGTCTCGTTTGCCGCTACCTCCAGACAAACCTTGGCACCCTGGTAACCGATGATCCTTTCCTTGTGCGCAGTTCATCGGACGCTATTAAGCATTTAGAGGCTTTGCCCGCCCACAAGTACACCGCGTTCTTCATTGACATAAAGGAACTGTACTATTCGGTTCCTCACCAAGGACTCCTAGGAGCGGTCAGGGATAAAACCCTGTCTACAGGAGAAGTTCGCTTCCAAAATGCCGCTGGAATAAGCACTGATAATTTCATTACGCTATTAGAATTCTACTTGAAATCCACCGCAATTTCCTACGAGGGAAAGTTCTACGTCCAGAAGAAAGGAATATGCATCGGCTCTTCTGTTGCACCCGTCCTTTGCGACATCTTCCTTTCAGTGGCAGCAGCGGACAGCAACAGACATATCAGTGACCCTCATGTAGTTCCCATACACAGGTATGTCGACGATTTCTTGGTCATTATGAAGGACAATCCGGAACAGGATTTAGACGCTGCCGTCACGAGGATTGTGTCCGTTTTCTCAAGCCACGGCCAGGGTCTCACGTTTACCAAGGAGGTCCCTACGGACGGCCAACTCTAGTTTTTAGATATCAGGTTATTGTTTCCGGAAAAAGGTCTCTGTTGGATGTACAACACGCGTTCTAAGAAAGGCTTGCTACCATTTGACAGCGCTCATTCAAAGCTTGTGAAACGCGCGATTGTTTCTAACTCCCTGCAATCTGCCTTAAACAAATCTTGCCCCCACATGTTGTCAACAAGCTTTCGCACTGAAGTTGAAAGGCAAAAACAGGCAGGTTATCCGCCTTGCCTAATTTCGGCGGTTTGCAAATTGCTTTTGCAGAAACTTAAGCAACCCACTCGCATCAGGGAGCCGGTTTCGCATTCATCAGTAACAGTAATACCGTATATTCACAAGGTGTCGCATAATATTAAAAAAATAGCGAGCAGACATAATGTTCAGATTGTATTCACCGCGCCTTGTAAGCTTTCAAGACTTTGTGCCATGACCAACAGAGAAAAGCGGCCGGCTTGCACCATAAAACACCAAAAAAAGTTCACGCAATGCAGGACACAAGTGGTTTATGAGATACCGCTTAGCTGTGGCCTCGTTTACATCGGGCAAACAGGTAGTTGTTTTAATTAGCGTGCAAGTGAACATTCCCGAAACTTGCGGAACAACGAAAGGAGCTTCCTCGTTGACCACTGCAAAAGCTGTTCTAAGTGCCGTCCCGAATTCGAGAAAACTAGATTTTTGAAGAGTGGAAAAGATAAAACTGAGAGAGAGATTGTTGAGGCATATTTCATCAAAAAAGCTGGAAACAAATGCGTTAGCAGGCCTTCCATTATTCTTAGCAGTGTCGAGACGACTGTTACAGAAGGTTTTTTGTAGTTCGCAGATTTCCCTTGGTTTTGTGCTCTTGTTTCGTCCTTCCTTTCGGTGTTTTACAATTTTTAGTTTTTTAGACGCTAAGACCACTGTTTTTTACAGGAATGATATTCAGTTTTTATCACTTGACGCTAGGCGCTGTATCTTCAGACTTCATCCCTCATTATTGTCATCTTTTTTCACGTGATTTTATCTCATACCCGATCAATTCGTGCTCTTTTTCGCCTTCTTCACGCGTTTCATAAATTGATAGTGTGGACTTGTCATGCCCCTTGGATGGTGTTGTTAATATTTCTGCTGGCCAGAAAAGAAGTTGGCTTCCCAAGCTCTGTGTAGATTAGATTCTGTAGTGATCAGCGTTACTTTGTTGCCAGTGTTCGCATGAATTGCCGTTTGATATGTACAACGTTTACGCATTTGTTGATATGGCTTGGTTGTGGTACAAAAGGCAGGCTACGTGCAATAAACCCCAGTTGTAAGTTGGCGTCAGTCCTGTTTTTTGTGTGCCTTCTGTGTCCCCGCTTCTTGCGCCCTTACCAGTTTTTCTTTCAACATGAACCAACATGACCAAACTAGAGTTTTACTTGTCTGGTGTCCATCGCACAACGCACGGTTGTTTCTGTGTTGGGCCTCTCCATGTGGAGAGGCACCTTGGGGGCTGGTTGACCTTGAGGTCCACACGGCCTGTTTTCTGTGTGGTGGCGCAGAACAAGCTGCGGCCACCAGGGGCACGGGTGGCGCTGCTCCAGGTTCACTGTGTGTCACCTCGGCAGGCGCCGAAGGCCGCTGCGATGCTGTGCTCTGTTGCACCACAGCAGAGTAGGTTGGGCTCCGCCCCAACGAGAGTAGTTTCCGCGCTTCTCTGAATGATTTGTTTTCGTTGATTTTGAGTTTTACTATTTACTTCTCTTTTTTTCAGGTTGGGCATGACCGTGAGTTAGCCGGATGCTGCCCTCCCAGTTTACGCAAAGGTGTGGTTCAACATCGCATTTTTCAGTGGGATGATCGTGACGGCGCCCATGCGGCTAAGATCGTCAGCAAGAATGTGTGTGGCTCTGGTGATGGGTCGGATGTCGGTAGTATACTCAGACACATCGGCTATCTGGCGAGCGTGCTGCGCTGTATAAGGGCTGCAGGCGTGGTCGAGCGCATCTGTCAGGGACTTGTGGTCGATGAAGATTTTGAAAACGCGACCTTCCAGAAGGTGGTGGAAGTGGCGACCAGCAAGGTATATGGCGAGCAACTCCCGACCTAACACTCTGTAGCGGGTCTGAGTAGGAGTCATTCCCTTCGAGAAAAATGCAAGAGGCTGCCAGGCGCCATAAGTGTGCTGTTAGAGAACAGCGCCAACAGCAGGATGGAGGCGTCCGTCATAAGTGCGAGAGGACTGTCATCTGTCGGATGGGCAAGGAGGGCTGCGTCGGCTAGGGATTGTTTGACGGCGAGAAACGCTGTGTTGGCATCCGCGTGACAACGCAGGGGATGCGTCTTGTGCTTCGCCTTGAGTAGACGGTCAAGAGGTTAGGCCAAAGTTGCACAGTTGCGAATAAAACGGCGATAGTAGTTGACCATGCCGAGGAACTGGCGGAGCGAAGTAGAGAAGTAGGTTGCGTAAAATTTATGATCGCTTGTACCTTGGTCGGAAGAGGGCGAATGCCACTTGAGTCGACGTTATAACCAAGGAACTTAAGATAAGCTACACCGAATTCACTCTTGGCACCATTGATGGCAATGCCACGGCGGGTGAACAACTGGCGGAGGTTGTGCCGGTGCTCTGTCTATGGAGTGACTGACCACAAGAAGGTCATCGACGTAGTCGAAGGCGAAGGACAGACCGATAAGAACTGTGTCGATGAAATGTTGAAAGGTCTCGCAGCCTTTCGAAGTCCGAATAACACCGGCATGAATTTTAAGAGGTCGAAGAGGGTTGTGATGGCTGTCTTCAGAATATCTTGCTCTGCCATTGGAATTGAGGTAGTAGGGATGGACGAGATCAATCATTGTGAAAATTGCTGTGTCATAAACAGCTTCTGTAAATTCCTGAATATAGGCAATGGGTAGCAGTCGGGTATGGTGCGAGTATTTAGGGAGATGTAGTCGCCACATGACCGCCAGTCCCCGGTCTTTTTGGGGAGCATCTGAACCGGAGAGGCCCAACTGCTAGAACATGGTTGAATAATGCCCAACGCGAGCATGTGCTCAAATTCGGCACGATCGATCTTGAGCTTGTCCTGGGTGAGACGACTTGGAAGAAAGAAAAGAGGTGGTTCATTGGTAACTACATGGTGGCGCACCTCATGGCGAACAGGTACTTTCCAGTCTGGTTGGATTGTGAAGGTCGGATAGTCGCGCAGCAGAGGGCTGACCGGAGGGTCGTAACCGCGGCACAGCAAGGAGCCGCATCATGAGTTACCTGCGCTGGAAGACACTGGACCGAGAGGCGAGTGGTCGAATATAGAAGACGGCGAGATTTGACGTCGACAAGAATACCATGTTGAGTAAGGAAGTCCGCATAGATGATAGACGTGCGGACGTCAGTAACCACGAAAAATCCATCGAAAAACGCGACGGAGACCCAAGTTCAGTGTTTCAGTGTAACAGTGCGCTGTTTGTAGACAGGAATTCGGGAGTAGTTCATGGCAAGCAGATAGGTGACTGGTTGCGATGTGCGGCCGTGGCACGTAGCAGACAGCACACTGACTTGGGCACCGGTATCAATCAGGAATGTGGTGCCGGTGGCCTTGTCGATGACGGCGACTGGTTCGAGGCCTTGACCGCTCGTCGCTGCTAGCGGTCGGCCGGCTGGTTTCCCACCCAAGAGCACGGAAGTAGGCAGTGGCGGGCGTTGGCGACCTATTGACAGTGGTAATAACGGAGCAGTGGCTGAGATGCTGAGTCAGAACGCCGTTCCTGGGAAGAGGAACGAGATGGTTTGCGACATCAGTGATGCAGGCGGGACCCTCGGCGGACTGGAGACGACATGGTAGCAAGTAACTTCTCGAGGCGTTGGCAGAGCTCATCGATATATGCTGACGGGGTCGTCTGCTGAGGATGGGAAGGGTTGGATGGCGGAGCAGCAGAGGGGGCGACATTTGTAGAGCCGATTGTGGCAACCTGGGAAGATTGGTTGCCAACCTCAAGGATTTTGTCGGCTAAATTAGCGAGCTGAGAAAGGTGCATAGTCGAGGCAGAAGCAAGGATCGTCTAGACGTTCACCAGGAGACGTTGGAGGAATAGCGCGCAGGAGAATTTCGTCTACCGCTTGAGCTCGTGCTCCGAGGAGCAGCACCATGCGACGGAGCAGCTGACTTGGTGGACAGTCTCTAAGATCTTCAGGCGACAGACGCTATTGAATACGCTTCCGTGTTGGTGCCACAGTATGCGCGAGGAGCGCTGCCTTGAGCTGATTGTATGAATCTGCGGGAGGCTCAAGCAAAACCGGGACAAGAAATCGGCGATTTCTACAGCCGCAGTCGGAGGTAGGGTAGAGACGACATGTAAATACCATGTGGCTTGAGTCTGGACACGGGCTTGTTCAAAGTGGTCCTCGACCTGATGAAACCAGAGCGCTGGGTTGTTCTTCCAGAATGGCGGCAGGCGGACAGTAACAGCTTAGAGGGGCGCCTTGGCCTGAGGCGTCAAAGTCGGCACCGAGCTGTGTTCCGCGTGCAGCTTAGAGAGCGGATTCTTTTTGTCCTCCATGGCTCTACTTCGTCTCAGCGAGGGCCACAGAGATCACATCCGGGTCACCAGCTGTAGAGCGCCGTCGGGAGCGGACTCAAGAATAGGTTTTTTTAATTCCTCATCACTGTCCGAGGGCCATCTAGGAGTCCAAGCGTTCTAGCACGCGACTCGTATTATATCGTCTTTTTAAGCCACTCCAATCGTCCAGAGAGGGCGCTGTTACACACTTAATTGCAAAATACGTGACATATAGAGAATCTTCTTCACTCAATGAGCCATTATAGATCCAAAGTTGGCGGTTGTGACGAGTGCCTTTGCATCCTGCAGTCTTCTGCTGGAAAACAAAGTGCGGGACTTGTTGAACTTGAAGATCATAGCTGACGTTCCAATTTAATGGTTCATGCTGTGACAGAGCCTATTGAAGGAGCAGACGTCCAATTCAGAGGTGAAGTAGTTAATAAGTATTTGAACAAAAATTGAATGTTAGATGTACCTTTGTTGGCCGAAATCATAGACTCGGTATTAAGGGCGCAAACCGCCCTGTCATTGTGTGTTTCCAAGATTACTAGGAAAAACAGAAAATACTAAAGTGTTCAAATAACTAAAAGGTACCAATATCTTCATTGAAAGTGGCCATTCACAATACACGCTAACGAAGGCGGGGCTGCTGTGGGAAAGGGCAAAGTACGAGAAGGACATATATTGGTGTGGGGAGAGAAAAAAAAAGGACATTGGGAAATATTTTTTTTTGTTAATAACAAATTGCGCATTGACGATCGACTAAACATATATATCGGATGATGACAAAAACATGCCAGTGAAAATTGCGTCCACGAATCGCTCGTCGGACACAGCATGACAAACTCCTCTGATTGTCCCACATAAACTTTCCTTTCTAAATATCAATGTAAGAAGGACAATTAATACAACATCACTTGAAGTTTACTGCGTATCACGACTCTCAGGTAGCAGCACGTGCCGAAATGGGGCTTCACGAAGACAACAGCGATGAAGGCGTAATCACCGGTTCATACAGCATTTATAGAAGAAACAGGCCAAGTCCTGGCGGAGGCGTAGCCATTTTTCGAAAGAATGGCATGCGTGGTTTGTGACTCGAGCAAATAGACCACCACGAAATCCTTTGATTTCTGATAAACTGTCCCGGTAACGTATTTGTATTGTTTGCAGCATACCGTTAGCTTTTTTTACCATGGAAAATTAGTTATCTCGCTACCATTATTCAGCTGTTTCCTATGTACGCCAACGCAGCTATTATTGGGCCAGAGAAACCGTCTTCATGCATAAAAAAATTGTTTTTATACTTCTTGTTGATCTTCGCTCAAACACCCGGAAGGTTATGTAGTACAGCTGGGCTGAAGGTATTTATTTTGTCTGCATGAAATTTTTCTTGCTCAAAACTGTGTGCAAATGAAAGTGAAGAGCAGAGCCTTATATTTTCAGTAAATATTGCATCAAGCCGTCTTATGAACAGCCATACTTAACTAGAGTGCTCCTAAATATCGATTAATTAATTAGTTTTGCTCTGAAAAGCAAGATAAATTTCATGCAGTTAAAATGGGCAAAACTGCTTCGACAAAGACTGGTATCACTACCACAATAAAAATACAGGTAATAAATTTAAAATATTACGTCCTACAAATGCTTCACCTTGAAAGCCTGAAAAAACGTATATAGAAAAAAACAACCTCCAGGAGTTTTATCTCAAGAATGACAAGGTATTATAAACAGAGATAATGAACAGCATTATTATTGTAGTTTAGCAACAGTCTCCATAAAAGGAAACTCGCCGGACATTTTCGGATAATTTTTTTTAATAAACCATTGCTTATGTAGCGAAAAGACATTGACTGCAGTCAGACTTCGAAGGATATAATGTTGGAAGGACTCGTCTCAACTCAAACTCATCGGCGCATCTAGTTTTTACAAAAGAACAAACATTGCATTATTGGATGATAAAACTCGAAAACAGCATAAAATGGAGCCGTTGTCGCAAATCGCGTCGCTACAATTGAAAGTCGATCATTATTTGGTATAGTCCAACTGCGCTTAACGTTCGTCTGTAGTTCAGGAGAAAACACCCTGCTAGCGCTTGTAAATAAATGCAAATATAGTATTTCCCCGTAAAATCCTTGGTGGAGGTGCGGCAAGACAGAACTACGTAGCGGACGATACCTACCACGGCCGGCAATGACGGAAGCATCTCCCCAAGATTCGGCAGCATCGGTGTCCTCCGTCGTCCTCACTCACCCTCGTGATCCTGGGCCCTTCTCTAGCGACGATGACGCCGACGTCGAGACTTGGCTTCGTAGATATAAACGGTGCAGCGCTAACAAACGCTGGGACCAAACTTTCACGCTTGGTAACATTTACCTTAAGTGCACGGCGTTCAAGTGGTATGATACCAACGAAGCGACACTGACCAAGCAGTTGGGTTGACTGTAAAGAGAAGCTTATCGACCTTTTCGCCAAACCACACGGCCGGCAGCTTGCCAGTCGCGCCCAGTCATCCACAGAGTCCTACGTCTAATATATTCAAGATGTGTTGTCTATGTGCTACAAGGTGGACCTCAGGCCCATATGTTTCAATTGTTCCCGTGTAGGCCACATCGCCCGTCATTGCCGTAGTCGACGGTACTCCTCCCAGCAGACCCGTTACTCGACTCCCCCTTATCGCCCCGACACTGCCCGCTCAAGCTCTTTCTCGCGACCCTTGGACCCATCAAGCCCCACCACCGACGTCTCGCCGCCTCGCTTCAGCCGCTCACCATCCCCACAGCGCCGCCAGTCCCGTTCGCCGCAACGACCACGCGCTTCCTCTATTAGTCCCTACGGACGATCGCAAGCGGAAAACTAGCTTCTGCTGCGTCTAGAGGTGATGCTGCAGTGACGACTCAACCCCACAAACCTCGTATAGTTCTTCGTGCCCCGTGGAATTTACTGACCATACAAGTCGATGGAGTTGCCGTCTCTGTTCTCGTTGACACGGACGCCCATATTTCTGTGATGAGTTCCGACCATGCGACGCCGCCTCCGCAAAGCACTGACGCCTGCTGCTACAACCGTTGTTCGAGTTGCCGATGGCACAACGTCCCCAGTCCTCGGCCTGTGTGCTGCTCATGTGACGATTTCTGATCGCGAAACCACCGTGCTCTTTACCGTTCTCAACCACTGCCCTTATGAAATCATACTCGGCCTTTATTTCCTTAGTGAGGACGCATCCCTTATTGACTGTGCTACAAGTGTTGTTGAGTTGGACCTACAGTTCCTCTAAGAACCACCTGCCCCAGTTGTGCACAGTCTCTGTACTGCCTACTTCACCCAATTAACGCCTGCAGCCTCTACTCACCTATTAAGTCTATTCCACCTCTTCCTAATGGCCAGGATGTCATCACTCCTGACCTTGATTTGCCCGTCACAAAGAATGCTGCCCTTGCACACACAGTTGCCACAGTATCGGCAAACAGCGCATGTCTACCTGTTCTCAGCTTCAGTGCGCACGTCCAAAGGCTTCCTCAAAGCATATGCCTCGCCACGCTGTCCCCGACCGACGAATACGTGATCTCCGCCGTTACAAACTGTGTATCGCCCTCTTCGGACGGTCATTTCAAGCTATTTCGAGACCTAACCACTATGCGAATACGATCGCTTCCGATCTCTCCGCAGACCAAGCACAGGCGCTTACCCAACTACTGGCATCCTTTCAGGCCATATTTGATTTCAATGACCGCCCTTTAGCTCGTACGACTATTGTGCAGCATCGTATCAACACCGGTGATGCCGCCCCTCTGCACCTCCGGCCTTACAGGGTGTCCAGTTCCGAACGCCAAGTGATACAAATGGAAGTCGAAAAGATGCTCGCTAAGGACATCATCGAACCATCGTCCAGTCCTTGGGCCTCTCCTGTTGTCCTTGTTAAAAAGAAAGACGGCAGTTGGCATTTCTGCGTTGATTATCTCCACCTTAACCGCATCACAAGAGACGTGTACCCACTCCCAAGGATCGATGACGCTCTCGACTGCCGCCACGGATCTCAATACTTTCCTTCAATTGATCTTCATTCCGGTTATTGGTAGATCGCCGTTGATGAGCAGGAGCGCGAAAAAATAGCTTTTGTCACACCTGACGGTTTATACCAATTCCAAGTCATGCCGTTCGGACTTTGTAATGCACGGGCGCTCACTCCAACTAAGTTTATTGAAAGCCACATGTTGTATATATATCGCTCGAAGAAGGTGAACGCATGCGCAATTCTTACATGGTAAAAAACGAAACAAAAGGAGAAACAAAAAGCAACAACAAAAACACACTCACACTTAGAAAAACCCCATTCATTATTGCGTATTTTTTAGCATTCTATGCTCACTTTCTCGTAGAGAGATGGAAGCGCAGTGCTAACGCACATGCCACCTCTCTCTTTGATAAAAAAGGCTTTTGCTAGTTCCCGAGCTGATCTATCATTGCTTCTAGCTAGCATTTTAATCTCGCCAAGTCCTGGTTCACAACTTTTTCCTTTTTATCAATGCAGGAGCGGCAATGGGCGGGTAGGTTCTCCGACGAATCTGGTCGGTTCCCTAACGACCCTTTATGTTCCCCTGCACGCTCGTTTACGCAGCGTGCAGTCTGGCCAACGTACACCTTGCCACATGCAACGGGGATCTCGTAGACCACTCAGGTGGCACACCTTACGTAGGGCTTCGAGTGCTTCTTTCCAAACCCAGATGTTGAATTGGCACCGCTGCTAATTTTTGGGGCACATCTTGGCCAATTTGCAGGAGCGGGGAAGACCATGGGGACTCCGTACTTGTCGCCAACTCGTTTTAAATTGTGGGGCACCTTGTGAATATCAGGTATCACCACTGCTTTAGCTTCGCCGAAATCTTCTTTCCGGCATTGCCCCTTTGGCTTACCCTTAAGTTCATGCAGCAGTGCCTCGGTCGCGGCAGCCAAGACGTGGTCAGGGAACCCTGCTTTACGCAGTCTATTCACCTCACCCTGGAAGCTCGCCCGCATCACGTGAGGGCACGACTAGAGGAGTGCTGTATCCATAGAAAGGGTGGCAATAGCCCTTTTAACAGTGTTGGATTTCAGGAAGCTCAAATGTGAAAGAGAGCTCCTTCCTATGTTATGCGAACATTTCTAAAATTTTCATGGCAGTCTCCCCACATCGGCCTGTAGCATGTCTCTTTAAGATCACTAAAAAATCATCAACATATTTAAAAATGTTTAGGACAGTCCCATCGTCAGTTAGTCAGGCCAAAATGTCTATGGATGAGAGAAAAACGTTACATAAAACTGGCGCGACTCATCACTCGATGCAAATGCCATGGCGTTGTAGGGACCACCGGTTGTCAAACTGGATGAACGTGGAATTAATATAAAACTCTAAAAGAGACATAAAATTGTCAACGCTTACCCCTGCCTTGTTTTGAAAAGCAAGAGTGCCACTTGATTCTATACAGTGTCGAACAGCAATGAACAGGTCGCTATGGGGCACAGAGTGAAAAAGATCTACATCTATAGAGAACGCCTAACCAGTCTCCTCTTCCCTCTCCAACACGCCGGCTACATCGAAAGAATTTTTCGTGGAAACAGGGCCGAAACGTGCAAATTCTTTAGGTGCTCAAATAAAAAGCGGCTGATGTGCTGCTGCCAAGTGCCTTTCTCAGAAGAGCTCAAAACAGCTCTTGCCAGGCTCTGCAGCTCAAAGGATTTGCACAGGGCAACAGCCTTGCATTTTATCCTGGTGACGGACGGTTTCATATGCACGAAGTTCAACGAAATTGGTTGAAAATATTTCTCGTTGTAAAGGCCTGAAGGCATGAGAACCAAGTTTCCTTCTTTGTCCGACTGCAGCAGAGACAAGCTGTCATCCTTGCAATATGCGATCACCTTGTCAGTCAAGGCTTTCTCGCTCCGAGCTGGTTTCTTCTGGAGTGTGGTCCTTGTCAATCTCTCTATGCCGTCGAGAACGGACCTTTCTTGATTTTCTTTTTCGGCGTTTCTTTCGGCTAGCCGATTAAAAGCCAACAGCTCATGTGCCGGTACGGAAGGCTCAAAGCCGTATTTTGGACCTTTTGCCAGGATGTCCGCGATGTCATTTGGCACATTCACGTCGCCTAGGACCACAGGTCTGCTCTTGGTCTATTCCTTCCTAGGAACCTTTACACCGGTTTGCAGGGCCTCATTCCGTACGCACGTCCATAATGCCTTTGTAGTCTGGGCAGCTTGGCTTCTTAGGAATTGCAGCTTGTTCTTGGCTATCCATTCCACATCTTCACTTAAGCAAACCAAGTTTAACCAATCATGCAACAATCGCACTTGCCTCCAGATTTCCGCCCTTAAAACTTTTCTAACTCGCCTTGCGTGTCCTAAAGACGGTTGAACACATCCAAAAGGACACTCACTTCAGGTGGTACAAGTCCTTTCTTGCGACTAAATGCGATTAATCTTGCTCTGCAGGTGCAAAAGGCGATGGTGCTCACGATCTTCAAAGGGTCGGGCTTAACAGGTTGTACACAAAGGAAAGGGCCCACTGTTGAAGAAAGTTCGTTTAACAGTACCTCTAGCTGGGCCAGTTGGTGTAACATTGTGTAACAAAAGTCGAAACAGCGCTAACTTTTTCACAAGCCACACAGAAAGACCAGACAGGACGGGCGCTGACTCCAACCATGTTTATTGAAAGCCACATGTTGCATATGTATAGCCCGAAGAAGTTGAACGCATTTCCATTTCTTAGATGGTAAAAAGAAAAAATTAGAAAAAAACTACAACAAAAAACACACTCACACTCACAGAAAACCTACTCATTATCGCGTATTTTTTAGCAATCTATGCTCACTTTCTCGTAGGGAGATGGAAGTGGTGCTGGCGCACATGCCACCCCTCTCTGATAAAAAAGGCTTCTGCCAGTTCCCGAGCTAATCTATCTTTGCTTCTAGCAAGAATTTTAATCTCGCCAATATCGCGTTTTGCACCTGCAGGGCAAGATTCATCGCGTTTAGTCTCAGGTAAAGACTCGTACCAGCGGAAGTGAGTTCCCTTTTTAGATATGTTCAACCTTCTTTAGGACTTGCAAGCGAGTTAGCAAAGTTTTAAGGGCGGAAATCTGGTGGCAAGTGGGATTTTTGCATGATTGGTTAAACTTGGTTTGCTTAAGTGAAGATGCGGAATGGATAGCCAAGAAGAAGCTGCAATCCCTATCAAGCCAAGAGGGCAGGACTACGGAGGCATTATGGAGGTGCATACTGAATAAGACCCCACACACCGGTGTAAACGTTCTTAGGAAGGAACAGAACAAGAACGGACCTGCGGTCCTAGGCGACGTGAATGTGCCAAAAGACATCGCGGACATCCTGGCAAAAGGAGCACAATAAAGCTTTGAGCCCTCGCTACTGGCACACGAGCTGTTGGCTTTTAATCGACCCGTCGCAAGAAAAGTAGAAAATAAAATCAAGAAAGGTGCGTTCTCGACAGCGTAGACAGTTTGACAGGGACTACACTTCGGAAGAAACCCGCTCCGAGAGGGAAAGCCTTGACTGAAAAGGTGATCGCATATTCCAAGGATAACACCCTGTATCTGCTGCAGTCGGACAAAGAAGGGAACTTTGTTCTCATGCGTTCAGGCCTTTACAACGACAAAGCTTTTCAAGCAATCCCGGAGAACTTTTTGCAAATCAAACCGTCCGCCACCAAGATAAAAGGCAAGGCTGTGGCCCTGTGCAAATCTCTGGAGCTGCAGAGCCTGGCAAGAGTTGTTTTGAGCTCTTCTGAGATTAACTAGTCAATCTTTTTTGCGGTTAAGACCCATAAACCAGAGGCACCGTTCAGGGCCATATTTAGTGAGAAAGGAACTTGGCAGCAGCACATCGGTCGCTTTTTATTTATTTATTTACACAAAATAACCCTAAAAGCCCTCAATTTGAGAATATTACATAGGGGGGGGGGGGGCAAGTAATCAAAAGAAAGAAATAAATAAGCCAAAAATTCAAGAAACTGCAAACAAAAACAGATAAAAGCATATAGATCCTTGGAATAAAAATACAAAACCGACGTAATTGAACATTGAGGCATAAATGGCAAGAAAGAGAAACATCAACAGCAACAGACAGTAAAGTTAATACAAGTTATAGACTGTATATCCACAACGGCATGAAAATAAAACAACGAGAATCATCAATAACAGAAATAAAATACACAAACCTCAAGCACTGGTTAGTTAACAATTTACTAAAAGATGTTACGCAGAAGTAGTGGCAGATATTAGTTTATAAAATTTCGCCGGATCAGTGCTGGGAGCAACATCTGAAGGGAGAGAGTTCCAGTTGGTTATAAAGCGTGGAACGAATGAATGTGCATAGTTAGATGTACGGCATGTCAAGCGCCTAAATTTAAACGGATGGTCGCGGCGATCAAAAATAGAAGAAAGCAAAGGAAAAAAAGTGACTGTGAAGCGTTGAGTGATGATACAGTTTATGAAAAAGTGATAAGCGTGCAACTTTACGATGGAGATATAGATCTTGCAGATCGGCGCGTTTCTTCAAGGCTTTGATGCTGGTATGACGTGAATAATCGGAGTAGATAATTCGAGCTGCGCGATTCTGAAATGATTCGATGTTATTTATTGAATATGCTTGATGACGGTCCCAAACAACCGAAGCATATTCAATTTTAGGTCGAAAAAGAGTTGTGTAAGCCCGTAATCGGAGGTTAGAGGGAGCATGCTTTAAGCTATGTTTTAAGAGGCCTAATGACCGATTAGAAGATGCTAGAATAAGGTTAATGTTGTGGTTCCATGTTAGGTATGAATAAAAGTGAAGCCCGATGTATTTATACGTTGTTACCAACACGGCTGGAGTGTTATTTAAAGAATACGTTGTTTCAAATCGAGACATTAGGTTAGTAAACGACAAAGGTTAAGTTGCAGAAGCCAGGTAGAGCACCATGCTTTTACTGTCTCGAGGTCGGATTGTAAGGCTAGGCTATCTTCTTTAGTATAAATTGTGTGATAAATTACACAATCGTCAGCAAAAAGTTTGATTCGGGAAGAAATGGAGTTAGGTAAATCGTTAATAAATACCAAAAAGTAAGGGGCCAAGAACGCTACCTTGTGGGACGCCAGAATGTACTTGGCTGAGAGACGAATTATGCTCATTCACACTGGTAAACTGGAACCTGGAACAGAGAAATTCTTTAACCCATGCAATAACAAGAGGGTGAGCATCAACAGGATTTGCACGTTTCGGACCCTTTTTTCACGAAAAATTCCTTCGAAGTATCCGGCGTGTTGGAGAAGGAAAAGGAGATTTGTGGCGCGTTCCCTATAGATGTAGATCTTTTTTACTCTGTGCCCCATAGCGACCTGTTCATTGCTATTCGACAATATATAGAAGCAAGCAGCACTATTGCATTTCAAAACAAGGCAGGGGTAAGCGTTGACACTTTTATGTCTCTTTTAGAGTTTTATATTAAGTCCACCTTCATGCAGTTTGACAACCAGCCGTTCGTACCAAGCCAGGGCATTTGCATCGGTTCATGTGTTGCGCCAGTTTTATGAAACATTTTTCTCGCATCCATTGACAACATTCTGGCATCACTAACTGACGATGGAACTGTCCTAAAGATTTTCAGATATGTTGAGGAGTTTTTAGTGATTTTAAAGAGAGACGCCACAGGCTGCTATGAGGAGGCTGCCATGAAAATTTTAAACATGTTCACACAACATGGGAAGGGGCTCTGTTTCACATTTGAGCCTCCTGAGCAGGACTGCCTCCAGTTTATGGACCTTAACATTAAGCTGTGGGACGGAAGTGTTTGCTGGGGCTACCTTCCTAGGGCCAAGAAAGATTTTTTACCGTTCGATTCGGCTCAATCCAAAACTGTTAAAAGTGCTATTGCCACCCTTTCTATGGAATCAGCCCTCCTCAAGTCGTGCCCTCACATGATGCGGTCGAGCTTCAAGGCTGAGGTGAATAGGCTGCGTAAAGCAGGGTTCCCTGACCACGTCTTGGCTGCCGTGACCGAGGAACTGCTGCAGACATTTAATGGTAAGCCAAAGGGGCAATGCCGGAAATAAGATTTCGGCAAAGCTAAAGCAGTGGTGATACCTTATATTCACAAGGTGTCCCACCATTTAAAACGAGTTGGCACCGAGTACGGAGTCCCCATGGTCTTCTCCACCCCTCCAAATTTGCCGAGATGTGCCCCAAAATTAGCAGCGGTGCCAAATCAACACATGGGTGCGGAAAGAAGCACTCGAAGGCCTACATAAGGTGTGCCACGGGAGTGGTCTACGAGATCCCCCTTTCATGTGGCAACTTGTACGTTGGCCAGACTGGACGCTGCGTAAACGAGCGTGCAGGGGAACATAAAACATCGTTAAGGAACGCATTAGATTCGTCCGAAAACCTACCCGCCCATTGCCGCTCCTGCATTGATAAAAACGAAAAAAACTACGAACCACGACTCGGCGAGATTAAAATTCTAGCTAGAAGCAAAGATAGAATAACTCGGGAACTGGCAGAAGCCTTTTTATCAAAGAGAGAAGTGGCATGTGCGTTAGAACCACTTCCATCTCCTTAAGAAAAAGTGAGCATAGATTGCTAAAAAATACGCGATAATGAGTAGGTTTTGACTGAGTGTGAGTGTGCTTTTTCTTGTTGTTTTTTTCCTCCTTTTTTTGCTATGTAAGAAATGCGCATGCGTTCACCTTCTTCGGGCTATATATATGCAATATGTGGCTTTCAATAAACATACTTGGTGTCAGCGCCCGTCCTGTCTGTTCTTTCTGCGTGGTTTGCGTAAGAATTAGCGATGTTTTTAGTTTTGTTACACAATGACGAAAAATCTTATTAAGAAACGCCAAAGCATGCGGGCGTCTAACCCTACCGAGAGAAATGAACTGACAGGGCTATCGTAGTTAAGAAATAAGCGCAGGGTAGCCGACATAAGAAAGTTTTTTTTTTTTAGAGAAATGAGTATGTCTCGAAAGAACGGACATAGCCTAAAAGCAGTGAAGAGGAAACTAGGCATAGGTAAAAACCAGATGTAAACGTTAAGAGACAAGGAGGGCACTGTAATTAGTAATATGGATAAAATAGTTAAAGTAGCCGAAGAGTTCTACGCAAACCTGTGCAGTATCCAATGAAATCAGAACTTTAATGAGAGAGACAGTAGCGCACAGCAATGCGTCATCTCGCCTGTAACGAAAGAGGAAGTAAAGGAAGCCTTAGGAGCAATGGAAAGGTGAAAAGCAGCTGGGGAGGATGAGGTTAAAGCTTATCTTTTGAAGGATGGAGGGGAGATCCTGATAGAAAAGTTAGCCGCCCTGTATACGCAATGCCTTATGACCTTGACCGTAGCAGAAGCTTGGAAGAATGCAAACATTATCTTTATTCATAAGAAGGGAGACACCAAGGACTTCAAGAATTACAGACTGAACAGCTTACTATCTGTTGCCTACAAGGTATTTATTAAGGTAATCTCTAATAGAGTCAGGGCTACCTCAGACTTTATTCAACCAAATGATCAGACAGGCATTCGTAAAGGATATTCCACAATAGATCGTGTTCACACTATCAATCAGGTGATAGAGAAATGCCCACTATATATTCAACCTCTCTATATAGCCTTCATTGATTACGAGAAAGAATTCGACTCAGTGGAAACTTCAGCAGTCCTACAGGCATTGCGTAATCAGGGTGTCGAAGAGCCTTATGTGAAAATACTGGAAGATACATATAGCAACTGCACAACTACCATAGTCCTCCATAAAGTCAGCAATAAAATCCAAATAAGGAAGGGCGTCAGGCAAGGAGACACGATCTCGCCAATGCTATTAACCGCTTGTTTACAGGAGGTATTCCGAGGTCTGAATTGGGAACAATTCGGTATGTGAGTAAATCGAGAATACCTAAATAATCTGCAATTCGCTGATGACATTGCTATGCTGAGTCATTCAGGAGGTGCTGGAAGTGGTAAATGAATACGTCTTCTTAGGGCAGGTAGTGACAGCTGATCCGGATTATGAGAGGGAAATAACTAGAAGGATAAAAATGAGGTGGAGCGCATATCGCAGGTTTTCTCAGATTATGAATGGCAGTTTACCAATATCCCTGAAAAGAAAAGTGTACAACAGCTGTATCTTACCGGTACTCAGCTGCGGTGCAGAAACATGGAGGCTAACGCAAAGAGTTCAGCTTAAGTTAAGGATAACTCAGCGAGCCATGGAAAGAAAAATTATAGGTGTAACGTTAAGAGACCGGAAGCGGGCAGAGTGAGTGAGGGAACAAACGCGGGTTAATGACATCTTAGATGAAATCAAGAGGCTTCTTTTGGCCTGGGTTATACCGTACAGTCCAGCGTTACGTAACCATTCCGACCTCTGTCAACGCAGCAAGAAGCCTTCGGCACCACCTCCTGGTTTTCTGCACCCTAGAGACGTGCCCGTGGAGCCGTACCACCGTGTAGGACTCGACCTTCTCCGACCATTCCCGACCTCGGAATGCGGAAATAGGTGGGTCGCAGTAGCCATCGACTATGCCACTCGGTACACTATCACCCGTGCATTGCCTACGAGCGGAGCGACCGATGTCGCTGACTTCCTTTTGCACAAGCTTATTCTGCAACATGGTGCCCCTCGTCAATTACTCTCGGACCGCGGACGCTGTTTCATGTTTCGAGTTGTCGACGATATACTGCGCTCATGTTCAACCAAGCATAAGATTGCCACAGCATACCACCCGCAGACGAACGGCCTAACCGAGCGTTTGAACCGGACATTAACAGACATGGTGTCTATGTACGGTTCCCCCGACCACAAAGACTGGGATCTCGCCTTGCCCTATGTGACTAGCAAGGGTCGTCAAACGGGCTAGTTGGCAGCTCATATTTCGAAAAACAGCGAACTTTTAGACACGGACAGAGGCGATATAACGACACAGCGCTGACTTCAACTATTTCTTTATTGCAGAGTGACACAGTATATATACAAAACGTGGGCGGGAATACATGAGAAGCTGCTGATATGTTTGCACGCGACAGAAAGATAACTGAGGTGAAAAGATACGAGGTAATAAAGTGCAACTGGGAGTGTATAAAAGGTAAGGGCTGGTAGTGGATGGCACTGAAAGGCAGTAACAGAATGACAAATGACAATGCGATAACAACATGGAAAAAAAATAAGAAAAAGTATAGTAAAAGCCAAAAGGGCATTGCAAGCAGAATGAAGATAACATGCATTAAAAGGTCCAAACCAGGCCGTTAAAAACAAAGATAATTACAATCGACTAAAAGATCCCAAAAAGCATAAAACAGAAGGAAAATTCGATGCCAAAAGGGCCAATAAGATCAAAAGGTTGAATTCAGAACCCGTCCAATAAAAACGTCGAGGATAGGATTCAGAACCCACCGAAAATGACATCGAGGCTAGGAAAAGACTGTCTAATTACTCCAAGGAAACCTGGTTCAATTAATCTAATTCCCGTTCGGCTAGAGCTATGGATGATGTGCTCACAGTCTCCTCCTAGCTTTAAAATGTGGGCGGCTTCTATGATTTCACGTGTGAGTTGATCTGCATTCTTCGCGAGAACAGTGCATTCTTGAAAAAAAGGGCTCACAAGGACAGGAGGGGCATTTTAAGCAGAGGACTCCTAGATTTCTCTTTGCAGTGTTGTAGACATTATTTGAATGCTCCATAAGACGCTCATTGAGGCAGCGCCCGGTTTGGCCCACGTAAACCTTGCCATAGCTCAAACCAATTTTATACACCACACCAACTTTGCAAGGAACGAAAGGTGCTTGGTGTTTAATTGGGCAGGTTGGCCCTCGCAAGGCTTGGGCATTCACTCTACGACAGAGCTTGGATATCTTGTCGGGCGCCGAGAAGACAACACGGACATCTGCTTTTTGCCCAATCTTTTTGAGCCTGTGCGAAAGGTTGTGCAGGTAAGGCACCACAGCAACATTATATTGGTGGTCTGGGCCAGCACTCCCTACTCTTTCATTGAGTTTTTTGAAGACGGAGCCAGCTGCTAAGATCAGCAAGTGCTCAGGGTAGCCAGCTTTTGGCAGCCGAAGGGTTTGCTCTTTGCAGCTTTGGCACATAGAGTGTGGGCAAGATTTTATAAGGGCATTTGTGGAGCATAGGCTGACGATACTTCGCTTAACGAACTTCGAGTGAGCCTAACTGTATGATAACAGGGACTTGCCCCCTCTTGGTTCGAACCACCGACAAAGGTGGTTTTCTGCGGTCGATAGCCTTAAATCTAGAAAACGTAAAGATCCACTTTCAGGTAACTCATGGGTGAGAGCAAGGGGAGCGAGGCACTGTTCAAAGGAAGAAAGCACATCTGAAACGGCATTAGGAAAAGTAAATTCGTTACTGGCCAAAATATTTAGGTAGTCGTCAACAAATCTAAATACCTTAACAGCAGCTGACGAAGAAAGCTGCACTTCTAGCAATCGGTCATGATGGGCGAGGAAAATATCGCTTAGGATTGGAGCAATGCAGGAGCCGATGCACACTCCGCTTTTTTGAATAAAAGTACTATCTCCCCATGAAACAAAAGAAGAGTTAATGTAAACTGTCAAAAGTTCTAGGAAGCTGGCCACAGAGAAACGAATAAAATTCTGAAAGGAGACTGATCCGAACGAGTCAATACAGCTATCAACGCACGAAAGAAGCTTGTCATGTGGAATACAGTAATAGAGGTCCTTAATATCGACCGAAAAAGGCATGAGAGCACCCTTTTCAGCTGCTAGAAATTCAACATTTTTTCTGGAATCCTTCAAAAGGAAAGGGTCATCTAATGTCCAAACTTTGAGTTTGGTTTGAAGGAATAGCCCAAGGGATTTCTGCCAAGTGTTTTTCTCAGTGACAATTACCCGCAATGGGCAGTGAACTTTATGCGTTTTTGCTAAAAAAACACGTTCAAGCTCTTCTTATCTGCCGCATCTATGCTTGCAACAACTTTATCGAGAAATAGTCGCTTGCAAACCTGCTTAGTCTTTGATTTTACCCTGGAAAGAGAAACCTTTTCACGCCGAACGAAAACAGACGCTAACGCTTCAGCTGCTTTTTTTACCAAACAAGACTTTGGGTAGGACAAGAAAGCCATCCTCTTTGTCCGCATTTAATAGGGACAGATCATGTCTTCTTAGAAATGAAGCGACATAATTAATTAGTCCAGTTGTTTCCTTTTGCCTGTAGCGCAGAAAAACTTGAGCGCCTTCAGACAAGCAGTTAGAAGTATCAGAGTCAGGAGCATGATCTGCCACTTGCCTCACCATGCTTAGTAGTTCTGTGGGCGACTTCTTGGGTTCAACGGCATATTTCGGGCCCAGGCTGAGAACACGGGTCACTTTGTCCGGCAGCACCACGTTTCCGAGCGTGTGCACCTTGTTGTTGAAGCTGGAGCGCTGCTTCTCTGTGCTGGCTTGTAGATATCAGAGATCGTACTGCCATAAGGCTTCTGCAGTTCTGTCGGCAAGTGTTGTTGTTGTTGTTGTTGTTAGGGGGGTCATACAAACTAAAATTTAGGCAAAGAAGGGGTAGAGATTACTATAAGAGGTTGTCAAAACCGAAATACAGAAGCTGATAATGGGATGGGCAGGACGAAAGCTCATGAAGGTAGCCGTTTTGATTCTAGTAGATAATTTTGAACGGCAGAGCAAACATTCCCATTGGTATGGCCAAGCATAGAAGCGCAAAGAGACAGAACAACCGCAAAAAAGAAGAAAGTGCTCTATTGTTTCCGGCTCCGCACAATACGGACACAATGGGGAGATCGCCAGACCAGGCCTGTATAGGTAAAAATTTAGTTGCGGCACTCGGCAACGAAGCCTCGTGAAGGAAACTTCAAGATTGTGCGATCGCCAGACTGAGCTTCTCCATGGGAACAGTTGGTGCTGGAAGTCGTCCAAGGAAGTAAGCGCTGATGCGCCCAATTCGTTCATTACAGTGTACCGTCGAAAGCGTGCCGCCGTGATGTAAGCAGTTGTTGGAAGCGGGTCAACAATCGGTCCACTCAGGGCTGCCTTCGCTAAAGCATCAGCTGATTCATTTAATAGAAGACCCCTGTGCCCAGGAACCCAAAGAAATCGAGTTGATGTGATGTGTGGAGGGATCAGGAATTTTAGAATCCGAAAGAGCTGCGATTCAGTGGACGCCGAGAGGGAAGTGCATAAAGATAACGAGTCCGTAATTACTATTACTGCTGATAAAGAAATTGGTACCTTGCGCAGAGCGAGAATCACTGCTAGAAACTCAGCCAGATAGATAGGAGTGAAATCTTGGAGACGGAGAGAAAAAGACCAGTCAAGGGACTGGGAGTAAATACGTACACCTGCCTTTTCTGCACACACCGAGCCATCAGTCGCAATTGCAACATGTGAGATCAAGGTCGACAAATAATCCTGCAACATACCATTTAACCATGAGAGAGGCAGTAATTTTGCATTACGTGGATAAATGTCATCGAAGATGATAGACACATTTGCAGGGATGGACCGCACCGGAACAATTTCAGGTATTCGCACGTTGAGTGGGCCCAGCAAAGATTCAACGAAACAGATTTGGGGAGTTTGAAGGCGAGACCATCCGACACCCAAGAACTCCGCTCGCTGCCCTAGGAAGATCAACTCGGATGCATGCTGCTCCGAGTCGCAAAACTTTTAAAACGTTTGTACTGTCAAAAGGCGAAACCTTGCAGTAAGAGACGGCGCCCGCGCTTCCAGATACAAAACATTGTTTGCCACGTATTTAGGGAGACCCAAACACAGGCGCAGAGCTTCTCGCTCTAAGAGCAGAAGTGGGCGCAGTTTGTATGCAGCTGATCCAGAAAACAAAACGCAACCGAATTCCAAGATTGGCCGGATATACATTTTATAAATCAGCAGCAGAGCATGTCTGCGCATACCGCAGCGAGGGCTACTCATCCTTCGCAGAAGGCCTACCGCCCGAATCCCTTTCGCAGCAACCTGATCTATATGTGACCGCCAAGAGAGAGAGGAGTCATAAGTTACCCCGAGATACTTTAGGAAACATACCTGAGGAATGACATGATGACGATAAGACAATGAAATGTGTACCTGTTGAGTAACCGGAAAAGGTAACAAACCGCACTTGTTTACATTAAGACTTAAGTGTAATTCAGATAACCATCGGTCAAGGGAATTTAAATATGACTGTAAAACCATATACACAGAATGTAAATCACTCGCAGCAGCAAAGAAAGCTATATCGTCTGCATACACGTACGTAGTCACGTCAGGGGAAGTCGGAATCGAACTGAGTAAGAGGTTGAATAGAACAGGGGAGAGAACTGCATCTTGAGGCACACCTCTAGATTGATGAAATTTCCTTGTATAAACTCCGCGTTGACAACAATAAAATTCTCTGTCAGCCAGGAAAGCTGACACCCATTCCAGAAAATAACTTGGCAAGCCCAGAGCACGTAGTCTGTACATCAGAGGCCCATGTTCGACACTGTCATATGCTTTCGAGATGTCTAGAGTTACCAGCGCAGCATACTGTCGACGCCGGCGCGCTAGTCGGACACGGCTTTCGAGGTCAGTATGCGCACACCATATAGAGCACCCAGGCTTGAAACCAATCTGACAGGGGTTAAGTAGTCCCTTTTCAGTAATAATGGGCATGATTCGTCCATACAGCACGCGTTCAACCAATTTCACCAGATTCGATGTCAATGAAATTGGTCGAATGTTGTCTAAGACCAACCCTTCGCCTGGCTTTTTAAGCACCGGGATAATTTTGGAAACACGCCATACATCCGGGATCCATGGTGTTCTAATAGAGTAATTTACCAGCTCCAATATAGCATTGGGGGATTCGTCGAACAGTATTTTAATCATCGCAGAGGTGACACGGTCAGGACCAGGAGCTGCAGAAGGTAACCGATTTATCACCTGGGAGAGCTCAGAAACCGAGACATTAAGGAAATCATCATAGTGATTCCCAAGCAGTTGTGGGCGAGAGATCGCAGCCGAAAAACGGTGTTCCAAGCCTTTGCCAATTTCTTCTAATGACCTGGCAAGCGCTACTGGAGTCAGCACATTAGAGGGAATGTTGTTAGGCGGTGGCAGCCTGTTCCTTGACCTCAGAAAGCGAAACAAGGCTTGTCTGCTATTAGATTTTGGTAGATGGTCATAATTCTCTTCATCATATTTTTCTTTTGCCCTAGCGACTGCGCGCTTGAAGGTAGCTGCAAGAAACTTATAATCGATCCAATTCCGGGGACATTGATTATGGATAAGTTTCTTCCAGGCTGCCTTGCGCCGCCTATAATCCTTTGAACATTCTGCATTCCACCAAGGGCTCTGAGAAGTGCCTATGCTATCGCACACTTTAAACTCTGATTGCCTCCGTACCCGATCTAAAATAGAGCATAAGCGTAACACCCTGCTCTCTTGAGACAAATTCGGCAAAGAGTGTAGTTCTGAACTGAGTGAACTTTTGAACTTGTTGTAATCGACTAGGGTGCAACTAAATCCGCCGAGAGAAGTCATCGGACACACAATGTCAAAAGTGAGTGGGAAATGGTAACTGTTTGTTGCAGAGTAAACCGGAGTCAAGGAGGAAACTGCTACCCCTGGGGTTGAAAACGTTAAATCCAATGCTGATCGGGAGTGCCCACGGAGAAAGGTCGGAAAACCCGAGTTATGACAGTTTAGGTTATTCACATAAGCCCAATCCCATAAACGCAAACCGCACTGGTCTGTTCGATAACCCCAAGACAAGTGATGCGAATTGAAATCCCCAACAAGCAACACATGTGATCTGCTGACAGAGAGTAAGGAATCTAATGGCCGTGTGTCATGAGCCCCAGATGGAAAATATACAATTGCGACAGTAATGGGATGGAAACCAGGAACTGAAAGATCCACTGCCTGAATTTCGCAATGAGCGTCCACCCGCTGAAACACCAATCGTTCCTTGTGACAGAATCTGGATGAAACCAGCAGAAGCAAACCGCCCCCCCCCCCCCTTGATGGGCGGTCCATTCTAAAAATTCGATAATGTTCCATTTGAAATGAAAACTCTTTCGACAACCAGGTTTCTTGAAGCGCAATGACATGAGGAGAAAATCGATTTGAAAGAGTTACTAAATCAGTGAAAGCTGATTGAATGGAACAGCAGTTCCACTGCAGCACTCTCAGTTCTGCCGAGAGATCTGCAGCAGCAACTGCCTTTTCCAAAATGCTGTGGTGACCAGTTTTTCCTGAATTACTCTTTTTTGTTTTGGATTGAGGGGAGCTAGACGGACCAGCAACGGCCAAAGGAGACCGGCTACGTTTCTGAGCTCGAGCATCGAGCTCCATCAGCTCAACACACCCATCAATTGCTCCGGTCGTGACTTCAGGTACTTGAGTTGGAGGCGTGCGCTCTTTTTGCGGCTGCATTGAAACAAGGGAAGGCGTCTCCGCACTGAGTTCAGTAGGTACTGCCGGATCCACGGATGACTTCAACGCAGCATTGAAGGTCATTATTGAAGAGGTCATTTGCGCCACCGTGACTTGCGATATGCACTCTGTTACTGAATTCACTAGCCGATCCATGACCTTGGCCATTGCCTTTTCAACCGCTGTAGCAATCGCATCTGACAGGCTTGAATCCACGACCGCAGTCGTCTGCCGTGCTGCCACACTTGAGTACCCGTACGTCCTTTCCTTAACAATAGCCATAGCCTCGCGCCTTGAGCACCAGCGCTTTTCTAACACTTCCAGCACCTTAACCTCCTCAGCCCTTGCAGGACAATTAGAATATGTGGCGGAGTGACTACCGCTGCACAAGCAACACATCTCATCTTTTGAACACCTTCCTACACGGTCATGATTACCACCACACACACTGCACCTTGAGCTCGACTTGCAGGCGTTCGCGCTGTGGCCAAACCTCCAGCAGTCGCGGCATTGAAGTGGCCTTGAAGAATACGGATCGACCCTGAAAACCAGGGGCCACACCTTCAACTCAGATGGACAGGAGAGACCTGCAAAGGTGGCAATTACCGTTTCAGTTGGAAGTTTTGTTTCCTCAACTACCCGAGTGCACCGATGTACAGAAATCACCCCTGCGGAGGAGATTTTCTCTAGCGTTTCCTTAGGGCTAAGGCGTGGGTCAACCCCTCGCACCAGCCCTTTAGAGCACGCCAAGTGCGGCGGTATAAATGCGCTTACCGACTAGCTTCCAAAAGCTGTACACGTTAACAAATCCATGATGCAGGCCTGGTCGGCCGACCTGCACACCACGCCTCCTCTGCCGTACTGCCGGACATCACAGATTTTTAAGAAGTGAGGCGTAATCGCCTGTAGCGCAGTCTGAACTGCATCCGGGTTATTGAGTCGAATGGCGCCACCATCCGATGGAACCAAGGCCACGGGAATAGTGCCGACGCCACCCCGAAAGAAGGCGTCCAGGGGGAGTTGGTTAGAGGGAGGCTGGCCGACCAGGGGGAGTTCCCCTGGCCAGGAGAGGACGTCGACATGCGCCCCTAGCGACCTGCAAGCGCCCTGCAAAAGCGGAAGACAATCAAGCAATCAGAAGCTAGTGATACGAACAGTCACCGCCCAGTGAGACGACGCACGCCTGTGGGAACAAGGACAGCCACGTCCACGAACGACACGAACGGGGCGCGTTCACCAGTGCATTTCTTCTTCCTCTTCTTCTTCTTCTTCTTCTCCTTCTTCTCCTTCTTCTCCTTCTTCTTCTTCTTCTTCTTCTTCTTCTCCTCCTCCTCCTCCTCAAGTAATACTTCTCACGCCACTTCATCTTTCTTGGGGAACTGTCGAGGCGGTGAAGCTGCATGCACAGAGCTTCGCGCTAGAAGCGGGCTTGGAGTTGCCACTCAGACCGAAGGATTTTCATGAGTCTTGTTCCATGTTGATGGGAAGGTTGAAAGCCTCCCAAGAGGGCCTTGATCCAATCAGGAAGTAACTTAACACGAATACAGTAAGCTAAAGTCCGAGCACGGCAAACAGCAGCAGCCAAAAGGGCAACGAGGCGTGAGGGGTCAGCAGAGAAACAAATAAAAGGGCCCGAGGAACAAGAAATGTAACTTGCAAGTGTGGTCAGACGGGGTAATTGGTAGCTGATATTTGGAAAAACAGCGCACCTTTAGACACGGACAGAGGCAGATATAACGACACAGCGCTGACTTCAACTAGTTCTTTATTGCAGAGTGACACAGTATATATACGAAAAGCGAAAAAAGCGGAGCGTGCATCGGCTCCTGCATTGCTCCAATCCTAAGCGATATTTTCCTCGCCCATCATGACCTATTGCTTGAAGTGCAGCTTTCTTCGTCAGCTGCTGTTAAGGTATTTAGATTTGTTGACGACTACCTAATTGTTTTGGCCAGTTACGAATTTACTTTTCCTAATGCCGTTTCAGATGTGCTTTCTTCCTTTGAACAATGCCTCACCCCCCTTGCTCTCACGCTTGAGTTACCTGAAAGTGGATCTTTACGCTTTCTAGATTTAAGGCTATCGACCGCAGAAAACCACCTTGCCCACACTCTATGTGCCAAAGCTTCAAAGAGCAAACCCTTCGGCTGCCAAAAGCTGGCTACCCTGAGCACTTGCTGATTTCAGCAGCTGGCTCCGTCTTCAAAACACTCAAAGAAAGAGTAGGGGGTGCTGGTCCAGACCACCAACATAATGTTGCTGTGGTGCCTTATCTGCACAACCTTCTGCAGAGGCTCAAAAAGATTGGGCAAAAAGCAGGTGTCCGTGTTGTTTTCTCGGCGCCCGACAAGCTATCCAAGCTCTTTCGTAGAGTGAATGCCCCAGCTTTGCGAGGGCCAACCTGCCCAGTTAAACACCAGGCACCTTTCGCTCCTTGCGAAGTTGGTGTGGTGTACAAAATTGGTTTCAGCTGTGGCAAGGTTTACGTGGGCCAAACCGGGCGCTGCCTCAATGAGCGTCTTATGGAGCATTCAAATAATGTCTACAACACCGCAAAGAGAAATCTGCGAGTCCACTGCTTAAAATGCCCCTCCCGTTCTTGTGAGCCCTTTTTTCATGAATGCACTGTTCTCGCGAAGAATCCTCATCAACTCAGACGTGAAATCATAGAAGCGGCCCACATTTTAAAGCAAGGAGAAGACTGTGTGAGCACAGCATCGATAGCTCTAACCAAACGGGAATTAGATTGTTTGAAACAGGTTTCCTTCCAGTAATTAGGTTGTCTTTTCTCAGCCTCGATGTCTTTTTGGGTGGGTTCTGAATCCTATCCTCGACGTTTTTATTGGACGGGTTCTTAATTCATTCTTTTGATCTTATTGGCCCTTTTGGCATCGAATTTTCCTGCTGTTTTATGCTTTTTGGGCTCTTTTAGTCGATTTTAATTGTATTTGGTTTTAACGGCCTGGTTTGGACCTTTTAATGCATTTTATCTTCATTCTGCTTGTAATGCCCTTTTGGTTTTTACTATATTTTTTCTTTTTTTTCATGTTGTTATCGCATTGTCATTTGTCATTCTGTTACTGCTTTTCGGTGCCATCCTCTACCAGCCCTTACTTTTTATACACTCCCAGTTGCACTTTATCCCCTCGCGTCTTTTCACCTCAGTTATCTTTCTGTCGCGTGCAAACATAGCAGCTGCTTCCCATGTACTCCCGCCCACTTATAGTATTGTGATGACCCCCATAATGCGCAGGTCCACACGGGACGGAGAGGCAAAGAGACACCGTATGGCTCAGTTTAAACAAACAGGTATATTCAATAATTACACATGATTAAGATTATACATCAGAGGCTGGGGTGTCCGAGCTTACGTGCCGACGACTTCATGGGGGCGATGGAGTGGCTCCGGAGTTGGGCTCGAGCGGTTGCTGGCAGAAGCTGCACGCCGTCGGGCTTCGGCGCTGAAGGCCCTCTTGGCGAACGATGTCGTCCTGAGCGTGTATGCAGTAGAATTTCAATAGTCGTCCGTTTCTTCGAGGATGGTTCACAAACCCTTCCTCTAGTGTCGTTCGGCTTGGAAGATGAACAGGAGGCGAGCTTGTAGATGATGACAGCAGAGCATAATTTTACAACATACATATACAGAGAGTTAAACTGGGAAAAGCAGAACTGAATTTACAAAAGAACAAACTTTGCACTACTTTACTCATCGACCGGGCAGGTTAGTGCCTAAGTAGCATCACATTACATGCTAAGCATGGAGCCCCAGCTCAGACTGGACTGGACTGCATCCGTTTACATGCGCTTTTAAGCACTTGATTAACAAAGGACTAAGGGCGGTCATTTTCAGTGGCCCGCCCAAAGCATCAATTCTCCAATGAAAAATAACATGCGAGATGGGGACAACCCCTTGGGTTGGGCTTAGCCTCGAACCCAGATTTTTGTTAACAATACAAACTAAATAAACAACAAAAACGTCACCACTCTCTCTCAAGTGAGAGTATCCACAGGCTCTTCCTTCGGAGCTAATCCTTGCCTCAGGCATGCATACCGCCACCCACCATCGGTCCGCGTCGTTCGTCAGCAACAGAGGAGGGGGCGAAAGCGCCCTCGATGCTGCCGCGCTACCGACGGCGGGACACAGCTAATAATCATGAAGGGGTTCGTCTGTCGCTCCGGGAAACCAGATTAAGGGTCGCCCCTGTTTTCCCACATTCTTGGCGAGTCTTGCCTGTCCGCCATGACAGGTGTCCGTCACGGCCATCCTGGGAATGCGCTTTTGTTCACTTGCGCCTGTCTTTCCACATTCTTGGCGAGTACTGCCTGTCTGTCTGACAGGTGTCCGTCACGGCCCTTCTGGGAATGCGCTTTTGTTCACGAGGCACCGCGGGAAGCTGTGGGTGCCTTCCCGGCGATAGCCCACGTCGTAAGGGGGGGGGGGGGTGGTCCGTGCGTCAAGCGACAATTTTCGTTCCCGGTATGTACTCGGGGCTCTCGCTTATACTGGGGAGCGGTTTCCGCGTGTGCCGGCGTCCTGCTTTCTGCAAAGGTATGCAGCTGGAAAAGAGGGGCGGCCTTAAGCCCCAACTCGATGCACACACAAGGAATGTACCTCGTAGCACACAAGGAATGTCACACTCGCTCACCCTCCAGAAGAATGTTCTCCGTACATTTGAGTCCCTGCAGCTCCCCTTGTCTTTCTGAATCGCCTCGCACAGTGCGTCCGACAAAACACTTTTCGCTGCACTCAACACCACTGCACAACACCATATGCCTCCGCTGTCATAACTGGCGTCTCCAGGGGCAGCACTGATCTTCTTTTACAGATAAACATGAAACTCAGCACCCAAGCCTCTCTTTTCTAGTCCAAACTGGACGAAATAAATTTACCACAGTTATAAAGGAGCTCCCACTTCTAGCACGATCACGGCACAGACAAAAATATAGATAACGAAAGGAAGTAGGGCAGGTTCTGCATGCGCTCCGCATGCTCTCCTGTGAAGGTGTTACTTAATGACAGAAAGGTTTAACTACCAACTCCGATAACTTAACACATAAGCACATAGCAATGTTATGAGCTGTGGCATTACACAATTCTAACCAGTTCAAAACTCCGCTCTGTTTACGCCATTAGTCCGACTTAGCTTTCCGATTTCGCAGCGGATATCGGCCTTCATGAGTCATACTAAGTAAGTCTGTGCCCCTTTGTCTGCTTTGGGACTCGCGAGGGCTCGTGGCAGGAGCCTCTCCTGGCGTTATCTGCGCGGCAACCTCGCGCGCTTCTTCTAGCAATGCATGAAGTAAATCCGGTGGCATTCTGGCCGTCACCTCTGGCGCCTGCCGAACAAATGCAGGAGAGGGCGTTTCTTGCGAACTATCTGCGCGCTCCGCTTCACTTCTGTCCCCATCAAAATCCGCGCTTTCCCTTTCCTCATTTCGTGAATACTGAACCGGTGCCGACTTGAGGCGATTTGCGTGTATCCTTATCAAGCGCCGGTTCACGTCTCGGACTCTGAAGTTTACCGGAGAAAGCTTCTCGACAACCTCGCACGGTCCTCTCCACTTCGTCTGGAACTTACGAGCTAGCCCAATCTGCCTTTGGCAGTTTTCAATGTACACGCTGTCCCCCACATTAAACGGCGCGTCTCTAGCACTGCGATCGTGCACCTCCTTCCTGCGCTTCGCCGCTTTCTTTAAGGCCTCCTTTGCGATGTCCCTCGCCACTTGCAAGCGCGATTCTAGCTCCACCTTATAGTCGTCCAGTGAAGCGTATGGGACACGACGGGGGCCCTCCGGCACTTCACTAGGCTGGTCCGGGTCTCGGCCGTAGAGAAGAAAGAATGGCGATTCGCCCGTGCTCTCGTGTGCTGCGGAATTGTAGGCAAACATTGCATACGGGAGCCACAAATCCCAGTCCCGCTGGTCGCGCGAAACAAAATGCGACAGGAACCCGGCCACGGTTTGGTTCAGTCGCTCCACCGCGCCGTTGCAAGCCGGATGGTACGGTGTTGTCTGCTTCTTAGCGATCTTAAGCAGCTCGCAAACTCTCCTCATTAGCTGCGACACGAAGTTCGTTCCCCGATCTGTCAAGAGTTGCCTCGGGGGTCCATGTCGGAGCACGATCTGTTCGACAAATGCTCTTGCAACCGTGTCTGCCTTCTGATCGGGGAGTGCTACCGCTTCCGCGTATTTTGAAAGGTGATCGACAAATACTAAAATGTACTTGTTTCCGGAAGTGGTCGTGGGCAATGGGCCCATTATGTCCATACCTGTCCGCTCGAAGGGAGCCGAAACCTCAGAGAACGGCTGAATTGGAGCTGGTCTTCGTCCCTTGGGTGTTTTTCTTTCGAGACAGGAATGACACTTCGCACAGTAGTCTCTAACATCCTGTCGCATGCCACTCCAAAAGTACAAACGCTCCACACGCCTGCGTGTCTTCGCTACGCCAAAATGACCGGCGCATGGCGCATCGTGAAACGCGCGAAGAACCCTTTCTGTCCACGACCGAGGTATGACGACTCTCTCCCAAGCGGTTTTCTCTAATCTCCCTTTCCTAGTTGGCCTCGTGCGCCGACACAGGGTGCCGTCCTTGTCAATGAAATAACCTAGCTGTTCGGGGTGAGACGGTGCGCCCTCTAAGCTTTCGATTATTCGCTTCAGGTCAGGATCTTTGCACTGCTCTGTGCGTAATTCGGCGGGGTCGACTACGGGGACAAACTCATCTATAGCTGTCACGGCAGCTGTGCGGCTGAGTGCATCAGCATTCAGATGTGTCTTTCCTGACTTGTGCTCAACTTCAAAGCAGTATTCCTGCAGGTGTAGATTCCATCTAGCGAGTCGCGAGCTAGGGTCCCTGACACTCATCACCCATTTCAGAGGATGGCAGTCTGTGACTAGCTTGAATTTGCGGCCGTAAAGGTAGCATCTGAAGTGCTTTACTGCCCAGACAACGGCGAGGCACTCCCTTTCCGTAGCTCCGTACTTTTGCTCTGTGGGGCTCAGCTGTCGGCTAGCAAAAGCAACGGGATGTTCTTTGCCCTCGATAACCTGAGATAGCACGGCACCAACTGCGAACTTTGACGCATCTGTGGCCATAACGAAGGGCAAACTAAAATCCGGGTGGCGCAACAACGGTGCACTCATTAGCTTCCTTTTCAGGGCCCCAAAAGCATTCTCCGCGTTTTCGTCCCAGCGAAAGGCGACATTTTTGGCTGTTAAGGCGGTGAGCGGCTTAGCGAGCTTGGCGAACTCCTCTATGTGCCTTCGGTAGTAACCAATCAGGCCGAGAAACTGCCGGACCTGGCGGACGCTAGTCGGGGATGGAAAATCCGAGACACACCTTAGTTTCTCAGGGTCCGGTCGCACGCCGTCAGCTGAAACAACGTGCCCGAGGTATTTCACCTCGTTTTTGAGGAATTGGCACTTAGAGGGCTTCAGCTTGAGACCCGCTGCTCTTAGTCGCACCAAAACCTGCTCAATATCGCGCAAATGGTTATCAAAACTGTCACTGTATATGATAATGTCATCCATATACACGAAGCACAGCCTCCCCAGAAGACCTGCCAGGATAACATCAGCGGTTCTCTGCCAGACAGCAGGGCTGTTGGCCAGACCCATCGGCATTCTTTTCCATTCATAGTGCCCTGAGGGCGTGTTGAATGCCGTTTTCTCGGCATCTGCCGGATCCATTGCTATCTGCCAGAATCCCGCCGCCATGTCCACTACCGTGAAGTACCTGGCAGAGCCCAGCTGAGAAAGCGTCTCCTGTATATTGGGGATGGGGTATGGATCGATGCGAGTTACGGCATTTAGTTTGCGGTAGTCCACTACCAATCGATACGAGCCATCTGGCTTTTCCACCAATAGTGCTGGTGCTCCCCAGGGTGACTTTGAGTGTTCGACAATGCCGCGATCAATCAGGTCCTGCACCTGCCGCTCCATCTCCTCACGTTGTGAGTAAGGAATCCTGTACGCACGCTGGTAAACGGGCGATGAAGTGCCGGTTTCTATCCTGTGCTTTATAACGCCACAGCAGCCCAAATCCAGGTTGGACGCGGCGAATACCTCCGAGTAGTCGTTCAGCAAACCAGCCAGAGCCTCCCTCTCTCTGGATTTTACGTGAGAAAGATCGAACGACACCTTTGGAGCAGCCGAAGGACTAGCATGCTCTACAGTTGCGAGTACCGTATCGGTGGGCTCACGTTGCTCTATCGCAGAGGTGAAGAAAGCCAATGTTTTGTTCTTGGGAAGGCTCAGTGGCTGCTGGCTACAGTTAACCACCCGTAGGGGCACTCTGTGGCCGTCATTAACTGTCACGAGGCACGCGGCCGCCTTCAGGCCATTGCTGAGAGAGTCGACCGGCTCAAGCACTCCCACGGCGCCGCTCTCTACATCTGAAGGCACAAACGCGTACAAAATGTGCTCCGACCAAGGAAGGACGACCGCCTCCTCGACCAGCCGGACGGCAACCCGCGAATATACCTTCTCCAATGATCCCACTGTTTGACGGGTGTCAATATCGGTAATGCGAATCTCAGCCCCTCTCCTGTTCAAAAACGGAACTTTTGATCCGCCCGCATTAACCTCTTCCTCAGAGAATGAGACTACTACCTTCCCTTTTCTCAAAAAAGTCCTGCCCTAATATACCTGACCCTCCGTTTGGCAGAGACACCGTGTCCGGGCATACGTAGCAGGGGTGCTCCAATGCAATTCCGCCGAGAGAGAAGTGTAACCGGTAGAGTCCACTTATGCCAAGAGGATCCCCCGTTATGCCTACAAATTTGGTTGCCATACCACCAGACGCTTCCAACACCTCGCGGTCCCCCTTCCTTCGAAGCGTGTTAAAACTGCTCTCCTTAAGCAATGTCACCTTTGACCCCGTATCTATCAACAATTCCATACAACAACCATTTAACTTGCAACGCACAACAGGGCATGCCTCGTCGGCCACACAAACTACCACCACCTCATCATCTACTCCTCCCTCCCCACGCTCCTCAGGCTGGGGAGGACTAACTAGTTTTTTGACTCGGTATCTGGAGCCCCGCTGTAGGCTTGCTTAGGGCGTGTCTCGCCTGCTTCTCTTTGTGGCTCCACACGGCGCACGTTTTGGCAGAACCTGGCGATGTGTCCGCGACCCTGGAAAGCGAAGCATACGATTTCATTAAAATCTCGCATACCGCGCCTGTAGCTTTGTGGCGGTCTCCGGTTTCCCGCGAATGGGCGCTGTTGAGCGCGCGCTTCAACCTGGCGTTCTACCTGCTGAGATAGCAGCTGTTCTAAGCGATCTAACCGCTCTGTCAAGAGAGCAACCTCAGGGTTGAGCACCGCTCTCTCTATGACGCGTACTCTCGCTGCGGCTGTTGTTAACGCCTCATTTTGTTCCTCATCCAATGCGGCCTCCACGGCTTGGTCGAAATTGCTCGGTTTGCGCGAGAGCACGAACCGGCGCACGGGGTCTTGCAGACCAGCCACGAACAAAGCGGTCATTTCCTCTTTAAGTATATCCTCCGCGTATTTCTTCTTAAGCTGGTCTCCTTCCTCCTCCCTGCTTAACGTATCGTGCGCTAGGCGCTGAAGCCGCGACGCAAATGTTCGCACGTCCTCCCCTACCATCTGTCCGGCGTCACGGAACCTCTGTACCCGCACGTGACGTGGTTCAGTGTCGAAATGCTCAAACGCGAGCTTCTTAAATTCCGCAAATGATTTTGTGGATTTTACTTTTTCGTCTCGCCATGCAAAATCATGAGCAGCTCCTGCCATCTTACACCTCGCCATTCCCAGCATATAAGCATCGGACCATCCCCCCATTTTCCCAATCTCTTCTAGCATGGAAAAGAAATCGCAGATTGGAACCCCTGTCTTATCTCCCGTAAACGTCGGAATGACGCTTCCTAATGCCAGCATGCTTGCTCCGAGCGACGGCTGTGGAGTGGGAGCTCCCTCAGATAAAGACATTTTTTTTTTCAAGCCCTCCGGTGCCTCAAGCCTCTCAAATGGGGGTAAACGTCCCACAATCAGTCCCGTGATTCCCTTTTGATTACAATTTTGAAGTCATGAATGTCGCAGCATTCAGAGGACATTTGCTTTTGAGACCCCACTTCTGACACCAGTGTGATGACCCCCATAATGCGCAGGTCCACACGGGACGGAGAGGCAAAGAGACACCGTATGGCTCAGTTTAAACAAACAGGTATATTCAATAATTACACATGATTAAGATTATACATCAGAGGCTGGGGTGTCCGAGCTTACGTGCCGACAACTTCATGGGGGCGATGGAGTGGCTCCGGAGTTGGGCTCGAGCGGTTGCTGGCAGAAGCTGCACGCCGTCGGGCTTCGGCGCTGAAGGCCCTCTTGGCGAACGATGTCGTCCTGAGCGTGTATGCAGTAGAATTTCAATAGTCGTCCGTTTCTTCGAGGATGGTTCACAAACCCTTCCTCTAGTGTCGTTCGGTTTGGAAGATGAACAGGAGGCGAGCTTGTAGATGATGACAGCAGAGCATAATTTTACAACATACATATACAGAGAGTTAAACTGGAAAAAGCAGAACTGAATTTACAAAAGAACAAACTTTGCACTACTTTACTCATCGACCGGGCAGGTTAGTGCCTAAGTAGCATCACATTACATGCTAAGCATGGGGCCCCAGCTCAGACTGGACTGGACTGCATCCGTTTACATGCGCTTTTAAGCACTTGATTAACAAAGGACTAAGGGCGGTCATTTTCAGTGGCCCGCCCAAAGCATCAATTCTCCAATGAAAAATAACATGCGAGATGGGGACAACCCCTTGGGTTGGGCTTAGCCTCGAACCCAGATTCTTGTTAACAATACAAACTAAATAAACAACAAAAACGTCACCACTCTCTCTCAAGTGAGAGTATCCACAGGCTCTCCCTTCGGAGCTAATCCTTGCCTCAGGCATGCATACCGCCACCCACCATCGGTCCGCGTCGTTCGTCAGCTACAGATGAGGGGGCGACAGCGCCCTCGATGCTGCCGCGCTACCGACGGCGGGACACAGCTAATAATCATGAAGGGGTTCGTCTGTCGCTCCGGGAAACCAGATTAAGGGTCGCCCCTGTTTTCCCACATTCTTGGCGAGTCTTGCCTGTCCGCCATGACAGGTGTCCGTCACGGCCATCCTGGGAATGCGCTTTTGTTCACTTGCGCCTGTCTTTCCACATTCTTGGCGAGTACTGCCTGTCTGTCTGACAGGTGTCCGTCACGGCCCTTCTGGGAATGCGCTTTTGTTCACGAGGCACCGCGGGAAGCTGTGGGTGCCTTCCCGGCGATAGCCCACGTCGTAAGGGGGTGGGGGGTCCGTGCGTCAAGCGACAATTTTCGTTCCCGGTATGTACTCGGGGCTCTCGCTTATACTGGGGAGCGGTTTCCGCGTGTGCCGGCGTCCTGCTTTCTGCAAAGGTATGCAGCTGGAAAAGAGGGGCGGCCTTAAGCCCCAACTCGATGCACACACAAGGAATGTACCTCGTAGCACACAAGGAATGTCACAGTATATATACTGTGTCGCTCTTCAATAGAGAACAAGTTGAAGTCAGCGTTGTGTCGTTATATCTGGCTCTGTCCGTGTCGAAAGGTGCGCTATTTTTCCAAATATGCCCTATGTGACGTTCGCTTACGTTCGCTTAGACACGCCGTCCTGCCTTTGGACACACCTGTCCCATCCGCTGACCATTCCGTCACCGCCTACGCCCGTGACGCCATTTGTCAAGCTGTAGACTTGAACTTGATCTTTATTTACCAGAAAGGCAGGTGGGTCACCTGGGCTAAAAGTTGTAATCAAACAGCTTGACGAGGCCCAGGCAACCCTTACAAGGCAGCATAGACGAGACCACTAAATAATAACAATACCAATGACGAAAAAAAGGTTAACATGAAATATTGAGCTTTACAAAAAATAAGAAACTCTTGCAAGTAAGTCAGTAGCAAATGTGTACATAAACACTGCATTTTTTTGTTACTACTGATTGACACAAATCTCATAAATAATGAGAAGGCATCTTCGTGAGCGTTTGGAAGGAAACTGTGAAAAAACAACAAGAAAACACTGTAGCGAAAAATTGCATTACAAATTGGAAAAAAGCTGGAGCAGTTGAGCAGGTGTTAAACATTTGATGTGTTGATATTTGTTGAATATAGACGAAAGAATGTTACGTAAAGACCGGAGCTTGTAATCGGTGCGGAAAAAGGGTACGAGCCGTGTGTCTTTACTGCGTGTTTAGGATGTTAGTGTGATGCTGCAATGGACGAGTAATTGCTAAAAGTGACCGAAAGCTGACAGGTGAAAAGTAATGTGAGCGTAAGAGTCTGTATTCATACATGTAGTTTACATGAAATTTTTTTTTTCAAAATGTAGGGTGGAAGATAGATAATCTAGACAAAATATATGACGAATAGCCTTTTTTTGTAGCACGAGAATTTTGTTTATGTTCTGTTTAGTTGTTGTATGCCACACCAAGCTGCAATTAATTTGTGAGGCAAACAAAGCGTAATATATTTGAATTTTTTATTTTTACTGGAAGAATAGCTTTTTACATATTTTCTCAACGTGTAAATCCCATGTTAAATTTGAGGAGAATGTAACGCCAAGAATCTTGTGGTGCTCAACCACTTCTATATTCTGTCCATCAAATTTAATTGGTTGATCCGAAACGAATACTTTAATTCGAGTGCGGAAAAGCATAACCTTGATTTATTTAAGATTGCTTTTAAGCTTATTTGATAGTGACCAATGACCAATTCTTTCAAGCAAATGATTACATCTGATTACTAAGTTATTTGCACCGGAACCTGAAATGAGAATATTGCATTCATCAGCATATACAGTGAAATTAACTGTAGTGTCGACACAAACTATGTCGTTAATGAACAGATTAAATAAAAGAGGGCCTAACACGCTCTCTTGCGGGACGCCATTTAATATCTGTGATGGGGATGACATGTGATTGTTAATACATACGCACTGCGATCTGTTTTCAAAATATGACTTGAATAGCTGAAGAGGTTTACCAAGAACGCCATTTATTAACAGTTTTCCAGTTAAAATATCGTGATGAAGAAAGTCAAAAGCCTTGCTAAAGAAAATAGAGCAGCGCGTAACAAAACAGGACACAAAGGAGAGACACGGAACGACACGAGCGCTAACTATCAACTGTTTATTTCTTGCTGTCGCTACGTATAAATACATGAGCCACAACTCGAAACGAAAAACAAAAAAGATTGATGAGTCAGCCTTTCGCTGGTTTCCATCGTTCTAGATAGGAGAGCTCTTTAGCTGACAATGCCACTGATGCCACGCTCACACACTTGTTACCAGCACGCAAAATACTACGAGCCTCAATAATCTCTCGAACAATCTTATCATTGTGGCGGGTTATGATTTGGCTCTTGTTAAAAAGTGGCATGCACGAATTTGGAAGGTCTACAATGTTAATGAAAGCAAATCGGGCCACCTAAGCCAACACTGTCGTCACTGCAAGGTCGAGGCTGAGAAACGGGACCGTCCAAATTCGTGCATGCCCCTTTTTAACAGGAGCCAAATCATAACCCGCCACAATGATAAGATTGTTCGAGAGATTATTGAGGCTCGTAGTATTTTGCGTGCTGGTAACAAGTGTGTGAGCGTGGCATCAGTGGCATTGTCAGCTAAAGAGCTCTCCTATCTAGAACGATGGAAACCAGCGAAAGGCTGACTCATCAATCTTTTTTGTTTTTCGTTTCGAGTTGTGGCTCATGTATTTATACGTAGCGACAGCAAGAAATAAACAGTTGATAGTTAGCGCTCGTGTCGTTCCGTGTCTCTCCTTTGTGTCCTGTTTTGTTACGCGCTGCTCTATTTTCATGGATCACCAACTCGCCCAACAAGCAACACTTCTTGCTAAAGTCTATAAACAACCCAAGGGTAATTTGTCGGTTTTCAGCATTTTGGATAATGTGTTCATATAGTGTCAGGAGTGCTGACTCTGGTGACCTTCAATTTCTGGAACCATACTGCGCATCCCAAATAAGGCCTATCCTATTGAAAAAGTTAATTAATCTCATGTATAAAATTTTCTCAAAGCCCTTCGAGAACACGGGCAGAACAGATATAGGCACCGTGCACGAGTAACTCCGGCGCGATGCGCGCGCCCGTCGCGGCGTAAAAGGCAAACCGGGTGGGAGACACGCGCCGGCCCGCGCCGCTCACATGCTGCAAAACTGCCCGGGGGCGCGTCGCATTCTTCCTTCGCTCGTTGCTTTGGGGATATTCTGTGGTCACAGATTAATTGCTGAGCAGTAGCCCGCAATAGCACATGCTTGAACTCGCCAGAGACAATGTTTTTCACGTCCGCAAACAAGTTATACGAAGAAAAGCGACAGCAACAGTGGATGGCTCTCGTCCCGACGGGCAGTGAGGCGGCAATTATATCAGGATTCGCCGCATGACGTTGTTCCCAAAAGTGAAAAAGAAGGCACTCTACAGACCCCTGCATTTTTCTCACCATCTGAAAAGAATCGAGCTATTCCGCAATGTTGCTCTTGTATTTTGTGTTCCCATTTAGCCTACCCGACAGAACCAAAGGGCGTGCTCTAGGAACCATAGAACGCGTCTGGTGGCGCGCGCCGACGTAGGTAGTTGTTACATAACTCCCAATTAGCCTGTTTTTTGGTCATGATATCAGCAAGTCTTTGTCAGTGCTTTTGTTTCCTTTTGTTGATTCTAACTTTTTTTTCGGGAAGGGCCCCTCAAACACTCGGCTCCGAAAATGTGTCCATTTTCCAGTAATAATTCCCTCTTTAAATAAAACCATACGAAATTTCATAGTTACGATGATTTCCTCAATCATCATACAAATGCGAAAACAAAAATTTTAAAGAAAGGTGTATCTTGAAGGCAAATAAAAAAATTAAATTCGTATGTTCCAAGCGGGACATTTGTAATTAAAGGGTCAACCTAGTATACTGGATCAGCCACCTCCTGTGCGCATACCAGTGCTGTGTGTGGAGAGAATGATCAAAGGGCGTCTTATTGAGATTCGCTGCGGAGACCACCGCTATATACATGCCGTCCTTTAAAAACTATTCTGTGATCAGGAGAAGAGGAATCCGACCCACAGGAGAGATAATTGAAGCCTTTGAAAAAAATTCTGCCTATCTACTACGTAAGTTATCTCAATTATTCTCACAGGCAGGGAGATATCGCTTTCTATCAGCCTAGCTGGCCGACGTAAGCGAATTTTCAGGCCTTCAGCTTCTCGTATTTTTTCTCCGTTTCAGCTTCCCCTTCGTTCATTCCTCCTCTTCTTCCGTATCCTTTCCTTCCTTCTCCACCACCACTTCCTTCGCAGAATTCTTTTTTTCACTCTCGCAGCTTTTGCCTAAGTACATCCCCACCTTTCACAACAATCCGGCCGTCCCGCTTGATCGACTTGCTCGTGGCTGGCTTTGTGTCGCGTTGCACCACATGTGTGGGTGCCACAAATCTTGTTCTGCATTTTTCTACTTCTTTCTTCACATTATTTTTATCCCCCCCCCCCCCCCTTCAGTTGCTGTGTTTTGCTTCTTGCCATTGTGCACCTTTCTCCTTGTGTCGTCTGCTCTGTTTCTCGTGCTTTGCTACTTCGAAACAGACGCTCAGCATAGAGCCAGAGCTCGTCCATGTCTCTCTGTGTGGTGTCTTCATGTTCCCGCACTGTTTATTTATCGCTGTGCCACTCCAACTAGGCCAAGTCGCCACCACTTCGCTGCAACAATCCCGAAAACTTTCCGACGGCCGCCCCAAACCGAGGCGGCCGCGACTCTCCCAACGCATCTGCTCCGGCGGCCACCGGCGGCGCTGCCTGTTCGCCGAGAGTGCTGCCCCCTGGGTTCCTGCACGGTGCCCCTAGGTCTATAGTTTGTGGGTTCTCTCGTATCACCGTCTTTATACAACACCGACACTCTAGCTCTTTTCATGGCACTGGGAAATTCGCCAACGTCAATGGCAAGGTTAAAGATATAGCTAAGTACTGGAGCAATAATCTGAATTACTTCGTTTATTTGCTTGGTTTGCAAATTGTCGATATCCAATTATCTACTATTTTTCAGTGGCATCAATGTTGTATATACTTCTAGCTCATCGGTGGGAGTAAGAAATAGGTTATCAACAGAATTCAAAGCCGGCTTATTATGCAGTGTAAGCGAGGGATTGTTTGGCTTAGCTATATTAACAAAATATTGGTTTAAAAAATCCGCCAGCTTTACACCGGAAAGTACTCGTTCATTGTGTTTAATGTAATCAGGTAGAGCGTCTTTCCTTTTATTCCGGCATAGTAGTGAATTACCGCTTTGCAGGCAGCTTCAGGGTGTTTTTTTTTTTATTCACATTGGAAAATAATTTCTCCAGAAATTTTTTCTTAGAGCTCCGTAGTTCAAAATTTGGCTTATTTCGGAAAGCCTTAAATTCCCTTAATGCTTCTTCGCTTCTAGTGCTAAGAAAACTATTAAAAACTCTGTTTTTCGTTTTAATCATCTTAACGTGAGCAAGGGTTACCAAGGGTTTCCGGACTTTTTTTGATGGTTTCATTGTTTTGATGGGAAAATTTTTTATAAAGTTGAAAAAATACTTGAATAAATTTCTGATATGCGTTATTCACATTGCATGCATCCTGAACAAACGACCAGTCACATGCCTCGATGTCATGTCTGGTTTATGGTTTATGGGGGTTTAACGTCCCAAAGCGACTCAGGCTATGAGAGATGCCGTAGTGAAGGGCTCCGGAAATTTCGACCACCTGGGGTTCTTTAACGTGCACTGACATCGCACAGTACACGGGCCTCTAGAATTTCGCCTCCATCGAAATTCGACCGCCGCGGCCGGGATCGGACCCGCGTCTTTCGGGCCGCAGCCGAGCGCCGTAACCACTCAGCCACCGCGGCGGCTTCGATGTCATGCCTGAAGGCAGATATTGCCACATCTGAAACACACTGCACTGTAACCATTTTATCTGCACAAGTATTAGCGTGGTCAAGAGGACAATAAAACATGAATGCAGAGCAGTGGTCACTGATATCACATGCGATTGAACCGGAATCGGAGATTACAATTTCAGCGTTAGTTATCAGGAGATCTAAAGCAGATGATGTTGGCAGTGTGACACGAGTGTGACACGCTCGCCAAATCGCCCGTAGTCGGCTCCAACCGTCCCAGCAAGCACAGAAGTCTCTGTACGACAATCGCCACCGCCACGTCGCCTACGAACCGGGGTCGCTCGTTCTTCTGTGGTCTCCTTCGCGCCGCGTCGGTCTCTCCGAGAAACTTTTCCCCCCCAACCATGGCCCTTATCGTGTGGTACGTCAGGTCACCGACGTCACGTACGAAGTTGCTCCTGATACGCCTGCATCCTCATCAAGTATACCACCCTCCGATATTGTTCACGTCATGCGCCTCCAGCCCTGCCACGTCACTTCTCGACCACCGGCCTAGCGCCGAGACGGCGATCGTGCCGCCGGGAGTCATGTTACGACAAAGTGGCTGTGGAAGACGAAGTGGCCTCTCGCGTGAAAGGACGAACGAAGAAGAGGAGGTTAATGTGGCTCCCTGTTCGTATTGGTGCTCCCTGTTAGGAACTCTTCATTCTAACCCCTAACGCTTGTAAATAAATGTAAATAGTATTTCCCCGTAACTATATTGTGCGAAAGCACAGTGGGACGTCCAGAATTCGGGGCGCCGCCCAAATTTCGGAGGTGGGTCAAACCACTTCGGAGGTTGTCCCAGGTTGGTTCCGAGCATTGGTCAAGTCGATTTTGAAACTTAGCGGTGGGCCACACAAATTTCGGGGTGAGCCCGTGCCATTTCTTTAGGTGGACCTATTGTGTTTTGAGACTATGCAAAGTCTCTATTGCACCGGAGCACACCCCCGTTTAGCGGCATTCAAATTTTGCCAACGTCATTCCAAGGGTAAATGTTTGGGCGGTACATGCATGGGTCATATTGGGGACGTGCTGTACTACTTCAATCACCTACCATCAAAATTTCGTCGATTTCATCAAAAATAACTTCATGACTAAATTTCGGTAGTGCATTGCTTATTTGGGCATGGGCTACACTGGGGACGTGCTGTGCTACCTGTCAGGAAATGACATTTCAATTTTTGCCGATTTTGGCCGCGGTCGCTTCAATGTCAAATTTCAGGTGGTCCACGCCATATTTGGGCATGGACCAAGTCAGGGTGCGCCATAATCACATCTTCGACCTTCAGGGCTATTGCCAAACCTCTTCACAGCAGAGTAAAGCTGTGACTTGGGCGAGTTTTACAGCCACTGAATATTGAGTGCCGTGACCCACCACGAGGCTTCACTCATTCCACAGCTTTCGCCGAGAATGTAGCTAGCCGTGGTTTGGCAATAAAAAGATGCCGTTTCTTCCCTGACAGACGCGCAAACGATGCACATTGATCAGAATCATTCTTTCGATCACGAAAAAGATTCACAGTAAGCTCAATGAAGCGCTTACCGCGCAAAGCAGAGGCCCTATTCCTACGCAACGACATTATATACGCCGCTGTAGTTGATCGGAGGCTCAGAATATGCAGCGTTGGTAGTCGACAGAGAAGGAAATGCTACCGAACCTAGATGTACGCACACTGCGGTCGTCATTGGAGGCGACAATGCACTCGTTTGAACCCAGTCTGCACTTGCGTTCACTTCGCACAGCGAACAGGCTCGAATAAGGGAAGTGCCCATCTAGGCGCGCGCAGGTTATATTGAGGTTCGAAAAAGAAGACGACGAAGAGCCGATGGAAGTAGGCGCGTTTCGCATGGACTCTGTCAACAACAGGAAAATTCCTGCGAAAGATCCCTTGTCTGAGAGATTTTCTTTCGACGAGTTTTGGGAAATCATCAGGTATTCGTCGGTTTCTTTCTCAAGCCCGTGAGTGTTATTGCGATATTTCTACGGACTTGCAGTGGCCGCCACGCTAGGTGTGGCTACGCCTAATGAAGCCGACCCAAAATGGGGGGGGGGGGGAGGGGGGGGGAGGTTCAAGTGGTCTGTGATTACCAGCCACTGACACAGTTTACGCTACGAATCTCCAGGACACATTTATAGGCCCAAATCTCAAGCACTCCTGATGTGAAAGAAGGCCGTGTCTGGACGCCGGACGACCTTCACTGCAACTGGTAAGTAAACATGCGCAAGAAGAATAGTCAAAGCTTAGCATGAAATCCAGGGTTCGACGGAAACCCGTCTGGTCGGTTATGTTCATGGCGGAAAATCTTCAAGCGCCGACCAATCGTTAAAAAGATGACGTTTCGGCCCCGGCTTACGAGGGCCTTGTTCACAATGAAAGAAAGACAGGAGTGAAGGTAAGTTATATAAGTTTCATGATATGACGCAAGCAGCGGGAGTATATCGGGGGTAGATTGCTTTCGTTGCGATGAAGCGTGTTTGCCGTAGTCTGAATATAAAAAAGATTCCACGTAAAGCCATGCCGTCTTTCTTTTTCTTTTCCGATTATCTTCGTGCCGTCTCAGTCGATGTCATGGCCCCCGGAGATAGCATGATCAGCCAGTGCGTTTGTTGCCACGCGCTTGTTCTTGACATCATTGTCGTGCTGCTGCAATCTTTTCCGAAAATCACCCGTTTCACCAATATAGACATGCTCACAATCAGCTCAGGGAACCCTATACACGATGCCCGGGAACTTCTTTATTTTGTCTTTCACTGTAACCATCGCGTGTCGCAGCTTCCGTATCGGTACATGTGCGACTTCGACTTCGTACGACTGGAATATGCGGGATAAACTTTTACTTACTCCGGGGACGTAGGGCATCGGAATCCTTTTCTTCTTCTCTCACTGGGGTTGCTGTGGCGGCGGGTCAGCTAGGCGATTCTCGAATTTTCGTATAAAAGAACTTGGATAGCCCGAAGCTATCAGGTCGCGGCGAATGGTGTCCAGATCGGTCGCTTTCTCTTCCAGCGTAGAGCAGAGGTTCTCCGAACGGCGGACAAGGGAGGTGACAACGATAACGGTTGGTAAAAGCGAAACACACATGCACAAATCACATGACTTCATTGAAAAGGTTCGCAACTTGGTTAGAGAGGACGATGAAAGTTTGGTGTGATTTGACGTGAAGTCACTGTTTACGAGCGTGCCCACTGACCTGGCCGTGAAGGTTTGCACAGATGCGCTCCAGGCGGATGCAACCCTACCGGAAAGAACACCCATTGAAGTTCCAGACCTCAGCAGACTTCTTCAGTTCTGTTTGTCAAACACCTATTTCACGGCTATGGGAGCATGAATTTCTGTCACCGCTGCGAACTTGACAATGGAGTGACTGGAGTCCCGCGCCCTCTCATGCTTCACGCCGCGCCCGAAAGTCTTTCTTCGTTGTGCGGACGACTGTTTCTGCATAATCAAGAAATCGACTCTGAGTACATTCCTTTTGCACCTGAACAGCATAGAACCGGCCATACAGTTTACTGCGGAAGAGGAAGTAGATGGCCGTCTGCCTTTTTTGGACGTTCTGGAGAAACGTGACGGACCTGGAATACCATTCAGTGTATTCCGGAAGGACACGCACACTGGCATGTACCTCAACTTCAGTTCCGTACACCCGACCTGTCACAAGAAGTTCGTTGTCGCCTCACTTGTCCACCGATCGGAGAACCTCTGCTCTAGGCTGGAAGAGAAAGCGACAGATCTGGACACCGTTCGCCGCGACTTGATAGCTTAGGGCTATCCCAGTTCTTTTATACGAAAATCCGAGAATCGCCAAGCTCGCCCGCCGCCACAGCAACCCCAGCGAGAGAAGAAGAAAATGATTCTGATACCCTACGCCCCCGGAGTAAGTGAAAGTTTATCCAGCATATTACAGTCGTACGAAGTCGACGTCGCACATGTACCCACGCGGAAGCTGCGACACGCGATGGTTACAGTGAAAGACAAGATAAAGAAGGAGAAGTTCCCGGGCATCGTGTATAGGGTCCCCTGAGCTGATTGTGAGCATGTCTATATAGGTGAAACAGGTGCTTTTCGGAAAAGATTGCAGCAGCACGAAAATGATGTCAAGAACAAGCGCGTGGCAACAAACGCACTGGCTGATCATGCTATCTCCGAGGGCCATGACATCGACTGGGACGGCACGAAGATAATCGGAAAAGAAAAGAGCAAGACGACAAGGCTTTACCTAGAATCTTTTTATATTCAGACGACGGCAAACACGCTTAATCGCAACGAAGGCAATCTACCCCCGATATACTCCCGCTGCTTGCGCCATGTCATGAAACCTATATAACTTACCTTCACTCCTGTCTTTCTTTCATTGTGAACAAGACCCCCGTAAGCCGGGGCCGAAACGTCATCTCTTTAACGATTGGTCGGCGCATGAAGATTTTCCGCCTCAAAGGTTAGCAATGAGCGAGCAAGTCGCGATCGCAGGAAATATCTATGTTTCCCCGACGTACCTATTTCAGATCGTCGTAAAACCGCAGAAGCCGACAGCATAGCTAGTCCAGCCGGCAATGGATCAGATGGCTCAGAAGAAGAAGAAACAGCCGCCGCTTCCTAAAACTAACTACAAGATAATTATAAGACAAAGGAAGGGCATGGACGTCAATCCGGTTTTCAAGCGCAATCGTGGCACCCTGCAACAACCTAACGTCATACGACCAAGTTATTGTAAGACCACACACAGGACAAAACATCATAATACTCAGCACTCCATATGACGAGACTGCCGATGCTGTGCATTAAATCACGAGTCCGTGCTTGGACGGCCAGCGCACTAAACGTCTATCTGGCGGCGCCTGAGGACTTCATCAGAGGAGTTGTTCCTAGAGTGGACCCAACCATTCCATCAGGAGAACTAGCTAACCTTCGGCTGTGCACCATGGGGGTAAAGATCGTTTAAGCACGCATGCTGGGAAGCTTTCGCACGGCAGTGCAAACATGCCTAATCCCCATCCTCCCCCGTTACATCATCTACAATGGAGGAGAGACGGCGTGCTACCCATATAGCAGGAGATCTGCCAAGGACCCAGGAGATCTGCCAAGCATGTCTCAAAGCAGGCCATGGAGCGGACGCGTGCCCAATCCCGGACACCAACGTGTGCCGCGACTGCGGACTTCAAAACCTGGAGGAAAAGCATGCCTACGAAGCCAAGTGCGTGGCCTGCCAGGCAAACAATCCAACGGGAGACAGGGCCTGGAAGCAACGCCCCAAGACAGTCACCGGACCCAGCCACAACACCGGCCAAAAGGTCTACAAGCGCTTTCAAGGCAACACATCAGCAGGAAAGATCAACAGCTCAACCCAATGGAGTACCGCTGGTTGGCGACGGAGAATGAGGAGCGGCAGCTGACAGTGACGCCCGGTCTACAGTCCCGGTCGAGGTCTAGGACCAGTTGAAGGAAAAGATCCAACTCCAGAGGGCCGCGGAGGGGGACGGGGCGGGAACTATCCGTCCTCAACAGAAGATACACCAGAAGAAGCTAACTCAAAATGGGCCACCATCTTCCCAAGCGTCGACGCCAAGCGACGGAAGCGCAAGCTGGTCTGAGGTTGTCTCTCCCACTGCTCTAGGCGGGTTTGACCCGTTATTGACGCCATTATTGGGTAGAGCAAAAGCTACAACAGATCTTTCAAGTGGGTAAGAAACGTACTGACCGTGCACCCTAGCAAATGGTAGTGCCAGTTAAGCCAAAACTGGCACCAAACAACACCTCAAACCCTTACTCACACCTCGGCTGAACAGGCCAGTGTAATCCAAACGCAACAGCAGGAACCGCCAACATCAGCACCCACGCTTCCAACTCTGGAAAGCACACAAAACATTCGTAGTAAGGTTAAGCAGATTATTAATCAAGTGCAACAGGAAATGGCACAACTAACCCAGCAACTAAAAGCCCAGCAGACAGCCACGCTGGCTCAATTTGCGGCAGTCGAAGAAGAATTCAACTCGAAATTCCGAGCAACTTAGGGGATCCGAAAGCGCACGGGGATAGCATACAACCCACGCCTAAAGCCCCAGCGAAGGCAAGCTGGAGGGACAGATCTCAGCGACTACGGATCATCGACAAGGAAAGCTGATGGCCTCTTCCCCTAATGGGCAGCCAGGCCATTTAGAAGTCTGGCAGTGGAAATCTCGCCTTCTACAGGGTAAAAATCCACCATTATTCAATTATTCAAAATCAACCGATACCCTCGAGGTCATTTGCACCAAACAAAGGGGAAGCGCCCGTACGCCAAGGTATATCTCACATAAACGCACCATACGTCACCTTGAGTAGCTACGCTGGCGGCATCCTCATTAACAGCCATATCGCGAGATCTGGACTTCCGCGAAATAGATCAAGAACTCCTCGCGATTATTTTTGAAAAAAGAAGGACCGAAAGGGTGTTCATCCTAAACATCAACGGTCCTCTAGGCAACAGGCAAGATTTCAAGCCAAGTTTAATATATGCACACGAATAGCACGAACGAACCCTTAATTGTTATGGGGGCGTTAAACGCCGTGGACACGGCATGGGGCTACCCCATGGACACCCCGAAGAGAACCAACATGTTCATCTGCACCTCTGGCTAATGACGGAAATCATGTCCCTCACTAGAAAAGAGAAAAATGTTAGCAGAGACACCTTCCCGGACTTGGCTTTCACGAAAAACATAAGGCACTGCACATAATTGAGAAGAAACTCTACGCAGCGATCACAAAAATCTTAGCTCATCCTTAACGACAGCCCGCATGAGACGGATTATTGGCTTTGAAAAAATAACGAACTGGGATAAATTCAGGAATATTAAGCAGTCAGAAGGCGGCATCACAACCATTGACGACTGAGGTAAAAATGCAGAAAAATGACCCGAATCGTCGAAATGACAAAAGAAACACCCGAGGTAGACGGATATCTTCACTGATGGGAAGCACGAAAAGGTCTAGTAAAATATTGCAAAAAGCAAAGAATAAATACAAAACAAATTAAAATTTGCGAAGGTTGCTGCAAAAGCCCAGAAGTATGCTATAAAGCTTAGCAAACAAAACTGGGTAGAGTATTGCGACTCGCTGAAAGGTACCCTAAGTACGCCCAAAACATGGTCCAAAGTCAAATCGGCTCAAGCAGAATATGGTTAGAGAATGCAGCGTGACAAAACCAAGGACAAACGAACAAGTTGACAGGACAGGCGCTGACTACTACCAACGCATTTATTCAGAGCAAACACCAGCTATTATAATGCCATCTATAACCCACATGACCTGATAAAACAGCAAGAGGACGAAAAATATAAGAAAATCAGCTGACGGTGTTCAAGCAGTCTCTCACTCAGGCACCTACCGGTTTGCCCGATATAAACTCTCCCATACTTCAAAGGAATCTCGTAGCTTACATATGTAGCATATTCCGTGAAAAGATCTAAATGTTTTATGGGGCAAGCCTTTCTCTTTCTTTGCCAGGAGGTACAGACTTTTGCTAGTTTGCATGGGGTTACAGAAAAAAGACTGATATTGTTACGTTTCGTGACCGTCCAAGTTCTGGGACAACTTGAGTAGGTACGTGATAACGGTCAGAGGAGGCCTTATAGCTTGCTCTAGCCTGCCTATGTTTTTGAGTTTCGCTTTTATCTTCTGGAGGAGGGTCTCTGAACCGCTCCGCACCAGTGCTGGGGAGTAGCCAGCACTGTGGATACATTGCACTTGTTTCGCTACGCTTCTCTGCATAGTATGGGGACAGCTTTGTGTTATAGCTGCCTGGATGGCGGATGACACAATATCTTGCTTGATAAATTTCGAATGAGAGCTATCCAACGGGAGAAGACACTTCTTAGAGCGAAAGTCATGCGTCCAACTCAGGTGAGTTTTTTTTAAATCTCAATCGGAAAAAAACCACAGCCTTGCCTCTATGATGTTCGCACATGTAGTTGAGTCCCCCGAATTGGTATTTCAAAAGAGGGACAATCTCAGATATTACACAGTCTGAAGATCAAGTGAGCAAATTTTGAGGACAATCAGGAAATCTTCCACGTACCGGAAGATCGAATGAACCGCTTTACTCGGGAGGTCCTGGCTAATAAGCTTATCCAGGGCAGCCAATTAGGTGTCACGCATACTGGTGCGATTGATGACCCAATGCATATGCTATCCTTCTGGACAGAGTACTGACCGCTGAACTGAACAACTCTTGATTAGAGATACAATTCAAGAAGACGACGAAAGTTTTCGCTGTTCACACCCGAGCTGTTCTGAAAACGCACTTCATCTGAGTGTTAAATAGCTTCACGAACCGCTGTGTGCATGCCGTTGTGCGGGACGGAATAAAACAAATCTGCGTCGATTCTGAAGCCCGTCATTGCATCTTTTTTGCCTCTGAGTTGCCGTATTACTGCTGGCGAGCCCCTTGCAAGGAAGTGGGTCTTGCAAGTGGGTCTTGCAGGGCCCATTGCAGTGCCCCTTGATCTGGCAGCGGCATAGCAAACGGTTCTTGGAAACATGTGTGCTTAATTTTGCAGATAGCCGCAAGCATCGCCGGCCCATACTTCCTGGGCAATGTTTCTTCGCACCCTCCGCACCGCACCCTCGCTGGCCCTCCATTCAGTTCTTGCTGTCAACTGATAGATGGCAATGCACCCAGAGCCTCATCCCCCGTCGATCTCGCCTGTCTCGACCGTACATGGCACAACACCGGAACGTCATCGATACAGATCCGACGGGACATAAAAGTGAAGCACTGGCCAATCCTCTTCAGTGGGTCTGGCAGCGGTATGGCAAACGGTTCTTGGAAACATGTGCGCATCATTTTGCAGATAGGCCACAATTATGCTTTCAATTGTTAGAGGAGCGATAATCGTTTCTTATAGCTGCTGCCAGACCCTCAGCACTTTGTGTGTATTTTTTCTTGCGTACTGCATTCCTTAAGAATTTTGTTGCAACTGTTCGGCAATGTCGTGACTAATCCAGGCCCAAAGTCAGAGGAAATGCCAAGAGAACTGCTAGCCGGACAAGCAGGAATCAGCGCAGAGCTTTCCGCGCTCCAATCTAGAATGGCTTCTTTTGAACAGCGTACTACGCACATACAGGCGCTGGCTTCTACTTTCGAACGAATGATGGTGGCGCCACTCAGTGACGTCATACGCTCATCAGCCACACGGCTTTATCATTTTCTTTGCGATGCCACCTGACTTATCTCGATTGATCGCGGGTGCGCGCAACTGCTTCCACATTGGACGACGCTTATGCTGCTCCTTGAAGATTAAGGCGCGACAGCGTGTTGCAGAGTCGCCAAGGGGTCCACGGAACGGCATCGCCCTTTCGGCGCGACACCTTGCCCGTTGGACAATTTAACGAAGCGAAATGACGCCTGTCTCTGACGCATATCGGTGGACACCCGAACCGCGCCTTAAAGGAAGGTGCCATTAAGTGACTGGAACCTGTGTTCCACATAACAGCTTAGAGAAAAAAACGACGAGAAAGGGGCTGCAATAGTGTGTGCCATTTAAATGAAACGAGCGTCATTACAGTAAAATAAACAGAACACAGGCTTTAACTGGAACTTATGTGGAACTAAGGTTAAGAGTGTAGCCAGTGATGTTCTATGGCTTTTGAGCCGGGTTTTAGCAGAACAGTCAAGTGCAAAGAAAACATACCGGAGATTCATGTCATCCTCCCACCTGTTGAAAGTTTTCACTCGCTCGAGCTATACTTCAGCGTGTTCCCCAGTGGTGTTGACGGTACCACACGTTGTTGAGTTTGTTGGTGCATTGTATTCAGAAAAAATAAACCAGCAAGTCCGTCTTTTGGCTGGTTTATTTTTCTGTTGACAGTACCTGGGGCTGCTGCAGGATGACAGGGGTCTTTGCTGTTAGCGGGCTCATGGTCGACGTTAATGCTTCTTTCCGCAGCCGGGTGCACTTCTGCAGGGTCCCGAACACAGGTATCTTCCCTTACAGACGTCAGCTGGCTCCGTGGACTTGTCCTCCGATGAAAGACGAAGAGGGATGGCATCGCCACTTGCAGCTGCCCGGTCCTCGCACGACAACCGAGCAGCTCCACCAGATGTCACGCGTAGGGGTGACGGCTCCCCGTATGTGAGGAGACAGCGATAAGGGTTTTCAAAGGAACCTTAGTTTGGCTGGCTCGTTCCCACAGAGAACGGAATGACTCGTTGGCGGCGTTAGAAACAAGTGTGCTCGGCGGTCATAGAGCAAAATTCCTGCCTCTATCGGCCGCGCTCGAATTACAGCTGGCAAGCAACCATCGAGATAAGGCAAAAACGCACTAAAACAATCTGGGACAATGTGGAAGCAGTCGCGCTTGGCTGCGATCATTTGAGGTAAGTCTGTTCACGTCTCGCATCACATACAAAGCGATAATGCCAAGTCGCAGTTGCTTTGAGCATGAACAAAGAAAAAGTACCAAGATTTGTGGCAATAAGATTTTGCTGAGCCTCCAGCAACGTTGCGATAGAAAGAAAAGACAGCCGACATATGTGCATGGTGAGCTTCAATTGGTGAAATCTATAAAGGATGTGCTCCACAGAGTGCATAAAGTTAGAGTGCACTACACATAAGAATAAATGGGAAAATTTTTGGGAAAATCTAGTGAAGAACAAATTGCACTTCGTAAAGCGCATCTTGGGAGGCATCAGGAACGTTTCACAGAAGTACTCTTATGCCGTTTTCGCATTGGACACGCGCACCTTACACAGAATTTTTTCTTGACAAAAGAATATAAACGCCTATATTAAAATATATAGATGAACTCAGTAAACCACATGTAATGCTCATGCAAAAACCATAAAAGACCTTTGAAAAAAATTTTACTGCATTTTACGAGGAATACATTCCTTACCACCTAATGCTGCTCTTAGGTGCAGACGCACTTCTTCATTGTCACGCACGTTTAGTTTTTAAAAAAGCTAATGTCGTAAACTATCTACTTTGTAAAGTATAGATCATTAATTGAAAACAAACTTTTTTCCCTTTTGTCTGGCGCATGCAGACCTTCTTTGCCTACGTGCCATGTAACCAACACAACACAGTAGACGCTGAATGCGCGAATGCACGGCAGCAAGGCTGGTGCCCTATATGTACGGAATGGTGGCCAGATTCGTCGCCCTAAAAGGATGGCCTAACGGCTCCGAAAGAGTGGTCTCCAGAGCAGCTGAGCGGAAAATCTGCAATCGTCAATATGCAGCCTTCGCATTGCGCAAATTGGCCGGCTTGTCCTTCTGCGGGAATTCCCCAAGTCCGGGCTATCTGTTCACTTTGGCGCTGCTGTTCTTTACCGCGGAGAGCCTTCGCGTTTCATGGCACTCACGAGAAGCGTAAGGGGACGAAACAACGCTCACCGAGGTCAGGGATCGACGAGCCGACTGGAGAAGTGCTGGTCGCTTGCATGGCCGACAGCAAAGCTGCGTAGACAGAAGCATTCATTGCGCTCCGTTTGCACGCGTCACTACTTGTAAATGTCGCTGGCGCTGTAGGGCGGTGCCACGAGATATACACTTTGTGCGGTGCTTGTGGAGAGGAGGAGGAAACGGCTGAACACTTGATCACCATCATCATCGTCATCAGCCTGACTACACCCACTGCAGGAAAAGTGCCTCTCCAATATCTCTCCAATTAACACTGTTTTTGCCACCTGCGCCCACCCTATGCCTGCAAACTTCCTAATCTCATCCGCCCGCCTAACCTTCTGGCTCCCCCTGCTACGCTTGCCTTCTCCTGGAATCCACTCCGTTACCTTTAAGGACCAACGGTTATCTTGCCTTCGCAGTACATGCCCTGCCCAAGCCCATTTCTTCCTCTTGATTTCGTCTACGATGTCATTAAAACTCGTTTGTTCCCTCACCCACTCTGCCCACTTCCGGTCTCTTAGCGTTACGCCTATCATTTTCCTTTCTATGGCTCGCTGTGTTGTCCTTAACTTTAGCTCAAACCTTTTCGCTATCGTCCATGTTTCTGCCCCATAGGGGAGTACCGTAAGATACAGCTGTTGTACACGTTTCTCTTGAGGGATATTGGTAACCTGCTATTCCTGATCGGAGAGAACCTTCCATAAGCTTTCCACCCCATTCTTTTCCTTCTAGTTATTCCCATCTCATGATCCGGATCAGCTGTCACTACCTGCCCTAAGTAAACCTAATCCTTTACCACTTCCAGCTCTTCCCTGCCATTTCTGAACTGCTGTTCCCTTGCCAGACTGTTGAACATTATTTTTGTTTCCTGCATGTTGATTTTTAGACCCACCGTACTGGTTTGTCTGCCTAACTCATTGACCATAAATTGCAGTTCATCTCCTGAGTTACTCATCAAGGCAATGCCATCAGCGGATCGCAGATTATGTAGTTATTCTTCATTAACTCTTATCCACAACTGTTCCCAATTCAGGCCTTGGAATACCTTCTCTTAACAGGCGGTGAATAGCATTGGCGAGATCGTGTCCACTTTCCTATTCACCCTGCTGTTGAAAGCAGCGGTGCTGGTTTATTCAAAGTATTGGGGTTTAAAGACAGTGAATGAAAATACGATTTTGAGCGGGTTGAAGTAACCAAGCGAATTTTATCCGATTGGTTGCTAAAATCAAGACAAGACTAAAATTCAATATGTTTTGGCTAGGTGCTTGAACCACCGCACGATGTAAAGGGTTGAGCCTCATCCATCCATCCATCCATCCATCCATCCATCCATCCATCCATCCATCCATCCATCCATCCATCCATCCATCCATCCATCTATCCATCCGTCCGTCCGTCCGTCCGTCCGTCCGTCCATCAATCCGTCCGTCCGTCCGTCCATCCATCCATCCATCCATTCCATCCATCCATCCATCCATCCATCCATCCATCCATCCATCCATCCATCCATCCATCCATCCATCCATCCATCCTTGCATTCATGCATCCATCCATCCATCCATCCATCCATCCATCCATCCATCCATCCATTCATCCATCCATCCATCCATCCATCCATCCATCCATCCATCCATCCATCCATCCATCCATCCATCCATCCATCCATCCATCCGTCCGTCCGTCCGTCCGTCCGTCCGTCCGTCCGTCCGTCCGTCCATTTTAAATGCGATAGCATTAAGGGTCCCGTTCAGGTTGAACCCGCTGGCCTGAGCTAAAATAACCAATAGAGGCGCACAGCTGCATCTAGGTCACGCGACCCTGTGACGTAAACAGATCCTACCCACCGGTTTGCGAGCGAACTGCCCACAGTGGAACCTATACAACTGAACGCAAAAGAGGTGTGCGACGCACTCTGCGCACATTTCCGCGCAGTCTCCACCTTGTTATTATCCGGCACAGCGTAACACGGCACGCGCTGGACTGCGTTACCGATAAAGCACAGCGACACCGCTGCATAACCCTGGGCACGCGTCACCAAAGGCGGCTACAAAAACAAGCTGCCTGCTGGGAAGAGCGGCTGTTTTCCTTCCGCTACCCGGACGAGCGTAGCGTGGGTATGCTCGTCCGCTGCCGTCGCTAATAAACAGTTGTTACGTTTTATGTTGGGATTCGTCCTTCGACTGAATGGCATCCCACCGAGGATTTCGTTAAGGCATACATGACGGAAGCCAGCAGCCAGCTAAACCAAGGAGCGTAGGGGATGTGCTTTTTTTTATTTGTAGCTTTTTATCAATGGGAAATTAATAAAATCAAAAGGAAAAAGAAACCACATCCCGTCGGTGGGCTCCGAACCCATGACCTCCTGTTTTACCAGCTGAGCTGCGGTGAGGGCTTTTCAATGTTCTGGCTTTGGGGGTATTTATGTGTAGCGTAAGCGAACCTTGAAAATGCTCGCTAGCGCCTCCCCAGTCAGTAGCGGCGGACGTAGTGCCTCCTGTATTACCGCGAGTGCCACGTAACAACGTGGTCGACCGGTGAGGGCGGAAGCTGTGCGAGAACCCTCTTATGCTACCTATGGCATCAAGGCTACCAGATTCGAGGTCCTCTTTAAACTATTAGGCATACAAGTGAAGGGAAAAGAGGTGCTCGGTATGACATACATGACGGAAGCCAAAAGCCACCGAAAGCAAGAAGCATAAAGGATGTCTTTTTTTGCAGTTTTTCATCAAAAGGTGATTAATAAAAGAAGAAAAATAACCTCATGCCGCCGCTGGGATCCGAACCCACGAACTCGTGTTCTACCAGCGAAGGCTGTCCAATGTTCTGCTTCCGGGGGTATTTATGTGTATTTATACGAAAGCTACGTAGGGAGGTTGTCGACAGGTGAATACGGAAGTCGCAACCGCCCTCTTTTGCGGCACCAAGGCTGCCACATTCGAGCCCCTCGTTATAAACTATTACGCATAAGTTTGTGTGCGAGGCGACGGCGACGAAGAGCGTGGCGAGCACGAGGAGCGGAGAGCTGACGTGTCAAAAAACCGAGGCGTTAAGGGAGACAGGGCAGCGGAGGTCGGGTCATTCAAGCGTGGAGGTGGCAGTGTTGGATGGTGGGTCCGTGCTGCCGTGGACCTACCTTGGATCTCCGACGTAAGCCTCCTGCGCTCCTTGCCAGCGTGGAGGTGGCAGCCGATGGACGGAGGCTCCGTGCTAATAATAATAATAATTGTTTTTTTGGGGAAAGGAAATGGCGCAGTATTTGTCTCATATCGTTGGACACCTGAACCGCGCCGTAAGGGAAGGGTAAGGGAGGGAGTGAAAGAGGAAAGGAAGAAGGAGGTGCCGTAGTGGAGGGCTCCGGAATAATTTCGACCACCTGGGGATCTTTCACGTGCACTGGCATCGCACAGCACACGGGCGCCTTAGCGTTTTTCCTCCATAAAGACGCAGCCGCCGCGGTCGGGTTCGAACCCGGGAACTCCGGATCAGTAGTCGAGTGCCCTAACCACTGAGCCACCGCGGCGGGTGGCTCCGTGCTGCCGAAATGCACTCTTGGATAGCCTGATTTAAGCCTCCGGCGTTTCTGGACGCCGTCGACGGGTCCTGGCTACGCTTCTCCCGCTGCTGCCAAGTTCTTCGGGCTGTTGACTGGAGACACCAGGGTCCCCCTGTGTTCCTCTCCGCTCCTACTACCACCTAGCTCCCTTCTGCCGCTTCCTTCGACGCAACGCCAGCGACGCGTCGCACTACATCCACCCGCGTCCGCCCTGTTTTCACGGCATCCCCGCTTGACATGGGACGCTCCACATCTGGTGAACTCTTTCCTTTATTCAGTAGTGCTGTACGCGTGTTGAGTGTGTTTTTCTGGTTGTCATTTTGTATCGGCTCTTTTCTTTTAAATTATAAATAAGGCTTCGATTTCTTTTGTCTGATCTCTTCGTTGTTTCGTTCGAACCTGCACGCGATAGCGTTCCCCTTAGGCAGTCGGGGACGCATTACCAATTCGATGAAAACGATGAAGTGGCTCTAGAGCAGAACGCCGTTCCTTCGCCTCTTCAGTTTTTTTCTTGTTTTACGACATTATAATGAAAGCACTGTTTTTTTTTTGGTGACGGTGATGGAAGTGGACACTGTTGAACTTCAGTCCGGTCGGTCAGCCGCTGCCACCCAGAGGAAACGTCATGGCCTCCCGAATGACGCAAGTAGCCAGGCCACCGTGGTGTTCTCAGCCACCAGTGGTGACTCTTCGGCTGACGACGGCTTCATCAGAGTCGTAGGCAAGAAGGCCAAACGGAGACTACGCAAAGGTCAGGACCCGTCGTCGTCGAGTACGTCCACGGTCACTACGGAGCGAGAATCATCAGCACATACCGTCCTATTTGTGCCAGAGACTCCCACCGACCATCTCAACATCAATAGACAAGCCACGTCTGCGTTCCTGAAGGTCCGCGTCCCGGGAGCAATTAAAGATGTGAGGGTGAATCGTTTTAGAAATGTCGTCGCCATTGATGTCATGGACAGGAACGCGCATGAAAGTTTGAGCAACATCAGAACGCTCGGCGGCATCAGCGTTCGTTCCCATGTCCTTCTAGGTAGTGGCACTACGGCAGGCGTCATTTACGGCGTTGACGTAGCCATCCGCGACTCTGATCTGCCCATTTTGATTCAACCAGCTACCGAAGCTGTACCCATACTGCAAGCTCAGCGTCTTAGAAGTACAAAGTGCATCAAGTTGACTTTCCAAGCGGACTGCATTCCAACGTACGTGAAGGCTGGGCACTTTCGGCATGCAGTTAGGCCTTTCGTCCCGAAGCCTCTCCAGTGCCGGAAATGCATTAAAGGGAAGCTGAAACGGTTTTCAAATCGCATGAAACACTGTGATTGGGAAGAAAGGACCTTGAAAATCACGTGTGTAATTTTTTCCCGATTTTATCCGCAAACAGAGCTGCAATCGCTTCTTAAAAACCCGCCGCCGGCACGCCCTTGTCGCTTCTGGAAGCGCCGGGTGGGGGGACGGCAGAGACGGAGAACTGGCTGAAGTGACGCCATTCACGGAGAGTCGGCCGGCCGTCCGGCTGCGCTTGCTCCGCTGCGGCCCGCGCTTTGGCGAACGACAGATCAACGCAACCTTCTGCCAGTGCCGTTTGCTTTCTCTCGTTCCAGCGTTCCGTGTAGGAAGCCTGCATATAAGCCAGTTTTGGTATCGTGCTCGTTTCGAAGAGCGCTCAGCACACAGCTTCGTAAAATCCGTCGGCTGTTCTCCCCCAGCCTCTTCCACGTTAACCAAACAATCTGGTGGTACACAGCATGCCGAAACGGCCTGCACAAAATATGTGCTGCAATATTTCTCTTTTCATTATATTACTTTCTTGCCTGTTTGTAAACTCTTTGCCTTCTCCAGCTGGTTCACATCCACGCTGAGCTAAGGCCACTTCCAGCACTGTCTTTAAGGCACACAGTCTAACTTTTTTGAGGTCGTTACGCACTGTGTGCCTTTTTGCTTTTTCCTGATTGCTTGCACCTCATGGCAGTATAAGCAATTCTATTAATCTTTCATCAGCGCGCAGCACATGTAGCTGCACCTCACTGAACAAAATAAAGCGATTATATAAGCTTAGTACACCTGAGCAAAGCAAAGATTTTCATTCATGAGCGCTTGGTCATGACTGACGATCGACAATGGCGTCAGAATTCATACAAATTTGTCCTTGAGTCAGAACGCCAAAGTGGTCGAGCAGCGGTATGCATATATCTGCCACAAGTAATTCTGCTCGGTATCTCGATATGCAACAGCAGCAAAAATATATTTCGCAGCACACTAGTTTTGATGAGCAGCACTGCGAGCTCCGAAATTTCCGGCTTGCTTAGCTTCTTATCAGGCGGTGGCACCAGTTTTCTGCTTAGTTTGTAGTTCTCAACAATTTCGGAATAGGTTTGCGCGCGCTCGTCCAAATTCCGACAGTCCGGCGGTTCCACAGTTACCCGGAAACAAAGATTATGGGAATGCGCTGTCTACCCCGGAGTCGTCGAAGATATTGATAGCAGAGAAAGCTGGGAAGCCCTGCTGCGCAGCGAAGAACCCGCTCGGCAGAAACAAGCCAATCCGCCTGGCGGCTGATGCCGCGAAGAGACAAAATCTATTTGTTACCCTTTAGTCACGGAGGCTCCGGCCCCCGCCCTCCAGGCCTACGTGCCGGGGGCGGTGAGTAGTAAGGGGTCTCCATTTCCGGTGGAAATAAAAGCTGTCATCCACCCATCCATCCAGTCGAGATTTCCAACACGCGAAAATGTCGCGAATTGACTTTCGCTGCCGGCGCACTCCGCGGCGTCGATCGTTGGTTCCGCCGTTTTCTGAAGCTGGTGATGGCTCGAACATGCCTGGTGAAAGTCCAAACTGTTCAACACTGCTTGAATTATCCATAATTTCTAAAACGTAGTCCTTAAAAGCCCGCTGAAGCAACGCGCTACGCAGCAAAGCCGTCGGTGCCGGCCGGAGATCCCCGTAGATGATGCCACGACGGTCCCGACCAATCGCGGGCAAGAGCGGCGTTCGCTTGGCGCCCTGAGGCGATGGGGCGGGTTTTATTCTAAAAACAGCTTTCTGCGTTTATTTCCGCTCTTTTTGAATGAGATATTCTGTTTCTGCGGACTAAAAGCTACAAAATGACTTAGAGAACTCATTTTTTTCGAAAAGTGCTTCAGCTTCCCTTTAGGACACGTGAGTAGTGTGTGCAATTTCCCCATCGTGTGCTCACGGTGCACTCAGCCACACAGCGGCGATTCTTGCCGGGCAACAGTCCTTACGTGCGCAAATTGCCCCGGCCCTCATGACGCTGCCTTAAAAGATTGTCCTCGCCTGAAAAGGGAAAGGGCGATACTCAAATAAATGACAAGAGACATTTCCACACACAGAGAAGAAGCTGCCGCTAAGGTGAGACGACGTCGTCGCCCTCGTCACAGACCTTCTAAAAGTGTAGCGAGCATTGGAAAGGATCGTCCAAGAATTTCCACAACTTGTCCTCTCTCTCCGCATACTACTTTAATGATTGGCAGCAATAAGACTGGCAAGGCACGAACGGTTGTCGCAGACGGGCCTTGGCCCTCGCTGCCTGAGCTACACACACCCGCAGTGACCAAACAGGTATTGCGTACTCAGAGTTCCGAGCCCATTGAAAATCAAGCACAAGTCACAACTCCGGTCCAAGACTGGGACTGGCAAGTGACTTGGCCTTCACTCCAGAAGCACTGCACACCCTCAATGATGCATGCACATGCATGCATCATTGAGGCCGGCAGCTGGCATGTGCATGCAATCATTCACATGCCAGCTGCACAGAATGCACTGGAGATGCTGGATTTGTTGAATCCAATGCTTGCAGCTTTCCAATAGCAGGCACAATGCATCCCCCTGCCTTATCTTTCCGAGAAGTCCGATGCTTACGTTGTCATCAACATTATCAGCCTGAACGGCAAGCAGCCTTTCTTGACACTGAAACGTCTGCGCTGCCTTGTGATGGAGGGCCCTCGATCTGTTCCACTCAGGTCGCAGCAGTCGGCAGCCCTCAAGGTGTGCAGGCTACAGCTGCGGCGGCCTGTGACTTACAGTGCTTGTGTCATTACCTGTCGCGCTTGGTACGGACCGCATTTCCTACTTCTTATTCTTTTATGCCCCCCTCATCCCTCTCCCCCAGTGCAGGGTAGCCACCCGGAACATTTTACTGGTTAGCCTCCCTGCCTTTCCTCTACCACTTCTCTCTCTCTCTCTCATTACCATTTCGCGACAAGCACACAGTAGTTGTAGGAAACAATAAAAATGAATCTAAAAAGAGAATCACATACAGAAGTGCGAAATGCGCTAAGATTACAAATGAACAAATGCAGCGCAATTCTGTGCTGCAGAAACATACCACACACTTGTTGGACGGCGCCGTCTTTACGCGGTTCAATAAATGGCGCCAGTCACAACTCGTCTAAGCGGACGGTATTATGATAGGCAGGTAAATTTTCCAACGCTTTCGTTTTTGTCTGATGCGGCAGCTTTGCATTTATGAATCAGAAATGGTTCGCTGTCTTCTCCGTCGTCGTGCGATCAAAATGCAGATTCTAAATCTGCTTGTTTTGTCTTTATCCCCTTTCGTGCATCTTTTTAGCGCTACTACTATGTCCGCTCAATCTAAACTCCAACTAGCTCTGGTTCCTGCCGTAAATTCCAAAATTGCAGCTTTTACTCTATATAATGAGTTAACGGGAGTTGTTATACGTTTGGATAATAACAAATTTAAAGGGCTAGTGCTATTAGTTTTGCTGTAATTAAAACGCAACCGCAAAGGTGTCACAGTTTGTCCAATATATTCAAGGTGGTATACGCCACGTGCCAGCAGATAGTCTTTACCTCCCAAATTCCCTTTCCCCGCGGAGAGTAGCAAGCGAGCGGTTTTTAAACGTCGGATAATTTCTCTGCTTTTTTATTAAAGGGTTTCTCTCTCTCTCTGTACAGCAGATAGACCACATTATCGGTGTAACACATGTCATTTCCTTTTATCTTCACCATGTAATTAGAACCGGTGCCGACCGCTACTTGTTTTAAGGAGGTTTATAGCGCAAACAATGACGAGGGAGACGATACATACACACACACACCGGCGCTGCTGTCAACCAGCTTTATTCGCGGAAGTCACGGCTTTTATAGGCCGAAGTGTCGAGGAGAAGTGATGAAGACACAAAAATAAAAAAATAAAAAGGGTTGTAAAAAAGGCAGTAAAGGAGGACGCATGTGCGTGTGGGCAAGTGTATCACTCGCAAAGACACTTTTGTTTATCTTCCCTGATAATCAAGAGGTAGCTGCATAAAAACAGTCAATCTCCGCCTCGAACAGAGATAAAGACGGTTCGCTGATGCACCGGTCCTCCAAGTTTCTTTACGTGTGCAACAAGATGCTTGAATTCATCATCTTTCTTTCCTAATTTCAGGGCGCGTTACCGACAGAACGTCCAGTTTTGCCTTCATAAAGCATTCCACAATACATGGGAAGAATAAAACACACCAGCAGAATACCTTACGAACGGCTTATCATGCTTTTTCAGGCAAAAGAGGTACACCATACCTGCTCTAACGAAGCTTCATCGCATCTGGGAAGGCAAGGTGGTTGAGTTCGAAGTCACTGGTGCGGAGAGCATGGTTTACGCAAGAAGCGTACAGGCGCAAAAAGACGGAGACAGCACACACACAAGACAGGACTGGCACAGGAAAGGTCGCAGAGCGTTCAACGTCGTTATACTCGACGCGGAACCCGCGCAGGAAAGTTGCAACAATGTCGAGAAGCAAGACGCCGGTATCTACCTGTTCGTAGCGAAGTCAGGAAAACCAGGGCGTTGTCGCCGGAAAAGGTATCAAGCATTGCGAAGCCGGTTCTTTCATGACCACGAAGGTGCTTAGAAAGAAGGATCGTCCGGGACTAGGATACCAGCCTTAGGATACCACACAACGAGAGGAAACAACCGGCAGTTCGCCTGCATTTGCTGTCCTTTCATGAACATGACCTTCGACGGAATGGAGGGAAGAAAGGAGCGCCCCATTTTAAACGGGGTGGTGACAGTTGCCACCATGCTCGGCTTTTTTCTTTGTTCTTGTTAAACTGTGTTTTGAATTGTTATTAAACTTCGCCATTTTTGTTAAATACGTTTCCATACACTTTTGACCTTATGTCACCTCTCTGCTTTTGAGCCAGCAATCTTCCGATCGCTTTCTGCTAATTCCCACCGCAGATTTATTTACACGACCATTGTTATCTCTAAACCCTAAGGCCTCAGGAAGAGCGACTGTGCCTGCATCGACATCGGGATGGATACCATCACGTTTAAGTTTGAGGTGTTTTATTGTTTCTACCCATTTACCACACACACCACATGTGTTATCTTTTTCGTTAAATTTCTTTTTGCAGCTGCACGTTCTAAGACACCATGACCTAGTTTCAAAGAATAAGGTACTGCCTCTTGAGTTATCATAAAACGCTTGCTTCCTGATCTGCCTTTTGCACTATCGATATACTTGTACAGTATGCTTCTTTTGCATTTAGTTTATCCAATTTTTACCTTCCGCGTTTTTAAACTGTCCCTAAATTCTCTTTCTTTCTCCGTCCTTGTGTTCGGCATACTTATTGATTAGTTTCCTAGTTATTTTTCGTCATTGTGAGTCAACGCTCTTCGTCTATAAGTATTTAAATACTTTAGCTGCCCGCCTGTTTTCATGCAATTTACTCAGGTTTCTTCATATAGTATATTACTCTGAGTTTATCATGCTTCGAATGGTGCCCAGCCCATATCCCCTTGTACTGCCTCGTTTGTGGTGATGCCATGGGCACCTAGTGCTAATAACAGTTCTCTGATTTACTTCTCACTCGACTGAACTTCTGCCTCAAAGAACAGAACCGCATTCACAAAAGTAAGCCCCGCACCATCATTCCCTTCCAAATGCCTCTCAGTATCCCCATAATGCCCTATGTTTCATTATCCCAGCGTCTCTTCGCACTTTTGCTACAAGAGACTGTTCGTGCTTTTCCGTGTACACTTGCCCTTCGTTTACCCATACTCCGTGATATTTGTATTTGGCCACACCGGGTATTTCATAGCCATGTATTGTAAGCACCTCATCAGTTGTATCGCTGAAAATCATCACACCTGACTTAGTTGCGGTAAAACTGAAACCTAGTACGTCGCCTTCGTGTACACAGCAATTAACCAGAGTTTGAAAATCTTCCTGGCTATCTGCTAACAATACAATATTGTCTGCATAGAATAAACCAGGTAGCCATCGCTCAACGACCATTCCGTCTAATCTGTGCGGCAGATTATAACCGAGGTTGCTTCCTGGTGGTCTTCTTTCCACATTTATCATATGAAGCATAAACAGCAGCGGTGATAGAGAACAACCTTTCGTCATTTATTTATACATTTTATTTATTTATTTATTTATTTATTTATTTATTTATTTATTTATTTATTTATTTATTTATTTATTTATTTATTTATTTATTTATTTATTTATTTATTTATTTATACAAAATACCTACAGCGCCCTCACTGGGACATTGTTAGAGGGGGAACATCATAAATGCAACAGATGAAATACAGTAATTGAAGCAAACGATCCAATATTCTGTGAAAACCCATGGACTATGAAAGGAAAGGCAAAAATGAAAAGAATGTTGCAGAAAGACAAACACGCCCACGACAGACGAGGAGAGAACGGCATTCAAAATACAGCTCTGTTTCAGCAACGCAAAACTAGAACACAGTGCACTAGGATAAGAACCATGCTGCACTGACATTAACAGTGATAGTAACAGTAATTTTAACTTAATACGATCATATTAACAGGTGGTTTTGCAAAGCGCTGTAAAATTATGTTGGAGGAGAAGCACCAATTTTTGCAGGCAGACTGTTCCGATCATGTATCGTTCGTGGGAAACGATGATATTTGAATGTGTTAATTCGGGAATTGTACTCGCGCACTTTAATTGGGTGGTCGGTGCGGGCGGAAGCGTAACTTGGCTCATGTATGCATTTCTCCGAACACCAGTTGTGCCACCAAGTACATTAAAAAAGAAAGACAGTCTCGAATATTTTCTCTTTTTGTCAAGTAACGGGCACCCAAATTTGTCGCGCAAACCAGAAGAGCTTTTTTCGAAATTAAAATCGCCAGAGACGAACCTAGCAGCCTGTTTTTGGGCACGCTCCAGTTACTCAATATCCCAAGCGGTGCAAACGTATTCAACTGCAGGGCGCACCTTGGAGATAAATAACGTCTCCTTGAGAGGAATTGGCGAATCCCTAGAGTTCTGTCAGAGGGAGTTTAATGTGTGGCGGGCTTTAGCCGATATATAATTGACGTGCGTATTTTATGAGAGATCAGCCGAGAAAAAACTCCCAAGTACTTATAAGTTGAAAGAGCAGGTATGTCTGAGCTGATAGTCTATATGGATTTCTTTTCTTTTTCGTAAACCGGATGAGATTATATTTGGAGAGATTTAGCACCATATTCCATTTTTCGCATCAAGAGAACACGTAGTTGAGGTTATGGGGTAAAGTAGCTGCATCTGCTTCCGATAAAATGTTACGGTAGATACAGCAGCCGTCTGCATAAAGTCTGATTTTACTTGAAATGTTGCTAGTGAGATCATTTGTAAATAGTAGAAAAAAAAAAGAGGACCTAAAACTGATCCCTGATGAACACCTGAAGTCGAGCCCACACTTGCAGATCTGATTCCGTCGTAAACTACGAATTGTTTTCTTCCGGCAAGATATGCCTGTATCTAGGTTAGGGATATTTAAATGTGGAAGCATCTGTAGTAATAGGTTGTGAGCAACTAAACCAAATGCTTTTCAAAAGTGTAGAAAAATTTAATCTATCTGACCAGCGGAATTAAAGGAAACGGAAATGTTTTGGGTGATTTCTACGAGCTTTGTTTAACACGACAAACTGGACCTAAATCCATGTTGTGTCGAACACAAAAAGTTATTGTTTTGTAGATGGCTAATAAACTGAGTATATATGACATGCTCGCGTGTTTTGCAAGACACACTCGTCAGAGATATGGGGCGATGGTTACATGTTTTATTTTTGTCACCGCTTTTATATATTGGAACGACTTTAGGGGTTTTACCGTCAAGGGGTAAATCACAACTTTCCAACGATTTTTGAAACAATTCAACTAGATACGGGGCAACGACAGCAGCACAATTTTTCATAACGTAATTGGAAATCTTGTCAGGCATTGGCGCTGATGTGACGTTAATTTTCCTGTAATAAAACCACGATTCCCCGTTCCGAAATTTCAATGTCATTCATTCTGGTCAAGATGCTTGGAGACTGAAAGACCGCCTGTGCATTAATATGATCAAAAACACCAACTGTAGATAAAGATTGAAGTTGTTAGCTTTGCCTTTCAAATCTTTACCAAAATCCGTTCCCTCTAGTATGTCAGGCAGAGTGGCACTCGTGTTTATTTTGCTTTTAACATATTTCCAGACTTCCTTTGGGTTTGTTTTTAGCCTTTGCCCAAGTGTGTTCAAGAATTCCCTTTTCACCTTGAGTATTTCATTGGATAGATTCTTAGTTATCTTTTTCATCTCGGAATACAGAGTTGGCGCAGGCGTATCATAGTATCTACGGAACAGGTGTTTACGCTTGTTATTCATAGCTCGCAACTGTCTGTTCACCCAGTGCTTATCGGCAAGTCGCTTCAATGAAATGATTGCAGAAAGAAAATGAGCGCTAAAGACGGAGACAGAACAGAAACACAGGACGACTCTGGTGCCTCCGTCTTTTGCGCTGGTTTTCTTTCTGCACTCATGTACCGACTCGCCCAGCTCACCACTCTACTGACTGAAATGAGCGGGACGGGATGAAAGGTTGCGCCAGGGATAAGATTTCAGTTTTAAATGAGTTCCAGAAATAATCTATATTCAGAGACGATCCACGTGAAAAGAAGTCAGGAAAAAACCCATCGAGTTCCTGCGATAAGGAAACGTACTCCCCTTTTTCACAAAAAAAGACGCTTTGTGTGCTTGAGAGTGCCGGCGCTTCATTGCATTACAAGACAATTTTGCTAGAACTACATCATGATCCCTTATGCCTGGCAGCGTTGTGGCAGATGAGACTAGGCTGGGGTCACTGCTGAAAAGAATGTCTACCTCACTGCCACTGGTAAAGCAAAGTCTCGTAGGGGTTTGAACACACTGGAGTGATGAGTGGGCAAAGCAGCAATGTAGGCTAGTTGGTTGTACATTTGATGTGGATAACGCGCAACACACTGACAAAAACGACAACTGAAACGGCGGAAACAGGACAGCCGCGCACTAACAAGTGAGATTTATTCTGGTACGAGGGTACATAAATACATTTAATGCACATGCTCATAACAATCAATTAATTGCCACCGGCTGTGTCGCACGCTCCTTCGTTTCTTGATTAGATCTAGCTCCTCACTTGATAACAAGACCGAGGGTGTGCTTAAGCAGAACGGACATTTCAGCTAGTTGGTTTTGCATGTAGTTGGTAGTTAGTATTGCTAGTTGGTAGGCAGGACCTATATCGGTCAAACGGGCCGCTCCCTTAATGTGCGCCTGCAAGAGCATTTTTGTCCTTGAAAAAGTCGCCTTCATCTAATCTCGCAAAGTACTGTTCGAAACGCAGCTGTTGCAAGCCTTTGGTTCATCATACCAAAATCTTGTTTCGACACCCTAATCAGCAAACCAGAGAGGTTTTATAGGCCTATCACGTCCCTAAGAATCAGCACACGTGTGTTGCCGACCCCTTGGTGGCTTTGTTTGATAAGGAGCTTTCTTATCTTGACGTGCCTACAAGAGCACTAATTCTGATGCGCGTGCGTGAAGGCTTTTGTTTTCTTTGTGGTTTTTTCTCTCCTTTTGTGTGTTTCTTGAATAAACGCCCAGTTCCGAGAAATCGCTTGTGTTGTTTGGTCTTCCTTGTCCGTTGTCCTGAGTGCGCTTTATATATTTTTACAATGTGCTTACGCAATCGCCTTCACCGGTTTCCCATATCTCAAAGGCTCCTTTTATTTCTCTTTCTTTCTTGTCCCTTGCACGAGCTAAAGTTGTAGTCCGTTCAAAGTAACGTGAACATTTGTGATTTTCGCAATGGAGTGCAAGGCTTCCAGGATTCGTTATTTTTCCTATGTTATTACTGTGCTCTCTCAACCTGGTGTTTAGACACTTGCCTGATTGACCTATGTAGCTCATGCCTCATGACAAGAGAATTTTGTACACAACCGGTAGCACATTCTACAAACTTTTCTTGGTGTGGGATACCACGTGTGTTTGCAACTTTTTTTCCTCGATTTATTCATTTCATAACAAAGGCTAACTTCCGGGGTGCGGCAAACACCAGGGGAACATCATATCTGTTTGCTACCTTCTTTAAGCCGTGCGAAACATTATGCACATAAGGAATGACAATCAATCCAGTAGCTTGGTCTGCATACTATTTTTGCGGTCTTTTGCTATCGAGTAGCTTTTGTAGATTCTTTTCAGCCACAGACGTTACTAGCGCGTCAGGGTACCCACTCATCCTTAGCCTTTCAACTTGCCTCTTGATGATACGTTCTACCTAATAATAATAATATTCGTAATAATAATTGCTTTTTGGGGAAAGGAAATGGCGCAGTATGTGTCTCATATATCGTTGGACACCTGAACCGCGCCGTAAGTGAAGGGATAAGGGAGGCAGTGAGAGAAGAAAGGAAGAGAGAGGTGCCGTAGTGGAGGGCTCCGGAATAATTTCGACCACCTGGGGATCATTAACGTGCACTGATATCGCAATGCACACGGGCGCCTTAGCGTTTTTCCTCCATAAAAACGCAGCCGCCGCGGTCGGGTTCGAACCCGTTAACTCCGGATCAGTAGTCGAGCGCCCTAACCACTGAGCCACCACGGCGGGTCAATGATTTGATTTTTGAGGGTTTACCGTCCCAAAGCGACTCAGGCTATGAGGGACGCCGTAGTGGAAGGCTCCGGAAATTTCGACCACCTGGGGTTATTTAACATGCACTGACAACGCACAGTACACGGGCCTCTACACGGGCGCCTCCATCGCAATTCGACCGCCGCGGCCGGGATCAAACCCGCGTCTTTCGGAACAGCAGCCGAGCGCCATAACCACTGAGCCACCGCAGCGCCCGCTCTACCTGATGAGAACACCATTTCTTAAGGCACTGCACCAAACTGTTATTTTTCTAAACTCGTTTTCACCAACTTAGAGTGGGCAGAATGATAACTTAAGGAGCTTTTTCCCGTTTTCGTCAGGTACGTCCAACACGTGTGCTTACCACGTTTTTTTATCTCTATGTTCAAGAATCTAATCACAGTGTGTTGCGGCAGCTCGAACATGAATTCCAACCCGGCGAAAACCTCTCGGAAAACGTCTAATAACGGGAACAGAAAACTGGGAAAGTTGGAATGGATTCATCTTTAAGCAGCGCAAAACAATGATTTGATTTTTTGTGTGTTTTTTCAGTAGTTGTGTTTTTGGTGCCTAAATAACTAAGCCTGCTAGAAATAAATGTTCAGTTGTTAGATAGCACTCGTGCCTTCTCATGTTTCTTCCACTACGCCCTGTGTTTCGCGCTGCCTAAAGATTTGTTGTGTGTGTTGTGTGTTGGGTTTTATAGCACATAGGCAGCTAAGGCCATCATGCGCCAAACGCAAGGTATAGAAAACGGTTTTGTGCTTGATTTTATTCAAAAAATAACAAACCGGTGGTGTGAAGGACCTAAAATTTTATTTCACATCAGCTAGTGAAGGTAAAGGGCAGAAATATTTTTAAAATGGCTAATGGTAAACGCTTTAAAGAAGGTCAGGTAACCTCAGCGGCCATGCTTTGCAGGGGAAGGATGTCGAGGCTTCCAGCCAATGTGATAGAAACCTGAGCTTTCTTCTCAGGAGCGAGAAAGTGGCTGAGGTGCATCAAAGGAAAGTGAGGCGTTCACAGTTTATTTAGACAGCCAGCCTCTGGTAAAAAGTTAAAAACATAAGAAATGTCAACAATTGCATTATCACTCAAGACTAGCGCTGGGTGAAACGGAATGCATTGATTATAAAATTGACTAAAGTACTTTTTCTTTGGTTTTTCTAGGTTTGAGCATGCAATTAAGATATGGTTTTGTGCGAGCTCGTCTCCGTATCTTTCACAAACAGGTTTGTTTTCTTTTGTAAGTAAGTAGTTTTGTGTCAGGTGTTTGTGTCCTATGCGGAGACGACATAAGATTACTTCAGTGAAACGTTCCTGGTGTCTGCATGACTTCCATTCCCCCAAGCCCCAAGGTCGGCTTTATGAGGTGTAGTTTGCTGTTGAGTTCATTATCCCAGTTTTTCCGCCATTCGTTTTTCAACTTGTTATGTATCAACGTCATGCAGTCTTTAAAAGGTATGTCCACATTTTTGATTTCACCATTTTGAGCTCGTACTGCTGCTGCGTCTGCCCTCTCGTTAACCTCTATGCCGACGTGGCTCGGGACCCAGCAGAACCTCATCGTATGTTCTTATGTTTTGTATGATGCTGCTTACTAAGGGTTAAATTGCATTTCTTGACTACAGCGCAGTGAGTAGGCTCAGGGAATCGGTGTATATTATACTGCTTTCGATGTTCTCATGTACTATTTTGTTCACAGCCATACACAATGCATAACATTCGGCAGTAAAAATTGACACATAACTTGGCATTCTTACTATTTTTTCCCATTTCCCCTGCAGTGCGGCCTTCCAAAATATATCGCTGTTTTCGCGCCCTCCGTGTACAATTCTATGCAGCTTGAAAATTTATCTTTCAAAGACAAATATTCTTGTAGTAGGTGTTTATGTGGTGTTTGTTTTTTATGTGGTGTTTGCATCTGGGCCTCCTCTGTGACGCGTCCCAAGGTGCTTGCAAGACTTCAGAGGGCAGCAACCATAACTTCCTCCTATCTCCGAGAGCAAGGTCTCAGCGTGTCATCCGAGAAGTTCGCTATAGTGGCATTCAGGCGCAAAAGTATGAGTCGTTATCCGCTAACTATTGACGGCCGTGTCATTGCCTATCGTGCATCTCATCGTTTTTTCGGAATTGTTATAGATAGGAATTTATCATGGAGCCCGCACTGCAGCATTGAAAAGAAAAAACTAATCTCTATCACACATCTGCTCAGATTTCTTGGCGGAAAATCATGGGGATTGTGGATTCTATCAATGCTGCAACTCTACAGAGCACTCTTTTTGGGGATTTTTTCGGTATAGTGCACCAGTGCTTTCAAGCACATGCAAGACGAATTTGCGTGCCCTGCAAGCTATACAAGGCCAGACACTTCGCACATGCCTGGGTCTCCCTCGCAGCGCATCAACAGTTGCTACCATTGCAATCGCCCAGGACTACCCACTCTCGACATATATAACCCTTGAAACCCTGCAGATCCACATACGGCATCTAACAAGGATTCCACAGCACCACCTTGTGTCAGTGGCGAATCAAAGGCCACACGCAGCGTTTTCAAAGGCTATAGCAGCCCACCAGTCGTGCATCCCATCGCAGTTCACCCCGGCAGCACGGCCTTCCTCTGCGCTGTGTTGTCTGCGGGAGCCATGCGTGCGCCTTACAATTCCGGGCATAACAAAAAAATCGAACTTATCGAAACCGGCCATTAAACAGTTGACACTCTGCCTACGCCACGGAGCATATAGTGACCGTACGCTTGTGTATACAGATGGTTCGGTCTCAGGTACAAGTTCAACCTACGCCGTGGTCATTCCTGCGAGACAGACCAGTATTATTCAGCAAACTTCGCATCGGACAACATCCACCGGGTCAGAATTGGCCGCTCTTCGTGGGGCTGTGCAGTATATCGGTGCACAAACACCCCACATATGGGCTGTGTTCTGTGACTCAAAAGCAGCCTTACAGTGTCTAAATTCTGCTTTACGCCATGGCGATCACGATCAACTCGTAGCTGAATTAAGACATCTCTAACACCAGGCGCAGGAAGAGGGTCATGACATCGTCTTCCAGTGGATACCGGGACACTCTGGCATTTATGGAAACGACGCAGCTGACGCTGTAGCTCGAGCGGCTCACGGCAGTGCCAACATTGTCCAGATACCATTGACAAGAGCAGACGCAGCAAGACATCTGCGAATGCTTGGCCGAAGAGAGCTTTTAGAGTCATGGTTTTGTACTGGCAACTCCACATGCCGTCTGCACCGCCTAGACCCCTTACTCCGGCTCACTCCTCCGTCCGGCCTCTCCCGCTGCGATGCTACGCTGTTGTGTCGCCTGTGGCTGGGAGTGGTGTTCACAAATGCCTACTCCCACTAATCGCAATGGCAGAATCTCCTGCATGTGAGATGTGTGGGTGCGATGAAACTATACAACACCTTCTTTGTAACTGCCCTCGGTTTCAGCACGAGTGTGCACTCCTGGCTGCAACACTCCGCCGTTTATTCAATTCAATTCAATTCAATTCCATTTATTTTCCAGAAAATTCTGGCGGCTGTCTGGACTAAACGCTGTAGGTATACAGCTTGACGAGGCCCAGGCAGCCGTTACAAGGCATAGAAGCAGACTTTATTGAGAACATTTACATACACACTCAAAAAAACGAACACATAGTCAGGTTACAGTTTTCACAAAAACCAGGACAGCCAGAAAGCACAAAATCATCAATAAGTTACAATAGGGAAATACAGAAAACATATTTACATAAGATACAAGGGAGCAGCTGTACTTGGGCGCGAATTATACGTCAGGAATTATTTTTGAAGAAATAATTCACGCAATGCTTTCTTAGTAGGGTTATTTATGTCTTTATATCTATTTAAAATTACTGGAAGATTGTGCTGTAGTGCTTGGAACTTATAGTCAGTGCGAAAATGGGGAACTAACCAAGTGTCTGTGTTGCGAGTATTAACTGTGTGATCGTTCTGTTTCAGTAGCGCAGTGCCTTCTATCATAGACCTAAAGGATGACGACAGATGAAATGAAATCAATATTGGGAATTCATACATACTTTGAATTTTTAACACACTGAATGTTTCAAAAGCTTGCCGTGTGTGGCTTAGGTAATCAAGATTGGCAATGTGACGTATAGCTTTCTTTTGCAGAAGGTAAATTTTTTCTAGGTTGGTCTTAGTTGTTGTCAACCAGACTAATGAGCAATAGCTTATTTTCGAGATAAATAATGCATTATATATTTGTAGCTTTATTTTACCAGGAAGGAACGCGCGGCAACGAGCAATTGCACCTGTTACCAACGAGAGGTTTTTTATTATCTTCTCAACATGCGAATCCCATGTAAGGTGTGAAGAAAATGTTACACCTAGTATGGTGTGTTCGTGAACAATTTCAATTTCTTCACCACCACAAATGATCTTTTTTTCTAGACGAAAAGATTTGTTTCTTGCACAAAATAACATAACTTTCGTTTTTGCACGATTAATTTTTAGTAGATTAATATCAGACCATTCACGAAGCCGATTAAGAAGTTGATTACACTTGGTGACTAGTTCATTCACATCAGGACCAGAGGACAAAATCGTTCAGTCATCAGCGTAAATAATGAATTTTAAACCTTGGTCAATGTTCACAATACTGTTTAAATAGACATTAAATAGCAGAGGGCCTAGTACACTTCCCTGAGGTACGCCTCTGATTATAGGTAGTAGAGATGATTGGTGGTTTCGAATATATACACACTGTTGCCTGTCAGCTAAGTAAGATTTTATTAAAGATAAAGGGTTGCCACGAATCCCATAGACTGAGAGCTTATGAGTTAGGATACCATGATCAAGGGAATCAAAAGCCTTACTAAAGTCTATAAAGAGGCCAAGGGTTATTAGTTTCATTTGTATATTTTGCAGCACGTGTTCCTTTAACCCCAATAAAGCTAGCTCAGTTGAACGTCCTTTTCTGAAGCCCAATTGTGCATCAGAAATGAGCTGATTCTCCTCATAGATTCTCGGCCCCTTACTGAAGCCAAGATTCTGGGTCCTTGGAGTAAGCCTTCATCGCAGAGGACAGCTTTGAAGGCACTTTTAAAGTTCTTGAAGGACTCAGGATTGAGTGCAAGATTGTGAACAATCAGTGTGTGCCCTGTGTGCCCTGCAAGTAACGGCCAACGGACACGTGGAAAAGTGATCATATCCCTTTGTTCTCTCACTTTTCTATCTCTCCCTCCGTTCCCCTTCTCACGTGCAGGGTAGCATACCGGGCACTGCCTAGTTAACCTCCCTGCCTTTCCGTCTTTCTCTCTCTCCCTCTCTCTTGTTTTTTACGAAACTGTGTAAGCGTGAAGTCACATGCAGCGGGAGTGTAGTACCATGGCGACAATGGATCGTGTCTCGTGACAATTTTAGGTAGAGCATCTATTATTCAAAGCTCATGACATGCATCTTCAAAGCGTAATAACAAAGGTCTGATTGATTGTGGTTTATTTTTGAACAGTCTTCTAGATGTGCACTTGGTAACTATGGGGTAACAAAGGTGTTTTGGTAAGGATCTTATTTTCAGTACATATGCACAGGTAAGCATTGCTCTTCTGTTTACAAGATATGGTTCATTTGTTTCTACATATACACTGCTTAAGGGGGATGTTATGTATGCACGAGTTGATAGAGGGAGACCCAGGTTTTGTATAGGATCCATTTTTTTGACGTATGATGGTCTTGATACCGATACACAATGCATACATAGTCCAAAGTGGACTGTACTGCGGAGCGGTAGATCTGTAAAAGGCATAACCTATCGGACCCCCCATGTATCCGTGAGAGTATTTGCAGTATATTTAGTGATCGGGAAGCTTTTTCTTAAGGGTGTTTATGTGAGGTAAGAATGTGAGCTTCCTGTCAAAAGTTATGCCTAGGAATTTATGCTCTTCTTTTACTTGCAAAACAGTTTCATTCGAATGCAGAGTGGGGATCAATCTGCACGCCTCTTTTCAGTGAGAAAAGGACGGAAACTGTTTTTTCTGGAGAAAACTTAAATCCATTTTGGTCTGCCCAAGTCGCTAGTGTGTTCAGTGTAAGCTGTATCTGTCTCTCGCATGATGATAAACTGGAAGATATGCATGAAATTTGAAAGTCGTCAACATATACAGAATACATGATGGACTTTGGAATTATTTGCCATATTGAGTTCATTTTTAGAATAAAGAGTGTGGTTCTTAGAAGACACCCCGGCGGTATGCCGTTTTCTTGGATGAATTTCTTCGAAAGCGTGCAACCTAGACGTACACGAAAGTAACGATCAGGGAGGAAGTCTTTTGGACAGTTTATCATCCTGCCACGGACGCCTACATCCTCGAGGTTACGAAGAATCCCAAACCTTGAGGTAGTATCATAAGCTTTTTCCAAGTCAAAAAATACTCCCAGACAGTGCTGCTTGTGTATACTGCTCCACGTACTGTGTTTTCAAGACGGACCAGATGTTCATTTGTACAGCATGCTTTTTTAAATCCACATTGGTGAATATCAAGACGCTTGAGCGATTCAAGGATGAACATTAACCTAATATTTAGCACGCTTTCAAAACTTTTAGCAAGACCAATCGTAAGTGCTATTGGCCTGTAACTACCAGCTGAAGTTGGCGGTTTTCCGGATTTCAGGAATGGCACAACCACGCGTTTTTCCACGCCTTTGGCATTTTTCCAGACTGGCATAATTTATTGAAGAATTTCAGAAGAGCTTTACAGCATCATCGGATTTCGCCTGGGCCTGGTGCAGTCTGTTTGCCGGCCGAAAGTGCTGTACGGACTTCTTGTAGTGTAATTAATTTATTCTCATGTTCATTTGCACTGCCGCTTGTCGGCAGTCGTTGTTTTTCAGTTGTGTTATTGTACTGTAAAAATTATAGTGTCTAGAGTGAGGAGCTAGAACCTTTGGCGAAGTGTTCCCCTAGTTTATCGGCCAGTTCGCTAATGCTTGTTTGTGTATCCGGAGCTGTTAGGAAAGGCATTTTGAGAGGATCAAAGCTGCTATTAAGTGTGTGGACTTGCTCCCACATTTGTTTCGATGTAACTGAACTCTCTATGGACGACACATAGTTTTTTCATGAAGTTTTCTCAGCATTGCGACGTATGTACTATGCTCTTGCTCTCGCCTTTTTTTAAATTTATGAGGGTTTCGTGTGTGGGGGTACCTTGTGAAAGTTCCCCAGGCTTTGTTTTGTTTCTTTTTTGCTTCTCTGCATTTTTGTGTGTACCAGAGCCTGTTATTTTGTCCTACTATTCCTGACGATTGAGGAATGGCTAGACGTGCAGCCGCAGTGATACTTGTAAAACTTTCATTTAGTTTATCAACGCTAACATTATCAGAAAATATTTTCTCCAGACAGGCCTTTTCTTCAAAGAGTGGCCAGTCCGCTAAGTGCGGTTCCCAACTGCGTGGTTTAGTCGGAATGATTGGTGGTGGTGATCACTTCCGTACGGGTTATTTAGAACATTCCACTTAAAATTTGTAAAAACGAATGGAGAGCTTAAGGACAAGTTAATACAGCTCATCTTTCCTCAGTATGGAGTGCAGTATGTGGGTTTGCCCGTATTTAGCAGGCAAACGTTGTTGCATAGAGTACAATCTTCAAAAGCCCGGCCTCTAGTGTCCGTCTGTTTACTCCCCCGAAATGGGGAGTGCGCATTAAAATCTCCGACTACCAAGACATGGCTCTGGTAACTGATGAAAAAGTGCTTCTAGCTCATGGAGTGTTCCAGTGAGGTGTGGTTGAAGATACACTGCGCATATAGTAATTGTTTTAAAGCTAATGACAGTTACTGCAACGGCTTCATAATTCGTCTGGAGTTTGATTTCATGTGTTGCAACACCGCTCCGAACTACAACAGCAACGCCTCCATAGAGCCTATTCGCCTGCTCACGGTCACGGCGAAAGACTTTATACTTTTTACAAATATTTTTGTGTAAAGGTTCCAAATTGGTCTCCTGAAGGCGCAGTGCCACAGGAGACAGAGATTGTGAGATTTTTATTTTTATTTTATTTTATGAATACTGCGGTCTTGTACACAAGATCATAGCAGGTGGAAACAGTGTGTTAATATACAAAATTACAAACAAAACAGAATTGCACATAGAAATTCAACAACAAAATACAGCGACAAGGTCAATTAACAACAACAAATGCAAATGCTCTTGAAATGAATGTAATGATGTCTGCCTGACCACATCATCCGTGAGGTTAATTCAATCAGTGATGGTCCTTGGAAAAAAGGAATATTTAAAACAATTAACTCGCGAATTTATTGTTGTTATGGAAAGGGAATAGCGATTTCTAGTTTGGTACCCCGAGGAATAAGTAAGGATATTGGAAGTGTCAACTTTGAAATTATTATTAATTATTTATTAGAAGAACTGTAAGCGACATATGCGATTTCTGTTAGAAATAGAGGGTAAACCGCTTTTTTTGAGGAGGTGACTGACTGATGTTCGCCCGTAAGTGTTATATATAAACCTTAGTGCTTTCTTTTGGATTCTTTCAAGTTTATTTATGTTTACCTTTGTAAAAGGGTCCCAGGTAATTACTGCATATTCTAAGATTGGCCTAATAATAGTGTTGTAGGCAAGGAGGCGTGTACCAGGGGTTGCTAACTTAAGCGAGCGTCGTAAGAAAAACAGCTTTCGGGGAGCATTTGTTGAAACATAGTCGACATGCTTGGTCCAACAGAGTTTATCAGAGATCCATAGACCTAGATACTTATATTTTGTAACTTCATGTAGAAAATTATTATTAGCAGTGTAGTAACGTAGCAGAGGGTACTTTTTAAGTGTTATTCTCATAAATACGGTTTTTCAAGGTAATTGACATTTGCCACTTCTCACGCCAAGAAACTATTTTTGCAAAATCATTATTAAGCCTAAGTTGATCATCAGTAGAACTTACTTTCTCATACAGCACGCAGTCGTTCGCATATAACTTAACATGTACTGACAGGTCTTTAACAATATCATTAATAAACAATAAAAACAGTAAGGGGCCGAGGACGGATCCTTGGGGAGCGCCGGGATCGACAGGAACGTAATTGGAACAGGTTTTACGATGTTCGACAAACTGACGGCCATCAGATAGGTACGATTGTATCCATGTTAATATCTGTTTATTATTTATAACAAAACTGAGTTTATGAAGTAATTTCTTGTACAAAACCTTATCAAAAGCTTTTCGAAATACCATAAAGATAACATCTGTTTGTTTTCCTTCGTTGATTGCTGTCGCAAAAGCATAGGTTGTATCGACCAGCTGAGTGCATGTTGAATACCCTCGTCTGAACCCGTGTTGAACAGCTGCCAGTACATTATGCTCGTCGAGGAAATTAGATGCTTATGAATGATGTGTTTCAATAATTTACACGTTGTCGAAGTTAATGAAATCGGGCGATAATTTTCAATACACGTCCTCTCTCCAATTTTATGCAAAGGCTTAATTCTAGCAGTTTTCCAATCACACGGTAGAACACCTTCTTTCAATGATCGAGTGAATAGGACGCACAAATGCTTTGAACACCACTCTGCATACTGTTTAAGGAAGGCATTCGGAATATCATCTGGTCCAGGTGATTTCTTAATATCCAATTTTAACAATAGATATAAAACCCCCTCTTCAGAAATTATAGCATCAGGCATGGAAGTAAGGGACATGCTAAAGAGTGGAAGACGCCCGTCATCTTTCGTGAAAACTTTCTTAAAGGTGTTATCAAATGCTGATGAAACCCGGACATTATCACTTACATGTTGTCCATTTATAATAAACGCATCGGTAGAACGAGAAACTGGTGCAATTGACCGCCAAATCTTTTCAGGTGAAGTTTTTATAAAATCCAGAGGTCGCTTATTGTAGTATTTTTCTTTATATTTAATAATGCACTGTTTTATTTTTCTGAAACTTCATAAATTTTTGCCTCTAAATTGGCTGAGCTTTATTTTTATTTTTTTATTTAATCGTTTTAGCTTGCGTTGCAATTGCAAAGTTTCTCGCGTAATCCAGGGATTGTGATTGTCTGACTTCTTGCATATCACTGGTACAAAACGCTGAATGCAGTCACGAACAATGTTTTTGAAAACAAGCCACAGGTCATCCACGCTACAAGTGCTGTGCAGAAAACTATAATAATGAAGATCTAAAATATCAATAATCGATTCATTGTCAGCACGGGCAAAATTCGGAAAGTGCGTAGTATCACCCTTTCGGTCCAATAATGTCTTCTAATACCAAGATTACGGCTTGATGATCAGAAATTGCGGTCACTACATTACATGAAAGTTTTTCTTTGATATTGCCTCGTACCAAGAATAAATCCAGTATTGATGCAGAATCTTGTTGGATTCTAGTAGTGTACTTCACAATTTGTAAGAGATCGAAACGAAACATGATATCAAGCAGTGCATCTCCTACTGCGTGCGGAGATTGAACAGAAAAAGTAGCCCAGTGTATGTTTGGTAAGTTAAAATCTCCAACTAAAGTGAACTTGTCGTCTTGTTTCGTGTAGCAATAAAGATATTTCTTAACTTCATCTAAGACAGCGACAGAGGAACCGGGGGGCCTATACATAGAACCAAGGATGCATCGGAAATTGTTAGCGTATACTTTACAAAAGACAGCTTCAACTGTAGCGACATCAGGCAGTTTTAAAATCTGTAATGAGCTTTTGAACAATATAGCTACTTCGCCACCTCTTCTGTCGCGGTCTTTCCGAAAGATTTTATAGTTTCCTGGCACAAACTTGCAATCAAATATTTCTTCATTTAACCACGTCTCTGTTAGCACAGCTATTTCAGGATTATGCGTTAACAGCATACCTTCCAGATTGTCGACTTTGTTCACAACGCTACGACAATTAATAGTAATTATGGTTAATGCCCTCCTATCTTCCGTTTGTGGTCTTTGCTTTCTTTCAGAAATTTTGTGTCGAGCTTTGTTCCCTGAGTCCCAAGCAAACATCCTACCATCTACACACAGCTTGTTAAAAAAAGCTTGACCTTAGCTCCGTTCAATCTTTATTCCACTGTGCTTTCCCTAACTTCTTTCTAATATTGCGAACGGCGAAAGAAACGTCTTCCGTGATCGAAAACTCTCTTTCCTTGAGCTTATAGCAAGCTTTTAGGACGGAATACTTTTCGCGGTAGTCTAGGAACTTAATGATTACTGGGCGACAACTTTCGCTCTTCCTTCCAAGCCTGTGCCATCTCTCTATGCCTATAACAGTAACATCTAGTTTTTGTTGGAACACCGTCTCGTTCACCTTCGTGATAAGAGACTCAGCAGTCTCATCGCTCTCCTCGTTTATTTAAAAAATAATCAAGTTATTCCTCCGGCTCCTGTTTTCTAGTTCATCAACCTTGTTTTGCAGGTGTATCACTTTATCTTCCAGCTCAGTCGTTTTTTTATTTTAACTCACAAATTCGCTCTTTTAGTTCATTCAAGGACGTCATTTGAGCCTCTAACAACTTCCTCTTTTCCTTCAGTCCTACGATATCTGCTTCAATCTTTCCTTGATTTGTCAAAATGTTGATGGAAGCTGTCATATCACTCTAGCCCGAAAGAATCATCTCCAACAATTCCTTATCAGTAGGACCTGGCTTTGGCTCGATGTCGCAACAGTTCAAAAGGCTCTTCCTAAATGAACACTCATACAAAAGTAAATTTCTTATACTAAGTGGGCAAGGCAGCAGCAGTAGGAAACGATCATCACTGCGATAACATTTGGCATGTAAGTATGCACTAACCTGCACGACAAAGCAGAATGGGTTGACCATTGTGTCCGATGTGCTGCTGCCGAACGCCAGGCTGCTGCTTCTTATACCCGCTGGTGGAAGCCTATGATGTGACGTAACTGATGCCGGCGAAGACGTAGTAGCCACAATGAGTGGCTGAAAGATGTTGTCTACGGGGCAGTCGATGTCTCGTGCAGATACGTCGATGACCAGGCGCTGTACGGCAATCCCTTCTGCGCAAGTGCGCTGTGCTTGCATTTGCAGCAAGGAAGCTAGAACCTGCACGACAAAGCAGAATGGGTTGACCATTGTGTCCGATGTGCTGCTGCCGAGCCCACTCTGATATGTTACATCACCATAGTTATTTAAAATTCCACGGCAGTTCCGGAGGATGAGAAACACAATTTTAATTTTTTATTGAGGTGTATTCAGAACCTCAGGTCCGTCCTTGCTGAGGGTCTGTTATCGTAATTTTTTCTTTTTTTCGGACAAGGGAGCCCTGCCACCGTTGCGGCAGAGGCGAGCTCTGACTTGTATTCATCGCCTCAGTGGAGGCGCTGGAGTTCCGTGGGTAACCCGCGGGCAGGGGGGTGGTGGACTTCTTCCGAACGGGGGAAGCCTTGCGGGCTGCCGACTTGGAGGCCGGCGGGCCCGTTTGTGGGGGTGGCATAGCAGCTCTCGCTGCATCTGCCAGGGGCGCGGATGGCCCTGCCTAAACCTCACTTAGTGTTAGCTGGACAGGTGCCGAAGGCCGCTGTGGTGCGCCGCGCCCACGCACCATATCGGCTAAGTTTGTATGTGCGATGAAAGAAAATGTGCTCCGTCATTGCGCAATGCTGTCTTGCCTCTTTAAATGTAACATTGTTTTTGGTCTTGATGGTAATAATTTCCTTTTCTTTTTTCCATGCTGGACGCGATCTTGAATAAGCGGAGTGATCGGCTTCGCAGTTTGCGCAGCGTGGTGCAGCATCGCAATCTTCGGATTTATCATCATTAGAGGCACACTTGGCACATGTGTCGCGACCGCTGCAGCTTTGGGAGCCGTGGTTAAACCTTTCGCATTTGAAGCAGCGTCTAGGGTTAGGGATATATGGTCGGACGGAGATTTTTGCGTACCCTACTTTGATTGATTCAAGGAGGGCGCAGAAAGCAAAGGTCAGCACCAAGTGTTTCGTTGGAATTTCTTTGTTTTCTTTTCGTATTTATATTCTGTACACATCGGTTAAATTTTGTTCGGACAGTCCTTCCAGCATTTCCCCTTCTGACAGGTGTGAAAAGTCGTTGTCGGAGATGACACCAAGTACAGTGTTTAGCGATCTGTGGGGTTTTACAGACACAGGGATGTCACCGTAAGTTTCGATGTCTGCAAGTTTCGAGATTTAAGTGACGTCAACAGGTTCTAGCAGGAGGTCTCCACTAGCAAGTTTTGTCACATTGTACTTCGGACCTAATGAATCTGCGAGGACTTTTGAGACTGTGAAAGGAGATATGAGTCTGGCTGGTTTTTCTTTCTGTTCACTAAGAACGATGTGAAGTTTTGGGAAAGATGTTCTTTTTTTCTAAAAGAACTGATAGGTTACATCGGTCAGCCCTTTTTTCAGAGGGCGATCATTTGAAACTGAAGGAGCAGCCATGGAAAAAAATGTTCTTCGGCCATGGTGCCAGCCACCCACCATAGAGCCCAACTAGGGGACGAGGACCGGAACTTGAAAACAAGCCCTGCCCACGCAAGCTATACACCACTGCTATAACGAAATAGATTGAAAACTACACATTTTGACAGATTTACCTGTCTGGTTGGGTTTGAAGACATAATAAACGGCACATCTCCAACTAAAAATGTTAACTATAACCCAAAGTTTCGAAGCTGATTCGGCTCCTTCATCAGCGGTGACTGAGGGCAGTAGCTAGCGTCTTTTAAGCATGGAGGGGAGGCGGGGTGAAAAGAACGACAGCTGTGTCGCGCAAGACGCGGGGGAGGGGGAGTGGTTTTAGGCTGTTAGTCATGCTGCAATGAAGAGCGAAGTCCCTGGGCATATACGGGGGGCAGGTTTCCTTTTGTGCGGTTTCCTTTCGCCGATGTAGCTTGCGTCGCAGTCGGCGCATGGAATTTGGTAGACAATGCCTTGGGCTCTTTCTCTCGGCGGCCGGTCTTTGGGAACAGGTAGGCAAAGCGCAACAGTGTTTGTGGGCTTGTGCGCAACCTGGAGACCCGATTTTTTCAGGATTCGGGCGATGGTTTCGCTGACACCTCCGACATAAGGTAAAGTGACGTATTTTGGTTGTGGCGTTGGTCTTTGTGCGTTGATTTCTTCACGAATGTTGTGTTTTTGACGTCGAATGCTTTTTTGAATAAAGTCTTTTGGGTAGCCGTTCATGATGAGTTCTTTAAAAATCGTGCGTTGTTCTTTTTTTCTGTCAAGTTCTGTGCTGCAGTGTGTCTGAATTCTTCTGAACAGCGTCTTCACCACTGATGCTTTATGGACTGTCTGGTGGTTCAAAGAGAAGTGGAGATACCGGCCTGAGTGGGTTGGTTTGCGGTATACGGAGAATCGAAGGGTATTGTCGTTTCGGGACACGAGGAGGTCCAAAAACGGCAGGGAGTTTTATTGTTCCACCTCTAGCGTGAACTGAATGTCAAGTTCTACGGAGTTTAAATGACGAAGGATATTTTGAGTCTCAGATTTTTTGATGACGGCGAAGCAGTCGTCGACATACCTGAGGAAAATCCTTGGTTTTGGGTGGAATGAACTGAGGGCTCGCTGTTCGACGTGTTTCATTGTTAAATTGGCAATGACGACAGAGATGGATGCTCCCATTGGTGTCCCTTTCACTTGTCGGTAAAATTCCCCCTTTGACGAGAAGTATGTGTTTAATAAAATTCCCCGTCAAACGGGGAATGTCCACTTCTCTTCGAGCCACCCGACAGTCCATAAAGCATCAGTGGTGAAGACGCTGTTCAGAAGAATTCAGACACATTGCAGCACAGGACTTGACAGAAAAAAAGAACAACGCACGATATTCAAAGAACTCATCATGAAGGGCTACCCAAAAGACTTTATTCAAAAAATCATTCGACGTCAAAAACACAACATTCAACAAGAAATCAACGCACAAAGACCAACGCCACCACCAAAATACGTCACTTTACCTTATGTCGGAGGTGTCAGCGAAACCATCGCCCGAATGCTGAAAAAATCAGGTCTCCAGGTTGCGCACAAGCCCACAAACACTGTTGCGCTTTGCCTACCTGTTCCCAAAGGCCGGTCGCCGAGAGAAAGAGCCCAAGGCATTGTCTACCAAATTCCATGCGCCGACTGCGACGCAATTGCTACGTCGGCGAAATCAAAATTTTCAAAGAAAAAATTCGGCAACATAAGAACGACGTCCGCAAATTCGAAAGAGAGCGCAATCCAGTAGCCGATCATTCCGAGGACTCCGACCATAGAAAAAACTTTGAAGAGACCCACATCCTGGAACCGAAACAAATTACCACAAGAGGCTACTTCTGGAATCCTGGCATATCCAATCTACCCCGAACAATATCAACCGCACAAAAGGAAACCTGCCCCCAGTATATGCCCAGGGACTTCGCTCTTCAACACAACGAAAAAAAGTCGCCATTCAGCACCTCCCTGCAGTGCGCCAGCGTGACTAACTGCCTAAAACCCCTCCCCCTCCCCTGCATCTTGTGCGACACAGCTGTCTTTCTTTTCACCCCCTCCCTCCCCTCCATACTTAAAAGACGCTAGCTACTGCCGTCAGTCACCCCTGATGAAGGAGCCGATTCGGCTTCGAAACGTTGGGTTAAAGTTAATATTTTTGGTTGGAGATGTGCTGTTTATTATATAACCAAATATGACGCAACTCAGGGTGACACCATCTGCCGGGCTATCAGCAGCGCGAACACAAAAAGGAAGAAGAAGGAGAAGATAGTACAGAGCGCTGAACTTCCAACTTTTATTTGAACGAAAACTGAACCCGCACTTATATACACACACCAAGAAAAGCCCACCAGAGATAGTGGTCAAGCCACGCGAACAAACTGGGACCCACACGATTTACAGGGCATCAAAAGATAACAGGAATCACACTATACAATTAAATCAATTATATGGAGCATGAATGACATGTGTAAACAAAATGGAAAAAACAGGGTTGAGTATGCGCGAGTGACAAAACATTGTTGAGGGCGCGATTTTGCTAAAAAGCCAAAACATGAGACGGCGAGAATACGAAAAAAATATAGAGAAACAAAGGATGAGCGCCAAAAGTTAGCACGGCTAGAACGAAAAAGCAACATGTGAAGTGTGCCTCTAAAAACCGGGTAAAATCAGACAAAACCAGACAGGAAGGTGATTTCTTTTTGAGATAATGAAATAGAAGGGGTGCTAACGCAACCTTCCTTAAGCCCTGAGATGTGGGCTGCTGCAATGATTTCGCGCGTTATTTGGTTTTAATGTTTTTTCAAGACGGTTGCCTTCTTAAAGTTAGGAATGCATTTCTTTTTGCTGTCACATACCCGGCAATGTGCGGGCAAGTTCCTCAATGGCGCCGCAATCGCGCCTCAATGGCGCCCCACCTGCCAGGCAAGAAGTCTCGGCTTCTGCATCCGGCGCAAGGTGCTCCCTCCTGATCTTCTGAAGCTCTTCGGCGGCATCCAGCCTACTGTCGGCCATGCTACACGCCTGTGCAAAATCTTGCGTTCAGAATGGCAGCACCTGGCGAGCCTCCATAGAGAACATCTGCGGTTAATGGTGTTCGCTTCGTCACCAGCGCCAGCAGCAGCAAGAAAATGGCGTGAGGTTGTGACTCAAGCCAGCCGAACGACAGAGTGCCTCTGGCAGCAGGTACTCCCGGGCCTGCGTGCTCTCGTGCCTCTAAAGAAGAAAAATACCGGAAATCCCGTCCATCTCGTAGGAGGTGTCAGGAGCATCCCAGAGGAGGTCCAGCGTTTTCTAGGTCACGGCCCCAAGTTCGCTGTGGAACCGAGGAGTACAGCGCCAGAATTGTTGACCATGGTCAGGCAAGTTTCTCTCCTAGCCCCAGCGGCGGAAGCGGTTCGATGTATTGCGGAAGGAGTGGATCTGGTCACGCGTTGTAGCGCTGAAAGACACAGGTTCCCAATCAAGAAGACTGTGTCGTATTGAACGAAGTAAAATTTGTCATTGTTAACCGCATACAAAGAGGGAGGGTTTGCCGTCCTTCCAAAACGAGTGTTTATGTCAAAGGCAGCGGAAGCAATTCAAGCAAATTTTGAAAAATGCGGAACATCCGATTCAAAACTAAGAAGTAATGCAAAGAAGCTATGCCAACGATTGAATTTAGAAAACCTTTCACGTGCAATACAAAGAAAGAAGACTGGCTGTCTGGAAATGTTTTTTACCGCCAAGACGCACAAGACTGGATGCCCTTTGCGTGTGATTGTGTCTGAAAAGATGACCTGGCAAAAAGAAGTCGCCAAGTTTCTGCAAAGTAACCTCAAGAGACTTCCAGTCAATGACCCCTTTCTTGCAAAACATACCGAAGAAGTCGTCAGGTTCCTGCATGAGAACAGAACAGTGTCGTTCAATGGCTTCTCCATTGATGTAAAGGATCTGTTTTACTCCATCCCTCAGGATGCCCTCATAGAATGTGTTCGTGACGCCATCGATAGACACGATGTGGTGGCCTTGCAAAATGAGTGTGGCGTATCTGCGGACGGCTTCATTGAGCTGCTATGCACTTACCTAAAATCTACAGTAACTGAGTGGAACGGCTCCAGATTCATACAAAAGCAAGGCATTTGTATAGGCTCTTGCACTGCCCCCATTTTGAGCGACCTTTTCCTGGCTATGCATGACAGATCCTTGAAGGACAAGCTCGAGTCTTCAAGCGTTCTCAAAATTTTCCGGTACGTTGATGACTTCCTGGTTCTCTTAGATTGCGACTCTGAAGCATTTTAAGCAGAAGCAACTCAAGTCCTCCACGTTTTTTCTAATACTTTATTACCTCTTGAAGCTACCCATGAATTCCCAGAACAAAACGCAATGCGGTTTCTACAGTTAAAGGTTTTTTTCGGAGATAACCACGTCTGCTGGTTATTTGAACCAAGAGCCAATAAGCCCATCCTGCCTTACGACTCAGCCCACTCAAAACTTTTAAAAAGGAACATTGTGGAGTCAACTTTTATAAAAGCACTCACAAAATCTTGTGAACACAAGTTGCATGACAGTTTTTCGAATCAGGTGTTGAGGCTGACGCAATCAGGGTACCCGCAATCTCTCCTGTCGTCAATAGCAAAAACAGTCCTGATAGGTATGAAGCATGATAGGGAAGCCCCGGATGACACGCGACAGCGGAACAAAAGGGTTGCCGTTTTGCCGTATCTGCGCCAAATATCTCATAATCTTAAGAAAATTGGTAAAAAGCAGGTTTAGACGTTGTCTTTTCAGCCCCACTGCGCTTGTCCAGCCTGTGCAACAAAGTGAACAAAAAGAAAAAGAACAGTAGCTGTACAACCCGGCACCGAGACCCTTTTGTTCCTTGTGTGGAGGGCGCCGTGTATTCCATCCCTTTAACTTGCGGTAAGGCCTACATAGGCCAAACAGGAAGATGTTTAAATGAAAGGTTAATAGAACACAAGAACGACTTAACTGGGGTGCCATTGAGGAACTTGCCCGCACATTGCCGGGTATGTGACAGCAAAAAGAAATGCATTCCTAACTTTAAGAAGGCAACCGTCTTGAAAAAACATGAAAACCAAATAACGCGCGAAATCATTGAAGCAGCCCACATCTCAGGGTTTAAGGAAGGTTGCGTTGGCACCCCTTCTATTTCATTATCTCAAAAAGAAATCACCTTCCTGGCTGGTTTTATCTGATTTTACCCGGTTTTTAGAGGCACACTTCACATGTCGCTTTTTCGTTCTAGCCGTGTTAACTTTTGGTGCTCATCCTTCGTTTCGCTATATTTTCGCATTCTCGCCGTCTCATGTTTTGGCTTTTTAGCGAAATAGCGCCCTCAACTCTGTTTTGTCACTCGCGCATACTCAACCCTGTTTTTCCATTTTGTTTACACATGTCATTCATGCTCCATATCTTTGATTTCATTGTATAGTGTGATTCCTGTTATCTTTTGATGCCTGTAAATCGTGTGGGTCCCAGTTTGTTCGCGTGGCTTGACCACTCCCTCTGGTGGGCTTTTCTTGGTGTGTGTATATAAATGCGGGTTCCGTTTTCGTTCAAATAAAAGTTGGAAGTTCAGCGCTCTGTACTATCTTCTCCTTTTTCTTCCTTTTTGTGTTCGCGCTGCTGATACATAACTCAGAGTGGCTGGCCACACAAGTTTAACCATCGCCGCCAGGAAAAAGAAAAAAGTAAGAAGTGAATAGGAGGCAGGAAAGTTTCGAGAAAGAAGATAGGAAAGTGAAAGATGGAGGGGAGGACAGGAAAAGGCGACTGCCGATTTCCCCCGGTCTAGTAAGCGCGGAGGTGCCGTCTACAGGAAGCTTGGGCCAAAGTGGTGTGTTGCCTCTGCCGAGGGGCCTTGAAGGTCCAAACGCTCGGCATCAGCTCAACCACCAGGATCCCCTTTTCCCCGGACACGGCGATGCCACGCACGGCGAAGCGCGGGTGCTCGGGTCCATGGTGATGCACTGTTCACCATCACCCCCCGGCGGGGATGTCCCTGCGCACCTTGCGGGGATGTCGCTGCGGATGCTCGGGAACTCGTGGTGTCGCCACTAACCAACGCATGAAAGCTTCAGACACCCCTCTGCGGGAAGCTGCTTGAAGATAAACGTATAATATGCTGCTTACGTACAATCGGTTGTTCGCAATCGCAAAAAAGAAACCAAGCAGGAAATCATCAACAAAACTAAAGGCCTGTAGTAATCCAAACTTTTCCAAAAGCACAGTAATAACTTAGGAATAATAACGAATCCTGCAAAACTTGCACCCCATTGCGCAAGCCACAAATGTTCACCTCAATTTGAGCGGACTACAATTTTAGCTCGTGCAATGGGACAAGAAAGAGAAACAAAAGAAGCCTTTGAGATTTGGGAGGCCGGTGAACATGAGAGCGTAATCACACCCTTGGTCTTGTTATCAAGTGAGGAGTTAGGTCTAATCAATAAACTAAGGAGCGTGCGCGACAGCCAGTGGCAATGAATTGTTTTGAGCATGTGCATGAAATGTATTTATGTACCCTCGTACCAGAATAAATCTCAGTTATTAGTGCGCGCTTGTCCTCTGTCCGCCTTTCCAGTGGTCGTTTCTGTCAGTGTGTAGCGCGTTATTCACATCACATGACTGGGCATTGATCACGTCAAGGAAAGCGGTATATATAAATGGGGATGTATAGTGTGAATTACTGGTTGTAAAGAAGACCATTGTACGCTAGGCATATTAAAATCTACGCCAAGAAAAATATATGTTGCCTTTAAAGCTAATAATGCGTTACTAAGTTGAAAAAAATGGCTCTGCACTGTGTCACATATAATAGGGAGTCTGAAATAAAAGTATGAAGGAAAGAGGTTGGAAGAAGACGAAGAGGATGGCGATAAGGATGACGTGGATTAACCGAAGACTAAAGAAGATGAAGTATTCAATGAGGTGGGAAGAGATGATTGGTGCAGAATAGAAGATCACTACGACAAGGATTACGTGGACTAACGCCAAGGCTATAAAAGGGCGATAGAGAGCGAGGCATGGGGGAGAACAGAGAAGCGGACGGTTCGGCTGGAAGAGAGCGACGCCGGCTACTGCTCCGATGAGCTTGTGTTCTACGGCTTCGCACCGTGGACTTCCTGACGTTCCTGAGCCCGTTCCGGGTAGTTAACTGAGGACGCTACCACCTGCTACGGCCAGGGAAGTCTCCAGTGCTTTTGCCATCTATCCGGGTGGTGCCCCAACGCCAACGTCACCGGCATCACCTCCACGGGTGCTTGGACTGGGAGCTTGTATGACGCAGCCAACTACGCCGCCAGAGACGCCAGCCTGCGCTCGTCAAACGCCATCTCGACGCCGGCTACTGGACCCATGCAACATCGCATCCACACCGAACCAACCGTGAGCACGAACGCCGACCGCTAACAGTAGAACGCCAGTAGCAGATGCTAGTAGCAGTGTTCCCGGGTCGTGTGTATTGATAGTCTTTGTGTCTTGTGTTAGTTTTGTTAGTTTTGTGTGCTAGCGTTTGTTTTACGTAAGTTGTATTAAATGTGCGTCTGTGTGAGTACACCTGTCGCCTAGTCCATTCTTCTGGTCCGAGTGTTCTCCGGGGAGATCTGTGACAAAGATCAGTGGCGAGCCTGCCTGGATTCATTTCCTTTTTTCTTTTTGCTTTGTCTCGGATCCTCCCGATTTCTCGACGGCAGAAAGGATGGATTTCGCAAAAACATTAGAACTGGCGCTCAAGCTGGGGTTAAGCAAATGGGAGGGGCGATGAGTCTCTATGAGGAGGAGGCAAAGAGGCAGAGAGAGGAAAGGTCGCAAGCACGCGCACACGCTCGCGAGGCAGAAGAGCGAGAGGCTAGAAGAGCTCGCGAGGCAGAACAACAGGAGAAAAGGACAGAACGAGAGAAGGAGTTTCTTTTGTGAAAACAGGCGCATGTTGCGGGAGGATATGAGGAGATCACGGCCAGTGCTCCGCGCTCTTTAGCGGGCATAGTTTGTCCAAAGAAGCTGATGGCTCCTTTCCGTGACAAAAGAGATGATCTAGACGCATATTTGCAATTATTCGAGCGGATAGATTTGGGACAAGGCCGGGAGCGCAGTGAATGGGCCACGGCATTGAACAGTTGTTTAGTTGGAGAGGCGCTGAATGTGTTTGGAAGGATGCCTGCTACTGATTTCATGGACTACGAGAAAGTCAAGGACGCACTTCTCCAGAGATTCAGGCTTACGACAGAGGGTTTTCGGGAGTGAGATCGCACCGCGAAACCTGATGATTCTGAAACCGCTAAGCAGTTTTCCTGCAGGCTGACAAACTCTTTCGATAGGTGGCTTGATATGTCAAACAAAGAAAACAGTTTTGAAGGGGTCCGTGACAAGCTTGGGACAGAGCAGTCTTTAGCATGTTGCGGTCCAAAGCTGGGGTTGTTCACTAGAAGAGTTTGCAGACACTACAGACCAATTCCTCGATGCTCAAGTTCTGAGAAATACGAGTAACGGAAGGGAGGACACACAAAAGGTCCTAGAGACCGATACGACAATACCAAGAGCATATGACGGTGCATCTAAGGCATCAGCGAGGTGTTTTCTCTGTGACAAGGTGGGGCAGCGTGTCATTGACTGTCGGACTATTAGCGTTGTCCAAATAACACACGTTGTGGGTGAAGTTTGTAAGAGGAGGGGCCACACTCTGGATGAATTATTAAATAGTGTGCGCTAACAGGACGAACACCGGAAACTTGGAGACAGAGGAAAGAAGCGCTTCTTTCCTCTGTCTCCAAGTTTCCTGTGTTTGTCCTGTTAGCGCAAGCTATTTAATAGAAATGTACCAACTAGCCCGTCAGAAAGTTCTACTCTGTATGAGTGCCGATACAGAACGCAGGACCGAGCTGGATGCATTGTCGACTCTCGGACAGAACTTGTCGCACCACTTGAAGTTCCACAGCTGAAAGGTGATCAAACGCGTCAGGAAAATGAGGCGGTGAGTGGAACACCCAAGTCGAAAGCAGCAATGCCGGCGGTGGTTGGCCAAATAGTGGACCTTCCCATATTGGTACTTCGAGACAGCGGAGCCAACACAGTTTTGGTTCGGAGGAGCCTGGTGAGGGATGAGGATCTTAGAGGGGAAGCGTCGGCCGTCACTCTTGTAGATAGCACAGGAAGGTACCTTCCTGAAGCCAGGATTGTAGTGCCCGCTCCATATTATACTGTACAAGTAGGGGGAAAATGCGTAGAGCAACCCATCCACGATATCATATTCGGAAACACAACGAGTGCCAGAAGTGTCGAAGATCAAGATCCCGAGTGGAGTGATGCTCGACGTTGAAGAGCACCCAAAGGCGGAAAGGCCCGCGACCGCTCAGACGCGTGATGAGGCAGTCAGTTTCTCGTCGGCAGTGGATGCAAGAGCTCAAGCGAGAGCCAGAGCAACGCAGCGTCCGCTCTGTACTCCTGTTACGATGCATCTCAGCGTAACACCGGGTGAAATTGCAATTAGGCAAAGGAAAGACGCGAGCTTGAAAGCCTGCTTCGAAAGAGTCGGGGAAAAAGCGAAAGGAAAGAAGAGCCTTCCGTCATTCGAATATCATTTGGTAAATAGTCTTCTGCACAGGGAATGCATATTTAGCTCAGGAAGGCGGGTCCAACAGCTGGTGTTACCGAGAGTTATGCGAGAGACAGTGTTACGCTGAGGACATGACGCCATTATGGCCGGACACCAGGGTGTTCAAAAGACGGTGTCTAAAATCACCGAGGAGTTCTTCTGGCCAGGTGTCCTGAGTGACGTTAAGCGCTTTGCTCGCTGATGTGACGTGTGTCAGCGCACAGCTCCCAAGGGAAGAATTGGTCCCGTGCCTCTGGCCAAGTTGCCAGCCATCGACCTACCGTTTCAAAGAGTGGCTATTGACTTTGTGGGGCCGATCTCTCAAGTATCCGCCAGGGGCAATAGATAGGTGCTTACTCTGGTTGACGTGGCCACCCGTTATCCTGACGCTATTCCACTGACGAATATTGACAGTATGCAATTGGCGGAGGGCCTTGTGGAGTGTTCTCACATTATGGGTTCCCTAGGGAAGTTTTGAGTATCCGGGACTCGAACTTCACGTCAGAACTAATGAAGGAGGTTAACCGACTACTGTGAGTAAGGCAGTTACAAACAACGCCATGCGATCCCATGTGTAATGGGCTTGTAAACGGTTCAACAGCATCCAAAAAAATAATATCAAGAAAATGTGCGAGAATAGACCTACTGATTGGGATAGATCTCTCTCATGTCTTTTGTTCGCTTACCACAAAGTACCGCAAATGAGTCTGTTTCTCGCCTTTCGAGATGTTGTATGGGAGAAGTGTTAGAGGTCCACTTACAATACTCAAGGAGCTGTGGGCCAATAAAAATATTGCGTCAGATCTCATGACAACATACACATACGTTCTTGAGTTGCGAGACAAGTTGGAGGAAACATACAGGCTTGCACATCAAGGCCCGGAAAGGGGGCGCGAACTATATAAGGGCTACTATGACAAGAAGGCCACTCACAGGAATCTGAATCCGTGCGACAAGGTTCTCTTCTTGCTACCCACTTATCATAATAAGTTACTGATGCAGTGGAAAGGCCCTTACCTTGCAACGCAGAAGAAAAATTACATGGAATATGAGGTATTGATAAATAACACCAAGAAGGTTTTCCAAGTAAATATGTTGAAAAAATACGAAGAGAGAGGTCCCGTACGGTATGCCTTCAAGGTAGCTTGTGCGTTAGTGGCCGAGGAGACAGGTGATGTTGCCGAGGTGCCCACGTGCAGGGGGAAGCAAACTGTAGGATGGGATGATGTATTTATAAAGCTCCATTTGAGTGAGGACAGTGTCACAGCTTTACTCCAAATCAAGGGGGAGGTGTTTTCGGATGTTAAGGGCAAAACGGAGGTCATATGTTGCAAATTAGACCTCTCGACAGATTGTCAACTGAAGAGCTCTAGCTACCGCTGGAAAGTATCTTTTTTGGTGTTGTTGATTTATTGCTATTGTTATGTGATTATACAAGAGAGTGTATTGTGGACATTAATATGTTTATTAAGGACACCGTACGGACAACAGCAGTGGTGTTAATGTTCCGTATGTACAATATGGTGTGCTGTGTCAGTGGTGTGCTTTTGGTGCGTGCTGGCCATCTGCGGTGTGCTGGGCCCAGAATTGCCACAGAAGATAGTCGGTTGGCTGGGAGGCTTGAAGATAAGGATGATGTGAGCAGTTTGTAAGCAGTTTTTCACGAAAAAACACTTGAGACAGGGGTCCTTGTCACATATGGAAGGGAGTCTGAAATAAATGTATGAAGGAAAGAGGTTTGAAGAAGACGAAGAGGATGGCGATAAGGAAAACGTGGATTAACCGAAGACTAAAGAAGATTAAAAAAATATTTAGTGAGGTGGGAAGAGATGATTAATGGAGAAGAGAAGAAGACGACGACAAGGATTACGTGGACTAAGGTCAAGGCTACAAAAGCGCGAGCGAGAGCGAGCCACGGAAGGGAAGAATAGAGAAGCGGAGGCTCCGACGGGTCAGGGACGCTTCGGCTAGAAGAGAGCGACGCCAGCTACTGCTCCGATGAGCTTGTGTTCTACGGCTTCGCACCGTGGACTTCCTGCCGTTCCTGAGCCCGTTCCGGGGAGTTAACTGAGGACGCTACAATCTGCTACGGCCAGAGATGTCTCCAGCGCTGTTGCCACCCATCCGGGTGGTGCCCCCAACGCCAATGTCACCGGCATCACCTCCACGGGCGCTTGAACTGAGAGCTTCTGCAACGTAGCTAACAACGCCGCCAACGATGCCAGCCTGAGCTCGTCGAACGCCATCTCGACGCCGGCTACTGGCCCCATGCAACAACGCATCCACACCGAACCAACCGTGAGCCCGAACACGCCGACCGCTAACAGTAGAACGCTAGTGGTAGACGCAAGTAGCATGTTCCCGAGTACAACATCGAAAATTGCAATCATCGTACAACATCGAAAATTGCAATCATCTGTACTACCTTAGGAAGAGCATGATGTAAGCGTCTGGCTGCCATGTCGGCGCCAGATTTTGATGTGCACACAGAATCGTTGGGCTATTTTCGAACGCGGTGCGTCTGCAGTGGTGCCTCAACAGCGGAGCGATGCACGTGCCAACCCAGCGATGGGTGTGTTCGCGTGCGTATGGTGTGTGCAAGGCGATGGTGTGATGGGAGACAGCGCAGCGAAGATCGTGTCATTCAAGTGTGGAGGTGGCAGGCGTCGGACCGTGGGTCCGTGCTCCCATGACCTCTCTTGGATCTCCGACGCAAGCCTCCCGCGTTCCTTGCAAGCGTGGAGGTGGCAGCCGATTAACTGAGGGTCCGTGCTGCCTAAAGGCGCCCTTGGATAGCCTGCTTTAACCATCTGGCGTTTCGGGCCGCCGCCGGCGGGTCTCGGCTGCGCTTGTTCTTTCTGCTGCTCAGTTCTTTGGGCTGCCGACGGCAGTCCTCCGGCGTCTCTCTGTGTGCCTCTCCGCTCCTACCACCACCTGGCTCTCTTTTGCCGCTTTCTTCGACGCAACGCCAGCGACACGTCGCATTACAGACACCCGCGCCCGCTCTGTCTGCAAGACATCCCCGCTTCACCTTGGCCGCTCAGTACCTGGTGAACACTTTCCTTTATTTCTGTGGTGTTGTACGCGTGTTACGTGGGTGCTTCCTTGTTTTTGTTTCGTGCCGGCTCTTTTCTTCTAAATTATAAATACGGCTTCGTTTGTTTTGTTTGATCTTTTTGTTCTCTTGTTTGAACCTGAACGCGATAGCGTTTCCTTTCGGAATGTTGGGGATGCGCTACCAGTTCGCAACAAAGATCCCGATGTGGTTGGGTGCGTCAGGTGCTTAAATTGGTAACGCTTGTACGGAAGGCTCGAGGGTTGCCAGTAGATGAAGTGTACACGCTCCGGTAGCGCTGCGAGGTCCAGCGGTGAAACGTCACTCCAAAAAGCCAGTTCAGCGGGACAGACTTGCTCGCTTGCGGCGTCAGTATTGAGCGGCAAGCAAGACGATATCGCGCCTGCATTGAAAATTGCCACCGTCTGCAGGACCTGAGAAAGTACATGATGTAAGTGTCTGCCTGCCATGTCGGCGCCAGATACCCGTGTGGCTAGGTGCGTCAGGAGCCTATATAGGTCACGCTTGTACGGAGGGCTCCAGGTTTTCCAGTCCAAGAAGTGTTCACGCGCTGCTAGCGCTGCAAGTTCCACCGGTGGAACATCAGTCCAAAAAGCCAGTTCAGCAGGACAGACATTCTCGGTTGAGGCGTCGCCATTCAGCGGCAGGTACGTCAATACCGCACCAGCATCGAAAATTGACATAATCTTCAGGACGAGAGAAAGAACATGGTCTAAGCGTCTGGCTACTATGTCGGCGCCAGATCCCCGTGTGGCTGGGTGAGTCAGGTGCATGTATAGGTCACGCTTGTACGGAGGGCTCCAGGGTTGCCAGTCGAAGAAGTGTTCACACGCCGGTAGCGCTGCAATGTCCAGCGGTGAAACGTAAGTCTGAAAAGCCAGTTCAGCAGGACAGACATTCTCGGTTGAGGCGTGATAATTCAACGGCATATACGTCGATACCGCGCCAGCATCGAAAATTGCCATCATCTATACTACCTGAAAGGAGCATGATGTAAGCGTCTGGCTGCCTTATCGGCGCGATATCCTGGTGTGGCTGGTTGCGTCAGATGCTTATATAGGTTACGCTTGTACAGAGGGCTCCAGGGTTGCCAGTCGAAGAAATATTCAAGCACCGGTAGCGCTGCAATGTCCAGCTGTGAAACGTCAGTCCAAGAAACCAGTTCAGGAGGACAGACTTCCTCGGTTACGGCGTCACAATTGAGCGGCCGGCAAGTTAATATCGCGCCAGCATCGGAAATTGCCATCTGCAGGATTTCAAAAAGAACACAATGTACGCGTCTGGATGCCATGTCGGCGCCAGATCCTGGTTTGGCTGGCTGCATCAGGTGCGTGTTTAGGTCGCGCTTGTTCAGAGGGCTCCAGGGTTGTCAATCGATCAAGTCTTCAAGCGCCGGTAGCGCTGCGAGGTACAGCGGCGAAACGTCAGTCCATAAAGCAGTTCAGCAGCAAAAGACTTCCTTGGTTGCGGCGTCATCATTCAGCGGCAAGCACTTCGATATCGCGCCAGCTTCTAAATTTGCAATCATCTGTACCACCTGAGGAAGAGCATGATGTAAGCGTCTGGCTGCCATGTCGGCGCCATATTGTGATGTGCACACAGAATCGTCGGGTTATTTTCGAACCCGGTACGTCCGCAGTGGTGCGTCGAACAGCGGAGCGATTCTCGTGCCAGCCCAGCGATTGGCGTGTTCGCGTGCGTATAGTGTGTGCAAGGCGACGGCGACGAAGGGTGTTGCTTGCACGAGGAGCGGAGAGCCGATTCAGTGAGGGTCCGTGCTGCCTAAAGACACCCCTGGATAGCTTGCTTTAACCATCTGGCGTTTCGGTACATCTCCTTTTTGGGCTAGTTGGTGCATTTTTTAACCAAGGGAACGGAGCAGCGCAAAGACATGCAATCACACAAAAAGGACAAGACACGACACGAGTGCTGACTGACAACTGAATTTTATTGAGCGGAGGCACGCCTTAAATAAGGCGAGCAACAGAGGTGAAAAAGGAGGAGAGCGGACAATCAATAAGCATACCAGCAAGCACTCAAACGTTAGCTGCTTCCAAAAAGTCTATTTCAGCTACAAGAAGCGCTAACGAGGGAGTGCTGATGCAAGTGTCTACATATTTCTTGATATAGTAGGCTTCCAGGCTAACACGCGCAGTCTTGTCGGCACTCTTGCCTAGAATCCTGCACAAGACTTCGCACAATATCAAGAAAGTGGCCAACAGGCATGGGGTGTCCGTTGTATGTTCGGCACCCAACAAGCTGGGAAAGTTGTGCCCACGCATTTGTGGCTCCAAGAAAAGAGGGTGCCAGATATGACATGACACACCGTTTGTCAAGTGCTCAACAGTCCTGATCTATGCCATTCCCATGACGTGTGGAAAGATTTATGTAGGCGAAAGTGGCCGTTGCATCAATGAACGATTGGGGGAACTGCCCGAAATTTAAGTCAATTAAAAGATAAGTACGTACATTTGGTTGCGCACGTAATTAAGTGCAGAGGATGCGTGGTTCGTTTGGCTGAGACTAGGATTCTAGGCAAGAGTGCCGACAAGACTGCGCGTGTTAGCCTGGAAGCCTAAAATATTAAGAAATATGCAGACACTTGCATCAGCACACCCTCGTTATTGATTTTCGTAGCTGAAATAGACTTTCTGGAAGCAGCTAACGTTTGAGTGTTTGCTAGTATCCTTATTGATTGTCCGCTCTCCTCCTTTTTCACCTCTGTTGCTCGCCTTATTTAAGGCGTGCCTCCACTCAATCAAATTCAGTTGTCAGTCAGCGCTCGTGTCGTGTCTTGTCCTTGTGTGATTGCATGTTTTTGCGCTACTCCGTTCCCTTCTCGTTTCGGGCCGCCGTCGACGGCTCTGGGCCACAGTTGTTCTTTCTGCTCCTCCCAAGTTCTGTGTGCTGCCGACGGGTGTCCACCGGCGTCTCTCTGTATTCCTCTTCGCTCCTGCCACCGTCTGGCTCCCTTTTGCCGCTTTCTTCGACGCAACGCCAGCGACGCGTCGCATTACAAACACCCGCGCCACCCCTGTCTGCAAGATATCCCCGCTTCACCATGGACGCTCAGTACCTGGTGAACCCTTTCCTTTATTTCTGTAGTGTTGTACGCGTGTTACGTGTGTTAGTTCCTTGTTTTTCTTTCGTGCCGGCTCTTTTCTTTTAAATTATAAATACGGCTTCGTTTGTTTTGTCTGATCTTTTTCCCTTCTTTGAACATGAACGCGATAGCGTTCCCCTTCGGAAAGTTGGGGATGCGCTACCAGTTCGCAACACAGATCCCGGTGTGGCTGGATGCGTCAGGTGCTTATATTGGTCACGCTTGTACGGAAGGCTCGAGGGTTGCCAGTAGATGAAGTGTACACGCTCCGGTAGAGCTGCGAGGATCAGCGGTGAAACGTCTCTCCGAAAAGCCAGTTCAGCCGGACAGATTTGCTCGGTTGCAGCGTCACCATTGAGCGGCAGGCAAGTCGATATCGCGCGAGCAGCGGAAACTGCCATCATCTGCATTATCTGAGAACGAACATGATGTAAGCGTCTGGCTGTTATGTCGGCGCCAGATTCTTGTGTGGCTGCGTGCATCAGGTGTTTGTATAGGTCAATACAGAAGGCTGCAGGGTTGCCATTCCATGATGTATTCAAGCGCCGGTAGCGCTGCAAGGTACAGCACTGAAACTTCAGTCCAAAAAGCCAGTTCAGCAGGGTAGACTTCCTTGGTTGCGGCGTCAACATTTAGCGGCAGGCACTTCGATATCACGCCAGCATCGAAAATTAGCACCATCTGCAGGACCAGAGAAAGAACATGCTGTAAGCGTCTAGCTGCCATGTCGGCGCCAGATCCCGGTGTGGCTGGGTGCGTCTGGTGCTAATATAGGTCACGCTTGTACGGAGGGCTCCAGGGTTGCCAGTCGATGAAGTGTTCACGCGCTGGTAGCGCTGCGAAGTCCAGCGGTGCCACGTTTCTCCAATAAGCCAGTTCGGCGGGACAGACTTGCTTGGTCGCGGCGTCACATTGAGCGGCAGGCAAGTCGATATCACGCGAGCATCGAAAATTGTCATCATCTGCACGACCTGAGAACGAACATGTCAGCGTCTGGCTCCCATGTCGGAGCCAGATCCCTGTGAGGATGGGTGCATCACGTGCATGTATAGTTCACGCTTGTCCAGAGGGCTCCAGGGTTGCCAGTCGAAGTGTTGAGCACCGGTTTCCTGCAAGGTACAGTAGTGAAACGTCAGTCCCAAAAGCGAGTTCAACAGGACAGTCATGCTCGGTTGCGGGGTCACCATTGAGCGCCAGGCAAGTCGATATCGCGCCAGCATCGAAAATTTCCATCATCGGCTGGACCTGAGAACGAACATGATGTAAGCGTCTGGCTGCCTTGTCGGCGCCATATGCCTGTGAGGCTGGGTGCGTCAGGTGCTTTTATAGGTCACGCTTGTACAGAGGGCTCCAGTGTTGCCATTGCGTGAAGTGTTCAAGCGCCGGTAGGGCTGCAAGATGCAGCGGTGAAACGTCACACCGAAAATGCCAGTTTAGCGGGACAGATTTGCTTGGTTGCGGCGTCACATTGAGCGGCAGGCAAGTCGATATCGCGCGAGGATCGAAAATTGCCATCGCCTGCACGACCTCAAAACGAACACGATGTAAGGTCTGGCTGTTATGTCGGCGCCAGATCCCTATACGGCTGTGTGCATCAGGTGCTTGTATAGGTCAAGCTTGTAGAGAGGACTCCGGGCTTTGTAAGTCGATGAAGTGTTCACGCACCCGTAGCCATGTAAGGTACAGCAGTGTAACGTCACTCCAAAAAGCAAGTTCGGCAGGACAGACTTGCTAGCTTGCGGCGTCACCATTGAGCGCCAGGCAAGTCGATAAAGCGCAAGCATCGAGAATTGCCATCATCTGCAAGACCTGAGAACGAACATGATGTAAGCGTCTGTCTGCCATATCGGCGCCAGGTCCCGGTGTAGCCGGGTGCGTCAGGGGCTCATATAGGTCACGCTTGTATGGAGGGCTCCACGGTTACCAGTCGATGAAGTGCTCCAGCGCCGGGAGCGCTGCAAGGTCCAGTGGAGAAACATCCCTCCAAAAAGCCAGCTCAGCAGGGCAGACTTCCTCGATTGCGGCTTAACCATTGAGTGGCAGGCAAGTCAATATCGCGCCAGCATCGAAAATTGCAATCATCTGCAGGACCTGAAAAAGGACGCGATGTAAGCGTCTGGCTGCCATGTCGGCACCAGATCCATGCGTCGTTGGGTTCGTCAAGTGTGTGTATAGGTGACGCTTGTCCAGAGGCCTCCGGGGTTGCCAGTCGATGAACTGTTCACGCGCCGGTAGCGCTGCAAGGTGCAGCGGTGAAACGTCAGTCCAAATAGCCAGCTCATCTGGACAGACTTGCTCGGTTGCGACGTCACCACCGAGTGGCAGCATATCGATATCGCTCCAGCATCGAAAATTGCCATGATCTGCAGGACATGAGAGCGAACATTATGTAAGCGTCTGGTTGCCATGTCGGCGCCAGATCCCCGTGTGGCAATATGTGTCAGGTGCCTGTATAGGTCACGCTTGTCCAGAGGGCTCCGGTGTTGACAGTTGGCGAAGTGTTCGCGCGCCGGGAGCGCTGGAAAGTCCAACGGTGAAACGTCAGTCTAAAAAGTCAGCTCATCAGGACAGACTTGCTCGGTTGCGGCGTCACCGTTAAGTGGCAGGCAAGTCGATATCACGCCAGCATCGAAAATTAGCACCATCTGCAGGACCTGAGAACGAACATGATTGAAGCGTCTGGCTGCCATGTCGGCGCCAGATCTCGGTGTAGCTGGGTGCGTCTGGTGCTTATATAGGTCACACCTTTACGGACGGCTCCAGGGTTGCCAGTCCATGAAGTGTTCGCGCGCCGGTAGCGCTGCATGGTCCAGCGGTGAAACGTCACTTTAAAAATCCAGCTGAGCAGGACAGACTGACAAGGCTTTGGCGCCACCTTTGAGCGGCAGACAGGTCGATATCGCACCAGAATCGAAAATTGCCTTCATCTGCAGTACCTGAGAAAGAACACGATGTAAGTGTCTGGCTGCCATGTCGGCGCCAGATCCATGCGTCGCTGGCTGCGTCAAGTGAATGTATAGGTGACGCTTGTCCAGATTGCTCCGGGGTTGCCAGTCGATGAAGTGTTCACGCGCCGGTAGCGCTGCAAGGTGCAGCGGTGAAACGTCAGTCCAAAACCGAGCGCATCTGGCTTTTTGGACGGACATTTTGGACTGACAGACTTGCTCGGTTGCGACATCGCCACTGAGTGGCAGCATATCGATATCGCTCCAGCATCGAAAATTGCCATCATCTGAAGGACATGAGAGTGAACATGATGTAAGCGTCTGGCTGCCATGTCGGCGCCAGGTCCCCGTGTGGCTATATGTGTTAGGTGTCTGTATAGATCTTGCTTGTCCAGAGGGCTCCGGTGTTGCCAGTTGACGAAGTGTTCAAGCGCAGGTAGCGCTGTGTGCACGCACCGGTAGCCCTGCAAGGTACTGCAGTGAAACGTCAGAACAAAAGCCAGCTCGGCAGGATGACTTGCTCGGTTGCGGCGTCAACTTTGAGCGGCAGGCAAATTGATATCGCGCCAGCCTCGAAAATTGCCATCATCTGCAGGACCTGCGAAAGAACATGATGTTAGCGTCTGGCTGTCATGTCGGCGCCAGATCGCGATGTGGCTGGGTGCGTCAGGTGCTTGTAGAGGTCACGCTTGTACAGAGGGCTCAAGGGCTGCCACTCGATGAAGTGTTCCCTCGCCGGTAGCACTCCAAGGTGCAGCGGTGAAACGTCAGTCCAAAAAGCCAGCTAAGCAGGGTAGACATGCTCCGTTGCGGCGTTACTATAGAGCGGCAGGCAAGTCGATATCGCGCCATAATCGAAAATTGCCATCATCTGCAAGACCTGAAGAAGAACATGATTTAAGCGTCTGGTTGCCATGTCGGCACCAGATCCTTCTGTGGCTTTGTGCGTCAGGTGGTTGTATAGATCAAGCTTGTACATAGGGCTTCAGGGTTGTCATTCGATGAAGTGTTCATGCGCCGGTAGCGCTGCAATATCCAGCGTTGAAACGTCAGCCCAAAAAGCCAGCTGAGCAGGATAGACTTGCTCAGTTGCGGCGTCACCATAGAGCGGCAGGCAAGTCGAAATCGCGCCATAATCGAAAATTGCCATCATCTTCAAGACCTGGGGAAGAACATGATTTAAGAGTCTGGCTGCCATGTCGGCGCCAGATCCCAGTGTGGCTGGGTGCGTCAGGTGCTTGTATAGGTTACGCTTGTACAGATGGCTCCGGGGTTGTCATTCGGTGAAGTGTTGAAGCGCCGGTAACTTTGCAAGGTCCACCGGTGAAACGTCAGCCAAAAAAGCCGGCTCTGCAGGACACCCTTGCTCGTTTGCGGCGTCACCTTTGAGACGCAGGCAAGTCAGTACCGCGCCAGCTTAGAAAATTGCCCTCATCTGCAGGATCTGTGAACTAACATGATGTAAGCGTCTGGCTGCCATGTCGGCACCAGATCCCGGTGTGGCAAAGTGTGTCAGGTGCTTGTATAGATCACGCTTGTCCAGAGGGCTCCGGTGTTGACAGTCGATGAAGTGTTCCCGCGCCGGTAACACTGCAAGGTGCAGTGGTGAAACGTCAGTCCAAAAAGCCAGCTCAGGAGGACTTACTTGCTCGGTTCCGGTGTCATCATTGAGCGACAGGCACGTCGATATCGCGCCAGCATCGATAATTTCCATCATATACGGGACCTGAGAAGGAACATGATGTCTGCGTCTGGCAACCTTGTCGGCGCGGGATCCCGGTGTGGCTGGGGGCGTCTGGTGCATGTATAGGTCACGCTTGTACAGAGGGCTCCGGGGTTGCCAGTCGATGATGTGTTCACGCGCCGGTAGCACTGCAAGGTCCAGCGGTGAAACGTCACTTCGAAAAGCCAGCTGAGCGGGTCAGACATGCAAGGTTATGGCGTCACCATTCAGCGGAGGCACGTCGATAACACGCTAGCATCGAAAATTGCCTTGATCTGTACTACCTGAAAAAAAAGCATTATGTAAGCGTGTGGCTGCCATGTCTGCGCCAGGTCCCTGTGTGGCTGGGTGCGTCAGGTGCTTATGTAGGTCACGCTTGTAATGAGGGCTGTAGGGTTGCCAGTCCTTGAAGTGTTCAATCGCCGGTAGCGCAGCAAGGTCCAGCGGTGAAGCGTCAATCCAAAAAGCTAGTTAAGCAGGACATACTTTCACAGTAGCGGGTTCACCATTCACCGGCAAGCTCGTCGATATCGCTACCGCATCGGAAATTGCCTTCACCTGCACTACATGAGAAGGAGGATTATATAAGCGTATGTCTGCCATATCGGCGCCAGTCCATAAAGCATCAGTGGTGAAGACGCTGTTCAGAAGAATTCAGACACACTGCAGCACAGAACTTGACAAAAAAAAAGAACAACGCACGATATTCAAAGAACTCATCATGAACGGCTACCCAAAAGACTTTATTCAAAAAAGCATTCGACGTCAAAAACACAAAATTCGTCAAGAAATCGACGCACAAAGACCAACGCCACCACCAAAATACGTCACTTTACCTTATGTCGGAGATGTCAGCGAAACCATCGTCCGAATCCTGAAAAAATCGTGTCTCCAGGTTGTGCACAAGCCCACAAACACTGTTGCGCTTTGCCTACCTGTTCCCAAAGACCGGCCGCCGAGAGAAAGAGCCCAAGGCATTGTCTACCAAATTTCATGCGCCGACTGCGACGCAAGCTACATCGGCGAAATCTAAAATTTCAAAGAAAAAATTCGGCAACATAAGAACGACGTCCGCAAATTCGAAAGAGAGCGCAATCCAGTAGCCGAACATTCCGAGGACTCCGACCATAGAATAAACTTTGAAGAGACCCACATCCTCCGAACCGAAACAAATTACCACAAGAGGCTCCTTCTGCAATCCTGGCATATCCAAACCACCCCGAACAATATCAACCGCACAAAAGGAAACCTGCCCCCCGTATATGCCCAGGGACTTCGCTCTTCATTGCAACGAAAAAAATTCGCCATTCAGCACCTCCCTGCAGTGCGCCAGCATGACTAACAGCCTAAAACCACTCCCCCTCCGCCGCGTCTTGCGCGACACAGCTGTCGTTCTTTTCACCCCCCCCCCCCTCCCCTCCATACTTAAAAGACGCTAGCTACTGCCCTCAGTCACCTCTGATGAAGGAGCCGTATCAGCTTCGAAACGTTGGGTAATAGTTAACATATTTAGTTGGAGATGTGCCGTTTATTATAAGTCTCCAAACCCAACCAGACAGGTAAATCTGTCAAAATGTTTAGTTTTAAATCTATTTCGTTATAGCAGTGGTGTACAGCTTGCGTGGGCAGGGCTTGTTTTCAAGTTCCGGTCCTCGTCCCCTAGTTGGGCTCTATGGTGGGTGGCTGGCACCATGGCCGAAGAACATTTTTTTCCATGGCTGCTCCTTTACTTTCAAATGATCGTCCTCTGAAAAAGGGGCGGACCGATGTAACCTATCAGTTCTTTTAGAAAAAGAGAACATCTTTCCCAAAACTCCACATCGTTCATAGTGAACAGTAAGAAAAACCAGCCAGACTCATATCTCCTTTCACAGTCTCAAAAGTCCTCACAGACTCATTAGGTCCGAAGTACAATGTGACAAAACTTGCTAGTGGAGACCTCCTGCTAGAACCTGTTGACGTCACTTAAATCTCGAAACTTGCAGACATCGAAACATTCGGTGACATCCCTGTGTCTGTAAAACCCCACAGATCACTAAACACTGTACTTGGTGTCATCTCCGGCAACGACTTTTTACACCTGTCAGAAGGGGAAATGCTGGAAGGACTGTCCGAACAAAATTTAACCGATGTGTACAGAATATAAATACGAAAAGAAAAAGAAATTCCAACGAAACACCTGGTGCTGACCTTTGCATTCTGCGCCCTCCTTGAATCAATCAAAGTAGGGTACGCAAAAATCTCCGTCCGACCATATATCCCTAACCCTAGACGCTGCTTCAAATGCGAAAGGTTTAACCACGGCTCCCAAAGCTGCAGCGGTCGGAACACATGTGCCAAATGTGCCTCTAATGATCATAAATCCAAAGATTGCGATGCTGCACCACGCTGCGCAAACTGCGAAGCAGATCGCTCCGCTTATTCAAGATCGCGTCCTGCATGGAAAAAAGAAAAGGAAATTATTACCATCAAGACCAAAGACAATGTTACATTTAAAGAGGCAAGACAGCATTACGCAATGACGGAGCACATTTTCTTTCATCGCACATACAAACTTCGCCGATATGGTGCGTGGGCTCGGCGCACCACAGCGGCCTTCGGCACCTGCCCAGCTCACACTAAGTGAGGTTTAGGCAGGGCCATCCGCGCCCCTGGCAGATGCAGCGAGAGCTGCTATGCCACCCCCACAAACGTGCCCGCCGGCCTCCAAGTCGGCAGCCCGCAAGGCTTCCCCCGTTCGGAAGAAGTCCACCACCCCCTGCCCGCGGGTTACCCACGGAACTCCAGCGCCTCCACTGAGGCGATGAATACAAGTCAGAGCTCGCCTCTGCCGCAACGGTGGCGGGGCTCCCTTGTCCGAAAAAAAGAAAAATCACGATACAGGCCCTCAGCAAGGACGGACCTGAGGTTCTGAATACATCCCCCTAAAAAATTATAATTGTGTTTCTTATGCTCCGGAACTGCCGTGGAATTTTAAATAACTATGGTGATGCAACATATCAGAGTGGGCTCGGCAGCAGCACATCGGACACAATGGTCAACCCATTCTGCTTTGTCGTGCAGGTTCTAGCTTCCTTGCTGCAAATGCAAGCACCGCGCTCTTGCGCAGAAGGGATTGCCATACAGCGCCTGGTCATCGAGGTATCTGCACGAGACATCGACTGCCCCGTAGACATCTTTCAGCCACTCATTGTGGCTACTACGCCTGCGCCGGCATCAGGGACGTCACATCATAGGCTTCCACCAGCGGGTATAAGAAGCAGCAGCCTGGCGTTCGGAATCAGTGGGCTCGGCAGCAGCACATCTGACACAATGGTCAACCCATTCTGCTTTGTCGTGCAGGTTCTAGCTTCATTGCTGCAAATGCAAGCACCGCGCACTTGCGCAGAAGAAGGAGTTGCCATACAGCGCCTGGTCCATCGACGTATCTGCACGAGACATTGACTGCCCCGTAGACATCTTCCAGCCACTCACTGTCGCTACTACGTCTTCGCCGGCATCAGTGACGTCACATCGTAGGCTTCCACCAGCGGGTATAAGAAGCAGCAGCCTGGCGTTCGGAATCAGTGGGCTCGGCAGCAGCACATCGGACACAATGGTCAACCCATTCTGCTTTGTCGTGCAGGATAGTGCATTCTTACATGCCAAATGTTATCGCAGTGATGATCGTTTCCTACTGCTGCTGCCTTGCCCACTTAGTATAAGAAATTTACTTTTGTATGAGTGTTCATTTAGGAAGAGCCTTTTGAACTGTGGCGACATCGAGCCAAAGCCAGGTCCTACTGATAAGGAAATGTTGGAGATGATTCTTTCGGGCCAGAGTGATATGACAGCTTCCATCAACATTTTGACAAATCAAGGAAACATTGAAGCAGATATCGTAGGACTGAAGGAAAAGAGGAAGTTGTTAGAGGCTCAAATGACGTCCTTGAATGAACTAAAAGAGCAAATTTGTGAGTTAAAATAAAAAACGACTGAGCTGGAAGATAAAGTGATACACCTGCAAAACAAGGTTGATGAACTAGAAAACAGGAGCCGGAGGAATAACTTGATTATTTTTTTAAATAAACGAGGAGAGCGATGAGACTGCTGAGTCTCTTATCACGAAGGTGAACGAGACGGTGTTCCAACAAAAACTAGATGTTACTGTTATAGGCATAGAGAGATGGCACAGGCTTGGAAGGAAGAGCGAAAGTGGTCGCCCAGTAATCATTAAGTTCCTAGACTACCGCGAAAAGTATTCCGTCCTAAAAGCTTGCTATAAGCTCAAGGAAACAGAGTTTTCGATCACGGAAGACGTTTCTTTCGCCGTTCGCAATATTAGAAAGAAGTTAGGGAAAGCACAGTGGAATAAAGATTGAACGGAGCTAAGGTCAAGCTTTTTTTTAACAAGCTGTGTGTAGATGGTAGGATGTTTGCTTGGGACTCAGCGAACAAAGCTCGACACAAAATTTCTGAAAGAAAGCAAAGACCACAAACGGAAGATAGGAGGGCATTAATCATAATTACTATTAATTGTCGTAGCGTTGTGAACAAAGTCGGCAATCTGGAAGGTATGCTGTTAACGCATAATCCTGAAATAGCTGTGCTAACAGAGACGTGGTTAAATGAAGAAATATTTGATTGCGAGTTTGTGCCAGGAAACTATAAAATCTTTCGGAAAGACCGCGACAGAAGAGGTGGCGAAGTAGCTATATTGTTCAAAAGCTCATTACAGATTTTAAAACTGCCTGATGTCGCTACAGTTGAAGCTGTCTTTTGTAAAGTATACGCTAACAATTTCCGATATATCCTTGGTTCTATGTATAGGCCCCCCGGTTCCTCTGTCGCTGTCTTAGATGAAGCTAAGAAATATCTTTATTGCTACACGAAGCAAGACGACAAGTTCACTTTAGTTTGGAGATTTTAACTTACCAAACATACACTGGGCTACTTTTTCTGTTCAATCTCCGCACGCAGTAGGAGATGCACTGCTTGATATCATGTTTCGTTTCGATCTCTTACAAATTGTGAAGTACATTACTAGAATCCAACAAGATTCTGCATCAATACTGGATTTATTCTTGGTACGAGGCAATATCAAAGAAAAACTTTCATGTAATGTAGTGACCGGAATTTCTGATCATCAAGCCGTAATCTTGGTATTAGAAGACATTATTGGACCGAAAGGGTGATACTACACACTTTCCGAATTTTGCCCGTGCTGACAATGAATCGATTATTGATATTTTAGATCTTCATTATTATAGTTTTCTGCACAGCACTTGTAGCGTGGATGACCTGTGGCTTGTTTTCAAAAACATTGGTCGTGACTGCATTCAGCGTTTTGTACCAGTGATATGCAAGAAGTCAGACAATCACAATCCCTGGATTACGCGAGAAACTTTGCAATTGCAACGCAAGCTAAAACGATTAAATAAAAAATAAAAATAAAGCTCAGCCAATTTAGAGGCAACAATTTATGAAGTTTCAGAAAAATTAAAACAGTGCATTCTTAAATTTAAAGAAAAATACGACAAAAAGCAACCTCCGGATTTTATAAAAACTTCACCTGAAAAGTTATGGCGGTCAATTGCACCAGTTTCTCGTTCTGCCGATGCGTTTATTATAAATGGACAACATGTAAGTGGTAATGTCCAGGTTTCATCAGCATTTGATAACACCTTTAAGAAAGTTTTCACGAAAGATGACGGGCCTCTCCCACCCTTTAGCATGTCCCTTACTTCCATGCCTGATGTTATAATTTCTGAAGAGGGTGTTTTAAATCTATTGTTAAAATTGGATATTAAGAAATCACCTGGGCCAGATGATATTCCGAATGCCTTCCTTAAACAGTATGCAGAGTGGCGTTCAAAGTATTTGTGCATCCTATTCACTCGATCATTGAAAGAAGGTGTTCTACCGTGTGATTGGAAAACTGCTAGAATTAAGCCTTTGCATAAAATTGGAGCGAGGACGTGTATTGAAAATTATCGCCCTATTTCATTAACTTCGACAACGTGTAAATTATTTGAACACATCATTCATAAGCATCTAATTTCCTCGACGAGCATAATGTACTGGCAGCTGTTCAACACGGGTTCAGACGAGAGTATTCAACATGCACTCAGCTGGTCGCTACAATCTATGCTTTTGCGACAGCAATCAACGAAGGAAAACGAACAGATGTTATCTTTATGGTACTTCGAAAAGCTTTTGATAAGGTTTCGCACAAGAAATTACTTCATAAACTCAGTTTTGTTATAAATAATAAACAGATATTAACGTGGATACAATCGTACCTATCTGATGGCCGTCAGTTTGTCGAACCGCATAAAACCTGCTCCAATTACGTTCCTGTCGATCCTCGCGCTCCCCAAGGATCCGTCCTCGGCCCCTTACTGTTTTTATTGTTTATTAATTATATTGTTAAAGACCTGTCAGTACATGTTAAGTTATATGCGAACGACTGCGGGCTGTATGAGAAAGTAAGTTCTACTGATGATCAAATTAGGCTTAATAATGATTTTGCAAAAATAGTTTCTTGGCGTGAGAAGTGGCAAATGTCAATTAACTTTGAAAAAACCGTATTTATGAGAACGACACTTAAAAAGTACCCTCTGCTATATTACTACACTACTAATAATAATTTTCTACATGAAGTTACAGAATATAAGCATCTAGGTCTATGGATCTCTGACAACCTCTGTTGGACCAAGCATGTGGACTATGTTTCAACAAATGCTCTCCGAAAGCTTTTTTTCTTGCGACGCTCGCCTAAGTTAGCAACGCCTGGTACACGCCTCCTTGCCTACAACACTATTATTAGACCAATCTTAGAATATGCAGTAATTACCTGGGACCCTTTTACAAAGGTAAACATAAATAAACTTGAAAGAATCCAAAAGAAAGCACTAAGGTTTATATATAACACTTACGGGCGAACATCAGTCAGTCACCTCCTCAAAAAAAGCGGTTTAACCTCTATTTCTAACAGAAATCGCATATGTCGCTTAAAGTTCTTCTATTAATTAATTAATAATAATTTCAACGTTGACACTTCCAATATCCTTACTTATTGGGGTACCAAACTAGAAATCGCTATTCTCTTTCCATAACACCAATAAATTCGCCAGTTAATTGTTTTAAATATTCCTTTTTTCCAAGGATCATCACTGATTGGATTAACCTCACGGATGATGTTGTCAGGCAGACATCATTACAATCATTTGAAGAGCATTTGCATTTATTGTTGTTAATTGACCTTGTCGCTATCAGTGAAGCGTGCAGATAAAACAGAGAGAGAGAGCAGAATCAAGAAAAATCGCGATGCAAAGAATAAATGCGCCTCAAACCAACCGCATGCATACATATGCGTCTCCTGTTTGTATTCATTTAGGTGCAAACAGCACATCTAATAAACTGAAATTACATCTGTATTGCGCTGCTATTTCCTGTTATATGGGCGGGATCGGACGACTTTTTGAATTAATATTTCCTTTGTGGGGGTGTAAAATTCTAGCACATTTCATGTTCTTGTGGCGGGAGCAGCGGAGCACGAAACAAAGAAGAGAGAGGCGGGAATCAACGCTAACAACCAGATTTTTAATCCACGTTCGATCGAATATATACATCTCGCTCCTGCAATAAGGAAAGAACAGAAGCATGACAAACGCATAAGATGTACACATGGTAAAAGATTAGGACAACGCACGCAGATAATCAATTTCTATGTCACGAAAGGCTATCGAAAGTATGCTGACGCATATACGTCGCTCTTTAGCCCGGTCCGTTGATTAAAATACGACGAGATGACAATTGTGTTGATAAGCTGCGGAGCGCATTCATGCTCTCTGCAATATTTTGCTAATTCACTGCTGATGGCTCCCTTTAGGGATATTTTGTGCTCTCGAAGCCATTCATTCAAACAGTGCCCTGTTTGACTAATGTGGGTGCGTCCGCATGACAGATGTATTTCCTAAACCCCGCTTTTCACAAATTTCAAGTTTTTTTTCCGGCGCTTTTTCTTGAATTGATTTTTCTTTGCTCGCTGTTGGCTTTGGCGCACAGGCTTCTTAATTTGGTGGTAGCTGACATGAGCACTTTTACACCAGCTCTTGCGCCTACCTTTTTGAGACTGTTGGAAATGTCATTAATGTAAGCAATGACCGCGTACGGCTTCCTTTCTTCTGATGTGGTTGTGACATATTTTCTGCCTCTAAGTGCTTGCAGAATCCCTTCTGCGACACTGGATAGCAGTCTCTTCGGGTAAACTGCTGCTTTCAGCCGACTGTTCTGGGCGTCAAAACTTCCTCGAACTTCATGATGACAGGATCTCGTCAATGCGGCTCTCATTGCTACTTTTGCTAAGGACTAGAAGAACTAGGACTAGAAATAACAAGTGAACTCCCAGAAAACAACGTTATGCAATTTCTTAATTTGACGCTAGCCTTTCTAGGCGCTCACATATGCTTTCGGTACGGACCACGAAGCTAGAAGAGACTGCTCCCCTACACATCTGCGCACTCCAAGATCATCAAGCGGGGGTAGAAAAAAACAGCTATGAGAGCCGCATTGACGAGATCCTGTCATCATGAGGTTCAAGGCAGTTTTGACACCCAGGACCGTCGGTTGAAAGCAGTAGGTTGCCCGACGAGACTGCTATCCAGTGTCGCAGAAGGGATTCTGCAAGCACCTAGAGGCAGAAAATTTGCCACAACCACATCAGAATAAAGGAACCGTACGAGGTCATTCCTTGCATTAATGGCATTTCCCACAGTCTCAAAAGGGCAAGAGCAAGAGCTGGTGTAAAAGTGCTCATGTCAGCACCCAAAAAGTTAAGGAGCCTGTGCGCCAAAGTAATCAGCGAGCAAAGAAAAAAATCAATGCAAGAAAAAACACCGGAAAAAAAAACATGTGAAATGTGTGAAAAGCGGGGTTTATGAAATACTTCTGCCATGCGGACGCACATACATTGGTCAAACAAGGCGCTGTTTGAATAAACACAGTCGAGAGCACAAAAAGATTGCTAAAGGGCGCCATCAGCAGTGAATGAGCAAAACATTGCAGGGAGCATGAATGCGCTCCGCAGCTTATCAACACAATAATCTTCTCGTCGTATTTTGATCAACGGACCAGGGACATTGGAAAAGCCTTCAACATCCGACCAAAAAGCGACATAAGCGTCTGCATACCTTCAATAGCGCTTCGTGACAGAGAAATTGATTATCAGCGTGCGATGTCTTAATATTCCACCACGTGTACAACTTATGCGTTTTTCATGCTTCTTTCGTTTCCTTCTTATACGAGCGAGATGTATATACTCGACGAACGTGCATTAAAAATCTGGTTGTTATTCAGCGCAGTGTCCCACCTCTCTCTTTGTCTCGTGCTGCGCTGCTCCGGCACAAGTTCATTCACCAACGAGCCCAAATTTTCACCTTGTTAAAGCACATTTCATGTAAATAGGCAAATCTGAATGGCCTAGCCAGCAATCATTCACGCGAGTTCACAGATGTATTACACCACCTGTAACGTAAGCATGTGCCTGAAATTTGGCACATGTGTGCGCCTAGATGCCTAAACTCTGCATGAAAAAGAAGAAATAATTTTTTTGAGCCAGAGCCGAGAAATCTGCATTAACCTTTTGGGGCTGTCCCTGGGACGCTCAACTTTTTGGACGCGGCTAGTTGTAGAGAGTTTTTGGACGTCTTAGGGAAAAATGAGAACCTCCTGGGGACATTCCAATTGTCCTGATGGGATATTTCTGTTAGATTTTGAGGAGGTTTTGTGGTTGTTGGGTAGGTAGAGTATTTCCTTCACCTAGATGTTAGTTAACCGTTAAAAACATATAGAATAACACTTTAACCTGAACGTGCCCACAGATTACTAGCGGAAACGTCCTTCAACAAGACCGCCGTTTCAAGTTGTGTGGATTCCAGAAACGTTTCGGAAAAAACTCGTATCAACAGCTGCGACACTGTGCTAATTAGAAGTTTTGTTTCAACCGTTAATACAGGGATACTTATAGCACTAAGCGTCTACCTGACTGAACTTTTTTTTTAATAACTATTTCTTGCACTGCAAAAAGTGGCTGACTTGTATCCTTATTAGCCCTTCCCTTAACTTTACGCGGAACTTTTATGTTCATGAGCCGACAGCGAATTATTTTTTGGAAGCGGGGTTTTCGGCATATGAGGAATGTGGGGCAATTTTTCCTTAGCTACGAGGATAATGCAATGCTGTTTCTCTGATCGACTTTTGAATGCAAGCAAAAAGAAATACAACGTTGCTTGTCCGCCGTTTCTACCATCCCTTTTAATGCACTGCAGAATTTTAAAGGTCAGCACTGCCTTCAATAGCATCGAAGACGAGCTGTCCCATTTGGACGAAATCGAACGCGGAAGGACACCCCGTTTCCGCCCACGTTCTGGAGCTGCCGCGTTCGCGTGCTGGATGGTCTGCCGAAGAAGAACAGCGTCGAAGCATGACGCAACAGCCTGCAGCAATCGCTAGGTTTCCGCCACCCAGACCACGACCGCCTCATCGCGGCCCTGAAGCAGGATCAGACACTAGCCGATTCACACGACGGACTGTTTGCCCGCGGCCCGCGCCTCACGTGTTCGTGCGCCACCAAATCGAGAGGCGTGCTGTCGGCCCGCGGACTGGACAACCAAGGAAGTTCAAGTGCCTCTCCCCTCGCGGGAATTAGCGGCGGCCCGCGAAGATGCACGCGCCAGCTCTAGCAACCACCGCTCTTGCCAGTATTTCGGCTGCCGCATTTCTCTGCAAGGTGACGGTTCGGGCTAGTGGGTATGCGTTATGATCCATAGCGCAGCAACAAAACAGGGGACAAACACAAGCGCTAAACTTCCACTACGGCTTTATTTGGTGCACACAATTTATACATGAAGTAAAGAAGAATACCAGTCAGATTAGACAAGATACTTAGTGAACAAAGCTTTAAAAGTCACATACAATACTTTTCAACGGATGGCATACTGCTCCGAGTCTAAAAATGCCATATCTTTCTTTGTCAGCGACAACGACGGACTGCTGACGCAGCTTTCAGGTCCAGCTCTTCGATTGCGGCAGCCTCGATAATTTCTCTTGTTAATCTATCCGCATTTTTGCCAGTCACCTCGCATTCATTAAAATCACGCTTGCATTTTGAGCACGACAGTGCCGTGCCAAATTGCTAGAACCGCCATCCCTAACTTCCCTGACTGCCCAATGTACGCATTGCCGCATGAAAGCGGGATACTGTAGACTATTTCTTCAGTACACTGCACGAAATGGTTCCTATGCATTTCTCTTAGTGGCGTTGAGCTGGCGTGCTGTTTTGACAAGCTGCACTGCGTTCGCTACTATGACGAAGTGCTAGCAAGACGGCCCAGACCATTAAGGAATTGGACAAAGGGCCGCACCTGCACCGAAGGATGGATGGATGGATGGATGGATGGATGGATGGATGGATGGATGGATACGGCTGAACCCTTTACATCGGGCGGTGGCTCAAGCCACCTAGCCATGTCTTGTGAAATTTTACTCCTGTCTTGCTTTTAGCCACCAATCAGATAACCTTCGCTTGGTTACTTCTAACTTCTTAAAATCCACTTTCCCTTCACTATCCCTAAACCCCAATGCCTTGGGTAAGTCAGCCCCGCTGCCTTCCACTGTAGGGTGAAGCCCTTTACAGAAAAGTATCAAGTGTTCAGCCGTTTCCTCCTCCTCTCCGCACGCAATGCACAAAGTGTCTATCTCCTGGTACCTGACTCTATACTTCTTAGTCCGCAAAACTCCAGTCCTGGCCTCAAACAACAAAGAACTTCCCCTACAATTATCATAGATATTTTCTTTGACAATTTCCTGTTTAAAGGTCCGGTATGTTTCTAGTGCCGATTTCGTCAGCATCCCTGTTTTCCACAAAGCTCTCTCTGTTCCTTTAACCTTTTTCTTAACCGATAATTGCTGATTTGCCCCCTTACTGCTGTCCAGATATTTGCTTGTCAATTTTCTAGTTCGCTTTCTCCATTTCGTGTCAACATTCTTTATATACAGGTATCTGAAAACTTTCCTAGCCCACCGCTTTTCCTCCATCCTTCTCAATCGTTCCTCAAATGCTATCTTACTGCTAGCCTCTCTGCTCTCGAAAGACGCCCATCCCATATCACCCTCTACCCCCTGATTTGGTGTATTGCCATGTGCTCCCAAAGCTAACCTCCCTACTCCCCGTTGCCTAATTTCCAGCCTTGCTTGAACATCTGGCCTCATACACAGGACCGCATTCCCGAAGGTCAGGCTAGGGACCATCACCCCTTTCCAGATCCCTCTTACCACCTCATACCTATTGTAATTCCACAGTGCCCTATTTTTCATGACAGCTGCATTCCTACTAGCTTTATTCATTACATATTTTTCATGCTCTGTCAGATACTCAACACTGTTATTTATCCACACCCCAAGATACTTGTACTCATTCACTACCTTTAGCACGAACTCCTGTATTCTATGCTCGCCGCCCTCTTCATTAAATGTCATGACTGCAGATTTTTCCTTACTATACTTGAAGCCTAATCTATCTCCCTCTGTACTGCATATGTCTAACAACTTCTGCAGGTCTTCTTTGTTGTCAGCCATTATCACTATATCGTCCGCATATATTAGTCCCGGTAATGTCTGTTTAATCAATTCCCCTTGCTTGAAAAAAGATAGGTTGAAACCTAGTCCGCTCCCCTCTAGCTTGGCCTCCAAACCTTGCAGGTACAACATGAACAACAAAGGGGACAGTGGACATCCTTGTCTAAGCCCCCGCTGTATCTCTACAGGCCCTGATACATTTTTTTCCCATTTTATGAGCACTCTGTTACCTCTATATATATCTTTTAAAAGATTAATTACTCCATTTTCTACATCCAATGTGCCCAATATGTCCCACAAATGCTCCTGAGTAACGTTGTCATAGGCTCCCCTAATATCCAGAAATGCTAGCAATAAGGGCCTATGTTCCTTTTCCGCAATTTCTATACACTGTGTCAATGAAAATAGATTGTCCTCCAACCTCCTTTGTTTCCGGAACCCATTCTGTAGTACCCCTAGCACCCCCTCGTTCTCCACCCAAGCCTGCAGTCTATCCTTTATAATTTGCATCACCACCCTGTAAACCACAGACGTCACTGTTATGGGGCGATAGTTACTTACGTCTGCTTTGTCCCCCTTTCCCTTATATATCATGTTCATTCTACTTAATCGCCATTCATCGGGGACTTTCTCATCCACTATCATTTTGTTCACTACCTGTATTATTGTTTGCTTGGATTTTGGTCCTAACTTCTTTATCAACATAATCGGGATACCATCTGGTCCTGTTGATGTGCCACTAGGAACCTTCTTCTCTGCCCTTTCCCACTCTCCTTGCTCAAGTGAAGCTATTGCTGTAACCGGTCTATCCTCCTTCGATAAATTATGTACCACGTGCTTTGCTGAAAATTTTTCCGTCATCCTTGTTCCTATGTGTTTTATTGCTTCATCCCCTTCTAGTCGAATACCCTCATCTGTAACAATAAACCTTTGTTCTAGCCTAGTTTCATTACTCATTGCATTTAGATGTTTCCAGAATTTTTGGGCTGCTTTTCTATCCTTTTTATTTACTTTTGACATCCATTGGGCACCCTTTCTTCTAATTTTCTCATTAATCAAATAGGATGCGTCCCTTCTACACTTTATGAAGGTATCCCATTTTCTGTCTACTTCGGGTTTTGGTTCCCCCCTCTTCTTGGAATATCTGTGTTCCCTGGATGCTTCCTTGCGCTTTTCTATTGCCCTCTTGACCTCCTCATCCCACCAACTCTTGGGTTTGCATCTTTTCCCTTTTAGCTTTACTCCCACCTTAGCTAGCTCTAGCTCCAGTAATCGAGTTAATTTGGTATAAGTCCATTCTGTTTCACTATCCTCAAAAATTACTTTCTCGATTTGTTTGGCTGCTACTTCCAATTGCTTTTCTGAGTAAAAATTTCCCCCTGATTGTTTATCTTGATTCAGTCCTACATTGCTTTTTCTTCTGAAGCTCAACTTGATACGCTTGTGGTCACTACCTAGACTTCTGGAACCATCTTCATCTATGCTCATTACCCCTAATCTGTTATACATCCTCTGTGACATTAGTGCATAATCTATCGTCGAGTGCAGACTCCCCGCCTCCCATGTTATGAGCCCTTCACACTTCTCGGTGCTGTTGCATACAACTAAATCATGCCTGTCACACATGTCCTGCAGCATGCTTCCTGTCGAATCCGTGTACCCATCCAGGTCTTCTATGTGTGCATTCATGTCGCCTAATATAATTATCTCGCCCTGTCCTCCTAGCTCATCAATGTCGCTTGCAATACATTCTAACATTTTCCTGTTTTCCTCTTTGGCATTAACCCCTGTCCACAGGTATACAAAGCCAAGGAGTGTTTGCTTGCCTGCCACTGTTCCTTTTAGCCATAAATGTTCCCTGCATCCCAGTCTAACCCTTTGAAAATTCATACTTTTATGAATGAATGCCCCAATTCCACCTCCCTTTCTGCTGCCCTCTGTTCTATTGCAATATTCCCATGCGTAGTCTGGGTTACAGGGTGGTTGCTCCATGTCTCTAAGATGTGTTTCCGCTAAACCATATACCATTAATTCCTCCTGTCTTAACTGTTCTTCTATTTCCTCCCATTTCAGTCTATTCCTGCCACCTTGCATGTTAATGAAACCTATATCTGAATTAACTTGGCCCTGGCGCTTGCGTCTCTTTCTTCCCCTATGGTTCCATTGTCCGTTTCAATCGCACCATTCAATCGCAGTCGCGAGTCGGGAGGAAAAACCAGTTTGACCGGTGTTGCCAGATGCTTTAAAATAATCTGGCAACAGTGGTACACGCAGCGCATCGTCTGCTCTTTTGGTCCGTCGCATCCGCTTGACGTCATCGGATCACAGGTCAGTTTTTAGTGGCGCATGAACACGTGATGTGCTGGCCGCGGTCGAACGGATGGTCGTGTGAATCGGCCATAAGCAAGCAAAAGCAGGCAGAGGCTAGACGTGGGATTGCAGTTGCCCAAAGGGCAGCCTATGCTAATTGATGAGCGCCTGCAAGGCGTCTTGGCAAACCCCTCAACGACGCCTTTAATAGATGTTATGGTATAGGCTGCCGGGTTGCTTGCGAGTTGTAAACCTCTACAGTGTGAGCCTCTCGCCAAATAGATATTTTCTACAAGCTCTTACTTCTAGTAACCGTCGTGTTGCTTTCCCGCCGCAGTCCTAAAGCATGCGGTTGGTTTGAGACGCATTTATTCTTTGCATCGCCATTTTTCTTGATTCTGCTCTCTGTCTCTGTTTTATCTGCACGCTTCACTGATAGTGGCCGAGTTGTTGCCGGTTGACAGGCTCATGCCCATTCTTCTTTATAAAGCCTCTTACCAGTAGTCTTTTTGTGCAACCCGCCTTGCCTTTCCCGAGACAGCTGCCCTCTAGGTCACACTACGGCTACAAGCAGCTGAAGACAAACAACTAGTTAAGAATGAGGGCCCTCGTTTAGCGTGTCGTGTAGCCCATCATGGCGTTTTGGCACGAATAGAAATTCATCAGTAAATCAGCAGCGTAAGTAAAATTTATCGCATCACAGTAGTCATTCCAAGTATTTTCCCAGGTTGTCCAAAAGGCAAGCCGAAAAAATTGTTTCAAAGGTCAATAAACGTAAGCCGTGTAAGATAAGAAATTCTAAATTTGAGAAAATTTGCTTTTTGCGCCGTTATCAGTCCTAAATTTCGAAGTAAGTTGTTCGTCAAAATATCAAAGTGAGTACGTAGAACAGCACAAGTTAATGCATTTATTTCCGGAACAGTTTTTTTTTCAGGGAGGAAATAATTTTTAACAGTGAGTCATCATCATTTATTGTCCCTTAAAGGATCCTGTCGGGGTATTACATAAGGGGGGAGCGTATACAAGGTTGATGTGGAAAAACAAAGGTCACAAAAATATAACAATGCAATATAGGAACATAAAGAGAAGCAAGGAACGCGAATAGTTAGAACGGTGCATGTAAAAAATGCCTTTAGGCCACAAGCACCACACACGTCGGCGAGAGGTTAGGAAAAAAAAAAAACATGTCAACCCAGGTGATCTAACAACATCGCCTTAAACCTTGTCGCATCGTGCACATTTGTTAGTGAGTCGGGCAGAAGGTTCCATTCTTCAATTGCGGTCGGAAAGAAGGACTTGTTGAAAGCATTGGTGGAGCCATGAAGTCGTTGGACGCTATTTGAATTAAAAAGGCGGCGCGATGTACGAAAGGGAGGAGATATGAGGGAACCACGGAGATAGGGGAAATTGAAGTATAACTTATGGAACAAGCAAAGGCGGGCAACTTTTCGTCTGAGAGCTAAGGAAGTGAGGTCAAGTGATGATTTAATGGAACTTACGCTGGAATGAAAGTCGTATGGTGACGATATGAAGCGTGCTGCACGGTTCTGGACGGCTTCGAGCATGTTAATTAGGTAGGACTGATGAGGACTCCAGATCGCGGATGCATACTCCAGCCTACTGCGGACAAAAGTTTCATATGCCAGTTTACGTATGTTAGCGGGGGAAGAGGGAAGTGATCTTCTAATAAAACCAAGTGTACGTGAAGCGTCGGCCGTGATTTTTGTAATATGATCAACCCAAGTTAATTTGCTATTGATTGTGATGCCAAGGTAACGATAAGATTCAACTTGCAATAGGTCCTCAGAAAATAAAGAGTAAGGATAAGTTAAATTGGAGCGTTTCCGAGAAATTTGCATAAAACTGCACTTCCTAATGTTCAGTTCCATCATCCACAAAGAGCACCAATTTTCGATGAGCTTCAGATCCCCGCGTCCGATTCCTGCGTTGCCCTGGCTCTGGCTCTGGCTCCCTTTTGCCGCTTTCTTCGACGCAACGCCAGCGACGCGTCGCATTACAAACACCCGCGCCACCCCTGTCTGCAAGATATCCCCGCTTCACCATGGACGCTCAGTACCTGGTGAACCCTTTCCTTTATTTCTGTAGTGTTGTACGCGTGTTACGTGTGTTAGTTCCTTGTTTTTCTTTCGTGCCGGCTCTTTTCTTTTAAATTATAAATACGGCTTCGTTTGTTTTGTCTGATCTTTTTCCCTTCTTTGAACATGAACGCGACAGCGTTCCCCTTCGGAAAGTTGGGGATGCGCTACCAGTTCGCAACACAGATCCCGGTGTGGCTGGATGCGTCAGGTGCTTATATTGGTCACGCTTGTACGGAAGGCTCGAGGGTTGCCAGTAGATGAAGTGTACACGCTCCGGTAGAGCTGCGAGGATCAGCGGTGAAACGTCTCTCCGAAAAGCCAGTTCAGCCGGACAGATTTGCTCGGTTGCAGCGTCACCATTGAGCGGCAGGCAAGTCGATATCGCGCGAGCAGCGGAAACTGCCATCATCTGCATTATCTGAGAACGAACATGATGTAAGCGTCTGGCTGTTATGTCGGCGCCAGATTCTTGTGTGGCTGCGTGCATCAGATGTTTGTATAGGTCAATACAGAAGGCTGCAGGGTTGCCATTCCATGATGTATTCAAGCGCCGGTAGCGCTGCAAGGTACAGCACTGAAACGTCAGTCCAAAAAGCCAGTTCAGCAGGGTAGCCTTCCTTGGTTGCGGCGTCAACATTTAGCGGCAGGCACTTCGATATCACGCCAGCATCGAAAATTAGCACCATCTTCAGGACCAGAGAAAGAACATGCTGTAAGCGTCTAGCTGCCATGTCGGCGCCAGATCCCGGTGTGGCTGGGTGCGTCTGGTGCTAATATAGGTCACGCTTGTACGGAGGGCTCCAGGGTTGCCAGTCGATGAAGTGTTCACGCGCTGGTAGCGCTGCGAAGTCCAGCGGTGCCACGTTTCTCCAATAAGCCAGTTCAGCGGGACAGACTTGCTTGGTCGCGGCGTCACATTGAGCGGCAGGCAAGTCGATATCACGCGAGCATCGAAAATTGTCATCATCTGCACGACCTGAGAACGAACATGTCAGCGTCTGCCTGCCATGTCGGAGCCAGATCCCTGTGAGGATGGGTGCATCATGTGCATGTATAGTTCACGCTTGTCCAGAGGGCTCCAGGGTTGCCAGTCGAAGTGTTGAGCACCGGTTTCCTGCAAGGTACAGTAGTGAAACATCAGTCCCAAAAGCGAGTTCAACAGGACAGTCATGCTCGGTTGCGGTGTCACCATTGAGCGCCAGGCAAGTCGATATCGCGCCAGCATCGAAAATTTCCATCATCGGCAGGACCTGAGAACGAACATGATGTAAGCGTCTGGCTGCCTTGTCGGCGCCATATGCCGGTGAGGCTGGGTGCGTCCGGTGCTTTTATAGGTCACGCTTGTACAGAGGGCTCCAGTGTTGCCATTGCGTGAAGTGTTCAAGCGCCGGTAGGGCTGCAAGATGCAGCGGTGAAACGTCACACCGAAAATGCCAGTTTAGCGGGACAGATTTGTTTGGTTGCGGCGTCACATTGAGCGGCAGGCAAGTCGATATCGCGCGAGGATCGAAAATTGCCATCGCCTGCACGACCTGAAAACGAACACGATGTAAGGTCTGGCTGTTATGTCGGCGCCAGATCCCTATACGGCTGTGTGCATCAGGTGCTTGTATAGGTCAAGCTTGTACAGAGGACTCCGGGGTTTAAGTCGATGAAGTGTTCACGCACCCGTAGCCATGTAAGGTACAGCAGTGTAACGTCACTCCAAAAAGCAAGTTCGGCAGGACAGACTTGCTAGCTTGCGGCGTCACCATTGAGCGCCAGGCTAGTCGATAAAGCGCAAGCATCGAGAATTGCCATCATCTGCAAGACCTGAAAACGAACATGATGTAAGCGTCTGTCTGCCATATCGGCGCCAGGTCCCGGTGTAGCCGGGTGCGTCAGGGGCTCATATAGGTCACGCTTGTATGGAGGGCTCCAGGGTTACCAGTCGATGAAGTGCTCCAGCGCCGGGAGCGCTGCAAGGTCCAGTGGAGAAACGTCCCTCCAAAAAGCCAGCTCAGCAGGGCAGACTTTCTCGATTGCGGCGTCACCATTGAGTGGCAGGCAAGTCGATATTGCGCCAGCATCGAAAATTCCAATCATCTGCAGGACCTGAAAAAGGACGCGATGTAAGCGTCTGGCTGCCATGTCGGCACCAGATCCATGCGTCGTTGGGTTCGTCAAGTGTGTGTATAGGTGACGCTTGTCCAGAGGCCTCCGGGGTTGCCAGTCGATGAACTGTTCACGCGCCGGTAGCGCTGCAAGGTGCAGCGGTGAAACGTCAGTCCAAAAAGCCAGCTCATCTGGACAGACTTGCTCGGTTGCGACGTCACCACCGAGTGGCAGCATATCGATATCGCTCCAGCATCGCAAATTGCCATGATCTGCAGGACATGAGAGCGAACATTATGTAAGCGTCTGGTTGCCATGTCGGCGCCAGATCCCCGTGTGGCAATATGTGTCAGGTGCCTGTATAGGTCACGCTTGTCCAGAGGGCTCCGGTGTTGACAGTTGGCGAAGTGTTCGCGCGCCGGGAGCGCTGGAAAGTCCAACGGTGAAACGTCAGTCTAAAAAGTCAGCTCATCAGGACAGACTTGCTCGGTTGCGGCGTCACCGTTGAGTGGCAGGCAAGTCGATATCACGCCAGCATCGAAAATTAGCACCATCTGCAGGACCTGAGAACGAACATGATTTAAGCGTCTGGCTGCCATGTCGGCGCCAGATCTCGGTGTAGCTGGGTGCGTCTGGTGCTTATATAGGTCACACCTTTACGGACGGCTCCAGGGTTGCCAGTCCATGAAGTGTTCGCGCGCCGGTAGCGCTGCATGGTCCAGCGGTGAAACGTCACTTTAAAAAGCCAGCTGAGCAGGACAGACTGACAAGGCTTTGGCGCCACCTTTGAGCGGCAGACAGGTCGATATCGCACCAGAATCGAAAATTGCCTTCATCTGCAGTACCTGAGAAAGAACACGATGTAAGTGTCTGGCTGCCATGTCGGCGCCAGATCCATGCGTCGCTGGCTGCGTCAAGTGTATGTATAGGTGACGCTTGTCCAGATTGCTCCGGGGTTGCCAGTCGATGAAGTGTTCACGCGCCGGTAGCGCTGCAAGGTGCAGCGGTGAAACGTCAGTCCAAAACCGAGCGCATCTGGCTTTTTGGACGGACATTTTGGACTGACAGACTTGCTCGGTTGCGACATCGCCACTGAGTGGCAGCATATCGATATCGCTCCAGCATCGAAAATTGCCATCATCTGAAGGACATGAGAGTGAACATGATGTAAGCGTCTGGCTGCCATGTCGGCGCCAGGTCCCCGTGTGGCTATATGTGTTAGGTGTCTGTATAGATCTTGCTTGTCCAGAGGGCTCCGGTGTTGCCAGTTGACGAAGTGTTCAAGCGCAGGTAGCGCTGTGTGCACGCACCGGTAGCCCTGCAAGGTACTGCAGTGAAACGTCAGAACAAAAGCCAGCTCGGCAGGATGACTTGCTCGGTTGCGGCGTCAACTTTGAGCGGCAGGCAAATTGATATCGCGCCAGCCTCGAAAATTGCCATCATCTGCAGGACCTGCGAAAGAACATGATGTTAGCGTCTGGCTGTCATGTCGGCGCCAGATCGCGATGTGGCTGGGTGCGTCAGGTGCTTGTAGAGGTCACGCTTGTACAGAGGGCTCAAGGGCTGCCGCTCGATGAAGTGTTCCCTCGCCGGTAGCACTCCAAGGTGCAGCGGTGAAACGTCAGTCCAAAAAGCCAGCTAAGCAGGGTAGACATGCTCCGTTGCGGCGTTACTATAGAGCGGCAGGCAAGTCGATATCGCGCCATAATCGAAAATTGCCATCATCTGCAAGACCTGAAGAAGAACATGATTTAAGCGTCTGGCTGCCATGTCGGCACCAGATCCTTGTGTGGCTTTGTGCGTCAGGTGGTTGTATAGATCAAGCTTGTACATAGGGCTTCAGTGTTGTCATTCGATGAAGTGTTCATGCGCCGGTAGCGCTGCAATATCCAGCGTTGAAACGTCAGCCCAAAAAGCCAGCTGAGCAGGATAGACTTGCTCAGTTGCGGCGTCACCATAGAGCGGCAGGCAAGTCGAAATCGCGCCATAATCGAAAATTGCCATCATCTGCAAGACCTGGGGAAGAACATGATTTAAGAGTCTGGCTGCCATGTCGGCGCCAGATCCCAGTGTGGCTGGGTGCGTCAGGTGCTTGTATAGGTTACGCTTGTACAGATGGCTCCGGGGTTGTCATTCGGTGAAGTGTTGAAGCGCCGGTAACTTTGCAAGGTCCACCGGTGAAACGTCAGCCAAAAAAGCCGGCTCTGCAGGACACCCTTGCTCGTTTGCGGCGTCACCTTTGAGACGCAGGCAAGTCAGTACAGCGCCAGCTTAGAAAATTGCCCTCATCTGCAGGATCTGTGAACTAACATGATGTAAGCGTCTGGCTGCCATGTCGGCACCAGATCCCGGTGTGGCAAAGTGTGTCAGGTGCTTGTATAGATCACGCTTGTCCAGAGGGCTCCGGTGTTGACAGTCGATGAAGTGTTCCCGCGCCGGTAACACTGCAAAGTGCAGTGGTGAAACGTCAGTCCAAAAAGCCAGCTCCGGAGGACTTACTTGCTCGGTTCCGGTGCCATCATTGAGCGACAGGCACGTCGATATCGCGCCAGCATCGATAATTTCCATCATATACGGGATCTGAGAAGGAACATGATGTCTGCGTCTGGCAACCTTGTCGGCGCGGGATCCCGGTGTGGCTGGGGGCGTCTGGTGCATGTATAGGTCACGCTTGTACAGAGGGCTCCGGGGTTGCCAGTCGATGATGTGTTCACGCGCCGGTAGCACTGCAAGGTCCAGCGGTGAAACGTCACTTCGAAAAGCCAGCTGAGCGGGTCAGACATGCAATTTTATGGCGTCACCATTCAGCGGAGGCACGTCGATAACACGCTAGCATCGAAAATTGCCTTGATCTGTACTACCTGAAAAAAAAGCATTATGTAAGCGTGTGGCTGCCATGTCTGCGCCAGGTCCCTGTGTGGCTGGGTGCGTCAGGTGCTTATGTAGGTCACGCTTGTAATGAGGGCTGTAGGGTTGCCAGTCCTTGAAGTGTTCAATCGCCGGTAGCGCAGCAAGGTCCAGCGGTGAAGCGTCAATCCAAAAAGCTAGTTAAGCAGGACATACTTTCACAGTAGCGGGTTCACCATTCACCGGCAAGCTCGTCGATATCGCTACCGCATCGGAAATTGCCTTCACCTGCACTACATGAGAAGGAGGATTATATAAGCGTATGTCTGCCATATCGGCGCCAGTCCATAAAGCATCAGTGGTGAAGACGCTGTTCAGAAGAATTCAGACACACTGCAGCACAGAACTTGACAGAAAAAAAAAGAACAACGCACGATATTCAAAGAACTCATCATGAACGGCTACCCAAAAGACTTTATTCAAAAAAGCATTCGACGTCAAAAACACAACATTCGTCAAGAAATCAACGCACAAAGACCAACGCCACCACCAAAATACGTCACTTTACCTTATGTCGGAGATGTCAGCGAAACCATCGTCCGAATCCTGAAAAAATCGGGTCTCCATGTTGTGCACAAGCCCACAAACACTGTTGCGCTTTGCCTACCTGTTCCCAAAGACCGGCCGCAGAGAGAAAGAGCCCAAGGCATTGTCTACCAAATTTCATGCGCCGACTGCGACGCAAGCTACATCGGCGAAATCTAAAATTTCAAAGAAAAAATTCGGCAACATAAGAACGACGTCCGCAAATTCGAAAGAGAGCGCAATCCAGTAGCCGAACATTCCCAGGACTCCGACCATAGAATAAACTTTGAAGAGACCCACATCCTCCGAACCGAAACAAATTACCACAAGAGGCTCCTTCTGCAATCCTGGCATATCCAAACCACCCCGAACAATATCAACCGCACAAAAGGAAACCTGCCCCCCGTATATGCCCAGGGACTTCGCTCTTCATTGCAACGAAAAAAATTCGCCATTCAGCACCTCCCTGCAGTGCGCCAGCATGACTAACAGCCTAAAACCACTCCCCCTCCCCCGCGTCTTGCGCGACACAGCTGTCGTTCTTTTCACCCCCCCCTCCCCTCCATACTTAAAAGACGCTAGCTACTGCCCTCAGTCACCTCTGATGAAGGAGCCGTATCAGCTTCGAAACGTTGGGTTATAGTTCACATTTTTAGTTGGAGATGTGCCGTTTATTATAAGTCTTCAAACCCAACCAGACAGGTAAATCTGTCAAAATGTTTAGTTTTAAATCTATTTCGTTATAGCAGTGGTGTACAGCTTGCGTGGGCAGGGCTTGTTTTCAAGTTCCGGTCCTCGTCCCCTAGTTGGGCTCTATGGTGGGTGGCTGGCACCATGGCCGAAGAACATTTTTTTCCATGGCTGCTCCTTTACTTTCAAATGATCGTCCTCTGAAAAAGGGGCGGACCGATGTAACCTATCAGTTCTTTTAGAAAAAGAGAACATCTTTCCCAAAACTCCACATCGTTCATAGTGAACAGTAAGAAAAACCAGCCAGACTCATATCTCCTTTCACAGTCTCAAAAGTCCTCACAGACTCATTAGGTCCGAAGTACAATGTGACAAAAATTGCTAGTGGAGACCTCCTGCTAGAACCTGTTGACGTCACTTAAATCTCGAAACTTGCAGACATCGAAACTTTCGGTGACATCCCTGTGTCTGTAAAACCCCACAGATCGCTAAACACTGTACTTGGTGTCATCTCCGGCAACGACTTTTTACACCTGTCAGAAGGGGAAATGCTGGAAGGACTGTCCGAACAAAATTTAACCGATGTGTACAGAATATAAATACGAAAAGAAAAAGAAATTCCATCGAAACACCTGGTGCTGACCTTTGCATTCTGCGCCCTCCTTGAATCAATCAAAGTAGGGTACGCAAAAATCTCCGTCCGACCATATATCCCTAACCCTAGACGCTGCTTCAAATGCGAAAGGTTTAACCATGGCTCCCAAAGCTGCAGCGGTCGGAACACATGTGCCAAATGTGCCTCTAATGATCATAAATCCAGATTGCGATGCTGCACCACGCTGCGCAAACTGCGAAGCAGATCGCTCCGCTTATTCAAGATCGCGTCCTGCATGGAAAAAAGAAAAGGAAATTATTACCATCAAGACCAAAGACAATGTTACATTTAAAGAGGCAAGACAGCATTACTCAATGACGGAGCACATTTTCTTTCATCGCACATACAAACTTCGCCGATATGGTGCGTGGGCTCGGTGCACCACAGCGGCCTTCGGCACCTGCCCAGCTCACACTAAGTGAGGTTTAGGCAGGGCCATCCGCGCCCCTGACAGATGCAGCGAGAGCTGCTATGCCACCCCCACAAACGTGCCCGCCGGCCTCCAAGACGGCAGCCCGCAAGGCTTCCCCCGTTCGGAAGAAGTCCACCACCCCCTGCCCGCGGGTTTCCCACGGAACTCCAGCGCCTCCACTGAGGCGATGAATACAAGTCAGAGCTCGCCTCTCCCGCAACGGTGGCGGGGCTCCCTTGTCCGAAAAAAAGAAAAAATCACGATAACAGGCCCTCAGCAAGGACGGACCTGAGGTTCTGAATACATCCCCCTAAAAAATTATAATTGTGTTTCTTATGCTCCGGAACTGCCGTGGAATTTTAAATAACTATGGTGATGCAACATATCAGAGTGGGCTCGGCAGCAGCACATCGGACACAATGGTCAACCCATTCTGCTTTGTCGTGCAGGTTCTAGCTTCCTTGCTGCAAATGCAAGCACCGCGCTCTTGCGCAGAAGGGATTGCCATACAGCGCCTGGTCATCGAGGTATTTGCACGAGACATCGACTGCCCCGTAGACATCTTTCAGCCACTCATTGTGGCTACTACGCCTGCGCCGGCATCAGGGACGTCACATCATAGGCTTCCACCAGCGGGTATAAGAAGCAGCAGCCTGGCGTTCGGAATCAGTGGGCTCGGCAGCAGCACATCGGACACAATGGTCAACCCATTCTTCTTTGTCGTGCAGGTTCTAGCTTCCTTGCTGCAAATGCAAGCACCGCGCACTTGCGCAGAAGAAGGAGTTGCCATACAGCGCCTGGTCCATCGACGTATCTGCACGAGACATTGACTGCCCCGTAGACATCTTCCAGCCACTCACTGTGGCTACTACGTCTTCGCCGGCATCAGTGACGTCACATCGTAGGCTTCCACCAGCGGGTATAAGAAGCAGCAGCCTGGCGTTCGGAATCAGTGGGCTCGGCAGCAGCACATCGGACACAATGGTCAACCCATTCTGCTTTGTCGTGCAGGATAGTGCATTCTTACATGCCAAATGTTATCGCAGTGATGATCGTTTCCTACTGCTGCTGCCTTGCCCACTTAGTATAAGAAATTTACTTTTGTATGAGTGTTCATTTAGGAAGAGCCTTTTGAACTGTGGCGACATCGAGCCAAAGCCAGGTCCTACTGATAAGGAAATGTTGGAGATGATTCTTTCGGGCCAGAGTGATATGACAGCTTCCATCAACATTTTGACAAATCAAGGAAACATTGAAGCAGATATCGTAGGACTGAAGGAAAAGAGGAAGTTGTTAGAGGCTCAAATGACGTCCTTGAATGAACTAAAAGAGCGAATTTGTGAGTTAAAATAAAAAACGACTGAGCTGGAAGATAAAGTGATACACCTGCAAAACAAGGTTGATGAACTAGAAAACAGGAGCCGGAGGAATAACTTGATTATTTTTTAAATAAACGAGGAGAGCGATGAGACTGCTGAGTCTCTTATCACGAAGGTGAACGAGACGGTGTTCCAACAAAAACTAGATGTTACTGTTATAGGCATAGAGAGATGGCACAGGCTTGGAAGGAAGAGCGAAAGTGGTCGCCCAGTAATCATTAAGTTCCTAGACTACCGCGAAAAGTATTCCGTCCTAAAAGCTTGCTATAAGCTCAAGGAAACAGAGTTTTCGATCACGGAAGACGTTTCTTTCGCCGTTCGCAATATTAGAAAGAAGTTAGGGAAAGCACAGTGGAATAAAGATTGAACGGAGCTAAGGTCAAGCTTTTTTTTAACAAGCTGTGTGTAGATGGTAGGATGTTTGCTTGGGACTCAGCGAACAAAGCTCGACACAAAATTTCTGAAAGAAAGCAAAGACCACAAACGGAAGATAGGAGGGCATTAATCATAATTACTATTAATTGTCGTAGCGTTGTGAACAAAGTCGACAATCTGGAAGGTATGCTGTTAACGCATAATCCGGAAATAGCTGTGCTAACAGAGACGTGGTTAAATGAAGAAATATTTGATTGCGAGTTTGTGCCAGGAAACTATAAAATCTTTCGGAAAGACCGCGACAGAAGAGGTGGCGAAGTAGCTATATTGTTCAAAAGCTCATTAAAGATTTTAAAACGGCCTGATTTCGCTACAGTTGAAGCTGTCTTTTGTAAAGTATACGCTAACAATTTCCGATATATCCTTGGTTCTATGTATAGGCCCCCCGGTTCCTCTGTCGCTGTCTTAGATGAAGCTAAGAAATATCTTTATTGCTACACGAAACAAGACGACAAGTTCACTTTAGTTGGAGATTTTAACTTACCAAACATACACTGGGCTACTTTTTCTGTTCAATCTCCGCACGCGGTAGGAGATGCACTGCTTGATATCATGTTTCGTTTCGATCTCTTACAAATTGTGAAGTACATTACTAGAATCCAACAAGATTCTGCATCAATACTGGATTTATTCTTGGTACGAGGCAATATCAAAGAAAAACTTTCATGTAATGTAGTGACCGGAATTTCTGATCATCAAGCCGTAATCTTGGTATTAGAAGACATTATTGGACCGAAAGGGTGATACTACACACTTTCCGAATTTTGCCGGTGCTGACAATGAATCGATTATTGATATTTTAGATCTTCATTATTATAGTTTTCTGCACAGCACTTGTAGCGTGGATGACCTGTGGCTTGTTTTCAAAAACATTGTTCGTGACTGCATTCAGCGTTTTGTACCAGTGATATGCAAGAAGTCAGACAATCACAATCCCTGGATTACGCGAGAAACTTTGCAATTGCAACGCAAGCTAAAACGATTAAATAAAAATAAAAATAAAGCTAAGCCAATTTAGAGGCAACAATTTATGAAGTTTCAGAAAAATTAAAACAGTGCATTCTTAAATTTAAAGAAAAATACGACAATAAGCAACCTCCGGATTTTATAAAAACTTCACCTGAAAAGTTTTGGCGGTCAATTGCACCAGTTTCTTGTTCTGCCGATGCGTTTATTATAAATGGACAACATGTAAGTGGTAATGTCCAGGTTTCATCAGCATTTGATAACACCTTTAAGAAAGTTTTCAAGAAAGATGACGGGCCTCTCCCACCCTTTAGCATGTCCCTTACTTCCATGCCTGATGTTATAATTTCTGAAGAGGGTGTTTTAAATCTATTGTTAAAATTGGATATTAAGAAATCACCCGGGCCAGATGATATTCCGAATGCCTTCCTTAAACAGTATGCAGAGTGGCGTTCAAAGTATTTGTGCATCCTATTCACTCGATCATTGAAAGAAGGTGTTCTACCGTGTGATTGGAAAACTGCTAGAATTAAGCCTTTGCATAAAATTGGAGCGAGGACGTGTATTGAAAATTATCGCCCTATTTCATTAACTTCGACAACGTGTAAATTATTTGAACACATCATTCATAAGCATCTAATTTCCTCGACGAGCATAATGTACTGGCAGCTGTTCAACACGGGTTCAGACGAGGGTATTCAACATGCACTCAGCTGGTCGATACAATCTATGCTTTTGCGACAGCAATCAACGAAGGAAAACAAACAGATGTTATCTTTATGGTACTTCGAAAAGCTTTTGATAAGGTTTCGCACAAGAAATTACTTCATAAACTCAGTTTTGTTATAAATAATAAACAGATATTAACGTGGATACAATCGTACCTATCTGATGGCCGTCAGTTTGTCGAACCGCATAAAACCTGCTCCAATTACGTTCCTGTCGATCCTCGCGCTCCCCAAGGATCCGTCCTCGGCCCCTTACTGTTTTTATTGTTTATTAATGATATTGTTAAAGACCTGTCAGTACATGTTAAGTTATATGCGAACGACTGCGTGCTGTATGAGAAAGTAAGTTCTACTGATGATCAAATTAGGCTTAATAATGATTTTGCAAAAATAGTTTCTTGGCGTGAGAAGTGGCAAATGTCAATTAACTTTGAAAAAACCGTATTTATGAGAACAACACTTAAAAAGTACCCTCTGCTATATTACTACACTACTAATAATAATTTTCTACATGAAGTTACAGAATATAGGCATCTAGGTCTATGGATCTCTGACAACCTCTGTTGGACCAAGCATGTGGACTATGTTTCAACAAATGCTCTCCGAAAGCTTTTTTTCTTACGACGCTCGCCTAAGTTAGCAACGCCTGGTACACGCCTCCTTGCCTACAACACTATTATTAGACCAATCTTAGAATATGCAGTAATTACCTGGGACCCTTTTACAAAGGTAAACATAAATAAACTTGAAAGAATCCAAAAGAAAGCACTAAGGTTTATATATAACACTTACGGGCGAACATCAGTCAGTCACCTCCTCAAAAAAAGCGGTTTAACCTCTATTTCTAACAGAAATCGCATATGTCGCTTAAAGTTCTTCTATTAATTAATTAATAATAATTTCAACGTTGACACTTCCAATATCCTTACTTATTCCTCGGGGTACCAAACTAGAAATCGCTATTCTCTTTCCATAACACCAATAAATTCGCCAGTTAATTGTTTTAAATATTCCTTTTTTCCAAGGATCATCACTGATTGGATTAACCTCACGGATGATGTTGTCAGGCAGACATCATTACAATCATTTGAAGAGCATTTGCATTTATTGTTGTTAATTGACCTTGTCGCTATCAGTGAAGCGTGCAGATAAAACAGAGAGAGAGAGCAGAATCAAGAAAAATCGCGATGCAAAGAATAAATGCGCCTCAAACCAACCGCATGCATACATATGCGTCTCCTGTTTGTATTCATTTAGGTGCAAACAGCACATCTAATAAACTGAAATTACATCTGTATTGCGCTGCTATTTCCTGTTATATGGGCGGGATCGGACGACTTTTTGAATTAATATTTCCTTTGTGGGGGTGTAAAATTCTAGCACATTTCATGTTCTTGTGGCGGGAGCAGCGGAGCACGAAACAAAGAAGAGAGAGGCGGGAATCAACGCTAACAACCAGATTTTTAATCCACGTTCGATCGAATATATACATCTCGCTCCTGCAATAAGGAAAGAACAGAAGCATGACAAACGCATAAGATGTACACATGGTAAAAGATTAGGACAACGCACGCAGATAATCAATTTCTATGTCACGAAAGGCTATCGAAAGTATGCTGACGCATATACGTCGCTCTTTAGCCCGGTCCGTTGATTAAAATACGACGAGATGACAATTGTGTTGATAAGCTGCGGAGCGCATTCATGCTCTCTGCAATATTTTGCTAATTCACTGCTGATGGCTCCCTTTAGGGATATTTTGTGCTCTCGAAGCCATTCATTCAAACAGTGCCCTGTTTGACTAATGTGGGTGCGTCCGCATGACAGATGTATTTCCTAAACCCCGCTTTTCACAAATTTCAAGTTTTTTTTCCGGCGCTTTTTCTTGAATTGATTTTTCTTTGCTCGCTGTTGGCTTTGGCGCACAGGCTTCTTAATTTGGTGGTAGCTGACATGAGCACTTTTACACCAGCTCTTGCGCCTACCTTTTTGAGACTGTGGGAAATGTCATTAATGTAAGCAATGACCGCGTACGGCTTCCTTTCTTCTGATGTGGTTGTGACATATTTTCTGCCTCTAAGTGCTTGCAGAATCCCTTCTGCGACACTGGATAGCAGTCTCTTCGGGTAAACTGCTGCTTTCAGCCGACTGTTCTGGGCGTCAAAACTTCCTCGAACTTCATGATGACAGGATCTCGTCAATGCGGCTCTCATTGCTACTTTTGCTAAGGACTAGAAGAACTAGGACTAGAAATAACAAGTGAACTCCCAGAAAACAACGTTATGCAATTTCTTAATTTGACGCTAGCCTTTCTAGGCGCTCACATATGCTTTCGGTACGGACCACGAAGCTAGAAGAGACTGCTCCCCTACACATCTGCGCACTCCAAGATCATCAAGCGGGGGTAGAAAAAAACAGCTATGAGAGCCGCATTGACGAGATCCTGTCATCATGAGGTTCAAGGCAGTTTTGACACCCAGGACCGTCGGTTGAAAGCAGTAGGTTGCCCGACGAGACTGCTATCCAGTGTCGCAGAAGGGATTCTGCAAGCACCTAGAGGCAGAAAATTTGCCACAACCACATCAGAATAAAGGAACCGTACGAGGTCATTCCTTGCATTAATGGCATTTCCCACAGTCTCAAAAGGGCAAGAGCAAGAGCTGGTGTAAAAGTGCTCATGTCAGCACCCAAAAAGTTAAGGAGCCTGTGCGCCAAAGTAATCAGCGAGCAAAGAAAAAAATCAATGCAAGAAAAAACACCGGAAAAAAAAACAAGTGAAATGTGTGAAAAGCGGGGTTTATGAAATACTTCTGCCATGCGGACGCACATACATTGGTCAAACAAGGCGCTGTTTGAATAAACACAGTCGAGAGCACAAAAATATCGCTAAAGGGCGCCATCAGCAGTGAATGAGCAAAACATTGCAGGGAGCATGAATGCGCTCCGCAGCTTATCAACACAATAATCTTCTCGTCGTATTTTGATCAACGGACCAGGGACATTGGAAAAGCCTTCAACATCCGACCAAAAAGCGACATAAGCGTCTGCATACCTTCAATAGCGCTTCGTGACAGAGAAATTGATTATCAGCGTGCGATGTCTTAATATTCCACCACGTGTACAACTTATGCGTTTTTCATGCTTCTTTCGTTTCCTTCTTATACGAGCGAGATGTATACACTCGACGAACGTGCATTAAAAATCTGGTTGTTATTCAGCGCAGTGTCCCACCTCTCTCTTTATCTCGTGCTGCGCTGCTCCGGCACAAGTTCATTCACCAACGAGCCCAAATTTTCACCTTGTTAAAGCACATTTCATGTAAATAGGCAAATCTAAATGGCCTAGCCAGCAATCATTCACACGAGTTCACAGATGTATTACACCACCTGTAACGTAAGCATGTGCCTGAAATTTGGCACATGTGTGCGCCTAGATGCCTAAACTCTGCATGAAAAAGAAGAAATAATTTTTTTGAGCCAGAGCCGAGAAATCTGCATTAACCTTTTGGGGCTGTCCCTGGGACGCTCAACTTTTTGGACGCGACTAGTTGTAGGGAGTTTTTGGACGTCTTAGGGAAAAATGAGAACCTCCTGGGGACATTCCAATTTTCCTGATGGGATATTTCTGGGCGATTTTGAGGAGGTTTTGTGGTTGTTGGGTAGGTAGAGTATTTCCTTCACCTAGATGTTAGTTAACCGTTAAAAACATATAGAATAACACTTTAACCTGAACATGCCCACAGATTACTAGCGGAAACGTCTTTCAACAAGACCGCCGTTTCAAGTTGTGTGGATTCCAGAAACGTTTCGTAAAAAACTCGTATCAACAGCTGCGACACTGTGCTAATTAGAAGTTTTGTTTCAACCGTTAATACAGGGATACTTATAGCACTAAGCGTCTACCTGACTGAACTTTTTTTTTAATAACTATTTCTTGCACTGCAAAAAGTGGCTGACTTGTATCCTTATTAGCCCTTCCCTTAACTTTACGCGGAACTTTTATGTTCATGAGCCGACAGCGAATTATTTTTTGGAAGCGGGGTTTTCGGCATATGAGGAATGTGGGGCAATTTTTCCTTAGCTACGAGGATAATGCAATGCTGTTTCTCTGATCGACTTTTGAATGCAAGCAAAAAGAAATACAACGTTGCTTGTCCGCCGTTTCTACCATCCCTTTTAATGCACTGCAGAATTTTAAAGGTCAGCACTGCCTTCAATAGCATCGAAGACGAGCTGTCCCATTTGGACGAAATCGAACGCGGAAGGACACCCCGTTTCCGCCCACGTTTTGGAGCTGCCGCGTTCGCGTGCTGGATGGTCTGCCGAAGAAGAACAGCGTCGAAGCATGACGCAACAGCCTGCAGCAATCGCTAGGTTTCCGCCACCCAGACCACGACCGCCTCATCGCGGCCCTGAAGCAGGATCAGACACTAGCCGATTCACACGACGGACTGTTTGCCCGCGGCCCGCGCCTCACGTGTTCTTGCGCCACCAAATCGAGAGGCGTGCTGTCGGCCCGCGGACTGGACAACCAAGGAAGTTCAAGTGCCTCTCCCCTAGCGGGAATTAGCGGCGGCCCGCGAAGATGCACGCGCCAGCTCTAGCAACCACCGCTCTTGCCAGTATTTCGGCTGCCGCATTTCTCTGCAAGGTGACGGTTCGGGCTAGTGGGTATGCGTTATGATCCATAGCGCAGCAACAAAACAGGGGACAAACACAAGCGCTAAACTTCCACTGCGGCTTTATTTGGTGCACACAATTTATACATGAAGTAAAGAACAATACCAGTCAGATTAGACAAGATACTTAGTGAACAAAGCTTAAAAAGTCACATACAATACTTTTCAACGGATGGCATACTGCTCCGAGTCTAAAAATGCCATATCTTTCTTTGTCAGCGACAACGACGGACTGCTGACGCAGCTTTCAGGTCCAGCTCTTCGATTGCGGCAGCCTCGATATTTTCTCTTGTTAATCTATCCGCATTTTTGCCAGTCACCTCGCATTCTTTAAAATCAGGCTTGCATTTTGAGCACGACAGTGCCGTGCCAAATTGCTAGAACCGCCATCCCTAACTTCCCTGACTGCCCAATGTACGCATTGCCGCATGAAAGCGGGATACTGTAGACTATTTCTTCAGTACACTGCACGAAATGGTTTCTATGCATTTCTCTTAGTGGCGTTGAGCTGGCGTGCTGTTTTGACAAGCTGCACTGCGTTCGCTACTATGACGAAGTGCTAGCAAGACGGCCCAGACCATTGAGGAATTGGACAAAGGGCCGCACCTGCACCATTCAATCGCAGTCGCGAGTCGGGAGGAAAAACCAGTTTGACCGGTGTTGCCAGATGCTTTAAAATAATCTGGCAACAGTGGTACACCCAGCGCATCGTCTCCTCTTTTGGTCCGTCGCATCCGCTTGACGTCATCGGATCACAGGTCAGTTTTTAGTGGCGCATGAACACGTGATGTGCTGGCCGCGGTCGAACGGATGGTCGTTTGATTCGGCCATAAGCAAGCAAAAGCAGGCAGAGGCTAGACGTGGGATTGCAGTTGCCCAAAGGGCAGCCTATGCTAATTGATGAGCGCCTGCAAGGCGCCTTGGCAAACCACTCAACGACGCCTTTAATAGATGTTATGGTATAGGCTGCTGGGTTGCTTGCGAGTTGTAAACCTCTACAGTGTGAGCCTCTCGCCAAATAGATATTTTCTACAAGCTCTTACTTCTAGTAACCGTCGTGTTGCTTTCCCGCCGCAGTCCTAAAGCATGCGGTTGGTTTGAGACGCATTTATTCTTTGCATCGCCATTTTTCTTGATTCTGCTCTCTGTCTCTGTTTTATCTGCACGCTTCACTGATAGTGGCCGAGTTGTTGCCGGTTGACAGGCTCATGCCCATTCTTCTTTATAAAGCCTCTTACCAGTAGTCTTTTTGTGCAACCCGCCTTGCCTTTCCCGAGACAGCTGCCCTCTAGGTCACACTACGGCTACAAACAGCTGAAGACAAACAACTAGTTAAGAATGAGGGCCCTCGTTTAGAGTGTCGTGTAGCCCATCATGGCGTTTTGGCACGAATAGAAATTCATCAGTAAATCAGCAGCGTAAGTAAAATTTATCGCATCACAGTAGTCATTCCAAGTATTTTCCCAGGTTGTCCAAAAGGCAAGCCGAAAAAATTGTTTCAAAGGTCAATAAACGTAAGCCGTGTAAGATAAGAAATTCTAAATTTGAGAAAATTTGCTTTTTGCGCCGTTATCAGTCCTAAATTTCGAAGTAAGTTGTTCGTCAAAATATCAAAGTTAGTACGTAGAACAGCACAAGTTAATGCATTTATTTCCGGAACAGTTTTTTTTTCAGGGAGGAAATAATTTTTAACAGTGAGTCCCCGCGTCCGATTCCTGCGTTGCCCTGTACGTGCTCTTCATTGCAGTAAACTACACCGCGGGCTGCAAACATACACGCTGAACCAGCTGCCTACTGCTCGGATGCGATGGTGCACTGAGCATAGACGCTGCCAGCTTCGGCAATGCAGAAATCTGCTCAAGGGCACGGTTACAGAAAAATGAAAACGAAGGGCCACGTAGCCGGAGCATCAGGATAACGCTCTTAGTAACTGGAGATGCGGACTGAAGAGCGCTGCAGCCTCGCTCCCACATGCAGCCGCGAGAAGCGCAGGTGCAGCTTTAGTTCCGAGCACAAGCAGACTGGCTAGTCTTCCACCAGAATACCAGTACTGCTCTGCCATCCTTCCAGGAAGCACACTTTGCGTTCTGATAGCAAGGAAAGCCGCTCCAAGATATCGTGTCGCATTCTGTGAGCGAATCGGAGTTGTGTTTCTCGTGAGTTTGACCACGGGAAATCCAGCATCATTGTTTGGTTGCGCCCATGGGCGAAAAAAAAGTAGAACCGAATGAGATGGGCATTTTACATCTCCTTTGGCAGCAGACTAAGGTGTTGCGCAGCATGAACCAGTCTCACAGAGGCCATAGGAAGGACCACTTCCATCTCCTTAAGAAAAAGTGAGCATAGATTGCTAAAAAATACGCGATAATGAGTAGGTTTTGACTGATTGTGACTGTGCTTTTTTAACCTTGTAAGAAATGCGCATACGTTCACCTTTTACAGGCTATATATATGCAATATGTGGCTTTCAATACACATAGTTGAAGCCAGCGCCCGTCCTGCCTGGTCTATCTGTGTGGTTTGTGTACAAATTAGCGCAGTTTTAGTTTTTTTTTACACAATGTAATATAACAGATTCAACAGACATGGTAATGTATGCTGATGACACAAACATTTTTTTTTTCGTGTGATAGAGCTCTGCGCACTCTAGATGGCAATTCAAATGCATACCTAAAAAACCTCCACCCCCTGTTGCCTGCAAACCGACCGTCATTTAGTCTTTCTAAGACGCACTACATAATTTTCAGACCTATTAACACTGTAGAACAACGTCTGCTTAATATTTATTATGCTAACAATGCGATTGATAGAGTTTAATCTCACAAATTTCTCGGTGTTTGTTTTAGTGAGACGCTGTCTTGGAATACACATAATTTGAAACTTGCTTCCAAGCTGAGCAGAAAAGTTGGCTGCCTTTTACCGACTGGCTGACGTCATACCTACGTATGACGTCATACCTACGTAAGACGCCTTCGGACTGTTTTGCCAGAACCATCCCATTTTTGGCCCAGATGAACTCAAAACCTTTTTTTGTTGCCCTGAGACCTTGCTGGTTGGAACAACTCGCGATTAACACGAGAGAGGTTATTGTTAAAAAAACAGCCGAGGAGGCTGATCGGAGCCACTGCTGCTTAAGAGAAATTGACCGAGTCTGCACTAGAATCGGTGGAATATAGTCGCCACTGGATGGCAGCCGACGTACTGCCGAGATATCTGCTGGTTGAAAATAGGTTATGTTTAGCTCGCCCGCCAAGGAACTTCAAAAAGAGTGCAGGTTTACATTAGATTTGACGGGAAGGCCATGAATCTCTAAGTTACATCTTCTGCTGTATTGTTCGAGATCATTTGTATCTCGACTCATACTGTCAATCACATGTGTCTGGGAAACTACTGTTGAAAACAGTGGAGCTCGTGATCGCAGGTGTGCAAGCTCAGTCTGATTAGTGGTTACTGTAACAATAACCGCGTCATACCGTGACGAAAGGAAATCAACAGCGGAATGTATGTCCTTGACTGCCGAAGCAACCTTTTCACTAGTTTCCCTCACCAACAATAGTTCCTCAATTTTCATTATCAGTGCTGAAAGAGTTGTCGTCAACGAATCCAGTTTCATATTCAGAGCAGACAATTTCTGCGAGAATGAACCATCACCAGGACTGGATGCTATACCTCAGGTGATTAACCGAATCAACCGAGTCAACAGCACCTCAAAAGACTGCAGAGTGAGAAACGCCATCAAGTCGCCTGGCCTAACCTTGAAAGCAGAGAAGGGCCACTTAGCGTATGAAGAGCTGATTTTTCTACACCACATTGCTAGCAAGGAGGGAGTACGCCCAAAGCCGCAAAAATCAGCTAGCATTGAACAGTTGCCACCGCTGGCCGAACAGAAAGCAGTGCGCAGATTCCTCGGACTGTGCGCATATTGCCGGCAGTTCGTGAAAACCTTTACGCGCATTGCCGAGCCCCTGACCCAACTGACGAAGGCAGAAATGCCATTTAAATAGGAAGCACCGCAAGCAGAAGCCTTCAAACAACTTCAGCGTCTTTGGTTACAGGCGCGAAACAGACACAACACAAGGCGGAAAGACGGGCGCAGCGCGTTCTTTCTGCCTTTTGTCGTGTCTCTTTTCGCGCCTGTAACCAAAGATGTGCAGTTACAAACTTGCCCAGCAAAATGTTCTTTTAAACTTCAGCGTCGTTTACAGTCCCCACCGATCCTCGCGCATTTTTACGAAAACGCCGAAGTCCATACCGACGCAAGCAGTGTGGCCGTAGGCGCCGTTCTAGTTCAAAAAGCGACGAGCTGGAGAAAGCCCTCCCATACGCTAGCCGTTCCTTTCCAAGGCCGAGGCTAACTCTTCGACAACAGAAGAGTGCCTTGCCATCATCTTCTGCGAAGTCGAGATCTAACTCCTCACTTGATAACAAGACCGAGGGTGTGCTTACGCAGAACTGACATTTGAGCTAGTTGGTATTGCATGCAGTTGGTAGTTAGTATTGCTAGTAGGCAGGACCTATATCGGTCAAACGGGCCGCTCCCTTAATGTGCGCCTGCAAGAGCATTTTTGTCCTTGAAAAAGTCGCCTTCATCTAATCTCGCAAAGCGCTGTTCGAAACGCAGCGGTTGCAAGCCTTTGCTGCATCATACCAAAATCTTGTTTCGACACCCTAATCAGCAAACCAGAGAGGTTTCATAGGCCTATCACGTCCCTAAGAATCAGCACACGTGTGTTGCCGACCCCATGGTGGCTTTGTTTGATAAGGAGCTTTCTTATCTTGACGTGCCTACAAGAGCACTAATTCTGATGCGCGTGCGTGAAGGCTTTTGTTTTCTTTGTGGTTTTTTCTCTCCTTTTGTGTGTTTCTTGAATAAACGCCCAGTTCCGAGAAATCGCTTGTGTTGTTTGGTCTTCCTTGTCCGTTGTCCTGAGTGCGCTTTATATATTTTTACAATGTGCTTACGCAATCGCCTTCACCGGTTTCCCATATCTCAAAGGCTCCTTTTATTTCTCTTTCTTTCTTGTCCCTTGCACGAGCTAAAGTTGTAGTCCGTTCAATGTAACGTGAACATTTGTGATTTTCGCAATGGAGTGCAAGGCTTCCAGGATTCGTTATTTTTCCTAAGTTATTACTGTGCTCTCTCAACCTGGTGTTTAGACACCTGCCTGATTGACCTATGTAGCTCATGCCTCATGACAAGAGAATTTTGTACACAACCGGTAGCACATTCTACAAACTTTTTTTGATGTGGGATACCACATGTGTTAGCAACTTTTTTCCTCGATTTATTAATTTCATGACAAAGGCTAACTTCCGGGGTGCGGTAAACACCAGGGGAACATCATATCTGTTTGCTACTTTCTTTAGGCGGCGCGAAACATTAGCACATAAGGAATGACAATCAATCCAGTAGCCTGGTCTGCATACTATTTTTGCGGTCTTTTGCCATCGAGTAGATTTTGTAGATTCTTTTCAGCCACAGACGTTACTAGCGCGTCAGGGAGCCCACTCATCCTTAGCCTTTCAACTTGCCTCTTGATGATACTCTCTACCTAATAATAATAATAATAATAATAATAATAATAATATTAATAATATTAATTGGTTTTTGGAGAAAGGAAATGGCGCAGTATCTGTCTCATATATCGTTGGACACCTGAACCGCGCCGTAAGTGAAGGGATAAGGGAGGCAGTGAGAGAAGAAAGGAAGAGAGAGGTGCCGTAGTGGAGGGCTCCGGAATAATTTCGACCGCCTGGGGATCTTTAACGTGCACTGACATCGCAATGCACACGAGCGCCTTAGCGTTTTTCCTCAATAAAAACGCAGCAGCCGCGGTCGGGTTCGAACCCGGGAACTCCGGATCAGTAGTCGAGCGCCCAAACCACTGAGCCACCACGGCTGGTCAATAATTTGATTTTCGCGGGTTTACCATCCCAAAGCGACTCAGGCTATGAGGGACGCCGTAGTGGAGGGCTCCGGAAATTTCGACCACCTGGGGTTCTTTAACGTGCACTGACAACGCACAGTACACGGGCCTCTAAAATTTCGCCTCCATCGAAATTCGACCGCCGCGGCCGGATTTTGACTTGAGTGTTGTGCAAAACAAGGACCCAGAAGATGCTTACAATGTCTTTATTACCATATTTAAATCCATATATGAACAAAGCTTTCTTGTCGTAACCTCAAAGAAACCCCGCAAAGCTCGCAAACCATGGATAACCGCCGAATGCCTCAAAATGATAAAAACAAAAACAGACCTTTACAACCATTTTATCCAAACCAGGTCACTAGATGACCTTCAACAATTTAAAACATACCGGAACAAAGTTACGTATTTTCTTCGACGGGCGAAAAAAGAGTACATGGAAAATCTGTTCAACCAAGACTTATTAAAAAGGAGCGATCTTGTGTGGAAAAACGTCAACAAAATTTTAAATCGAGGTACAACTGTTCCTAGTACACTTGAAATTTTAGTCAACAACGAAACAGTGAGTGAGAAACGACTAGCAGATGATTTCAATAACTATTTTGTGTCTCAGGCAGACGTGAGCTACAATTTTATGAACATGAAGTCTCTTGACTCGCGGGTTGTTTGCAGTGCTTTCTTGTCTCCAACTGATGCGAACGAAATCAAAAATTGTCTTCTAGCTTTGCGTAACAGCAAGTCGTGTGATATTGATGACCTGAAAATTTCACCAGTAAAATATGTCGCTGATGTAATTAGTCCTGTGTTAGAATGTATTTTCAATAGCTGTACTGAACACGCAGTGTTCCCTAAGAAAATGCAGTTTGCCAAGGTCACAGTTATTCGCAAAGGTGGAGACAAAAACAGTCTGTCAAATTATCGTCCAATATCTATTCTACCTGTTTTTTTCAAAGTGCTTTGAAAAGATCTTGTTCAACCAGATATCTAGTTTTTGTGACAAAAATAACATAATAACGCCCAGTCAGAACCTTTCGACGGAAACCGCGCTGCTGACACAAAAAGAGCTAATTTTATAATCCTTCGAGCAGAAACTTCTCACTCTTGGCATATTCATCGATTTTTCAAAAGCGTTTGACCGCATTAACCACAAAATAATGTTAACAAAGCTCGAGCATTACGGTTTCCGCGGACAGTTTCTTGACATAATTCAGTCTTACTTAAGTGCTCGATCGCAACAAGTAAAAATAAACAATGCTTTATCTGATATTAGACACATCGTTTCTGGTGTCCCGCAAGGTAGCATCTTGGGAACATTGCTCTTTCTTCTTTATGTTAATGACATCGTCTGTATTAGTAATCTTCCAACCTTTGTGATTTACGCTGATGACACCACTTTATTCTTTAGAGCTGCACAGCTGCCAGATCTTGAGAAACAAGCCACAAAATGTTTACAGTCACTCCAAGAATGGTCTCAAAGTAATTTATTAAACATAAACACTGCAAAAACGAAGGCCGTGCTTTTCCGGCATCGTAACAAGTTGACAAATATGCCACCACTCTGTTTGAGGATCGGTAAGACGCTCATCGAAACGGTCCCTGCGGTCAAAAGTTTAGGTGTTATTTTTAATGAGCATTTGAGTTGGAATGATCACGTTGACATGGTGATGAACAAGCTGTCAAAGGTTGTCGGTATTTTGTGTCGACTGAGATATTTCATGCCGAAAAGTATCAAGAAAATGTTGTAGAGTGCACTTTTTTCCTCTGTTATAAAATATTGTTTTTTGGTATGGGGTACCACGTCTTTTACAAATATTAACCGCTTGTATCTTCTTCAAAAGAAAGTTGTTCGAAATATTATGAATGCTACTCGACTAGAACACACCGAACCGTTTTTCAATGAACTTCGAATCATCCTTTTGCCACAGCTGTACGATGTTTTACTTCTACAACGGTATAAAACCGGTATTAATCACAATAATTGCGATATGCTAAATCTGTCAAAATTACAATGCAATGAGCCAAAGTACACTACACGTGCGACACCCAAATGGTATGTGCCTAGGATGCGAACAAATTATGGTTATCAAATGTTGAGCTACACTCTCCCACATCAACTAAATAAGGAATCCGAATTGATGTACAGCTAATGCCAAATATGTTACTTTTGTTCATTTCTTTTTTTTTATCCCTCGAAGTGCTAACATGTTGTGTACCACTGCAATGCCCTTGTGGGGTGCGTCGGCCTCGTCAAGCCTTCCCAATGGCTTTTTGTCGGCGCACCCAACATCGTCATGATGTTAAATAAACATGATTGATTGATTTGATTGATTGTCTTTCGGAACAGCAGCCGAGCGCCATAACCACTGAGCCACCGCAGCGCCCGCTCTACCTGATGAGAAAACGATTTCTTAAGACACAGCACCAAACTGTTATTTTTCTAAACTCGTTTTCACCAACTTAGAGAGCGCAGAATGATAACTTAAGGAGCTTTTTCCCTTTTTCGTCAGGTACGTCCAACACGTGTGCTTACCACCTTTTTTTATCTCTATGTCCAAGAATCTAAACACAACATGAATTCCAGCCCGGCGAAAACCTCTCAGAAAACGTCTAATAACGGGAACAGAAAACTGGGAAAGTTGGAATGGATTTATCTTTAAGCAGCGCAAAACAATGATTTGATTTTTGTGTGTTTTTTCAGTAGTTGTGTTTTTGGTGCCTATATAACTAAGCCTGCTAGAAATAAATGTTCAGTTGTTAGATAGCGCTCGTGCCGTCTCATGTTTCTTCCACTACGTGCTGTGTTTCGCGCTGCTTAAAGATTTGTTGTGTGTGTTGTGTGTTGGGTTTTATAGCACATAGGCAGCTAAGGCCATCATGCGCCAAACGCAAGGTATAGAAAACTGTTTTGTGCTGGATTTTATTCAAAAAATAAAAAACCGGTGCTGTGAAGGACCTAAAATTTTATTTCACATCAGCTAGTGAAGGAAAAGGGCAGAAATATTTTTAAAATGGCTAATGGTAAAAGCTTTAAAGAAGGTCAGGTAACCTCAGCGGCCTTCTTTTGAAGGGGAGGGATGTCGAGGCTCCCAGCCAATGTGATAGAAACCTCAGCCTTCTTCTCAGGAGTGGGAAATGGCTGAGGTGCATCAAAGAAAAGTGAGGCGTTCACAGTTTATTTAGACAGCCAGCCTCTGGTAAAAAGTTAAAAAGATAAGAAATGTCAACAATTGCATTATCACTCAAGACTAGCGCTGGGTGAAACGGAATGCATTGATTATAAAAATGACTAAAGTACTTTTTCCTTACTTTTTCTAGGTTTGAACATGCAATTAAAATATGGTTTAGTGCGAGCTCGTCTCGTATTTTTCACAAACAGGTTTGTTTTCTTTTGTAAGTAAGTAGTTTTGTGTCAGGTGTGTGTGTTCTATGCGAAGACGACATAAGATTACTTCAGTGAAACGTTCCTGGTGTCTGCATGACTTCCATTCCCCCAAGCCCCAAGGTCGGCTTTATGAGGTGTAGTTTGCTGTTGAGTTCATTATCCCAGTTTTTCCGTCATTCGTTTTTTTAATTTGTTATGTATCAACGTCATGCAGTCTTTAAAAGGTATGTCCACATTTTTTATTTCACCATTTTGAGCTCGTACTGCTGCTGCGTCTGCTCTCTCGTTAACCTCTATGCCGACGTGGCTCGGGACCCAGCAGAACCTCATCGTATGTCCTTATGTTCTGTATGATGCTGCTTACTAAGGGTTAAATTGCATTTCTTGACTGCAGCGCTGTGAGTAGGCTCAGGGAATCGGTGTATATTACACTGTTTTCGATGTTGTCATGTACTATTTTGTCCACAGCCATACACAATGCATAACATTCGGCAGTAAAAATTGACACATAACTTGGCATTCTTGCTATTTTTTCCCATTTCCCCTGCACTGCGGCCTTCCAAAATATATCGCTGTTTTCGCGCCCTCCGTGTAAAATTCTATGCAGCTTGAAAATTTCTCTTTCAAAGACAAATATTCTTGTAGTAGGTGTTTATGTGGTGTTTGTTTTTTATGTGGTGTTTGCATCTGGGCCTCCTCTGTGACGCGTCCCAAGGTGCTTGCAAGACTTCAGAGGGCAGCAACCATAACTTCCTCCTATCTCCGAGAGCAAGGTCTCAGCGTGTCATCCGAGGAGTTCGCTATAGTGGCATTCAGGCGAAAAAGTATGAGTCGTTATCCGCTAACTATTGACGGCCGTGTCATTGTCTATCGTGCATCTCATCGTTTTCTCGGAATTGTTATAGATCGGAATTTATCATGGAGCCCGCACTGCAGCATTGAAAAGAAAAAACTAATCTCTATCGCACATCTGCTCAGATTTCTTGGCGGCAAATCATGGGGATTGTGGATTCTATCAATGCTGCAACTCTACAGAGCACTCGTTTTGGGATTTTTTCGGTATAGTGCACCAGTGCTTTCAAGCACATGGAAGACGAATTTGCGTGCCCTGCAAGCTATACAAGGCCAGACACTTCGCACATGCCTGGGTCTCCCTCGCAGCGCATCAACAGTTGCTACCATTGCAATCGCCCAGGACTACCCACTCTCGACGTATATAACCCTTGAAACCCTGCGGATCTACATACGGCATCTAACAAGGATTCCACAGCACCACCTTGTGTCAGTGGCGAATCAAAGGCCACACACAGCGTTTTCAAAGGCTATAGCAGCCCACCAGTCGTGCATCCCATCGCAGTTCACCCCGGCAGCACGGCCTTCCTCTGCGCTGTGTTGTCTGCGGGAGCCATGCGTGCGCCTTACAATTCCGGGCATAACGGAAAAATCGAACTTATCGAAACCGGCCATTAAACAGTTGACACTCTGCCTACTCCACGCCGCATATAGTGACCGTACTCATGTGTATACAGATGGTTCGGTCTCAGGTACAAGTTCAACCTACGCCGTGGTAATTCCTGCGAGACAGACCAGTATTATTCAGCAAACTTCGCATCGGACAACATCCACCGGGTCAGAATTGGCCGCTCTTAGTGGGGCTGTGCAGTATATCGGTGCACAAACACCCCACAAATGGGCTGTGTTCTGTGACTCAAAAGCAGCCTTACAGTGTCTTAATTCTGCTTTACGCCATGGCGATCACGATCAACACGTAGCTGAATTAAGACATCTCTAACACCAGATTGTGAACAATCAGTGTGTGCCCTGTGTACCCTGCAAGTAACGGCCAACGGACACGTGGAAAAGTGATCATATCCCTTTGTTCTCTCACTTTTCTATCTCTCCCTCCGTTCCCCTTCTCACGTGTAGGGTAGCATACCGGGCCCTGCCTAGTTAACCTCCGTGCCTTTCCGTCTTTCTCTCTCTCTCTCTCTCTCTCTTGTTTTTTACGAAACTGTGTAAGCGTGAAGTCACATGCAGCGGGAATGTAGTACCATGGCGACAATGGATCGTGTCTCGTGGCAATTTTAGGTAGAGCATCTATTATTCAAAGCTCATGACATGCATCTTCAAAGCGTGATAACAAAGGTCTGATTGATTGTGGTTTATTTTTGAACAGTCTTCTAGATGTGCACTTGGTAACTATGGGGTAACAAAGGTGTTTTGGTAAGGATCTTATTTTCAGTACATATGCACAGGTAAGCATTGCTCTTCTGTTTACAAGATATGGTTCATTTGTTTCTACATATACACTGCTTATGGGGGATGTTATGTATGCACCAGTTGATAGAGGGAGACCCAGGTTTTTTATAGGATCCATTTTTTTGACGTATGATGGTTTTGAGACCGATACACAATGCATCCATAGTCCAAAGTGGACCGTACTGCGGAGCGGTAGATCTGTAAAAGGCATAACCTATCGGACCCCCCATGTTTCCGTGAGAGTATCTGCAGTATATTTAGTGATCGGGAAGCTTTTTTTTAAGGGTATTTATCTGAGGTAAGAATGTGAGCTTTCTGTCAAATGTTATGCCTAGGAATTTATGCTCTTGTTTTACTTGCAGAACAGTTTCATTCGAATGCAGGGTGGGGATCAATCTGCACGCCTCTTTTCAGTGAGAAAAGGACGAAAACTGTTTTTTCTGGAGAAAATTTAAATCCATTTTGGTCTGCCCAAGTCGCTAGTTTGTTCAGTGTAAGCTGTATCTGTCTTTCGCATGATGATAAACTGGAAGATATGCATGAAATTTGAAAGTCGTCAATATATACAGAATACATGATGGACTTTGGAATTATTTGCCATATTGAGTTCATTTTTAGAATAAAGAGTGTGGTTCTTAGAATACACCCCGGCGGTATGCCGTTTTCTTGGATGAATTTCTTCGAAAGAGTGCAACGTAGACGTACACGAAAGTAACGATCAGGGAGGAAGTCTTTTAGACAGTTTAGCATCCTGCCACGGACGGCTACATCCTCGAGGTCACGAAGAATCCCAAACCTCCTGGTGGTATCATAAGCTTTTTCCAAGTCAAAAAATACTCCCAGACAGTGCTGCTTGTCTATACTGCTCCACGTACAGTGTTTTCAAGACGGACCAGATGGTCATTTCTACAGCATGCTTTCTTAATTCCACATTGGTGAATATCAAGAAGCTTCAGCGATTCAAGGATGAACATTAACCTAATATGTAGCACGCTTTCAAAACATTTGGCAAGACCAATCGTAAGTGCTATTGGCCTGTAACTACCAGCCGTAGTTGGCGGTTTTCCGGATTTCAGGAATGGCACAACCACGGGTTTTTCCACGCCTTTTGGCATTTTTCCAGACTGGCATAATTTATTGAAGAATTTCAGAAGAGCTTTACAGCATCATCGGAGAGGTGAGCAAGCATTTCATAATGGATTTCGCCTGGGCATGGTGCAGTCTGTTTGCCGGCCGAAAGTACTGTACGGACTTCTTGTAGTGTAATTAATTTATTCTCATGTTCATTTGCACTGACGCTTGTCGGCAGTCGTTGTTTTCAGCTGTGGTATTGTACTATAAAAATTATTGTGTCTAGTGTGAGGAGCTAGAACCTTTGGCGAAGTGTTCCCCTAGTTTGTCGGCCAGTTCGCTAATGCTTGTTTGTGTATCCGGAGCTGTTAGGAAAGGAATTTTGAGAGGATCAAAGCTGCTATTAAGTGTGTGGAATTGCTCCCACATTTTTTTCGATGTAACTGAACTCTCTATGGACGACACATAGTTTTTTCATGAAGTTTTCTCAGCATTGCGACGTATGTACTATGCTCTTGCTCTCGCCTTTTTTTTTTAATTTTTGAGGGTTTCGTGTGTGGGGGTACCTTCTGAAAGTTCCCCAGGCTTTGTTTTGTTTCTTTTTTGCTTCTCTGTATTTTTTTGTGTACCAGAGCCTGTTATTTTGTCCTACTATTCCTGACGACTGAGGAATGGCTAGACGTGCAGCCGCAATGATACTTGTAAAACTTTCATTTAGTTTATCAACGCTAACATTATCAGAAAATATTTTCTCCAGACAGGCCTTTTCTTCAAAGAGTGGCCAGTCCGCTAAGTGCGGTTCCCAACTGCATGGTTTAGTCGGAATGATTGGTGGTGGTGATCACTTCCGTACGGGTTATCAAGAACATTTCACTTAGAATTTGTAAAAACGAATGGAGAGCTAAAAGACAAGTTAATACAGCTCATCTTTCCTCAGTATGGAGTGCAGTATGTGGGTTTGCCCGTATTTAGCAGGCAAACGTTGTTGCATAGAGTAAAATCTTCTAAAGGCCGGCCTCTAGTGTCCGTCTGTTCACTCCCCCAAAATGGGGAGTGCGCATTAAAATCTCCGACTACCAGATATGGCTCTGGTAACTGATTAAAAAGTGCTTCTAGGTCATGGAGTGTTACAGTGAGGTGTGGTTGAAGATACACTGTGCGCATATTGCCGACAGTTCGTGAAAACCTTTACGCGCATTGCCGAGCCCCTGACCCAACTGACGAAGGCAGACATGCCATTTAAATAGGAAGCACCGCAAGCAGGAGCCTTCAAAGAACTTCAGCGTCTTTGGTTACAGGCGCGAAACAGACACAACACAAGGCAGAAAGACGGGCGGAGCGCGTTCTTTCTGCCTCGTGTCTTTCTTTCTGCTTTTTGTCGTGTCTCTTTTCGCGCCTGTAACCAAAGATGTGAAGTTACAAACTTGCCCAGCAAAATGTTCTTTTAAACTTCAGCGTCGTTTACAGTCCCCACCGATCCTCGCGCATTTTTACGAAAACGCCGATACTGAAGTCCATACCGACGCAAGCAGCGTGGCCGTAGGCGCAGTTCTTGTTCAAAAAGCGACGAGCTGGAGAAAGCCCTCCCATACGCTCGCCGTTCCCTTTCCAAGGCCGAGGGTAACTCTTCGACAACAGAAGAGTGCCTTGCCATCATCATCTGCGTAGTCGAAATTCCGCCTTTATACGGACGACCGTTTAAGGTGGTGACCGATCACCATGCGGTGTGCTGGCTTGCTAATTTGAAGGACCTCTCTGGATGCCTCGCTCGATGGAGTCTGCGCCTCCAGGAGTTTTACCTCACCGTCGTTTACTAGTCCGGACGCAATCACTCTGACGCCGATTGCCCCTCATGAGCCCCTATAGATGCACCGCCGCCGGACGACGATGAGGAAGCCTTCCTGGGATCCATCAACCCCAGCCCTTGTGCACAGCACAAACCAGGAACACCGGAATTTTGAGTGGGGGGGCTCGAACAAGTTTTCTTTAGTTGTTTTTTGTTTATGTACCTAGGTTTTTCAGATATTACGATCGAAGTTTGGCTCGAGAGAGAACAATTAAATGCATGAAGAAAATATTTCCTCATGCAGTGTTTTTTTGATCGCTAGATGGTGCATATTATGGAAGCATTAACAAGAAAAAAATTACAAAATGAATTTTCAGTGTGCACATATTTATTGACATTGGACAAATTTACAGGCATTCACGAATAAACAAAACCATAACATAAAATAACGGTTTAAGTACCACAATACAAGCAAACGCGCTACATTTTATGTATACAGTTACCAAAAATGCACGCAAGCAGCAGACATTTTGGACAGTGCTGCTCTTTCTAGGTGCTTAGGCGGGACCAAATGTTGCTGCTCGCTCCGCTGTTCTGCTCACAAACTCCCTGATGACGTCGTCTAAACTTAGGAATGCCGTTCTTTCTTTATGTATATGCAAAATCAAAAGATGCGATAACCTCTTTTGAGTAGTTTGGTTGCCCAAATCCGTTTTGATTCTGCGCACAGCATTAAAAGAGCGTTCCCCAGAAGCGACAGCCGCTCGTATGGAAAACAGAAGCCGAACATACCTCACGACCTGAACCATCAACTCGCGAATGTTTTGCGATTCACTTTGTAGTGTGACATTCCTTGTGTGCTACGAGGTACATTCCTTGTGTGTGCATCGAGTTGGGGCTTAAGGCCACCCCTCTTTTCCAGCTGCATACCTTTGCAGAAAGCAGGACGCCGGCACACGCGGAAACCGAGAGCCCCCGAGTACATACGGGGAACGAAAATTGTCGCTTGACGCACGGCCCCCCTCCCCCCCCCACCCCCCCCCCTTTGTCGTGGGCTATCGCCGGGAAGGCACCCACAGCTTCCCGCCGCGCTAGTGAACAAAAGCGCATTCCCAGGAGGGCCGTGACGGACACCTGTCATGGCGGACAGGCAAGACTCGCCAAGAATGTGGGAAGACAGGGGCGACCCTTAATCTGGTTTCCCGGAGCGACAGACGAACCCCTTCATGCTTATTAGCTGTGTCCCGCCGTCGGTAGCCCGGCAGCATCGTGGGCCCTTTCGCCCCCTCCTCTGTTGCTGACGGGCGACGCGGACCGATGGTGGGTGGCGGTATGCATGCATGGGGCAAGGATTAGCTCCGAAGGGAGAGCCTGTGGATACTCTCACTTGAGAGAGAGTTGTGGCGTTTTTGTTTATTTAGTTTGTGTTGTTAACAAGACTCTGGGTTCGAGGCTAAGCCCAACCCAAGGGGTTGTCCCCATCTCGCATGTTATTTTTGATTGGAGAATTGATGCTTTGGGCGGGCCACTGAAAATGACCGCCCTTAGTCCTTTGTTAATCAAGTGCTTAAAAGCGCATGTAAACGGATGCAGTCCAGTCTGAGCTGGGGCTCCATGCTTAGCATGTAATGTGATGCTACTTAGGCACTAACCTGCCCGGTCGATGAGTAAAGTAGTGCAAAGTTTGTTCTTTTGTAAATTCAGTTCTGCTTTTTCCAGTTTAACTCTCTGTATATGTATGTTGTAAAATTATGCTCTGCTGTCATCATCTACAAGCTCGCCTCCTGTTCATCTTCCAAGCCGAACGACACTAGAGGAAGGGTTTATGAACCATCCTCGAAGAAACGGAAGAAGAACGTTCAGGACGACATCGTTCGCCAAGAGGGCCTTCAGCGCCGAAGCCCGACGGCGTGCAGCTTCTGCCAGCAACCGCTCGAGCCCAACTCCGGAGCCACTCCATCGCCCCCATGAAGTCGTCGGCACGTAAGCTCGGACGCCCCAGCCTCTGATGTATAACCTTAATCATGTGTAATTATTGAATATACCTGTTTGTTTAAACTGAGCCATACGGTGTCTCTTTGCCTCTCCGTCCCGTGTGGACCTGCGCATTATGGGGGTCATCACACTGGTGTCAGAAGTGGGGTCTCAAAAGCAAATGTCCTCTGAATGCTGCGACATTCATGACTTCAAAATTGTAATCAAAAGGGAATCACGGGACTGATTGTGGGACTTTTACCCCCATTTGAGAGGCTTGAGGCACCGGAGGGCTTGAAAAAAAAAATGTCTTTATCTGAGGGAGCTCCCACTCCACAGCCGTCGCTCGGAGCAAGCATGCTGGCATTAGGAAGCGTCATTCCGACGTTTACAGGAGATAAGACAGGGGTTCCAATCTGCGATTTCTTTTCCATGCTAGTAGTAGTAAAGACTTTTATTCGACCATAATTTATAGGCCGAGCATGTCGACCGCCTGGGCGACCAGAAGCCGCTGTTCTTCTTCCCCTTCAGCGCCAAGCCAGTCGAGCCAGGTGGTGATGGATAGAAAGGGTGGGGGGAAGGAACCCGACTGCTGAGCAGCCGGGCAATAGAAGAGGCAATGGGCCAGGTCCGCATAGATGCAGGGGCAGTTGGGACAGGAAGGGTCCGATCGATAGCGATAGAGGAAGATGCGGGACGGGGTGATAACTGCATTCAGCTGAATGTGCCGAAGAAGGCGAGACTCCGGCACCGTGAGTGATGGATGAGGAGGAGGGTAAAGGCGTTTGTCGAGGCGGAGCTCAAGGTAGACCTCTTTTATGGTGCGGCGAAGGGTGAGCCTCCCACCGTCCTCCGAGGGCTTGGGCCAGGGGATCAACGGTGCCCGGAAAAGTGTGTCGCGGGCGAGCTGATGAGCCAGCTCATTGCCGTCAATCCCTGAATGCCCAGGGACCCAGTGGAGGAAAACGATGGAAGGCTGCAGTGCGGAGACCGCTCGTTCGACCTCCTGTTGGAGAGAAGGGGTCAGGGTGCGTTTCTGTATGTGGTGTATAGCGGCTTGTGAGTCTGAATAGACTGTGTACTCTTGGAGAGAGGGAAGGAGGGCAAATGACTGGAGGGCATGCGCAATGGCGAGGACCTCGAGGGACAATGCGTCTGGAGGGTGTAGATACGGCCCGCTGGTGTGGGTTTCAGGAGCAGGGAGGTGTGGATGGTACAGGGCGTAGCCGCAGGAACCTCGAGGAGCCACGAAGGAGGCATCCGTGTAAGCTACACCCTGGGTATCAAAGAGAGGAGAATGGTGCTGTGCGGCCGCATGACGACGTCCGGCGTGCAGGACGGGGGACATGTTGGTCGGGAGGGGAAGGATACGAAGATTGGGAGCGGGCGTGGGAATAGGAGAGGTAAACGGGGAGATTGGAATGGGCGAGATACCCGCTTGAGTCAATAACCACTGACCCTGACGGGTAAGGGAAAGCCGGGCAAGTTGCAAGTCACGATGGAGACTGAGAAGAGAACGAAGAGGATGGAAGAGGCCTGTGGCAAAGAGCTTAGTGGTAGAGGTAGTGATAGGGAGGTTGAGAGCTTCCTTGTAGAGGCCCACAAGGGCAGTCTCGAGAGTGTTAAGTTGAGTCTGATTGAAGGAAGCGTAGGGTGCAAAGTACAAGACTTTGTTGAGGGCCAGCGCGTGGGCAACGCGGCACGCGTGAGCCTCGTGGAGACCTGAGCGTCGAGTGACCACGCGCCGCAGGAGGTGAGTTACAGAGTGGCAGGTGGTGACAGCGCGGTGGAGGGCTTGCACATTCTTAGCCGCATGCAAAGGGAAGCCAAGAACTTTGCACTGTGTGACGACAGGAATGGGAGAGCCAGAAAGGTGGAGAGAGACGAAGTGGTTGTGTGAGCGCTGGTAGGAGGAATGGTTGAGAAGGAGAAGCTCGGATTTCTCAGGAGCAGGAGAGAGGCCAGCGGTGGTGAGAAAGGAGTCGATGAGATCTAGGCCACGTTGCAGGGTGTCCTGTACGTGACCGGGAGAGCCAGATGAACACCAGAGAGTGATGTCATCGGCGTAAAATATATGATGCAGGTCGGGAATTTCAGCTAGCTGGGAGGCGAGAGGGGCCATAGCGAGATTGAAAAGGGTAGGAGAGAGAACAGCACCTTGAGGAGTGCCACGGGTGAGGTGGTGTGGGTTAGACAAGTGGGTATCTACACGAAAGCGAGCCACACGTTTAGAGAGGAATGAGCGGATATAGGAGTACATGCGGGAGCCACAATCCAAAGAGGCGAGTTGAGAAAGGATGTGATCGTGGCAAACACCGTCAAAGGCCTTGCGAACATCGACAGTCACAAGTGCGTAAATTTGAGTGGGTGTAGGGGACAGGAACGTTTGCTGGAGAATCAGAAACATGTCCTGTGCACAGACGCGGCGTCGGAAGCCAATGAGAGAATGGGGGAAAAATTCCCGTGCCTCAAGAAAATCAGAGAGGCGAGTCAGAGCCATTCGCTCAAGGGTCTTACCAACGCACGACGTCAGGGAGATTGGGCGGAGGTTAGAGAGAGAGGGAGGTTTGCCCGGCTTTGGAATCATAGAAATAAGGGAGGATGTCCAGGAGCTCGGCAAGCAGCCGCTCTCCCAGGCCTCATTGTAGATTTCAAGGAGGAATTTTTTGGCGCAGTCAGGAAGGTTACGAAGTGTGGTGTATGTAATGGCATCCTCACCGGGAGCCGAGCGCGTAGAATTAGCAGCCAGAGCAGATTCGAGCTCCCGGAGAGTGAAGCATTGGTCCAGATCGGGGTTAGGTCCACCTGAGTACACCGGGTAGGAGGGTGCCAGAGGGGGCGGGATGTAGAGAGAGGCGAGTTGATCAAAAACTTCGGAGGGAGTCACTTGAGTGAGGGCTTTAGCTAGAGTGGGAGCAAGGGCAGGCTTATTGCCAAGGAGGGATTTAAAGAGAGACCATGCGGATCGCGAGTGCAATGCAGAATCAAGGCCATCACAAAGAGCACTCCAACGAGAGTGCTCGAGGGAGGCGCAGTGGGCGACGATCTCAGCCCGCAGAGCAGTGATCCGGGAGGAAAGTTGGGCATTGTGTGGTTGGGAGCGAAAGGAGCGTTGAAGACGTTTACGGCGACGCCATAAACGGATAAGGTATGGATCTGGGTCCTGGATTGGGTAACGAGAGCGAACGCGACGGCTACTGGACGTGAGCGCTGCAGAGATGCGCGACGTCCAGTCGTCGTAGGATTGAAAGGAGTCGGAAACGAGATTAGTGCGAAAAGCATGCCAGTCAGTGTGAATAACCGGATGACAGCGAGGGATGTGGGAAAGAGAGGTGGTGATATGGATGAGAAAGTGGTCACTTAGAAGAGTTTCGGCTGTCACCTGCCAGTGAAAGGAAAGTGAACCCCGAGAGAAAGTGAGGTCGGGTGTCGTGGGGCGTTGTGAGGCAATGCCCGCTCGAGTAGGAGAGCCAGGAGTATTAAGAAGGGTGAGGTGGCGTTCCTGGGCCAGACAATGCAGGAGGCGGCCGGGTTTGAGGGTTTGTGGGTAGCCCCAGAGTGTGTGAGGGGCATTAAAGTCACCACCAAAGAGGAGATGGGAGGTAGAAGGAAGAGAGTGAAGGAATTTGCCCAGAGCAGAGAATAAAGAGGAAGTGACAGGGGGGTTGTAAAAAGACAAAAGGACGAGTGAGATGCGGGAAGAAGGGTGGTAATAAACCACACAAACTAAATATTTAGGGAGGGTGGAGGGGATGTCAATTTGCTCTACGAGCACGTCACTGCGTACATAAATAGACGCAAGTGGCGTGGCCGTAGTGGCATGGTAGGCGCGGTAGCCTGGGACATTGCGGGCCGTCCGGGTCTCCTGGAGAAGGAGAAAATGAGGCAGAGAGGGGCGGGTGAGTAGGTACTGGTGGAGGGGGGTCTTATTGTGGCAAAGATTTCGGCAGTTCCACTGCACAATTTCGAGGTCCTCGCCAAACGCCATTATGAGAGTGGAGAGGAACGCGATGGTACGCGTTCCTTCTTTTTTGCCGGGGGCAGTGACTCATGGACGGATTGGAGCATAGATGTGAAAGATTCCAATTGCTTTGATTGTGCTTGGAGGGTGGTAAGAATCTGGAGAACCGAAGTTTCCAGCTGAACCAAGCGAGTGTGATGTGCCTGTGTGGTGGTTTCGACAAGGTCAGCCAAAGGGGCGACCTGGGCGCTGGAGGAGGGAGTGGGGAACGTGGCAAGGTGCTCATTTAGCTTGTTAAGCTGGGAGGTAAGAGAGGAGGTGGTTGTCTGGAGGGTTTGAGTCAAGGCATGTATCTGCTGTTGTAGATCGTGGGAAATGCGCTGCTGCTCTCGCTGCTGGCGTTCCAGCATTGCGAGCCGGAGGTCGAAGGAGCGGCTCGCGTCAGTCAAGGATGGAGAGGGTGCTGTAGTGGAAGAGAGGGACGCTGGCACCGAGGATCCTTTAACTATGGCGGCAAAGGAGCCTGGTGGTGACGTGATCGGAGCTGATGGATATTCATGATTAGAGGAGGAGGAGGAGGAGGAGGGGGAGGAGGAGGAGGAGGGGGAGGAGGAGGAGGGGGTGGTGGGTTGAGTGGCCCGGCGCAAAGCTAGGCGTCGGAGGTATGCAGCTTTAGCACACTCGCGTTGTTTAGCAAGGAGGAAGGGGCAAGTGGGGTCGAGGGAGGGGTGGGTGTTCACCTGGCAATGAACGCACCAGGGCTGGGCACACACATGAGCGGAAGGGTCAGCGGGTAGAGGAGCAGCACAGCGACGGCACTTTGCCGGAACGCTGTGCTGGGGGCATTGGTGGGCGCGGTGGCCTAGAGTGAGACAACGGGTGCAGGTGGGAGGCTTAGGTTTATGAGGACGGCACCGGAAGGCAACGCGTTTGAAATATACAAAGTGGGGGATGACGGTACCAGCGAACGTTATGAGCACTGATTGAGTGGATCCCATCATGCGAGCAGCGAGAATATCTGTTTTGAAAGATTCTAGGTCATGCATGAGCTCATCAGGAGTGAAGTGGCCACCGGCGTTATGAATGACGCCGAGGCATGAGATGGGAGGATGGGGGGAATAAGTTTTGATGCTGACAGGCTTACCGTGAAGGTGAAGGTGCGTGATAGAAAGTAGGAGGTGGGCGGTGAGAGGAGAATGAGTTTTTAAAAACACAAGGCTTTGGGCTGGCTTGGCCTGAAGGGTGATGTCTGCACTGGTCTTGGAGGAAAGTTGTGCAGCGGAGGTGACTGCGGCGAGCACGTCGTAGAGAGGCAGCTTGGGATTGAGGGTACCAGGAGGGAGTTGTATGCCAACAGTGATGAGCTCGGAGCGGGGTCGGGTGGCGGAAGCAGGCTTACGGCTGGCACCGATGGTGCTCCAGCCGATTTCCAGGGATGGAGTGTCGTCTACCGGGGACGCCATGAAGTCCATGTCTGCCGACGAATCGTCAGCCTGCTAGAAGAGATTGGGAAAATGGGGGGATGGTCCGATGCTCAAATGCTGGGAATGGCGAGGTGTAAGATGGCAGGAGCTGCTCATGATTTTGCATGGCGAGACGAAAAAGTAAAATCCACAAAATCATTTGCGGAATTTAAGAAGCTCGCGTTTGAGCATTTCGACATTGAACCACGTCACGTGCGGGTACAGAGGTTCCGTGACGCCGGACAGATGGTAGGGGAGGACGTGCGAACGTTTGCGTCGCGGCTTCAGCGCTTAGCGCGAGATACGTTAAGCAGGGAGGAGGAAGGAGACCAGCTAAAGAAGAAATACGCGGAGGATATACTTAAAGAGGAAATGACCGCTTTGTTCGTGGCTGGTCTGCAAGACCCCGTGCGCCGGTTCGTGCTCTCGCGCAAGCCGAGCAATTTCGACCAAGCCGTGGAGGCCGCATTGGATGAGGAACGAAATGAGGCGTTAACGACAGCCGCAGCGAGAGTACGCGTCATAGAGAGAGCGGTGCTCAACCCTGAGGTTGCTCTCTTGACAGAGCGATTAGATCGCTTAGAACAGCTGCTATCTCAGCAGGTAGAACGCCAGGTTGAAGCGCGCGCTCAACAGCGCTCATTCGCTGGAAACCGGAGACCGCCACAAAGCTACAGGCGCGGTATGCGAGATTTTGAAGAAATCGTATGCTTCGCTTGCCAGGGTCGCGGACACATCGCCAGGTTCTGCCAAAACGTGCGCCGTGGGGAGCCACAAAGAGAAGCAGGCGAGACACGCCCTAAGCAAGCCTACAGCGGGGCTCCAGATACCGAGACAAAAAACTAGTTAGTCCTCCCCAGCCTGAAGAGCGTGGGTAGGGAGCAGTGGATGATGAGGTGGTGGTAGTTTGTGTGGCCGACGAGGCATGCCCTGTTGTGCGTTGCAAGTTAAATGGTTGTTGCATGGAATTGTTGATAGATACGGGGTCAAAGGTGACATTGATTAAGGAGAGCAGTTTTAACACGCTTCGAAGGAAGGGGGACCGCGAGGTGTTGGAAGCGTCTGGTGGTATGGCAACCAAATTTGTAGGCATAACGGGGGATCCTCTTGGCATAAGTGGACTCTACCGGTTACACTTCTCTCTCGGCGGAATTGCATTGGAGCACCCCTGCTACGTATGCCCGGACACGGTGTCTCTGCCAAACGGAGTGTCAGGTATATTAGGGCAGGATTTTTTGAGAAAAGGGAAGGTAGTAGTTTCATTCTCTGAGGAAGAGGTTAATGCGGGCGGATCAAAAGTTCCGTTTTTGAACAGGAGAGGGGCTGAGATTCGCATTACCGATATTGACACCCGTCAAACAGTGGGATCATTGGAGAAGGTATATTCGCGGGTTGCCGTCAGGCTGGTCGATGAGGCGGTCGTCCTTCCTTGGTCGGAGCACATTTTGTACGCGTTTGTGCCTTCAGATGTAGAGAGCGGCGCCGTGGGAGTGCTTGAGCCGGTCGACTCACTCAGCAATGGCCTGAAGGCAGCCGCGTGCCTCGTGACAGTTAATGACGCCCACAGAGTGCCCCTACGGGTGGTTAACTTTAGCCAGCAGCCACTGAGCCTTCCCAAGAACAAAACATTGGCTTTCTTCACCTCTGCGATAGAGAAACGTGAGCCCACCGATACGGTACTCGCAACTGTAGAGCATGCTAGTCCTTCGGCTGCTCCAAAGGTGTCGTTCGATCTTTCTCACGTAAAATCCAGGGAGAGGGAGGCTCTGGCTGGTTTGCTGAACGACTACTCGGAGGTATTCGCCGCGTCCAACCTGGATTTGGGCTGCTGTGGCGTTATAAAGCACAGGATAGAAACCGGCACTTCATCGCCCGTTTACCAGCGTGCGTACAGGATTCCTTACTCCCAACGTGAGGAGATGGAGCGGCAGGTGCAGGACCTGATTGATCGCGGTATTGTCGAACACTCAAAGCCACCCTGGGGAGCACCAGCACTATTGGTGGAAAAGCCAGATGGCTCGTATCGATTGGTAGTGGACTACCGCAAACTAAATGCCGTAACTCGCATCGATCCATACCCCATCCCCAATATACAGGAGACGCTTTCTCAGCTGGGCTCTGCCAGGTACTTCACGGTAGTGGACATGGCGGCTGGATTCTGGCAGATAGCAATGGATCCGGCAGATGCCGAGAAAACGGCATTCAACACGCCCTCAGGGCACTATGAATGGAAAAGAATGCCGATGGGTCTGGCCAACAGCCCTGCTGTCTGGCAGAGAACCGCTGATGTTATCCTGGCAGGTCTTCTGGGGAGGCTGTGCTTCGTGTATATGGATGACATTATCATATACAGTGACAGTTTTGAGAACCATTTGCGCGATATTGAGCAGGTTTTGGTGCGACTAAGAGGAGCGGGTCTAAAGCTGAAGCCCTCTAAGTGCCAATTCCTCAAAAACGAGGTGAAATACCTCGGGCACGTTGTTTCAGCTGACGGCGTGTGACCGGACCCTGAGAAACTAAGGTGTGTCTCGGATTTTCCATCCCCGACTAGCGTCCGCCAGGTCCGGCAGTTTCTCGGCCTGATCGGTTACTACCGAAGGCACATAGAGGAGTTCGCCAAGCTCGCTAAGCCGCTCACCGCCTTAACAGCCAAAAATGTCGCCTTTCGCTGGGACGAAAACGCGGAGAATGCTTTTGGGGCCCTGAAAAGGAAGCTAATGAGTGCACCGCTGTTGCGCCACCCGGATTTTAATTTGCCCTTCGTTATGGCCACAGATGCGTCAAAGTTCGCAGTTGGTGCCGTGCTATCTCAGGTTATCGAGGGCAAAGAACATCCCGTTGCTTTTGCTAGCCGACAGCTGAGCCCCACAGAGCAAAAGTACGGAGCTACGGAAAGGGAGTGCCTCGCCGTTGTCTGGGCAGTAAAGCACTTCAGATGCTACCTTTACGGCCGCAAATTCAAGCTAGTCACAGACTGCCATCCTCTGAAATGGGTGATGAGTGTCAGGGACCCTAGCTCGCGACTCGCTAGATGGAATCTACACCTGCAGGAATACTGCTTTGAAGTTGAGCAGAAGTCAGGAAAGACGCATCTGAATGCTGATGCACTCAGCCGCACAGCTGCCGTGGCAGCTATAGATGAGTTTGTCCCCGTAGTCGACCCCGCCGAATTACGCACAGAGCAGTGCAAAGATCCTGACCTGAAGCGAATAATCGAAAGCTTAGAGGGCGCACCGTCTCACCCCGAACAGCTAGGTTATTTCATTGGCAAAGACGGCACCCTGTGTCGGCGCACGAGGCCAACCAGGAAAGGGAGACCAGAGAAAACCGCTTGGGAGAGAGTCGTCATACCTCGGTCGTGGACAGAAAGGGTTCTTCGCGCGTTTCACGATGCGCCATGCGCCGGTCATTTTGGCGTAGCGAAGACACGCAGGCGTGTGGAGCGTTTGTACTTTTGGAGTGGCATGCGACAGGATGTTAGAGACTACTGTGCGAAGTGTCATTCCTGTCTCGAAGGAAAAACACCCAAGGGACGAAGACCAGCTCCAATTCAGCCGTTCCCTGAGGTTTCGGCTCCCTTCGAGCGGACAGGTATGGACATAATGGGCCCATTGCCCACGACCACTTCCGGAAACAAGTACATTTTAGTAGTTGTCGATCACCTTTCAAAATACGCGGAAGCGGTAGCACTCCCAGATCAGAAGGCAGACACGGTTGCAAGAGCATTTGTCGAACAGATCGTGCTCCGACATGGACCCCCGAGGCAACTCTTGACAGATCGGGGAACGAACTTCGTGTCGCAGCTAATGAGGAGAGTTTGCGAGCTGCTTAAGATCGCTAAGAAGCAGACAACACCGTACCATCCGGCTTGCAACGGCGCGGTGGAGCGACTGAACCAAACCGTGGCCGGGTTCCTGTCGCATTTTGTTTCGCGCGACCAGCGGGACTGGGACTTGTGGCTCCCGTATGCAATATTTGCCTACAATTCCGCAGCACACGAGAGCACGGGCGAATCGCCATTCTTTCTTCTCTACGGCCGAGACCCGGACCAGCCTAGTGAAGTGCCAGAGGGCCCCCGTCGTGTCCCATACGCTTCACTGGACGACTATAAGGTGGAGCTAGAATCGCGCTTGCAAGTGGCGAGGGACATCGCAAAGGAGGCCTTAAAGAAAGCGGCGAAGAGCAGGAAGGAGGTGCACGATCGCAGTGCTAGAGACGCGCCGTTTAATGTGGGGGACAGCGTGTACATTGAAAACTGCCAAAGGCAGATTGGGCTAGCTCGTAAGTTCCAGACGAAGTGGAGAGGACCGTGCGAGGTTGTCGAGAAGCTTTCTCCGGTAAACTTCAGAGTCCGAGACGTGAACCGGCGCTTGATAAGGATACACGCAAATCGCCTCAAGTCGGCACCGGTTCAGTATTCACGAAATGAGGAAAGGGAAAGCGCGGATTTTGATGGGGACAGAAGTGAAGCGGAGCGCGCAGATAGTTCGCAAGAAACGCCCTCTCCTGCATTTGTTCGGCAGGCGCCCGAGCTGACGGCCGGAATGCCACCGGATTTACTTCATGCATTGCTAGAAGAAGAAGCGCGCGAGGTTGCCGCGCAGATAACGCCAGGAGAGGCTCCTGCCACGAGCCCTCGCGAGTCCCAAAGCAGACAAAGGGGCACAGACTTACTTAGTATGACTCATGAAGGCCGATATCCGCTGCAAAATCGGAAAGCTAAGTCGGACTAATGGCGTAAACAGAGCGGAGTTGTGAACTGGTTAGAATTGTGTAATGCCGCAGCTCATAACATTGCTATGTGCTTATGTGTTAAGTTATCGGAGTTGGTAGTTAAACCTTTCTGTCATTAAGTAACACCTTCACAGGAGAGCATGCGGAGCGCATGCAGAACCTGCCCTACTTCCTTTCGTTATCTATATTTTTGTCTGTGCCGTGATCGTGCTAGAAGTGGGAGCTCCTTTATAACTGTGGTAAATTTATTTCGTCCAGTTTGGACTAGAAAGGAGAGGCTTGGGTGCTGAGTTTCATGTTTATCTGTAAAAGAAGATCAGTGCTGCCCCTGGAGACGCCAGTTATGACAGCGGAGGCATATGGTGTTGTGCAGTGGTGTTGAGTGCAGCGAAAAGTGTTTTGTCGGACGCACTGTGCGAGGCGATTCAGAAAGACAAGGGGAGCTGCAGGGACTCAAATGTTCGGAGAACATTCTTCTGGAGGTTGAGCGAGTGTGACATTCCTTGTGTGCTACGAGGTACATTCCTTGTGTGTGCATCGAGTTGGGGCTTAAGGCCGCCCCTCTTTTCCAGCTGCATACCTTTGCAGAAAGCAGGACGCCGGCACACGCGGAAACCGAGAGCCCCCGAGTACATACGGGGAACGAAAATTGTCGCTTGACGCACGGCCCCCCTCCCCCCCCCCCCCCCCCTTTGTCGTGGGCTATCGCCGGGAAGGCACCCACAGCTTCCCGCCGCGCTAGTGAACAAAAGCGCATTCCCAGGAGGGCCGTGACGGACACCTGTCATGGCGGACAGGCAAGACTCGCCAAGAATGTGGGAAGACAGGGGCGACCCTTAATCTGGTTTCCCAGAGCGACAGACGAACCCCTTCATGCTTATTAGCTGTGTCCCACCGTCGGTAGCCCGGCAGCATCGTGGGCCCTTTCGCCCCCTCCTCTGTTGCTGACGGGCGATGCGGACCGATGGTGGGTGGCGGTATGCATGCATGGGGCAAGGATTAGCTCCGAAGGGAGAGCCTGTGGATACTCTCACTTGAGAGAGAGTTGTGGCGTTTTTGTTTATTTAGTTTGTGTTGTTAACAAGACTCTGGGTTCGAGGCTAAGCCCAACCCAAGGGGTTGTCCCCATCTCGCATGTTATTTTTGATTGGAGAATTGATGCTTTGGGCGGGCCACTGAAAATGACCGCCCTTAGTCCTTTGTTAATCAAGTGCTTAAAAGCGCATGTAAACGGATGCAGTCCGGTCTGAGCTGGGGCTCCATGCTTAGCATGTAATGTGATGCTACTTAGGCACTAACCTGCCCGGTCGATGAGTAAAGTAGTGCAAAGTTTGTTCTTTTGTAAATTCAGTTCTGCTTTTTCCAGTTTAACTCTCTGTATATGTATGTTGTAAAATTATGCTCTGCTGTCATCATCTACAAGCTCGCCTCCTGTTCATCTTCCAAGCCGAACGACACTAGAGGAAGGGTTTGTGAACCATCCTCGAAGAAACGGAAGAAGAACGCTCAGGACGACATCATTCGCCAAGAGGGCCTTCAGCGCCGAAGCCCGACGGCGTGCAGCTTCTGCCAGCAACCGCTCGAGCCCAACTCCGGAGCCACTCCATCGCCCCCATGAAGTCGTCGGCACGTAAGCTCGGACGCCCCAGCCTCTGATGTATAACCTTAATCATGTGTAATTATTGAATATACCTGTTTGTTTAAACTGAGCCATACGGTGTCTCTTTGCCTCTCCGTCCCGTGTGGACCTGCGCATTATGGGGGTCATCACAGTAGGATCTCCAACATGCCCAGAGTTGTGGTAGAATCAGCACCATTTAGAAGAGTTGATAATAGCATAAACTCTGCACAAGTCAAAATCAACTGCATGCACACCCAAAGCTGCCTGTAGTTCATCTGCTGTATGCCGACTACCTCCAGCGGTGCTGGTTATGATGTCTTGTAGTTTTACGAGCTGTTTCATGCCCGGCTGCTCAAAACGCTGTTTTGTTTCACTTATGATTCGATCGGCAGTAGCGAAATACTCCTTGCGCCGCGCAGCCTTAACGCCAAGTGCAACTGGCTGGACAGGTCTATCAGTCGTCTCATACCTCACAGGAGGCTTTGTCGGCCTTGACATACAGGTTCCTTCAGGCCTAGGCGCTCTGCTGTTGTGCTAGTGTGCTGCCACAGCTCCTCAAACGCAGTTTCAGAGTGCAACTGAGAGATCGCCTCGCAGAGAGCCTCTGCTGGCTTTTTTGCACCTGCGGCGCAATATGTTGAGCTCTGGAGAGCCCTTGCTAATTCTTCACAAGGCCCCAAAAAAGGCTACGGAAATGTGGTTACCTAACACGGTTTCTAATTTCTGCAAAAGCCAATCGTAACCTCTAAAAATAGCCTTGCTGCTTTCGGTCACTGAACCTGGTGGCTGCAAGAGCTCCGTGAGTGTCTCTTGGATTCTGGTGTAATTCTCAACGAATCTTTGCATTGAATTGACTCTAACGGTCCATCACGTCTGGCAAAGCGGCAGTAAGATATTTGGCCTTTATCCACTCTCCAGAGCTGACTCGCGTCCTGTGCAAGGACGAAGTGGTACCGGCCCACTCTGTCTCTTGCTTTGCAGCGGACGGCGCGGTGTTCGGCGAGCTGTCTTTGTGAACCATCACTTGGTCACAGCATCACAGCTGCTGATTGCAGTTGTTGGATTTGATGCGCACATGAGCCGGCACAACGTGGGCACCGATGCAGTGCTGCATGTTAACTGAAAAAAAAATTATCGCTGTGGCATATGGTAGTATGTGCATCGATGATACCTGATTATGATGTATGAGATACCCTCACATTTTCATGTCCCTACTCGGTGGTTACGCTAGCTATGGTGTTAGGCTGCTGAGCGCAAGGATATTGGATCGAGTCCCGGCCGTAGTGGCCGCATCTCGATGGAGAGCAAATGCAAAAGCGCTCATGGGCTGTGCGTTGTATGCGCACATTGTACCCATTTGACCAAGATCAATACGGAGTCCTTCGCTGTGGCGTCTCTTACAGACCAAGCGCAGCTTTGATTGGCTATACCTGCCTTTCAGATTTAAATAAACTATATACATGGCAGTGTGCGAAAGTTCCCACCTGGTTTATGGAACAATTCCTAGTTCATTCCAGCTGTAACCAAATGGAAACCAGTTTCAGCAGTTTGAAATTTTCCCCTGGAATTCGACTAATCACATTTTAAATGCGAACTGGGCTTTTCTTTCATTCTGGAACTATACTGTATGTCAAATAAGGTTTCATATACATACGTCTACTTAGGCGATCTGCACAGCTGTGGTCCAAGGAGAGGGCTGTGTCGGGCTGGCTGGTTCATATTGAACGGTACGACGAAACAGCGCTAACAGACGGGACGGAAGAGGAGACAGGCACATGCGCTGGTGTCTGGTCTCGGTCTCCTTTTCCGTCCCGTCCGTCATCGCTGCTTCCTCGTACCGTTCAGCTGTCGTTAATAGTCATCTGACTATATGGTCTACTTCTGAGCCTTGAATTCAAACTTTAACATCTCCAAACACCAAAATAAATGTTGAATTAACACTCTTGTCTGGGCGAGTTGCTTCATTTATAACAAAGAATGTACTTGCGAAAAGAACACAGGACACAACCAAGTAACACATACGTGCGCTCTGTACTTGTTGTATGTGTTAATTTCTTGTGTCCTGTGTTCTTTGCGCAAGTACGTTCTTTGTTACAAAAAAAAAATGGTGAGGGCGAGGGTCTTGTTCACATTGCTCAGATTGCTTCAAATCCCTCACCACGCGGATTAAACATGAACCATTTCATGTGGACTGTCAAGGGTTTTTAAGCCGGATATCTGAGCTCAATAATTCCAGTTGCGGATAAATACACCGTATGTTATTTGCACGCTGTTGGATGGGGTAGCGTGGTCGGGCTGGAGAAGGGACGAGGAGCATCGAAGACGTGGTTACGAAGGGAAAGGCAAGGAAAACTTTATGCAAAAACTATTTACATAATATAGGGGTGAGAGCAACTGAGAGCGCTTCTCACCAAAGGGAGCTTCGCGGTCGGCAGTGCCCCCCTGCAAAATGTCTCTCTCAATTTGTTAAGTACCCTTGGTATTCAACAGATCCCTGGCTGGGGAATACAGTTAGTGGAAATAGGGGGGGACAAAGCCTTTCGCCCCACCCGCACTCCAACTCCGCGGAAGCAGCGTTCCAGCTCGCTAACCGCGGACGATGTTCGTGCTCGAGGGACAAAGGGAAGGGGCAATAGCGTGAACACTCATATGCTATTTATTACACTTGCAATTTATACACAGAGCGGGCCAGCTAGCCACAAAACATTAACGAGGCATTCTTCTGAAATAGAAGGCTACGTAAGACGGGCTTCCGACTTACCGGCTGGGACAGGGGCGCAAATTCTGAAGTATCGGCGGCGAACATTTGTACGCGCCGACAATGGCGGCCGGGTTTTCCCGTGCGCGCCGAATTCTTCAGGCAAAGCCGTTCCCTAGCATTTGTTGGTGAAGGCGAGCAGAGCGCGCGTTTGCTGCACTCGCTCGCTGCCTGTAACGAGAAGTCCAGCGGCAAGGCACAACAGATCCCCGTGCGCCTACCACGGAAGGCAACGGGAGCGTGCGGCTCCAACCGGTCGTGACGCTGGCCGGATCCCGAAGAGACTGTCCGGTCCCGCAGGATTCCGCGTAACCTACGAGGTGGCGCTCCTGTCGCCGTTGCCTTTCCCCCATGAGGGAGACTTCCCTCCTCCCCAACCGGTGCTGTCCGTCCCGACGACTGACGATGAAGATGGGCCGCATCGAAATGGATGGGGGAAACAGGTTTCCACATCAATCCCTCCTTAAATGTTTGCCTACGGTTGAACTCATCCATGGAGGCCAACGACGAAGGGGCCACGCGCGTTGAGGTGATGACTGCAAGACAACTCGTACAGGCAGGGTGCCGGGGTCATCCGACGAGCAGCAAGGTCACCGGGCAACCATCCTTGTCCCGCGGCAGGCATCTAAAATTAGCGTGCCGGGAGGGTGTTCGCGCCGACGCGCCTTTGTTGGAAGGTATGGAGGCTGCCCCCCTCCCCCCCCCCCACTCTCGGCGCCGCTGCAAACTGCTCGCCGGAGACTCCGCAGCTCGATGACTCACGGCCGCAAGGCAGCAGGCAGGGTCCCATACAATGGAAAGCAGGGCGGGGCATGTTATAGTATTGTAAGGGGGTGAGCATAGAAGCGCATGCCGGAACAGGTCACCGACGTGCCCTAACGAGGGCGCGGGAAGAGCCCCGTAATACGACAGTACACGTTGCTGGCGGGAGTCAGACTGCCGCTCTCCTTGAAAGGCGGGGGAGCGCTTATTATCTTTTCCCTTTCCCCCGTGCAGCTGGGTGCCGCTGAGAAGGCGCCTGCGGTGTCCTGGGCGTCTGCTGCCTTGGGGAATCGTCACACCCCTCCCTTTGTTGTGAAGCCTGCTGCACGGTACTGGGGACGAGCCGTGTCTTGTTTACGCCTCTACAGTCCGTAGTAGATAACAGGCTTCCGGACCCGGAAGACCGTCGAAGCTGGGGGTGCAAAGGGGCCGCACATGACTGCTGTTGCCGCGCCGAGGCTATTGTGGACGGCTCGGTGCTTAATGAGCAGCGAGGTGGGGACAGCTGTTCCGTGTCCGTTGTCGCTGCTAGTGCAGGAGGAGGCTCCTCGTCGTCTGAGAGAACGCCGGGCGTCCTTCGCGGTCGCACGTGGTCCGCGTGCCTTTTCCACAGCGTTCCGTCTTCGAGTTCTATTTAAAGCGACGAAGAACTTGTGGGATGGCGAACCGTTCCGGCAATGCAAGCTGGGCCTGGTCGGAAGTTCCTAACAAAGATGGGCTCGCCGGGCGAAGGCAAACAGCTTTTGCGTGCGTTACTGTCGCAGCGCATCTTTTGCTTCAATTGCTTGAAGTCCGCATGCGTTCTTAGGCTGGGGTGCATTCGCTGAATGGGCGTTAGCAGCTGCCTGCTCATGAGGAGCTTAGCGGGAGGGCACCCAGTAAACGTGTGCGGCGTTGTTCTGTAGGAAAGCAGGATCCTGTCGATGTTTGGAAATCTCCAGGCGCCGCCTTCTTGAGTTTCCCCTTAATTATTTGCACGACGCGTTCCGCTGCTCCGTTCGATGCTGGGTGGTATGATGGTATCAGGATTCGCCGAATGCCGTTCTTGCTCAAGAAATCAGCGTACTTCTCGCTGGTGAATGCGGTGCCGTTGTCGTAGACGATGTCTGGAATGCCATGCGTGGAAAATATGGTTCGCAGGCATCGAATTGTGGCGTCCGCTGAAGGTGCATGAACGGGAACCACCTCTACCCATTTAGAGTAGGCATCGACTAGGACGAAAAAGTAGTGTCCTTGAAATGGACCACCAAAGTCGACATGCAGTCTAGACCATGGTTTCTTCGGAAACGGCCACGGATTAGACTGTGCTTTCCGTCCCATTCTCTGGTGTTCTTGACAGATTTTGCAAAGTTGCACTTTCTGTTCAATGCTGCTGTCAAGTCCTTTCCACCAAATCTGGCTCCGTGCAACTGCTTTCATATTTTCCACACCTGGGTGAGTTTCATGAAGGAGATCAAGAACTTCTGCTTGTAGTTCTTTAGGAACGACGACTCGTGTTCCTCGCAGGACGCAGTTCTCATGAACACTAAACTCTGTACGGTTCTTCTGAAATAGTGTCCAATCAGTTCCTCTTGGCAACTCTTCACCAGTAAGGAGCGCCAGTCATAGGCGTGACATAACAGGATCACGATCTGTAGCTTTGGCGATGGCGGATGGTGAAAGAAGTCGAGGATATGCACTTTCAATCATGAAGATATCAGCAGGCTTGGGTACTGTGCCTGGCTCTGTAGGAAGCGGTAGTCGGCTCAGCGCGTCGGCGTTGCTGATGCCAGGGCGGTACACAAGCGTGTACTTGTACGCTGACAGGGTAATTGCCCAGCGTATCATTCTCGGTTATGATCTGTCGGGAATAGGCTTGTCCTGTCCGAGAAGTCCCACAAGTGGTTTGTGATCAGTCACCACTTCAAAATCTTGGCCCCAGAGATACTTATGAAACTTTGATACGCCGAAAATTAAGGCAAGGGCTTCTTTGTCCAGCTGACTAATTCTTTTCTGCTGGAAGAAGGCTTCTCGATGCGAAGGCAATGGGACGTTCCCCTGTTTCATCTCGGTGTGCGAGAACAGCTCCGATTCCGTACGGTGAAGCGTCGCAACTGAGAACGATTTGCTTGGAAGAATCGAAATGATGCAGTACCGGCGCAGAAGTCAGGAGATCTTTACTTTCTCTGAAAGCTTGTTCCTCTACGCTTGTCCACTTCCAAGGAGTTTCTTTTGTAAGTAGCAGATTCAAGGGCCGGTGAACTGTCGAAAGGTTAGGCAGAAAACGCCTGTAAAAATTAATGAGTCCAAGGTAGCTTTGAAGTTGCTTGACGTCCTTGGGACATGGAGCATTCACGACAGCTTCTATTTTCTTTGGTGTTCGCCTCAGTCCGTCCGCGTTTATGACATGGCCCAGGTACTCAACTTCTGTCACTAGAAATGAACACTTCTCTAGCTGGAGCTTGAGGCCTGCTTCCTGTAGACGCTGTAGTACACTGGCTACGTTGCTCAAGTGATCTGCGTCGTCCAATCCCGTTACCAAGATGTCATCAAAGTACACGGTGACATGGCGCATGTCTTGTAGCAAATTTTCCATTTCTCTCTGGAGTATGGCCGGCGCTGAAGCTACTCCGAAAGGTAGTCTGGTGTACTGGAAGAGGCCCTGAGGCGTATTGATGGTCACTAGCTTCTGTGAGCTCGTGTCAAGTTCTACCTGCTGATAAGCGTCTTTCAGGTCCAGCCTCGTAAACTTTTTGCCACCTGAAAGTTTCGCCCATAGGTCCTCGACTCGCGGCACAGGATATTTTTCCAGCACTATGACACCGGTAATTGTGACCTTGAAGTCGCCACATATGTGCAAGCGGCAATCTTGCTTGAGCACAGGAACAATTGGGGCTGCCCACTCAGACGTTCTGCCGGGTGTAAGTACCCCTTCTCGTTGCATTCTTTGCAATAATTCTTTTGCAACTTTGTCTTGCAATGCAAAAGGAATCGTTCGTGGTTTGAAGAATTTTTTAGGTGAATCTTCCTTGACAACAATTTTGGCTTTCACACCTTTGAATGTTCCTAGTCCGTCCGAAAATACTTCTTTGTAGCAAGTAAGCAGCTCGCCAACGCTGGTAAGTGAGTCAACGGATCTGACGTCATTTAGGTCGAGCTGAAGCGCACTGATCCAGTTTCGTCCGAGAAGGGTTGGACACTGGTTCGAAGCTACAAACAAAGGCAGTGTTGCCTCTCTTCGTCCGAACTGGACTGAAACGGTAACCTTGCCCCTAACGCTGTCAGTCTTCCGCAATAACTCTTCAGAATTACGTCTGATGGGTCCTACTGAGAGCTCGGGAAACCGCTGTTTGAATGCGGTCTCCCCTATTACAGAGACACTGGCCCCCGTGTCTAGCTCCATTCTAAGAGGCCTGCCTGCGACTTGCAAAACTGCTACAAACGGAGGAATTGTTTTCTCGCTGTTCATTTGCCACGTCTCGTAGACCTGTGACTGGATTTCAGGAAGATTTCCACTGTCCTCAAGGCTGTGAACTGGTTGCTTTGTTTGCCTTTGCGTACTGCGCTTCCTTGACACGTTCTTTTGCTTCGTGTCGGCAGCCTTTGAGCGGCATACTCTGGCCAGATTGCCCAATCTTGCTGTATGCGTTGCACCGGGATTTGGCGTGCTGGCATACTGTTGCGTAGTGCGGCTCTCCACAGCGATAACAACTTATCGTCTGTTTCATTTGCTTGCTCATCGCACTGTGAACTGTCTGCGCTTCGATCATGCCCTGAGCTTGCATCAACATGCTTGAGTCTGTTTTAGCCGTCTCCATTGCAATTAGGAGCTTGAATGCTGACTCGAACGTCAGGTTTGGCTCTTCAAGCAGCGTCGTTGCATTGACGCGTCATTAATGCCGCTAACGAGTCTGTCCCGCAGCATGTCAGAAAGGAAGGTGCCGTACTCACAATTTGCTGAAAGCTTTTCAGTGCTGCGGTGTAGTCGCTGACAGACTCCTCCGGTTGGCGAGAGCGACTATTGAATCTGAAGCGGCAGACCACCACGGAAGCTTCGGTATGTAGTGACCGAAAGCACGGAAAATATCTCGTCGATAGAGACTTGATCTGGAGTTTTAGGCGTCAGCAGGCTCCGTAGTAAAGAGTAGGTACTGGACCCGCAGCAAGTCAGGAACACGGACTTTTTCTTCTCCTCTGGAACGCTGTTGGCGTCGAAGAACAGCTTGACTCGCTCAAGGTACTCCGTCCAGGCTCCTCCTTCCCCGTGGAATGGCTCCAGTGCTCCGTAGGTCGGCATGGTTGCAGACGATGCGATGCCGGAAAACTTTTACGTCGTCGCCAGAATTGTTATAGTATTGTAAGGGGGGTGAGCATAGAAGCGCATGTCGGAACGGGTCACCGACGTGCCCTAACGAGGGCGCGGGAAGAGCGCCCCGTAAAACGACAGTACACGTTGCTTGCGGAAGTCAGACTGCCCCTCTCCTTGAAAGGCGGGGGGAGCGTTTATTATCTTTTCCCTTTCCCCCGTGCAGCTGGGTGCCGCTGAGAAGGCGCCTGCGGTGTCCTTGGCGTCTGCTGCCTTGGGGGAATCGTCACAGGGCAGCTTCTCTTGAACTCTGCATATTGCTCCTAGGATCTCCAAAGCTTGAATAAAGACAACGAAAACTCACCATTTGGCAAAAATGCGGAGCATTGCGAGTGCCAAAAAATCCTATCTGGCACCGCCCAAACGCTAGGTTCATTTTAACGTAGGTGGATCTCTTCGATCGAAGCACATTCGCGGTTCGCTTTCCGGCATGGTGATGTTAAGCTCACTTGAGCTGCGTTAGCGTCTCTGCATGGTTCCGCGAAATTATAAGTTCGCTTCGCAGCCCAAAAAATACTACGTTCGTACGAACAAAGTCAGCTTTCTCTAGTTGAGCGAGACCTCTCGGCTCTAGCGACGTTAAATATAAAACAAGCAAACACGTTTCGCGTGCTTGTGCCACGGTACGACTGTGTCCTCCCAAAAGCGACAGGCAGCTCCTGAAGAGCCATAGGCCTACTCGCTCTGACACTTGACGGTGCCAACAAAGGGCCAAAGACAACAGCTAGAACACAACGCCACGAGGAGATACGTTTCAGCCAAGGTGACCCTAACGCGACCGGCGCCTACCTGCCTTTCCCTACTTAGCGGACCGATACCTGAACACGCGGAGATCCGGGTACTGGGGCTTTTCATTCATCATAGGCGCAAGATAGACACTACCCTAAACAAGTTACGTAAGGTGGGGGACCAGGTGGGTCGGATGCTCCGCCGGGTGTCCAATAAAAGGGGGGGACTACGATGCAAAGATGCCCTGCGGCTGGCCAATGCATTCGTGACCAGCCGGATTTTATATTCGGCTCCCTACCTCCACCTACGCAAATGCGATGAGAATGCCTTAGAGGTAGTTCTCCGCAAGATTTATAAGAGAGCGCTCGACCTCCCCATAACGACGTCCAACAAGCGTCTCCTCGGTCTGGGGATGACCAACACCTTTGGGGAGTTACGAGAAGCTCATCTTAACAATCAATACTTGCGCCTAAGCAAAACACCTGCGGGGAGCCGCCTTCGAACCCCGCTTACACATTTCCTACGCAACACATACAGAAGAACGGGTCCGCATCCCTGAAGCCTGGCGCTTTGCACTCCAGGTGCGACCCCTTCCGAAGAACATGACTGCAGACACCCATGATGGTCGCCGTCTCGCGCGGGCGGAGGCTATTTCTCAACAATATGGCCACAAGCGAGGTGTCTTCTATGTGGATGCGGCCGGCCCGCACCATGGGGGTTGGTACACGGCGGCCGTCATCCACCAAAACACTACAGTTCAGGGGCCTTACTTTCCGGTGCCCCCAAACATTACATTTGCGGGAAGAGATCGCCATTGCACTGGCCGCCGCAGATCCAGAGTCCCGAGTCATTATTACGGACTCCAGGGGCGCCTGCCCGCAATATTGAGCAAGGGTACATTCCAGACCGTGCTTTCAAAATTCTCCACGCATGCGATTACACAGGGTTTCCGACCCATCGTACCATCGTGTGGGCTCCGGCTCATGCGGGTCTTGAGGGGAACGAGGCAGCCGACGCTGCCGCCCGCGCGCTTACTCACCGGGCGTCGCCTCATCCGCAGCCGCCTGATCCGGAATTCAATTTCAATCCGGCCCATCACCTTTAAAGAGATCACCTCTCTTTATCAAAATTTTCATGGTCTATATCCCCCTCCCTGTAAAGGCCTCACCAGGGTGGAGGAGCGCTGGCTTCTCCGCCTCTATACCAATACTGTACTGTGCCCGGCAGTACTTAAGCACTTCAATTCTTCTTTCTCGGGCGCGTGCCCACACTGTGAGGAGGAGTTTTTCGGACACCTACCACATGGTGTGGGCATGCCCTTCCAATCCTGCCTACCCACCCCACCTCCACCCCACTCGAGAGGCCTGGGAAGCTGCCCTGCGCGGCTGCTCCGAACTCCATGCCCAACAGGCATTGGTAGCTAGAGCCCGAGCCGCTGCGGAAGCTACAGGGATCCCGGACTAGGGCTCCCTCCTAGTGTGTGTAAGGGACGGGCCCTTCCGGCTCGCCCCATCGACCTCCCACTGTAAATAGAAATAAAAGTTTTCCTCCTCCTCCTCCTACCGCTTCTCGTGGTGTCGCAGCGCTCCGGTGCTTTTCCTGTAACCACGACTGCCATCCGAATCAGCTGATTAAGGCACCCGGCTCCCAGATCCAAAGCGACAGAACAGAGAATATTTACAACTATTTACAACTACGTACAAGAAAAATCGGGCCACCCTCCAGGCTTCCGCATTCACTCGCTTCTGGCTTGCTGTTCTCCGTGGACGTATCGGTCTCGCTCCCCATGTGCGGACCTCATAGGTTCACCTTCCAAAGGTGCACCGATGCAGTGCTCATCAAAAACGTAGCATGCACGACAATTCTCCCATGCTGCTATTACACTCATCTCGCTGTCAAGAAAGCATCTTAGCCTTGCTAGCAACTCCGAATTCGGGTCAGGCCTAACGCTGTTCCAAATCCGGGCGGGCATTCCACGAACAGAACTGACTGTCGTCCCTCGTCCCAAGAGCTTGCCACATGTTGGGACACCATTATGGAAATAGGGGTTACAAAGCCTTTCGCCCCGCCGCACTCCCACTCCGCGGATGCAGCGTTCCCGCTCGCTAACCGCAGATGGTGTTCATGCTCGAGGGACAAAGGGAGGGGACGACAATAGTGTGAACACTCATATGCTATTTATTACACTTGCAATTAATACACAGAGCGGGCCAGCTAGCTACAAAACTTTAACGAGGCATTCTTCTGAAATAGAAGGCTACGTAAGAAGGGCTCCCGACTTACCGGCTGGGACAGGGGCGCGAATTCGGAAGTATCGGCGGCGAACATTTGTATGCGCCGACAATGGCGGCCGGGTTTTCCCGTGCGCGCCGCATTCTTGGGGCAAAGCCGTTCCCTAGCATTTTCTGGGGAAGGCGAGCAGAGAGCACGTTTGCTGCACTCGCTTCGCTGCCTGTAACGAGAAGACCAGCGGCAAGGCACAACGGATCGCCGTGCGCCTGCCGCGGAAGGTGACGGGAGCCAAACGTGCGGCTCCAACCGGTCGTGACGCTGGCCGGACCCCGAGAGACTGTCCGGTCTCGGAGAATTCCGCCTAACCTACGAGGTGGCGCTCCTGAGCCGTTCCCTTTACCCCATAAGGGAGACTTCCCTCCTCGCCCAACCGGTGCTGTCCGTCCCGACGGCCGACGATGAAGATGGGCCGCATCGAAATGGAGGGGGGAAACAGGTTTCCACATCATCGGGCTGCCGGGCGCCCAGGACCCGCTTCGGCAGGGACAGCCGGACCCCGGTGTCGGTCCGTCGCCACGTGGACGCATCAGGCCGGCGATGCGCCACTTCGCTCCTACGTGAGCGTGGCGCCGTGGGACCGACAGCTGCAGGTGGAGGCGGGCCTGGTGCGAGAGCGGGTCCCCTGCATTTTCCGGGGCAGCACCACCGCGGACCACCTGGCGGCGCACCCGGAAGCCGTGATGCCACCGCAGCCGATGGCCGCGTGCTGCCCGGAGTGCGGCGGCTTGGTCTTCAGCCGGCGCACGCACGTCACCTCCAGTTACCACCGACAGCAGCTGGAGGGGAGCATCCTCGACGCCGATGTGATGCGGGCCCGGATGTCTCGGTAGCCTGTGTTCGCGGCCATGGTGCTTCGGGTGGAGATCGCCCCGGAGCCCCGAGCCCTGGTCACACAACCCGGGCCAGGGACCGAGCCACCTGTCGCGACGCCATCCCCAGCAGACGACGACATCGGGGACATGGTTATGGATTTTGATCTGCTGGGGGACTTGTAAGCGGACAATAAAGGTAAAGGCTTTAATGAGATCAGTGCAGTCTACCGTCCGCTGAACTTAGGGGACGTTCGGTCTTAAGGGAGGAGGGGTGTGGGAGTTTCGGAGTGCCGTACCCTTGCCTGGCCGGCAAGGCGCACCGCAGAGACGCAGGAAAGCGGACGCTTTCATCCTTTCCCACGGGCGAGTAGCCAGACGGTCTGCTCGAGAGCGCTGCGCCGCCTTGTTCCTCAAAAACCGGTCGCAAGCGCGCACCGCTAGGCGCCGCCGGAGCGGTCGCTGGTTGACCGAATGTGACAAACCGGCAAGTGCGCCGAGATCGGCGGGTGCCGGTCGTGGCCGGGGGAGACTTCAGCGAGCCGCGACAGCGAGAGGACGTCAGGTAATTACCTCTCTTCTTCCCTCTTTGTTGTTGCCATCTTGCCCCCTCAGCCACACGACGTTTGCCTTACTGAAACGTGGCTTTCAGCTAAAGTTGATAGCTCGGAAATATTCCATTGCCGCAAGCATTTTACCACTTATCGGTACGACAGGGTCGACAGAAACGGTGGTGGTGTTTTGTTAGCTGTTGCTGACACACTTTTTTCTTCTCCTGTTCATGTTGTTACCAGATTAGAACTTCTTTGGGTTGAACTGCGCATGCGCATGAAAACATTGATTTTGGGCGCTTGCTATCGCCCTCCCTCGTACAGTGCCACTTTCGTTGAAGAACTTCATGATGCTGTTTGCGCGATTACCGTTCGCTTTCCAAATGTTCCTATTCTTTTGGTTCGAGCCTTCAACTTTCCAACTATTGTTTGGTCCAATGTACGTTCTTATGCCGACCCTTTTTCCACGGGGTGCGATGGTTTTTGCGCTTATGTGCCGACTTTAATCTCCCCAACTTGCTACTAAGCCTACCCGCGTTACATCATAGTACGACTTGTTAGACCTTGTTCTTACCACGTCGCCTGATCTTGTTGCTCCAATATCTTGTTTGTCGGGCTTAAGTGATCATTGTATGCTTCATTTTTCATCGAACGTCGTGTCACCACGCCAAAATAACGATTCTAAATACATCCGTCACTACAAAAATACCAACTTTGAGGCCATAAATCGTGAACTCGCTGGTTTTATCGATGTGTACTTTTATCGAAATTAACTGGAACCTTTTTAAGCAGAAAATTGCGTCCCTGACAGATTCTTATGTGCCCCAGAGAAAAGTATTAACTAACAAATGTTCGCCCTGATTTAGTTCTTCACTAAAAGGCTATCAAACAAAAAGAAATGTCTGTTTCGTTCCGCCAAACTGTCCATTTCTGTGCTCCGGTGGGATGTTTATCACTCCGCTGCGTCTGAATATAAGACAGCACTAAAACTAGCTAAAGAGTCATTTTTTAATCATACTGTTCCGTCGATTGTATTAAATAATCCCAAACAATTTTAGAACGTGGTTAAGGAAACTGAACCAGCTACAATTAATCTTAAAACTTTAGACGATCAAGTAATTACCAGTGAAATGTGTGCTGATGTTCTTAGTGATGTGTTTACAGCTTCTTTTACTAACGATTTAATTACCGCAATTCCTCTTTACTCACCCCACGACTTCTTGTCTATGAACACCATTAAAATGGATTCTGTTGGCATGGAAAAAATAATTGATCAGCTGAAGACGTCATCATCATGCGGAGTGGATAGCATAAACTCGAAAATTTTGAAAAATACCAAAGTGTACAGTGCTATTATTCTTGCAGAACTCTTTCAACAATTTCTTGTGTCTGACTGTATTCCTAGCGACTGGAAGGTGGGCAAGGTGGTTCCCCTGCACAAGGCTGGTGTCAAACATTCTCCTAATAATTATCGGCCCATTTCACTTCTTTGCATCCCTTGAAAGATCATGGAGCATGTCCTCTGCTCTCAGCTTGCCAATTTTCTTGAGTCAAATTCTTTTTTCAGTCATTGCCAACACGGGTTTCGTAATTTATTCTCATGCGAGAAGCAAATTCTATGCTTTACACAGGATCTTCATTTCATTCTTGACCGGGGTTCCATAGCTGACTGTATATTCTTCGATTCCTCTAAAGCGTTTGACAAAGTCCCTCACCAATTACTACGTTTCAAATTACATAATCTCAATCTCGACCCTAATATCATCTCGTGGCTTCACTCTTCTCACTAATCATTTTCAATACGTGACTGCTAATAAATCCAACTCTCGTTCCTCTCCAGTGGGCTCAGGCGTTCCCCAGGGTTCTGACCTAGGACCCCTACTTTTTCTCATTTATATTAATGACTTGCCTAACAACATTGCTTCTTCCGTATGTCTTTTTGCCGACGATCGCGTTATTTACCGTGAAATTAACAGTGACTCTGACACTTCTGTCCTTCAATCTGATATTAACCAAGTTTCGGAATGGTGCAAATTATGGCACATGGAACTTAAGATTAATAAGTGGAAACATTTGCGTGTTTCTCGATGTAATACTGGAATAGCCACTTACGACCTTAACAATATGCCTCTTGAAACTTTGTCTTCGTATAAGTACCTTGGTGTGCACATATCTTCTAATCTTTCTTGGAATCTGCACGTGGAATTTATTACTAACAGTGCTAACCGCATATTGGGGTATCTACGCAGAAACTTCTCCCTTTCTTCTACTTCAATAAAAATTGTTCCTTTATAAAACACTTGTTCGGCCTAAATTGGAATATGCAGCATCTATCTGGGACCCTGACCTGTCATCATTAGCTACTGAAATCGAATCGGGTCAAAACCGTGCGTCACGTTTCATACTTTCCAATTATCACCGTATCTCCAGTGTTACTGCTATGAAAACTAGTTTTTCATTGCCACCCCTTTCACTCCGCAGAAAAATTTCGCGCTTATGCCTATTTCATGAGATCTATTACTACAATCCCGCCCTTCAGAGCCGGCTATTAACAACCCCTACATATGTTTCAGGGCGCATTGATCATCTTCGCAAAGTAGGTGATCCGTCATGCCATACTAAACACGCTTTTTCTTCTTTTGTCCCCGAAACTTCTGACAGTTGGAACTACCTTCCCAGGCAAATTGTCGACATTTCTAATCCAAGTTCTTTTAAGACTGCCCTATGTAATCTTTATTTGTAGATTTTAGTCAGTTTTAGTTTGCGTTAGTTTTCGTTGTCTTTTTGCTGTCTGCCGGAAATATTCTTTTTTTTTGGGAATTGCTGTTTTTTCCCCTTTGCCTTCTCTTGCCTTATTCCGTGTTATGTTTTGTTCATTTTTCTCCGCGTTTTCGTTTCTTCTATTTTGTTTTTCTGCTGCACTGTATCGGACCCAATGTATGTCCTTCCCACTCCCCTCTTTAATGCCTTCGGGCCCTGAGGGTGTTTGATTAAGTAAAGAATAAATAAATAAAGAAAACGCCCTTCGGAACGAAACAGCAGCAGAACTCGGCAAATTTTTTTATGGATTGCATTCTGCTGCGACACGGCGCTCCTGATGTGCTCATCACGGACAAAGGAACAGCATTCACGGCAGAACTGTCGCAAACCATCCCGCGTTACAGCCAAAACAGCTACCGGAGGACAACTGCATACCATCCGCAGCCCAAAGGAACTGACCGAGCGCCTGAACAATACCATCTCTGGTATGCTCGCCATGTATGTCGATTCCGCGCACAAGACCTTGGACGTTAACCTGCCTTACGTCGTCTTCGCCTACAATACAGCAGTGTAGGAGACCACCCAGGTGACGCCTTTTAGTTTCGTCCATGGCAGGGAGGCCACGACCACGCTAGAAGCTTTGGTGCCCAACGTTATCGAAGAAGAGAACGTCAACGTCGCCGCCTACCTTCAGCGCGCAGAAGCCCGAAGACTTGCCTGATTACGTATCAAAGACCAGCAGCGAACCGACACCAGACGCAACAACCTACAAAGACGCAACGCGGAATACAAGCCAGAAGGCCAAGTATGGGTTTGGACGCCCATTCGCCGCCGTGGAGTAAATGGAAAGCTTTTGCGCCGCTATTTCGTCCCGTATGAGGTTCTACGTCGGCTAGGTGAACTGGATTATGATGTCATCCCTGACGCAATGACTGCAACCCAGTGACGCCGCGTACGCTTCTGGCTTCCGCGTTGCGTCTTTGTAAGTTGTCCATGTCGTCCGTCTAATGCCATACTATACACGTTAAAAAACGCTGTGTTTCCACTCTCCGTGTTTATTTTCGCGCGATCCGTTTTATTTGTTGCTAGTCGCCTTATTTGTTTTAATGCATCGCGTCGGTGCTTCTTTGAGAGGAGAGTAATGCCCCGAATTTTTGCAGTGTTTGTTTGTTCATTCTTCAAAGCTGCCGGCACGCCGCTTTATCGCTTTGTTTGCGATGCAAGACGCGACCAGGTTTATCTCGATTGATCGCATCCATGCAGAGCTGATTATACGTTGTTCCAGAATGTTCTAGTAACTTTGCACGCGTTTAGTCGAAAGTTCGCTGTGAGCTTTAAATTGAGCACGGCCGACAGCGGCGGGCATTCTGTTCGACGACCGCCGAGCATGCTTGTTGCTATGCCGCCGCCGAATGATTCAGTCCATTGTGGGCGCAAGTCAGCCCAAATAAAGGGTTATGTTCAGACGTCGTTTTTGCTGTCGTTCTCCTCCCCGGATCGCAGTCACCCCTTCGTGACGATATCAACTGGGACTCCCTGCTCCCATTTGTAACGTTTGCCTACAATACTGCGCTGCAACGAACAACCCCGTTACTCTGCCTCTTTCCGTTTCTACGGCCCCTCCCCTACCTTCATCATGGAAGCGTCTTTCTTTTCTGTCCCCGTCCCCTCTTCAGCACCCTCCCAAGAACAATTTACTTCCTGTATGGCCACTGCCGTGAACTTGGGCATTTTATCATAGAAGCTTGCCAGGCCTTCCAGAAATGCAGTTAGGACCTTACACATCGTGCACACTCTTATCCCCCTGGTAATAAGGCTTTACTCTGGACAACCGCGCGCACGCCAGTGTTGTATGGACAACTTATGAGCCGCTATAACGGCCTGCATACGCTGCTCGAACAAATGTCCCCCGCCCACTATCATGTAGCACCCGCTTCACCTGTTACTGATAGTCGCTGCCGTAGCATCGAGATCATCCGCGTGTCGCACCTCAAACCCTTTGCGCGTCGCCCGTCATCACTCGCAGCCACGATTGTCGGTTTCGTCCGGGGGTGCAATTAGTCTAAGCATTGTGCGTGAACCTTATCTTCATTTGTCCATATCCATCCTCTCCCATCTTCTTCTTCGTCGCGAAAGCCATTCCTGCGAGTGGCGATAAAGCCTGCTCCAGGCGTGCTCAATCTCAAACTGCAATGCCGGGAATCTTTGAAATGTTTGTTTTGTGAAGAAGACGGCCATTGCTCCGAACGAGACCCTGCTCTGCCTGACCGACGGCACAACACCAGCTCTTCACCGGTCCTTCCGACGTCCTCAGCGTCACCAAATCTTACATTCGGTGAAGGTTCGATTCGCCGTCCACGTAGGCCCTGGAACTCCGCAGCCGCAGACGCATTAAGTCAGTTGATCCTTGACGCCTAAGACAAAGCATGCTTCGCTGATATCTGTTGAAGCGCCTGTCGCTGAGGCAGTCATGCGGTTTAATTCTGGGACACAGGAGGCTGCGTCACGCATTTTGCAAGAGCTCCAAGTGGAACAAAACCACATAGCCAGCCAGAGGCCACAGGAGAAAGACTCTCGCCGAGCTATAGGCTCCGAGCGGAAGCGTGCAGCCTCAGCCTGCTTCATCTCTGCCGCAAAGCGACGTCACCAAAGAAAAACTGATGAACATTACTCGCCTGGGGCATTCTGAAGCTAGACTCTACTTTTTTTTGCACAACTGTGCATAAAGAAAGCATTGAAAGCATTGTAATTTGTTTTTTTCAATTTTCTCAGTTCGATTATTTTTGTCACGTGGCAGTCTACTGACAAACCTATCTCTGCTTCTGCTCATCAGATTTTGGTAACTTTTTGTCGTTTAGTATCTAAAAAGGTGGTTATTGCAATAAGAGTTTCAGATGGTAGCTACCGTAAAATGGGGTTACTTTGTGACTGCAGGGGTTACTTTGTGCCACGCGCTTGGTTTTTGTATTTTAAATCTCGCGCCACGAACAGGTGCCGCCAATAAGCTACGAACCACTCAACAGGCTCGCCTGACATGTGGTGCCATCTAGCGGCAGCCGGCCGAAGTTCCCGCGCTCCGAAGCCACTCAAGTCGCCGACAGGTTGAATCGTGTTTCAGGGCGCATTGCTGAAGCACCGTAAACTTTGTGTGCTCGGCCCGTCTGCACGAGAAAAATAGCGAAAACAGGTATGTAATTCTGATTGCTAATATGTAGGCTACAATAATCTGTAATATAAGTTTAATCAAGTCATGTTTGTTTAGGTTTACAGAAACGAAACTCAGATGTTGATACTTCGCGGGGTAACTTTGTGACACGCCAACTGTCACAAAGTTACCCCGCTCTGTTTTTAATTTAAATTATATGTTGTTTTTTTGTATTTTTCAGCGTTTAAGAGAGATGAGGAATTATAAACGGAAGCTTGGTGCACGGCCGTACCAAAATTATGGCCAAGAAACGTTGAATAATGCCGTTCAGTTGGTCCTTTCAAAGAAATTGTCATTGAGGGCAGCATCTGAAAGGTTCGTGAGTACTATTAAAACATCTTTTTTTTCTTGTTTTTAGGTCCTTACCTACGCATTACCGTTACGTATGTCTTATGTGTTGTTTGTTTTTCCTGTTAGGTTCAATATTCATCGGAACACCTTGTGGTTGAAGACCAAACAGGCTCGGGGTTTACTCGATCGACAGGCTCAAAAAGTTGGTCGCCAACCTGTTTTTACGGAAGAGGAGGAGCATAGGTTGATTGCTCATGCAATCGCAATGTCTTCCTTCGGCTTCCCAATGACAAAGTTTGACTTGCGTTGTGTGATGAAGGCGTATCTCGACCGAACGGGAAGAAAAGTGTCCGCCTTTAAAGATGGCAACTTTCCCGGTAAGGAGTGGGCAAACTCTTTTATGAAACGCCACAAAAATATCCTCTCTGAACGCGTGTCAAAAAACATCACATATGCAAGGGCCTCAACGGATGCAGAAGTGATTGCCACGTTTTTTGGCCATCTGGAGAAAGAGCTAGCTGGTATTCCGGGCGAGAACATTTGGAACTACGACGAAACAAATGTACAGGATGATCCAGGGAGCCAAAAAGTCATAACTAGAAGAGGAGCTAAATATCCAGAAAAAATTCAAAACGCATCAAAAGCCTGTACTTCGATTATGGTTTGTTGAAGTGCTGCGGGAGAGTTGGCTCCACTTTACGTCAATTACAAAGCAGAAAAGCTTTGGTCAACATGGACAGAAAATGGACCAAAGGGGGCCCGGTATAATCGAACGAAATCTGGTTGGTTCGATCACCAGGTTTTCGAAGATTGGTTCATGTCACTCATGCTCCCCATATTGAAAAAGCAAGATGGTCCGAAAGCTCTGATCGGTGACAATTTGAGTTCCCACATTAGCCTCAAAGTGCTTCGTCTCTGCGAAGAAAACAATGTGAAGTTCATCGCACTCCCACCGAATGCGACTCATCTACTCCAGCCTCTCGATGTCGCCGTTTTTCGTAGCCTGAAGATAATTTGGCGTTCACTTTTGGCGGAATGGAAAGAGTCAACCTCTGGAAGCCGCTGCACCTCCGTGCCAAAGGACGAATTGCCCGGTCTACTAAAGAAAATGGCGATCAAATTGCAGGAAAATGTTAAAACAAACCTGAAGTCAGGATTCCGGAAGACCGGGATTTTCCCCCTGAACAAGACCGAGGTTCTTCAACGGCTTCCTAAATCAGTCCTCGAGGAAAGCTTGAAATCCATGACAGACGTCGTAGGGGATGTCTTCTTGGAGGAATTAAATAAAAAATGAAAAGAGGTGACTGGAAAGCGGGCCACCAAAAGGAGGAAGATGCTCAACGTCCCAGCGGGGAAAAGCATATCGGTTGCCGAAGTAGAAGAAGCCATCAGGACGGGAAAACCGACAACCGGAAAGAAGGGCAGCTCTTCCTCCGGTATCAGAGCTAGACGACCTAGGAAGAGGTCTTCTCTTGAGGACGACAGCGCAGAAGAAAGCAGTGACAGCGAATCGTCTTCAGATGGTCAGCATGGCGACAACAAAAGGTGGTCGGAAGAAGATACAAGTGATTCCGAGGTACCCTCCGGAAGCAACCTATCGGAAACAGACAGTCCTACCACTTCCATGATTCCAAATACTAGGAACGTCCCGAGGGTCCGCGGTACGGGTTCCGGAGAAATCACTTTCAAGGTGGATGACTTTGTCGTAGTGAACTTCGAAGGGCAACTTTTCCCGGGAAGAGTGACGGAAGTGAAACCTAAGGGGTACATCGTCAGCACTATGGAGAGGTCCAAAAAGAATTGGAGATGGCCGGACCACGAAGACGCTATTTTGTACTCAAAAGAAGAAGTTTTGTACACAATTGAATCCCCTAAGCCGGTAGGCAAGCGAGGCAAGCGAGGCATCTTTGAAGTAAAAGATCTTGATTGAGGAGGTACATGTATGAATAATTTGTAATACAATTGTTATGTTGCCAGAGCAGAAACCAATTGTTGATAATGTAAATAAACTCTTGATGGGGTAACTTTGTGCCAGTCCTTTTTTTCCCAATCATATTCAGGCAAAAACAACGTTGTCACAGAGTTGCCCACACGACGGGGCAACTTTGTGACAGCTTTTAACCTGGATATAGCCGCTTGTATTAAAGATGCGGATTTGTAGAACATACCGTCGTGTGAGGGAAGGTTTTAGCAACGTTATGTCACTATTCATTCGACTTTATGTTGATAATTGTTCAGCTAGAGCATGAAAATGTACGAAATCTGTCACAAAGTCGCCCCATTTTACGGTAGGTGAAAACACAAATTTGTTCTTTGCTAAAATTAACGTTAACTAAAATTTCAGTTCTTCAACCAAAACTTTGGATGGCCACAACTTTTGAACTAGAAGGGCTAGAAAGATGCTATTACCCTTGTTGCAATTCTTGATCCCTCTAAAATCTAGCCGTTTTTAAATTATGAGAATCTGTTCAGCATCTTTCTCTAAAACCCTGTCAGAATTTCTTCTCATAAAATCTACATACAATAGAAAGAAAAAAAATTGTAGAAACTAATTTCATATTTGAGGTCAGCGTGCTGAACTACATGTACCTGCAACATTTCATGGCAATAACTTCAATATTAAGAATTTTTTTCACAAAGACCCATGTCCCCCCTTAAGCCATGAAAGTTAGCTCGGCAGTCCTGTGTTCCGGTTCCCTTCGCCAGCAGCACCCCGCCCTCTTCAGCGCGACTAACGACCACGATGCAGAAGACTGGCTTACATCCTACGAGCGGGTGAGCACTTATGACAAATGGGACGACACTACGAAATTTAATAACGTCTTCTCCTATTTAACCGGGGTTGTGAACCTGTGATATCGCCACCCCGAAGGGAAATCTTCCACGTGAACTACCTTCAAGAAGATCTCCGAAGTATTCGGTCATCCTGCTGTCCGAAAGCTCTGTGCAAAGCAACGATTGCGCGAACGCTCGAACGTCAGCAGCATTCGGGCGCGATACCTTTACAATCTACAATGAAGTTTTGGGAAACCTGTGCTGCGCGTGAACGGCCAGATGTCCGAGGTTCACAAAATAAAGCATATTCTGAAGGGTATAGAGGAGGACGTATTTCAAATGCTGCTTTCCCGAGATCGCCGAACCGTTTCAGAAGTTGTAAGTCTCTTCAAGAGCTATGACCAGCTTCGCAAGCAGAATGTCCTTACTCGCCAGCCCGTCGCATCTGTCGAGTCGCTTGCCGGCCTGTCAGCTTCACCTGATACTCAGCGCTAACGCAACAGCTCAGACTTCATACGTGAGGAAGTTGCTCATCAACTATCCTTTCTGCCACCTCCCTCCCGGTATCTCCAAGAAACTCATTTCGAAATATCATGGCCCTTACCGCGTCCTGGAGCCGGCATCCCCATTTAACTGTAACATTGAGCCACTCACGCCGTCTGCCGATTTTCGCCGCCCTTGCCGCGAGACTGCGCATGCTCAACGCCCCGAGCCGCACTACGACCCGATTGTGCTGTCGGCACCATGAGTCACCAGGATGGCTCCTTTTCTCCCCGGTGCCATTGTGATGAATAAGGTGCCCATTAACACAGCCACACCGCCATCGCTTCGAGCGAGACCCTGCTCAGCCTGACCGACGGCGGAACACCACTGCTTTCACCGCTGCTTCCGTCGTCCTCGGCGTCACCACTTGTTACCGTTTGTTCATTATGCTGGTACACGGCTTTATCGCTCTGTTTGTTGTGGAAGAGGCGACCAGATATATCTTTCCAATACACTGTAGCGCAGCAAAAGACGAGGACACAAGAGACGAGAGACGAACACCACGAGTGTATTGGAACTATGTACCAACAAGCCCAAAAAGCCACGCTACAGATATATCTTGACTGCTCGCATCCAGGCGGAGCCGATGCTACATTGTTCCAGAATACTGTGGTAACTTTCACGCCTTATGGTGAAAGTTCGGTATCAGATTTAAATTAAGCGCGGCCGAGAGCTGCGGACATTCTGTTCGACGACCGCCGAGCACGCTTGTTGCTTTCGCCACGGCCAAGTGATCAAGTCCATTGTGGGCGCAAGTCGGACCAATAAACAGTTTACATATAGAAGAACATTTAGGTGTCCTCACTGCCTGGATTCCCGTCACCACTACGTTGCAGTATACAGGAGCAGCACTCTGTGTTGCTGAATGGGCCAGTGAAGACTTTGAGAATGAGAAGGTCACAACTGGTACGATTATCTAGGTTTACGTATCCGATGAATTTGCACAGTCGGCTGCTCGAAACCGTTGGATATACGAACTGGCAAACTCCGACACATCGCCGGACGTTCCGCTATTTGTTCTGCTAAGTGCTTCGTAAGACGTCAGACTTCCTTTACTACAAATGTCGCTTCCCTATACTCGACACTCTCTCTAAATTTGGCGCGGCAGAAAGTGAAGAGATTCCGACCTTCGACGATCGCCGAGCACGCTTGTTGCTGTCAGAGCAGCTGAAGTGTCGAATTCTTTGTTGCTTCAAGTCATCCGAATAGAAAACTCCGTTTCCGGGCCAGGTTAGTCTGCTGGTCTGTTCACGGTGTTGTCACCAACCCATGACTTATCGTGTAGGCGCTGAGCGCCAGCCACTTAGGTTATTTAGGTTATGGAGCTGAAGGCCTGTCGTACTATATATATATATATATATATATATATATATATATATATATATATATATATATATATATATATATACCACCAGGGACATCCGACAAGTCATGGACTCCAAACGAACACAGGGATAGACATTTGGATATGTACATCACTGCCATTCAAAAGGATATCCTATCATCGTATTCAAAATCAAAACCAAGAGCGGTCAACAACAACCTCTCGTCCGAAGAACGCCAGGCCCTTAACTCTTTAAGTCGGCGGTCCGACATCATCATCAAGCCTGCGGACAAAGGTGGCGCGATCGTCGTTATGGACAAGACCGAATACTTAAAAGAAGGTTTCCGACAATTGAAAAATAAACAATTTTACACCGAACTCACCAGCGACCCCACAGAAGACTTCGAAGTAAAAATTAACAGGGAGATAAAATCTCTCCTCCAAAAACAAAAGATATCCCAGGACATGTTTAAAGCAATGAAGCCGGTCAAACCAGTCCCCGGGCGGTTCTACCTCCTCCCGAAAATTCACAAACTAAACCGTCCCGGTCGTTCCATTGTCTCAAGTAATGGCACACTCACCGAAAAAATTTCTGGCGTTCTCGACTTTTTACTCATGGACATTATACCAACTATCCCCGCCTACCTTCAAGACACTAATCACTTCCTCAGAGTGGTGTCTAACATTGAAATTCCCGATGAGAGCTTATTGGTCACAATGGACGTGACGTCTTTATATACAAATATCCCGCACTCAGACGGCATACGCGCGGCGGTGGATGCATACCTGCGGACGGATCCTCCGGTTCACCTGAATGGGGAAACTCTCGCAACTATTCTGGGTTTAGTACTCAATTACAACCACTTTGAATTTGAGGGAAGGCACTTTCTTCAGGTGAACGGTACGGCGATGGGGACCAGGATGGCACCTGCCTATGCCAATATATTCATGGCGGATCTCGAAAAACAATTTCTGGACACTCAACCTTCGAAGCCACTCCTGTACAAGCGTTTTCTGGACGATATCTTCCTCATCTGGCCTCACGATGAAGCTAGCCTATTAACATTTATAGGAAACTACAACAAATTTCACCCATCGATATCGTTCACCCACAGCATCTCCAAAACATCTATAAACTTCTTGGACGTGACAATACAGAAAAAAGGAAACGTACTTAAGACAACGCTCTACAGAAAGCCCACCGACCGCCCGAGGTATCTACATTTTAAGAGCAGCCACCCGCACCACTGCAAGACGAGCATACCTTACTCTCAGGCTCATAGATACCGACGGATATGCTCTGAGCTCGATGACTTTGACCGCCATGCTAAACAACTGAAGACAAATCTCTTACTGAAAAAATATCCCGCTTCCATCGTGGAAGACGCTATTCGGAAAGCTCGCGGTCTAGACAGAAATAAAATACTGAGTCCCCAAAACTTCCAGCAAGGTGAAAGGCAAACCAACCTCGTTCTCACACATTCATCAAACATGTCACGCGTGAACAAAATCCTCTCAAAACATTTTAACATTATCCAGCAAAGCAGTCACCTGTCCCGCATTTTTAAGCAGCCACCAAGAGCGGTATACCGGCACAGCAAGAACCTCAAGGACATTTTAGTTAAATCCAGAACATCGCCCAATGCTAACCCAAACCCCGGGTGTCAACCCTGCCGAAAACCACGCTGCAAGGTTTGCTGTCACATGCTGACAACAGGAATTGCAAAAGGTACCTTCTCTGACTTTACTTTCACAATCAAAGAAACTCTAAATTGCGACAGTGCAAATGTGGTCTACATGCTTCACTGCAGCGTGTGCGGCATGCAGTACATCGGCCAGACAGAAACTCCGTTCAGGTAGCGATTCAACAACCACAAGGCCCACGTTCACACACTGCCAAACCTACCCTTTTCTAAGCACCTATGTCTGCCACAGCACTCATTTGAAAGCATCCGGGTCATCCTCCTACAGTCGGGTTTTCAAACCGGCCGCCAAAGAGAACAAAGGGAATCGTATTTCATACATAAATTTCGGACATTAACCCACGGCATTAATGAGAACTTGGGTAATTTTGCCTTCCTCAAAAACCTTTCCAATTGAGAAAGAAGCCCCCGTCTGTTATTTTCCATTTGTTTTCCTTTTATCCTGCTCACCATGCGCCCCCCCCCCCCCCCTTTTCTTTACTCCATGCCGGTTTCCCTTTTTCCTCCTTGTCCGCCAAGCTCCCTTCTCGGAATTGTCAGCGGTGGGACGCGCGGCGCAGGCGCCCTCTGACGAACGGCCGGTGGTTGCTTTCTGCGGCGGCTAGTTGTGGGATCGGGTTTCCATACGGTGTCTGGACGACCGCTTTTCCGCCGCTGAGGCGACACGCTGCCCTCGTAACGGTCACTGGTGCCTCTTGAACAAGGCGTAATGATGCGGCCTTGACAGCTGACAGTAAATTATTTTCAAAAATTATATAAAGCGCACTTAGGACAACAGACAAGGGAGACCAAACAACACAAGCGTTCCTAACATCTGCACCGCTGGGGAGCGGGTCATGCTATGTGCGCCTTTGTGTTTTGTTTCAGTGTATTCTGGTGTTTTCCTTTTTGTTCTTTTCTTGTTTTCTGTGTTTTCGTTATTTTCCCCTTGTGCTCGAACTTCTCGCTTCCGCAGAAGGAAACCTTTCTTGCTTTAGTCTTCTCGGCGAAAATCCATCCTTCTAAGCTCTGCTGCATGTCTGTCACCTCTGTATTTTAACTAGCTTTTTTTAACTTGTTTCGCATTCATTCTCCTTTCCCCTTAGTGGACGCCGACATAGAGAAAGAGAAAGAAAGTGCCTCCTCTCCCTCTGCATTTAGGACCGTAAATGCGCACATCTGTGTATTCATTCGACTTTACCCTGATGAAGGACGGTCCACCGTCTGAAACCGTTGGTGAATAAACCTAGATAATCGAACCAGTTGTGACCTTTTCACTGTGCAAGTTTTCACTGGCCCGTTGAGCAACCCTGACTGCTTCCACACACACACACACACACACACACACACACACACACACACACACACACACACACACACACACACACACACACACACACACACACACACACACACACACACACACACACACACACACACACACACACACACACACACACACACACACACACACACACACACACACACACACACACACACACACACACACACACACACACACACACACACACACACACACACACACACACACACACACACACACACACACACACACACACACACACACACACACACACACACACACACACACACACACACACACACACACACACACACACACACACACACACACACACACACACACACACACACACACACACACACACACACACACACACACACACACACACACACACACACACACACACACACACACACACACACACACACACACACACACACACACACACACACACACACACACACACACACACACACACACACACACACACACACACACACACACACACACACACACACACACACACACGCACGCACGCACGCACGCACGCACGCACGCACGCACGCACACACACACACACACACACACACACACACACACGCATATATATATATATATATAACGTGGATTTCTTGGGTCGTTCACCAGCATGCGATGACCCCTGCAGCACAATGCGCAGTCTCCTCACGGCACCAGTTATGCTGGGTCACTTCGACACGCAAGCAGCAACCCAAGTAGAAAGGTTAGATTGGGCTAAAGAAAAACAATTGTTCTGCCCGCACCATCTTGCGACACAACAACCCAAGTACAGACGGACGCTTGTGGTATTGGCTTCGGTGTTCTGCTCGCCGACGCAAGTGTGCATTCGGCGAATAAATAGTTGCATACGCCAACCGTAGCCTCACGAAAGACGAATCCAACTGCTCTCTGAGGGTAAATATTTGCTCGGCCATTGCCTGGCCCCTGCAAAGCTTCGCCCTTATCTCTGTGGCCATCATCTTGACCTGGGGACTGACCACCATGCTATCTGTTGGCTTTCTTCGTTAGAAGATTCCTCCGGCTGCCTGGCTCGATGGGTTCTCAGTCTACAAGAATATAACATAAGCGTCGTCTACTGGCGAGACCACAAGCATCACGACGCAGATGCTCTGTCCTGCTCCCAGCTACCGGTAGACATTACCAGCCTTTCCGCCCTCGAATCCGCTGTACCATCGCTCACCATTAGCGACATGCCTTTCGAGCAGCGCAAAGATCCTTGGATTGTCTTTCCTCGACTTTTCGACCCCTGTGCGGTTACAGTATCCCGCGCCCTTCGTCGTGAAGCTTCACATTTTGAAATTTTCTATAGCCTTCTTTTTCGGCATGAATATAACCACAGAAATGTTTTTGCCAATCCCCTCATCTCCGGTCCTAAATCTGCACTTGTTTCCACGCTGACCTGCAATGCGGGCAGGGCACGCGGGAGTATTCAAGACGCACACTTGTATCCGTCTCGGATAGTACCGGCGCAGCGTGTACACCTTCGTCCTGAAGCACGTCCGCTCCAGCCAGAGCCGTAAACGACTGCCTCATCGTAACGCTGCCGAGTGTCAGCCACTCTCCTGTACGCCATGTTTCTTCGTCTGCGTTAGATTGGGTTTTCATAAACGGCCCTCTTCCATACACACCTACTGGCAACCGCTGTGGCATTGTCGCTGTTGATCACCTAACGGGGTACGCTGAAACTGCTGAGCTCCTGGCTGCTACTGCTCTTGATGTAGCGTCCTTATTTTGAGGCGCTCCGTTCTTCGACACTGTCCTCCTCGTGATCTCACCACTGAGGGAGGACGAGTCTCCTTTTCTTACGTGCTTAACGCTCTTCTTGCCGAATGCAATATAATTCATCAAAATTCCGCCGCCTACCATCCGCAAACGAATGGAGTAAAAGAACCATTTAATAGCACTCTGAGTACCATGCTGGCCATGCACGTTGCTGCCAATCACATGAACTGGTACCTCATTCTGTCCTACATTACGTACGCCAACAAGACAACTACGCAATCTAATACAGGTTTCTTCTCGTTTTTATTGCTTACGGCCGGTATCCAACCGTTCCCGTCGACACAGTTTCACCGTACCGCACTGCACAAGTGTTTCCGAAGCTGCCCAAAACAACTTGGCGGCAGAAGACTGTCGTCAGACCGCACGGTAACTCACAATAGACACTCATGCAGAGGCGCCTAAAAAAGCGCCAAGATGACGATCAGCATGGAACAATTTCCCGCCCAGCTTGCTCGCGTGGCTGCGGATCACCTTCGATAGTCCCGGCCTCTCCAGGGAACCTCTAAATATCATGACCCCTACCTTGTTCTAGAGCGCACATCTCCAGTCAGCTACTTTACTCAGCCACTCGGGCCGTGTGCCGATCTCCGCAGAAACGTGTTGAACGTATCAAGCCGTACTACGACCCGGTCATGGTGTCGGCTCCATGAGAAGCCAGGATGGCTCCTTTTCTACCAAGAGTCAATCTGAAGAAGATGCGCATCACCTAGCCGCACTGCCATCGCAAGCAGTCAGAGCCTGATCTGGATGACTGCCCACGTACTGCTTTCGCTGCTGCTTACATTGACCTATTATATTTCATTTCACTTCTTTATTCCTTGTTTTTCCCGCAACACAAAAAATCGGGAACGGCGAGAAAAAAGCAGTGGTCCACCATTGCTTGACGAGCCTCGCCGCTGAATGTTGGCAGCAGCACATGATGCAAGAAATAAAGACATTGATTGACGTGTGAGCATTCGGGACTAGAAAATTGAACCAATACTCGGTACAAAATAACTCGGTATGACAGAAACATATGAGAAGAACGCGTCATATATTGATAACACCAGTTGCTAATGTAGGAATGAAAAAATTAGAGAGTACATTCTTATACTATCACAAAGAGCATTTCGAGCATGGTGCTCTCCGGCAAAAATAATGTTTTATTTAACAGTGCAGTTATATATACAAGTTGCGAATTTAAGACAATGACATGGTACTAAGTTCATTAGAGAAAGATGTGTTTAGAAACCGAGGCAAAATAGACCCAAGCATTATGAAACCATAGTTGGTTCTGATTGGTGCGGTTGCATACGAGCTACAGCTTCTAATGTCTTAAGAAGATTGGCGAGATGTAAGAGCAGCAAGATTATAAAAGCAGGTGTCACCTTTGGGTATTGTTCGCTTATAAATGCATGCAAACCTGCAATCATAGAAGTGTCTTACGGGCACAATCCTCTCCTCGCGGAAAATTGGCGTGATCGGTGAATCATAAGGTAATTTGGCAACAGCACGCAGCATTCTTTTTTGGAGAATAGAAAGTTTGTTGATATTCGCCACAGTCGGATTTCCTGACACAAGAAAACAGTAACTTAAAGATGAATAAAAAAACGCGTAATACAGATTGTTCCTGACCTGCAATTCCTGCAAGACAATTCCTGCAAGACAGTTCCAATAGATCGAGAAATGGTAAGAGCTAGCTTCTACATGGGCATCCCGTGTCATTGTCGATGCAAACAGAATGCCAACAGATTTGAATCTATCTACGTACCTGAGAGTATCACGACCCAAATAAATTGAGGTGGGGGGAGGGATTTATCATGTGCTTTCTCTTGGGGTAGAAAAGTAACGCAGCAGTTTTTTCCTATTTATTCTTAGAGCACTCTTCAGTGACCATGCTCATAAGGCATATAGAGCTTGGTTTGCAGCGTCAGTAAATGATTGGATGTCATCGCAGCTAAAGAAAATTGAAGGCTCGTGTCGTCCGCGTATATGATGTAAGGCGCTTTGTCGTACAAGTAAGAAATATCGGGGCAGTAGCAGTCTGTCATGTGCACATGATATCGTCGGGGGATTTTCGAACGCAGTGCGTCGACAGTGGTGCGTCGGACAGCGGAGCACTGCGCGTGCCAGCCCAGCGTTGCGCGTGTGCGCGTGCGAATGGCGTGTGCGAGGCGACGGCGACAAAGAGCGTAGAGAGCGCGAGGAGCAGAGATTATTATTATTAGAGCTGGCGTCTCATAAACCCGAGGTGTGAAGGGAGACAGCGCAGCAGAGGCCGTGTCATTTAAGCGTGCAGGCGGCAGCCGTCGGACGTTGGGTCCGTGCTACCGTGGTCCTCCCTTCGATCACCGACGCAAGCCTGCTGCGTTCTTTGCCAGCGTGGAGGTCGCAGCCGATGGCTGAGGGTCCGTGCTGCCGAAAGGCACACTCTTGGATAGCTTGCTTCAAGCCTCCGGCGTTTCAGGACGCCGTCGACGGGTCCTGGCTACGCTTCTCTTGCTGCTGCTAAGTTTTTCGGGCTGTTGAATGGAGACCACTAGCGTCCCACTGTGTTCCTCTCCGCTCCTGCTACCACCTGGCTCCCTTCCGTCCTTCGACGCAACGCCAGCGACGCGTCGCATTACATCCACCCGCGTCCGCCTTGTTTGCACGGCATCCCCGCTTGACATGAGTCGCACCACATCTGTTGAACTCTTTCCTTACGCGTACTGCTGTACGCGTGTTGAGCTTGTGGTTTTTTTATTGCGAAGCAATACTACTTTAGGTCGCACTTCAGCCCGTTCCGTGGCGAGGCGGTGGTAGGCACCATTGACCTTTAGCGTGACCTTGCTGCGTGACGTCACACCACGTGACCTAGAGTGACGTCACACCAGCTGTGTAAAAACGGGACCCCATCTCAAGCCGTCGCGAGGCGAGGCGGTAGCCACCAACGGCGGCCTAACTCCCGCTCCTCTCACCAGGGGCGCTACGGTCAGAGTGACGCCACACCAGCTGTATAAAACAGCTCCGCTCCTCCCGCCAAGGCAGTCATACAGCCAGATGTTACGATGGTGCCTACGAACAAGGCAGCTCGGCAGAATGCAAAGAGGAAGCATCAGCGAGCTACGGAGACGGAAGAAGAACGACTTTCTAAGCGGCGTGGCCAGTATGCAGCTAGGCGACAACGTGCAACCTCCTCTGTGGAAACAGCAGAAGCAAAGGAAGAAATTATGAGTTTGCCCGACAGTGAGTCTGTCGGGCAAACTCATAATTTCTTCCTTTGCGAAGCAATCACCAGGCTTAACCAAGCTAAGCCACGGCCGTTTTTTTTTTTCGTTTCGTATCGGCTCTTTTATTTTAAGTTATAAACAAGGCTTCGTTTTGTTTTGTCTGATCTCTTTTGTTTCGTTCGAACCTGCACGCGATAGCGTTCCCCTTCGGCAGCCGGGGACGCATTACCAATTCGCGACAATTGGAGTCCGTGTTCCGGGTTCGAACCCGACCGCGGCGGCTGTGTTTTTATGGAGGCAAAAGGCTAAGGCGCCCGTGTGCTGTGCGATGTTAGTGCACGTTAAAGATCCCCAGGTGGTCGAAATTTTTCCGGAGCCCCCCACTACGGCACCTCTTTCTTCCTTTCTTCTTTCACTCCCTCTTTTATCCCTTCTCTCACGGCGCGATTCAGGTGTCCAACGATATGTGAGACTATACTGCGTCATTTCCTTTCCCAAAAAAACCAATTATTATTATTATTATTATTATTATTAATATTATTATTATTATTATTATTATTATTATTATTATTATTATTATTATTATTATTATTATTATTATTATTATTATTATTATTATTATTATTATTATTATTATTATTATTATTATGAGTCCGTGCGACAGGACGAAGCCGAGTTGTTTTTTCCTTTCGTGGGTGCGTAAAAAAAAAAACGACTGCAACACTAAAGAATTTGATCGAGTTGGGAGAGCGAATAGGGTTAAGAGATGCCAAGCTGTGCTCGTGGGTTGCCGCTGAGGAGGAGAAGAAACGCGCTGCACGTGCAGCCGAACTCGAGCATACCAAGGCGCAACCAGAGGCTGAAGAGCGTAGACTGCAGCTCCAATTAAGGCTCGCAGAAGCTGGTGGGGGTAATCGGGAACCGCACCGGGGCCCTCAGCAGCGCTTAGCCCACACAAATTAATCCCACCTTTCGACGATCGCAGGGATGACTTGGATGCGTACCTCCAGCGTTTTGAGCGTATCGCAGAAGGGCACAGTTGGCCCAAGAAAAAAATGGGCTACAGCACTCTGTATGTTCTTGACTAGGGATGCCGTCCGTCTGTTCGGTCGATTGCCGAAAGGGAAAAGGCTTGCGCCCGTTGTAGGCGTTCGCCTATGAACTGAGGGCACTGTACATGTCTGCTCGCAACAGGGCTAATGCATTACTGCGATCAAAAAGACGTCAATATTTCCAAGCAAGGTTTGCGGCGACAAAAGGGAAGACAGCTAAGTCCTGGGATGTTGTTAATCAGTTACGTGGCTGTGCACCTAGGAATGTAGCTGACTTCATTTCCCGCAACTTTAGGGCGTTATCTCTGACACTTTCTGATGAGTTCAATGCCTTTTTTCGGCTGCTGGTCTGGCGGCGCATTCAAATGTTTCCAGTCTGCCGTCTCGCAGTATGCAGTGTGTGTTTGAATCAGCATTTCTGCCACCTTGCACTCAAGACGATCTACGTTGCATTCTTTCTGGCTTTAGCAAGCGAAAGTCTCCAGGGTCGGAGGATATCTCAGTTGATACACTTTTCAGAAATTTTAAACAAATAAACCATGTTCTGCTCGCGATTATCAATGGTATAATTTCCACCCAAATAGTACCTGAGGGCTTGAAGAACCGATGGTTTTCCTATCTACAAGAATGAAGTAAAAAATATAGTTGAAAAATATCGTGGTATTTCGATCCTACCATGCATTGCGCTTGTTTTAGAAAAACGCATCTCGATCTGTGATGATAACTTTTCTTGAAGCTCATGACATGTTCTCCGTTAATCAGTTCGGGTTTATTAAGGGTCGTGGTACGCTGAATGCGCTTGACGAACTTCGTGATCTTCTAAACAGCTGTATTCAAGAAAACGAATTTGCTTGTGCTTTATTGTCGGATGTGTCCAAGGCGTTTGACTCGGTTAATAATGTTGTGTTGTCAGATAAACTCCACAGTTATAGGTTTAGGGGTCCTTTTCTGTCTCTTCTTGGTAACTATCTATCCAATCGTTCACAGCTCGTTGTATTAGGTAAATATAGAAGTGACCTGCTGCAGATTAAATCCGGTGTTCCTCAAGGATCTCTACTTGCATCTATCTTGTTTAATTTATATGTCAATGACTTGAGCTCTGTCTGCAAACTGTGCCCTGTTTTTCAATACGCTGATGATACGCTCTTAGTTGCTAGACATAAGGACTATAGGACAGCATTATCTCTTATCCAACGCGACAGCGAGTTAGTTATGGAATGGGTCAGCAATAACTTAATTAATGTTAACAATAAAAAAACACTATTACTATTTTTTCACAATTGTTTAAAGGGAATTCATAATGATGTGTCAATTTGCTTGGACAGGCCTTCTGGCGAAAGAAAGTCAAGGGCATACTGAAAACTATCCTGAAATCAGTATTATATGATAGGGCACGAAACGAAGGTAGTAGCGCTTTTGAACTTTTACATATGCCTGACTTTTCTCGTCTTTTTTTTTCTGGAATAGTAGTCTATAAGCACATCTGGACAAGCGATTTTTGTACACCATATCTTCCTGTCAAAGATCTGGGAACTCGCGATCGTTTTCTCGTGCCTAGTGTGCGAACCCGTTATGGCGAGCGTCTACGAAGACATTATGTTCCTTCTGTTCTTAACCGGTTATCCAAAGAAATATTCTCTGCTAATTCCAAAAAGATAGTGAAAGCTTGTCTTGTTAAATTGCGTTGTCTGTTCCAGTATTCTGTTTTGATGCTATGTTTTTACATGTTTTTTTTCCTCTCCATTTGTGTGTATTTTGCGTCCTACCTTTTCGAATCCAATTTTCTTCTCTCATCCTTTTTTTTCTTTTATTTCTTTGGCAACTTGTCTGCTCCGTGCATGATTTATTTATTTATTTATTTATTTATTTATTTATTTATTTATTTATTTATTTATTTATTTATTTATTTATTTATTTATTTATACATACTGCAGCGCAATTATATGCGCTATGGCAGGAGTGGGAAAACACACAAAAATGCAAGGAAACAAAATGCAGCAAAATGTACAAAGTGAGCACTTCAAAAAGTTAAAATCACAAATGAAATATCAAACAAGAAAGGAACTGTTAACGACAGGGTAAGAATACACAGCTATTATGCGTCTTCAACGGCAGTTACAAAGTTTTGAAATGGACAAGAACGAATGGACCCGGGTAGAGAATTCCAGGCTTCTATTGAACGGGGAAAAAAAACTGAATTTGAACAAATTAGCATGCGCAAAATACGGCATCAAATTAAGCTCGTGATGACTTCTTGTAGATGATAATGGTGCAAAGTTAATGTAGTGGTTAGCTGACAGCCTTACTGAGGAATTGACGACACAATGTAAGAATTTTAATGATTCAGTGTGGCGACGGACAGACTGCTGTCTGCTGCCGGCCACTGCCACTCAAGCCTTCTGAGGCTTTGGCAGGCCCGCATATGTACTGGAAAGAGCAAATAAAATTTTTGATTATTATCTCGAGCAGATCTAATGGATTATGATAAGGTAAAACTAGCCCTGCTCCAACATTTTCGGTTCACAGCAGAGGGTAATCGCGGAAGGTTTCGTGAAAGTAAGCCGCTAGATAAAGAAGCCGGCAAGCAATATGCAGCACGCTTGCTCAGCATTTTTGATCGATGGATCGAGATGTCGGGAACGGCCACAACGTACAATGATCTACGTGACTTGGCGGCGGCCGAACAGTTAATGACAAACTGTCATAGTCGTCTGACGATTTTCTTTTCAGAAAGAGAGCGCAGGGCTGCACAAAATGGCTGAAGCAGCAGGCAACTTTCTAGAGGCCCAGCGACAAAGAAACTTGTCTTCGTTCAAAGAATCGTTAGAGGTGGACATTGCGAGAGAAAACGATGATCCATCCAGTTACCTCATTTCTAATCGACCTGGACATAAGGCTGCTGACCGTCGCTCTAAGCCAAAACAACTTTGTTGCGTTTATTGTCGAGAAGCAGGGTATGATGTAAGTTCCTACTCAAGAAAGCATGAAAATCAGAAGCAATCGTCCTGTTGTGTTCAGCTAGAGTGTGTTGAGCCCGGAACGGTGCCCACAACCGCAGATACGCTTGAACCAGCTGAGGATGAGGCGGTGGTCGGACTTGTCTGGAAAAAGCATGCATACGCCCAACACATGCCTGTACTAGAGGGAGAGCTCCGAGGCCTACCCGTACACGGGGTGCAATACAGTGGTGGTGCGGAGAGCCCTAGTTCCTGACTCAGCTCTCACCGGTTAGAGATCTACGGTGTTCCCAGTTGTTGGCAGTAGTCTGGAAGTTCCCGAGGCAGAAGTCTATATCGCTTCCCCTTATTTCACTGGCACGGCCCTGGTAAAGTGCATGGAGACACCATTGTACGATGCCATAGTTGAAAATATACAGAGATCCGTGAGCCGTAAAATCCAGATATTAATTTGAGAAAATCGGTGGCCGTTGCTAAATTATGTCCTGGTACAGTCAATGATGTGGTTGCCAGTGAAAATGTTGAGGGCGGGGCCCAAAAGTGGCATTGGTTGTAAAGGAAGTTTCCGGACAAAGGAGGCAAAGTGCTGCTTTAAGCGTTGGTCCCATGAGGTTCACCAAGGAAATGCTAGAAGCAGAGCAAAGAGACGATAAGACTTTGAAGGCGTATGGGGTGAAAGTAAGAAAGGTGTTCCATGGCAAGCACGGCACTTCGCACTCGTAGTCGGTCGAAAAGGGTTTGCTGTACCGCCTCTAAAATCTCGCCTCTGGCAGAGAAATTCGACAGGTAGTACTTGCCGAGTGTTCCAGATTGCAAGTGTTAAGGCTTGCCCACGATAGCCTGTTGGCGGAGCATCAGGGCATTAAGAAGACTACAGATTGAGTTCTGGAGGAATTCTACTGGCCAGGAGTGCAGGAGAAAATTAAAAGGTATGTCAGGTCGTGCGACACCTCACAAAGGACGTGTCTGAAAGGCAAAATAGTGAAAGCTCCATTGGGACGCATTCCTCTTACCGACACTCCATTTGATCGGGTCGCTATCGTTATTATTGGTTATGTTGTTCAAGCGTTGGTAATCAACGCAGAATGGAAAGGCGCTCTCTTTCTTTCTCACTAGAACAACCGGCGACGCCCATGTGCTGTTTGAAGGTTGGATGACGTCGTCGCGAAGCATTTCTTCCACTTGGTCCCCGATGGCGTGTCGTTCTCGCGGGGACACACGGTAGAGGCTTTGACGGAGAGGTCGAGAGTGCTGGTCGCTTATAATGCGATGCTTGACAATTGGCGTTTGTCGCACCTTCGGCGATGACGAAATACACTCGCTGTAGCTTCGAAGCAGATTGCAGATCTCGTATACCTGTTCTGGGACAGGGCTGCGCTTATATCGGAAGTGGACGAGTTCTCTTGGCATGGCGAATCTTCTGTGGATGGGTCGTAGAGGGCTAGGGAATCTCGTACATAGGATATTTCGTCGAAGAAAGCAACCGTCGTTCTTCGGTTAATGTGCCGGTATTCTTCGCTGAAGTTAGTCAGCAGTAGTTCGGCCTGGTCATTGCGGAAATGTGCGGTGCTTATTCCTCGGTCTAGAAGCAGCTGCATGTTCCTTTCGATGATGGCTTCAGCGATAATGGCTTTGGTGGCGCCTACGTTCAGGATAACGCTTGAAAGCCGTGGGGCGCTCACTTCTTCCTACATGGACACTCAGGACAACGTGATTTTTCAGACTTCTCATTGTTAGAATGGCCTCGTCCGTCAAAAGCGTAATCAGCTTTGATCGCAGGTCGATGATCGCCTGATGCTCACTAAGGAAATCCATCCCAAAGAAAACTTCGTGGGAACATTTCCGTGGCACAACGAAGGTCGCAGGATAGGTAAGTTTTTTAACAGTCACTCGCGCTGTGCATGGTCCTGACAGCGTAGAGAGGTGGCCCCCGGCGGTGCGAATTTTCAACCGTCCCAAGCGGTCGTGACTTTCCTCAGCTGCGCAGCGAACGTTCCATTCATCACCGAGTAATCGGCTCTTGTGCCGACTAGAGCGGTAACATTCCGGCCATCGATAACTACTTCTAAGTCGGACGTTCTGGCTCTTGAGTTGCACGTCGTCCTTGGCGTCGGGTCACGGCTTCGTCGGGTATGGGAATCGTTGGTGCCACGCGTACTCGAATCTTTTCTCGGCAGCCGCGTCGTTTTGAAGGCGGTTCGCATCGTAGTCGAGGTTGTCACTGTATGCGGCGTCGGAGTGTCGGGGGTGGCGTCTTCGTTGCGGCATGGTCGTTGGAGGATCTTCGGTATTTCGCTCGAGAGCAACCTCACCTCCAGAGGTTGCTGTATTTAGGTTCCCCTTGAGGGGCTTGGAGACCTTCCTCATACCACGGCTGCGTAGCGACGCAAAGCATAAGGAAAATGGCGATGGTGAGTGCGAAAAGCGGTTTGGCATGTACTTTTCTCGGCGCAGGTACTCGTCGATTTGCTGCGGACGTTGTCCGAAGCGTGGTCATGTGGCGTCAACGGCAAATCCTCGAAGACCGATATGTCGGTACGGGCAGTGACGAAGAATGTAGCCGGCCTCACCGCAATGGAAGCACAGCGGTCGGTTGTCGGAAGTCCTCCAGGCGTAGCAAGTCCTGGGGCTTGAGCGTCGCTCTTAGGCTGGGTGGGTGGGAGCAGGAAGACGGCGTTTGGGAACGAGTTGTTTATGTCGGAGAGGACGTAGGGGTTGTCGTTGGGGTTGAGGACTGCGTAATGCAGTTGCGTAGGTCGTGGCTTGGGGTTCTGTGGCTGTCTGGGTGTCAAGTGCCTCTTCCACTTCTTCCCGTACCACATCCGTGAGAGTCGCTGCAGGGGCCTGTGGGGAGGATGGCAGTAATGGGCGTAGCTCCTCGCGCACAATTTCGCGGATAACTTCCCGCAAGTTGTCTCTGGCGGGGGTCTTCGTGTTCGGACGGATTGCACAGACAGAAGGAAGGCGGTTATAATGCTGGGGCAGGACGTCGAGGGTCTTCTCGATCGTGCAGGTTTCTTGCATGAATTCCTGGACTGTTTTGGCGGCTGGCAGACGAGGCTGGCGCATTAAAAACAACTTTCTTTTCTTTGGTCATCTCGGGCTCGGCGCGTGGAGAGAGGCGCTTCATCTCTTGGACGTAACCGCGCGCGGGCTCATTCGGAAGGTGGATTCGGGACTCGAGGAGTTGTTCGGCTCTTTTTTTCCTCACGACGCTGGTGGATAGCTTCAAAAGTTCCTTCTTGAATAGCTCCCATGTCGTTCGGGACGACGCGTAGTTTTCGTGCGACGTATACGTGCTAGCCCTCCATTAAAAAAAATATGTCTCCAATGTATCCCGCATCATCCCCCTCGATGAATAATGCCATGCGCTCACATTAGACAACCATTTTTCCGGGTCTTCGCCTATGGACCCACTGAAAGTTGAGGCACCCGTGGTTGTTGAAGTATGATAGGTGTCGACATCTTTGCGAGGTTGTGGTGCTCGTAGCAAGTTTTATTATCCAACTGATAAGCACGACACATAAAAAAATTACACATTCCGCTTTGCTCCTTGGTTTCGGTGACTTTTGGCTCCCTTCATAAGTTTGTCAAACGAGCCCTTCATTTCCTTTACGTTGTCTGCTAATAGCTTAACGAGGGACCGGTTCTGGCAGTCTTCATGCTATAGGTAGCATGAGAGGGCTCTCTCACAGTTTCCGCCCTCGCCGTTAGATGACGTTCCATGTCACACTTGCGGCAATACCGGACGTGCTACGTCCGCCGCTATGGACGAGGGTGGCGCTGGTGAACACTCTCAAGGTTCGCTTACACACAATAAACATAAATACCCACGAGAGCAGCAGATTCGACAGCTTACGCCGTAGCTAAGTTGGTAGAGCACCGGACGTGTTATTCGGAGGTCTTGGGTTCGGTTCCTACTGGCGGCATGGTTGTTTTCTTCTGCTGCATTATAAGTAATTTTCTTTATGCGATAGGGTAATCTAAGTATTATTATCCAACTGATAAGCACAACACATAAAAAAATTACACATTCCCCTATGCACCTTGCTTTCGGTGACTGTTAGCTCCCTTCGTAAGTTTGTTAAACGAGCCCCTCATTTCCTTTACCTTATCTGCTAATAATTTAACGAGAATCTCGGTTCTGGCAGTCCTCATGCCGTAGGTAGCATAAGAGGGCTCTCGCATTGTTAGTGGACGTTCGGCGTCGCAATCACGGTAATACAGGACGTGCTACGTCCACTGCTATGGACGAGGGTGGAGGTGGTGAAACACTCTCAAGGTTCACTTACATCCAATAAACATAAATACCCACGAGAGCAGCAGATTGGACAGCCGTCGCCGTATCTAAGTTGGTAGAGCACCGGACACGATATTCGGAGGTCGTGGGTTCGGACCAAAAAGGTGGCATGGTTGTCTTTTCTGCTCCTTTATAAGTAATTTTCTTTAAGCGATAGAGTAATCCAAGTATTATTATCCAACTGATAAGCATAACACAGAAAAAAATTAAACATTCCCCTATGCACCTTGGTTTCGGTGACTGTTGGCTCCCTTCATAAGTTTGTTGTGTGCTAATATATATATATATATATATATATATATATATATATATATATATATATATATATATATATATATATATATATATATTGCAGCGGGTAGACGACGACGACATTGAGTGTGTGAACGAGTGGACGAGGAAGAAGACGAGAACTCATCTCTGGCTGTGTTCTGAGTGCCGCCCGTAGCTGTTGATTCGTTTTTGTAAATAACTGTAAATATATTCTTTCCCGCAACATATTTGGTGGAGGTGCGGCTTTCCTCTACACCTACCGAAGACGGAGCTCCGCAGTGGCCGCCAGCTGACTTCGCCCATCATGACCCAAGACGCCTCCCAGCAAACATCACAATCGGCAATGCCATCGCTCATTCTTTCTTTCCCTCGTGACCCTGGGACATTTTCTGGCACCGACAACGTTGACGTGGACGACTGGATCAACATGTATGAACGCGTGAGTACGTACAACCACTGGGATCCGACTCTTATGCTCGCGAATGTCATCTTCTATCTAAAAGACACCGCCCGCGTCTGGTACGAGACTCACGAAGATGATTTGACCAGCTGGGACATCTGCAAGCAGAAACTGCGCTAGCTGTTTGGACGGCCGCTCGGCCGAACACTCGCCGCTAAGAGGGAGCTTGCGTCCAGAGCTCAAACGTCTACGGAATCCTATGTTTCCTACATTCAGGACGTGTTGGCCCTCTGCCACAAAGTTGACAATAACATGCCCGAATCTGACAAAGTGGGTCACGTGTTGAAGGGGATCGCCGACGACGCCTTCAACCTGCTCGTCTGCAAGAACTGCACTACAGTCGACGGCATTAATAAGGAATGTCGCCGCTTCGAGGAAGTTAAAAGCAGACGTATTAGTCAGCCGTACACACGCCTCCACAACACGGCTGCGACTTCCTCATGTGAAGACCTGCTGCACCGGCAAACTCCTGCGCCTCCAGAAAATGTGACCCGCATCATTCGACGCGAACTCGAAGCTATGTCCCCTGCCTCCCTGCCTCTACGTGATGGCGACAACCACTTGCCCACCATCTCGATGGTACAAGCCGTCGTCCGTCAAGAGCTTGCAAACCTTGGTCTCCAGCCCGTCAGCCCTGTGCGTCCTTCATCACCACCCGACATCACTGCGATTGCTCCTGAACGACCTTCCTACTTCGCTCCATGTCGCCGTAACCCTAACGACTGGCGGACACCCGACGACAGACCCATTTGTTTCTTCTGCCACCGCATTGGCCACATCTCCCGTCACTGTCGCAATTATTGGTCTCGTCGTAGCACATACAGTCATCTAAGCTCTCACCGCAACGATGACCAGCCCCGCCACTTCACGCCCCCTCCAGCCCAGCAGAGTGCTACCGTTGACGGCCAGATTTCCCGCTCCAGCCGCCCCCCTGCGTCGGCAGTCTCGTTCGCCCCTACGCCGTCGCTCCTCTCCTGGCCCCTACGGACGCTCGCAAGCGGAAAAGTAGACGCTGCAGTGTCTGGAGGTGATACTGCAGTACAGCCCCAGTCCCAAAATCCTCGCTTAGCCCTTCGCGCACACCAAAATTTGCTCGCTATTCATGTCGATAGAGTCCCTGTGAGAGCCCTGATCGACACGGGCGCGAACGTGTCCGTCATGAGTTCCACCCTACGACGCCGCCTCAGAAAGGTACTGACCCCTGCACCCACAGCCGTTCTCCGCGTTGCCGACGGCGGAACGCCTCCTGTGGTTGGACTATGCACAGCCCGTGTGACCATATCCGGCCGCCATACATCCGTTCTATTCTCTGTTCTGGACCAGTGCCCTCATGACGTCGTTCTTGGCCTCGACTTCCTGTCTGAGCATTCAGCCCTCATCAACTCCGCCACCAGTGTTGTCCAGCTTGACCTTCCTCTTTCTGCTGAGTCGCCGTCCCCAGTTGTACCTCGTCTTTGTGCTGTCGACTTTGTCCGTCTACCGCCTCAAGCCGCAACTTACATTTCTTTCTCATCTGTTCCCCCTGTCCCTGATGGCCCCTACGTAGTCACTCCGGACCTTGACGTTGCCCTAACGCGAAGTACTGCGCTTGCGCACACTGTCTAATACAATGTCGGCAAACCGTCCGTACCTTCCGGTTCTGAACTTTGGCTCGTCTATCCAACCGCTCCCGCAAGTCATCTCGCCACGCTGTGCCCTGCTGCCGAATGTGTCATATCAGTGGTCGACAGCTGCTTACCTTCCACTCATCAATGCCTGTTGCCTGCGGCAACATCACCAGAGAAACCACCGGATGACTACGCCGACATGATCTGTTCTGACCTACCAGCGATGCAAGCTCACGATCTTAGGTGCCTCTTATCATCTTTTTGCGACATCTTCGACTTTGATGCCCGTGTTTTGACTCGTACCTCTGTGGTGACGCATCGGATAAACACCGGTGATGCCGCTCCGCTCCACAGACGTCCGTAACGCGTTTCCAGCGCTGAACGCACCGTCATGAATCAAGAGGTCGATAAGATGCTCGCAAAAGACATCATCGAGCCCTCGTCAAGCCCTTGGTCTTCTCCAGTTGTCCTGGTAAAAAAGAAGGACGGCAGCTGGCGCTTCTGCGTTGATTACCGGCACCTAAACCGCACCCCAAAAAAAGACGTATATCCTCTCCCGAGGATCGATGATGCATTAGATTGCCTCCACGGCGGCAAATATTTCTCTTCAATTGGTCTTCGATCGGGGTACTGGCAAATTGCCGTAGATGAAAAGGACCGTGAAAACACCGCCTTCGTGACGCCTGATGGCTTATACCAATTTAAAGTCATGCCATTCGGACTCTGTAACGCGCCGGCTACCTTTGAACGAATGATGGACTCCCTTCTTCGCGGCTTTAAGTGGTCTACCTGCCTCTGCTACCTAGACGATGTTGTGGTTTTCTCGCCTACTTTTGCCACGCACCTCGAACGCCTCTCCAGTATTTTGACAGTGTTTCGTAACGCCGGACTCCAGCTGAACTCATCGAAATGCAAATTCGGTCGCCGCCAACTATTCTCGGACACCTGGTTGATGCTTCTGGTGTACGCCCAGATCAAGTCAAAATTCAAGCCGTGAAGGAGTTTCCTC